>NC_140932.1:13416804-14616804 GCF_014529385.1 Adiantum capillus-veneris | reverse complement strand
TAAGCCAGTAGTATGTCTGGACGTTTTCTAAAAATCATTAAACATGGGAATCCACAAAGGATCCTTTAAACCTTTTGAGGAGAAAGAGTAGAAATGTTATCGCAAGTGGCGGGCAAGTGGAGAGTGAAGCAAGGATGTTGGGGTAGGTGATGAATAGGAGCGTCGTCTCTCTCTCTCTCTCTCTCTAAGCTTGTCTTTGCAAAGAAGGGAAGACGGTGGACAATCGAGAACGGACGTATCTCTCTCTCTTATGCGCGCTTGACACCACCGTCTTTGCCTGTCTGCTGCACTCTCTCTCTCTCTCTCTCTCTCTCTCTCTCTCTCTCTCTCTCTCTCTCTCTCTCCACAAAGCAAGCTCTGTCATGAGAGGAATGCATTGTCATGGAAGGTGGGGTAGGGGAGTAACACTGGGTCCTATAGCGTTAGGGCAAGGTCAATAGGTGAGGTGGGGACGTGGGTAGATGAGGACATGTCTGTGAGCAGGGTGGCATCAAGGATTAAGTCGGCAAAGTCTGCAACCCAAGGGCTCTCCCTCTCTCTCTCTCTCTCTCTCTCTCTCTCTCTCTCTCTCTCTCTCTCTCTCTCTCTCTCTCTGTGCCGCACAACTCGACTTCTTTGCACAGTTCGCCTTCTAACACCTCGCCCTTGCCGCACAACTCGACTTCTACCTCTGCCGCACAGCTCGACCTCTTTGCACAGTCCGCCTTCTACACGCACAGGTCGATTTTGACTTCCCACCCTAGACCGACTTGGCGTTCCTCCGACAGTAGCCCCAATCGAGGACTGCAATCGATTGTAAGCCTAGTTTGCAAAGAGTAGCTACCGGTTGCAACCCAAGCTGAGTGCTCGCAGAGAGTTTTTTCCCACCATTACAGAAGATTGTGGCGACATTCAGCCAAGGTTCACTGCCAATTACCTCCTAGCCGAAGTCCACCCACGACAATAAGCCCATTTTTTGTGCTTTTGTCGATTGGCCCCATTCCCACCAGTGCAACCCCGAACAACAATCATGGCTACCCGGGCCTCATCCCGAAGCAAGGCTACCTTTGCAGGGATCGTGGCAATGCCTCCCAAAATGGATAGCACCATCCGACTTCAGAATGAAGTCGAAAGACTCCGCAAAGAAAATGACGAGCTGAAACAAAGGCTCGTAACGATCGAGACTCGCCTCACTGTAATGGAGAACTACAAGAAGGAAGAAATGAACAGATGGAAGCCAAGCTCAGCAAAACAAAAGAAGAAGTAGAAACCACCCTCACAAAGGCGTTCAAAAATCAAATACAGGAGGTCATTCTCCACAAAGTTGAGGATCGCGTGGCATCCACGCTACGTGAACAGCAACGACAAGAGAACCTCGCCCTCAATGTTCGCAGTGGCGGGCTTCCAAGTGACTGGAAAAGAGAGGGAGACCTCAAGTTCCATGAGTGCTTTACTTGTGTCCAAGAAACAACCCACATGATAGAGTGGGACCCAGCCACAATCACCTTCCTCACACATGAACAACGCACCAACCACGCGATCTTCACTTTCAAGATCAAGGCGAACCGAATCAAAATCCTTGAGCAATCAAGGCTCCTCAAGGACACTAAAATCTGGTTTGCAGAAGACCTCACACCCACCCAACTCAAACAGAAGAAGGTAGAACTACAAAAGGTGCGAGAAGCGCGCGCGGCAGGAAAATAGGCAGTTTATCGAGGAGGTAAAGCCATTATCGAGGAGTTTTGAACTCCGAAAATGGCTCCCCCCTCACCTACCCTCCCTTAGTTTTTTTTAATTTTGTTTATCCTACCTTCCCTTTTGTTCACCTCTCGTTGGACCCGCAGTGCAACGTTTGTGCTTTTCGGTCCCATTGGTCATATTTGACCTCCGTGGACGATAATTCTCTCTCTCTCTCTCTCTCTCTCTCTCTCTCTCTCTCTTTGTGTGTGTAGGAGGGAAGAGTTGCTCCAATTTTGCGACGAGCACGCAGGAGGTGAGGGAAGGGAAGAAGGTGGCTGACAGGCACGACGGGACTGGGCAGGAGCAGGGCGAGGGAGGACGACAGGGTTGTGCGAGCAGAGGGAATCCGAGAGGGAGGGGCTTTTGACGTGGAATTTCTTTTAGGGGGTTGGGACTTGGGGGAGAGAATATTAGGGCAGCACCTCGTGAAGAAATAGAATTTCTTTACTAGTGAGTAGTACGTCTATTCAATCTTCAAGAAATCGGGTAAAAGTCGAATGAATGCAATATGCCAATTTTTGAAATTGAAAGGAAAGTGGAAGTGCACGCCTGTGGAAGCATCTCGATGAGTCGACGCTCTAACCGACCTCAAGGGACCGACTTCTCTTCCTCTCTTATGCGCTTGTTCTCGCTCCTCTGTCTGTCAGCAGGCACTGTTGCCCAAGGGGAGAAGACTCTCTCTCTCTCTCTCTCTTATGCGTTCGTTCTTGCTCCTCTGTTTGTCAGCAAGCATTGTAGCCCAAGGGGAGGAGACTCTCTCTCTCTCTCTCTCTCTCTCTCTCTCTCTCTCTCTCTCTCTCAGAAGAGGACACTTTGAAGGCTTGCGTGTGTGTATGATGGGTGCGGTACTGAGGTGTACACGTTGGGAGGCGCACAAGGGGTGGGGACTCCTACAGACAGTGAGGAGAGGACGGGTGCAGACAACAAAGCCCGAGGAGAGAGAGCCGCGTCGTGAGCTGCAGTAGGGCATCAAAGGCAAGCTCTGCTTGCATATATTTTGGCGTGAGAGGATCTGTCCGTCAATAGGTGAAGGGGAGCAGGGGAGGCACAAGAAGGCAATGGAGGGGAGGAGGTGTAGACGGAGAGGGACATGCAAGAGGGGCCAGCCAACGTGGTAAAGAGAGGAGCGGGTGGGTGGGAGAATATCCGGGGGATCGGGAAGTAATAGGGTTTTCGTTTATTTGTAAGCCAGTATTGTATTTAAGTATGTCTGAACGCTGAACGATTGTGGAAATTTCAAAAATTAAAGAATCCGGAGGGGATTAACTTTGCAATGTTGGTTCTTCTCTCTCTCTCTCTCTCTCTCTCTCTCTCTCTCTCTCTCTCTCCACGTGTGTCTAGTGTTGGACTTCCACTCTCTCTCTCTCACGTGTTTGTAGAAAACACAAACCGCCAAACGAAGCATCTGAGACGGAGGGCGGCGGGTCTTGCAAACTTTAAGCCACGACCTGTCTCTCCCCAAAGCAGCATGCGCACACGGAACAGAGATGGCAGCAGGTTGGGTGGGATCGGGAGCAAGGGAACTAGCTAAGCTGTGTTGGAGAAGCCGAAGCTATGCCTCTCGGCCTGCATGCAAGCTAGAACGATTACAGGCTGGCATGCCCTCGGGCTCTCTCTCTCTCGCAGTATGGCGAGGTGCTCTCCAGCAAGGAACCGCGTGGCCGAGGCGAGTGCTGAGGGAGCTGAGCGAGGAAAGTGGAGGGACGAGGCAAGTGCGCCGACATAAGACGTTAGGTTCTGACGTGGGAAGGAAGGGGGAAGGATGTTGGTCACTAATTGGATTTACATTTACTTCAGCCAGAGAGTGTGTGTGTGTGTGTGTGTGTATAGGGGTAGGGGTTATCCAATTCTAAGAAACAAATTCAGGTAGGATCTACAAGAATTCTCTCTCTCTCTCTCTCTCTCTCTCTCTCTCTGCACCCTACAGCGAGTTACTTCGAAAACAAGTGAAAGGGTCACGACGGCTTCAAAAACAATAAAAAAGTGATAAAATGTTAGGTTGAATTAAATTGTTTTGGAAAAGGATTGCCTCAGCTTAGTCTTGAGCCGATTGAAAATCGAGACTAGCTAATTGCAAACAATGGTGAACGGAAGAAAAACCGATGAAATATGCGAAAAAGTCATCCAAAAATTTTGCAAATCTCAAAATTTTTGTTAGTATTTTTAATTTTCTTCTTTGTGAGGAAGAAACTCGATCAGCAGCCGCTTAATATAAGAGATTTTCTCGAACGTTAACACTGATTGGAATCAAGCTATAAAATGCAAGAAATGTAAAGCTATGTGAAGTTGTGAAATGAAAGGTGAAATAAAAAGAACTAATTTATATATATATATATATATATATATATGTCTATAGAATTTATTAGAATTATGCAAAGTGAAGCTTCACTTTAGCATTCTAAAACAATAGAATGCAAAAAAAACATGTGTGTGTGTGTGTAAAATTCATGCAAGGTGAAGCTTCACTTTAACATTCTAAAACAATAGAATTCAAGAAAAGTAAACACATGTCAGGATGTGAAATGAAAGGTAAGTCTCCATCATGTCAGGATGTGAAATGAACGGAGTCTCCCTAACCCAACACAACACTAAGGGTTTCTTTTACAAAGCCAAAAAGGGCATCAAGCAAGATCTGTCGAGAGATGCAGTACGCAGAGAATACGAGAGGACGAGCTGGTAGGGGCGACACGATGGGCAGATGAGTGCGATATATGAGAGTTTGAGGACGATGGCACAAAATGAGGAGACGGGTAGGTAAATTTTTTATATTTTACAGCTCACTATCTTCAGTATTTTTATATTTTACGGCTCACTATCTTCAGTAGGTGAACGGACCTACTTGAGTGGTTAGTGGAACAAAGTGAAAACTTTTCGCTCTGGCTGGGTGGGTTTAAAATCTATCCTCCCTTTTGAAATTGAAGCAAATCCCCCCTAAGAGGCAAGAAAGAGATTCTGAGGCATCTCAGCATAAATGGAATAAACAAATGAACTGCCAATAGGTGAATGTCATTGTGTATGTGGTAGTGTTGTTGCTATCACTATGAGTGTCGCATGTACTCGTGCTGCAAGTGACACTGGTAGGGCAAGGTGGTGGAGGTGAGAGAAATGCAATACGGGATGTGAGATGGTGCAATGGAGCGTTGGACTATGTATAGCTGGAAAGTGGTGTGCAAAGCATAGGGCAAAGGAGCTAAGCCAATATATGGTTTTCATCGAATAAGGTACATTAGCACCATGTGTAGGACGCAATTGAGAGTGTGGTGTAGCACTACTTTGGATAGGCTCGGTGACAATTTCAGAAATGGAAGCTAGGGGAGATCCTCCTTATCATATAATTTGCATACTAAATATATCTTGTCTTTTCATTATCCCCCCCCTCCCTCCGTCTCTCTAGCTCTCTCCAATGTAGAGAGAGAGAGAGAGAGAGAGAGAGAGAGAGAGAGAGAGTTCTATTATCGTCCTCGGAGGTCAAATATGACCTATGGGACCAAATGAACATGTCATCTGGTGTGAGTGGAGGTCATAAGTGACTCTCGATGCTTAAAAATGGTTGAAATGAGCGTCGCAATAGAGAGTTGACATCGTGGTTGGGAGAGGAAAGTATGTAGGGAGAACTCATGGCTGAATATATGGGGAAAAGAGGTTCTAATGTGGTCAAAAGTTGAGCACTCAAGTAGTGTGTGATACTCACTCTCTCGCACTTGACGAGGGCATAAGGTGCAAAGTCGACGAGACTCCTCGCCAGTGCCCCAACGTCCTGTCTTGCAGCGTAGAGAATGGGAGCTAAGATGAATGGAGGCAATGGTGTGGATCGCACTCAACAGGATGGGCTCAAGGATGTAGGGATGGGTTCGATTACCTCGTTCAAAGAAGAAGAGAGATTTGTAGTTTGGGGCAACGTGTGTGGTGTAATAACTGAAGCGAGAACCTCCGGATTTCTCCCAAGCCGTGATACATTGGCATTGTAAGAAGGCCTCATTAATTTGGGAGTAGATCAAAGCATCCTTGACCAAGTGACATGCATCCCATCTTCCAAACCATTTTTTGATGTCAAACATCCACCCTGAATTTAGTATTTTGCTATTGCATGTCTTTTAGACCTTTTGACTTGCTTCATATGCGATTCTAAGAAGTCGATACAAAGAGCTACGTTGTGTTTTAAGCATGTACTCCACAACCCTTTGCATGCCCGGGACCTGAATGATTTCTTGATAAGAGCATATATTCATCCATAAGAGAAGACACCATCTCATGAGTCATAGCTAGCTAATAAATTCAATACATTCATACCATGCGTAATGGAAAAGTCTATTTACTAAGAGAAAGTTCCTTTCCTAAGAGAAAGTTACGCACATTGTGGGCACCACCACACAGCCTTTTATTTATTTATTTGCCATACTCACAATTGTGATTAGTGAGGATTTGCCTATGAAGGGCTATTTTAAAATTTGCCCTTCTTGTTAAAGGGTAGAACAAAGACAATGTTACCCTTAAAGGGTGCTTTTTTTGAAAAAAAATCAATACATATACATATATATTATATAGTACTAAATATATTATGATGATTTTTTTTCGTAGAGCTAGAGATTGGGGACCAGATTTCCAAGTTAGCGGCTAGACCTTCCATAGAAAGCAGAGGGCCATTTTGCAAAAATGAAGGCTGGTATAGACACACAGCAGGAGCATGACAAAATCTTTTACTTTCCAATGTCATTATTAATGTCATGAGGCACATGAAGTGCTTGAAATTGATTTTATATTCTTGTCTGAGTCAAATAACATATCCATTCACAATTGTGAATATGGCAAAAAAAAAAAGAAAAAAGAAAAATCACCCAACACTTTTGCATTTTAGAAGTTTTGAAAGGTTTTTAGTTTTCCAAAATTAGGTAGCAGTTGTTGGGTTTCAAGCCCTTGTTGTCGTGGTTTAACATGTGGGATCATACCCTATCAGCTAACTGATGCAAACTACTCCTTCAGTGTGGAGTTTGCATGGTAAAAAGGAATGACTAATGTTAGCCTAGATCTCTATATATGTAAGGGTTTTCGAATATTCAAATATAGCGCTGGTTTTGATTGATCGACTATGTGTGTGTGTGTGTGCGTGTGCGTGTGCGCGCGTGCTCTTCTTTGTTTGCTCGCCCTCTCTCTTGCCATGGCTTGCCACAGGGTGCACCCTCCATAACAGTGTACCCAACACTTGGTACCAGAGTTGTCAATTCCTAGGTGGGCAACGTTTCAACACATTGCCTTTTGTGGCGCAGAGGTCAAAGTAGGCAAGTGAAGAGGTAGTGGTAGGCAAGTGCTAGCATATCAAAACGTGCAGCAGAGTAAAGGAAGCATCTACAACAAACATTAATGTCAATAGTTTTTCTCCTATATGTCACCGACGTCTTCTAGTTGGTGGTCTTGGCGACCTTGCAAGCTTTTGTTGACAGTTTCAAAATGCCAATGGTGGGCAGCAGTAGTCAAGCTTTCCTAAGAGAGTTTTAAAATGCCATCCAATAGGGGTTTACTAAGGGACACAAGCAACAATAGAAGAGGTGGCGACGATGAAGAAAAGTAAAATTTTATAGTTTGATCAACGTTATCAAACTCGAAAAAAGGATGTGTTTAGCAAGCTTAATATCATCAATAACTGCAAACTTTATTTCGGGAGCTAATATTTGGAATCCTCATCTCTCTTAGGATTGAATCCAACACTTGAAAATTGAGGTCTCAATGCTTTCTAAATAAATCAAAAGATTCAAATATGGCATCCAAAATTGACAAGTTTGAAGGATCCGATTTTCACACATGGAAAATCAAAGCTAAGGGATATCTGATGCGAAAAAACCTATGATGTGTTTTCAAGCCTCTTTCAACAGACGAAGTGAGTATAACGGATGTAGTCACCAAATCTTTATCTGTCAAACAACAAAGGAGAGACGAGCAAGCACTAGGTATTATTCTAACTTCTCTAAAGACGATTGTATTCATTATTTGGATGATATTACATCTTTGAGTGCTACTTGGATAGAATTAAAAACTATTTTTGGTACCAAAGCCAAATATTCAAAGATGAGCATAAAGATGGAGTTATATTCTCTAGCCATATGCGTTGATGAAAATGTAGTAGCATTAGCTAATATATTAAAGAGCATCAAAACTCAGCTAGTGTATGCTCAAGCTCCAGTACACCTGATGAAAATCTTATAGCTATTTTATACAACAACTTACCTCTACTGAATTTCATCAAATAGTGACCGTCTTAAAGGAGATAAATTCTCTTTCTTCTCTATATGGTATTGTTAATTCCTTGTAGGAAGAGGAGAAAAGAGCATCCCATGCTACCTATTCCATAATTCCCACTGCATATCCACTCAGTGGTTGCACTTCTACCTTAACTTCAACCAAATCGTCCAATGGTACCAGATCTTGTGCAATTTGAGGGCAAAATAATCAGCAAACGAAGGATTGCTTCACCAAAAATCCTTGTGTTCATCATGGGAAGATGAACCAAGTGTTTTAAGAAGAACAAAAGTCAGATAAATATTGTTGATGGTGATGATGATGCACAATTGGTATTTGTTAAAAGTGACGTCCTTTAGTTTCAATTTCTTTATGTTGTTCATGGTCAGTAAATTTGTACGGGTTATAGACACTGCCACGGAAAAAAGTGGTAAGACTTCCCATATTTGTCTATTTGGTTGAGCTTTGATTGTCTCCACTCTGATTGTTCAAGGGAAGTACACACCCCCCGATATTGTTGTCAAGGGGGGAGGGGGGGGGGGGGACTTCTACTCATTGTTTCAGGTGGTCTGTGAACTCATCCATATGTCTATTTCAAGCCTTTGTCAGTGGTTTGGGCTTAAGGGGTGATTGTTGGGTTTCAAGCCCTTGTTGCTGTGATCTAAACCGTGGGATCATACCTATTAGCTAACTGGTGCAGACCACTCTTGTCATGCCAAGGGTAGGATCAGGCTGGGCCAAGGACCAAGACGAACACGCAGTCAAGGGGTTCCCTATGTTTAGCAGGCCAAGGGCCTATATAGGGCATGGCTGGGAGGTGATGAGCATGCTCAAGACCCCTCTACCTCACACTTGTATCAGAGCACAAGGGAGAGCAGCAATGGAGGGGAGGGGAGGGGAGGGGAAGGAGAGTTGCATGGCTTCTCTCTCTCTCTCTCTCTCTCTCCACTTAACTATTATGGCACCACCGTTGTGTAGGTATTGCACTCCATTTGGGTGTTGAGTCGCATGTTGTAATCGCGCCATGTCCTTTTCTTTGGGTTCTGCTACAGCAACGCAAATAGCTGGCTAATTAGACTTAACCCCATATATGGGATCCACAAGATTCTTGCTCTGGCTCAGCTTGAGATGTAGGCAGGCTCCACATTCTGTTCACTGCTGCGACCAGATCCATGGAATGGGTGTAACAGTTGTGGTCTACATCAATTGGCTACCACTACAAAAGGTGAGCATAATGCTCACTTACCTTTCATTTAGCACTACATTTTTTTGCTCTTCATTTTCTGTCTCTGCATTGTATCAAGCTCTACTCTCTATTTGGGTAATTTTTTGGTCAAATATATTTGCAATGGCCCCCAACAAGAAGGTGGTAGCCCAGTTTGATCCATTTCTACAGTTTTAACTAGCTGTATGAAGTGATTAAGTAAAAATTTAGAGTAGCAGATTAGCAAATTCAACTCTGGCTATGGTCTTTTCCTGCATAAACAAGAAACAATTCTATAAAGATAATGGTCTTGGGATATTGGAATGGATTTCATCATGAGCAGTCATTGTTTTTGGAGAATGTCAAAACATGTATTTTAAATCTCTTTTGGCGAATGTCAAACATATATTTTCTTAAATCCATCCTATGGACAATTGGTTTGTAGGGTATGATTACATTTTAAAAGCTTAACATGTTAATTCCTTTTTGGAATAAAAGGAACACGTAGGGATACATTTGACATTGGTTACCTCCTAGCAAGACATGATTTCTTTGGTCTGAGATTTATGGGATGAAGGGGTAACTCACCACTTCAGAATGGATGCTGGCCTCTTTGATTCTTGATAAACTTGACTACTTTTCACATGGTACAATGCTCTTATTCATATAACATTTCTTTCTTCCGAATATAACATTACATGGTTACTTAGGATGCAAAAGCTAACATTTTATCTTTACTGCTAATGGCTTTGAGTGAGTGGTTGGAATTCCACCTAGCTAATGATTTGATGGGACTGTAGTCTACAAGTGAGATATGTTCTTGGGTTGATGAGGTTGGCTACAACCTCAGTAATAACCTAACATACTCAAGACTTTCTATATATGTGAGCAATGAGATTGCAGAAGAGTTAGGTGGGGATGACAGTCCTTGCAACAGAACCAATACTGTTTGCTTGACAAATAGTTGACATGGGATGGTGGAATGAGTCCCCCTTTACATTTTAAATGGATGGAATTAATTGAATACTACTTGGCATTGGGTTCTTTTGAGTAAAGGATATGAGTGAAGTTAGGCTCTTCTGATTTTACTCATTTTGCTAGCTTGTGTACAAGAGCTACTAGTTTGAAGGTACAAAAACACTTGATAAATATCATGATCTGTAGTTGACCCTTTTGGATATATGCTAGCCCAGGTGGACTTGGACTTTCCTGTTACTGCTCGCTTGGACCTCTGTTGGTATTGATATGGTGTTTTTCTTGTGTAACCTTGCCTAGTTTCTTTAGGGATGTAACCTGACTCTTTTGTCTGATGTGGAAAGATTGGAGCAGCTTGTATCCCAATAATCTAGCTAAAGTTTAATGAAGATATTGGCTGCTATACTGGTTGGATTGGGCATTGGGGCTTGGATTGTGACGAGCTTGCCTCATTCATATCTACCTCTTTCAGGCTGAACAGGGTGTTGCTCTAGAATCAGTTGAATGACATTTGTACTTTTGATAAACTGTAACAATTACTGGTCTATAAAGCTTGTAAATAGTGAAAAATAACTTAACATAGTGAGAATTTCATTAAGAGCAAATTCTTAATGAGCATACAAGAGTGCTTGGTTGGAGATAACAACATTAGCATAACACCTAATTAGTTTGGCATAACAATACTTGAAAGAGAGAGAGAAATAGAACAATTGACAACTATTGAGGACCGGATTTACATGGACCGGTCCCCCCTCCATTAGGCATTTGTATTATAACTTCTCCCATTAAGAGAGACTTTGTACAATACAATTCTTTGTGTTCCTTGGTAAAAACTCGTCAGTGCTATGAAGATGAAAGCTTCATGCACCAAACTTACATGTGATAACACATAACATCAGTTACTCGTTGGTCTCAGACCCAAGACCTCACACACCTTCGAAGATGGTGAGAGCTAGCGGGGTATGAGAGTAGATCTAGAGGAAGAAGGAGTATTCTTACGAGAAAGAAGTATTTCCTCACTTAATTACTCTTGTAGCTTTGCTTAGCTTAGTAATTAGATAATAGAGGAGAGAAGCATGGCATTGAAGCTTAGCTCTTGGTTGGATTTGCATTCCGTATCCAAGAGTTGTTGGTGTAGGCCTCCATTCTCAAACTTGGAGAAGAAGATGAGCTTTCCATTAAAGCTTGGAGAAGGAGATGCTTTTCTTGCTCTACACATGAGTTGTGTGAGTGTGTGTGGAATAATGCCCTTCCAAAATAGCCCCCTCTCTCCTCTTGGTTGACTCCCCTTGCCAATTACTCATGCTGCATTCCTATTGGCCCTTGAAAAGCCTAGCCAATAGTATTTGAGTATGAGTTTTACTCTTGTTGGCTTCCTATTGGCCCGTAAATAATTTGGCCAATAGCCTTTGAGAGGCCTAGTCAAGAGCCTTGTGACAAGTGTCCATCCTTTTTTCCATTTTGTAAATGCCAAATAATTAATTTAATTATCTGCTTTGCTATTGGACCTTTTAGTCCTTTGGCCAATAGGAATTAAGCAATTTTAGGAACTGCTTAATTATCATTGGACCTTTTGACTGTCCAATAGTATTTTAGGGAGACTATTTTTTATTGGTTATTTTTTGAGCATTTATAAAAATAAAATTTTAGTTTACACTAGCTAACTTCTCATTGGTCCACCTCTGTGCCCATCCAATAGGATTCATGCAAGAATTGGGGGTTTCTTTGCATGCCTGACATGTGTCCTCTTTACTTTGTGGAAAGGGTAAGCTTAGGTGTATAGTGTGTGTGTTTAGTCCTTATAAGCTTTGTCATCTTCCCAAAACGTTTTTGCTTTTGTCCTCTAGCTTATTGGCCTTTTGCACACACACAAAGCATCCAATTCCATTTACAATTGACCATTGGACTTTACACTTTGAAATTTTGGAACTTAACCTTTTGGAAGTCTTAATGGGCTGAACCCTAAGGTCTTTGGAACCCATTCATTGCACATTGCACATTGCTCTTGTGCAGATGGTACCCCTTTGGATCCCTATTGTGACCAGTCTGCTAGCTTTACTAGTAATCTAGCCTTTTCTCCCCTGGTACTTCCCCATATTAAATAATCAGTTTAACATGAGAAAATCATTTAGGAGAATTAGATATTAGTTATTATGACATTACCTCTCTCTTGCAATCATAGTCGTCCTCGACTATGAGGTAGAGATGATAAAGCATAGTCATTAGTCCTTTTCTTAGCGGGTATAGGATCCCTATTTTACCCTACGACACCGTTCCACAATGGATGACTAATCCATTTGGCGCTTGAGAGCCGAAGCTGCCACAAGCATGTCTGCACATTAGTCCTATCAATGTTCCATAGTAGAGTGACAAGCTCTACTTGGTGTTTGGGAGACGTCGTCTCCGCAAACTTGATCCTAAGCATGCATACTTCTTAACATTTGTGCACAATAAAGAAAAAAAGAGTCTTATAAGACAAAAACATTGATCATTTAAAACATATTTACATTTGCTTACTCTAGGGAATCATTGTAAGCATTGACAAGGTTTAGGTTATCGTTTAATTGTATGCCTTGCATCCATCTAGCATCTTCAAAAGGATAGTTCTTAAACTTCATAAGATACCGTCGGATAATCTTACCACCTCTCAATACCTTGTCTTCGTGTCGGAGAATGGACTCTGGCTGCAGTACCTCTTCTTGGTCTTCAATCTCCGGTGGGTCTTCTATGGTTGCTTCTTGGGGTGGCTCTCCTTGGTAAGGCTTTAACAGGCTCACATGAAAAGCATTGTGTATGAGCCAGTGGCTGGGCAACTTGAGCTGATAAGCCGTCTCATTGATTGACTTAAGAATCTGAAAGGGGCCATAGTACCTTTTTGCTAGTTTAGCATAATATTTTTGGTGTCCCGTAGGATTCTTGCCTGTCGTGTGCCTTAATCGAGCCTTGGGAAATTTAAGCAAGACCCAATCATTTTCTTTAAAGTTCAGGGCACTTCTGTTCTTGTTAGCAGTAGCCTTTTGCCTTTGCTGTGAGATGGATATAGCATCTTTAATCTTTTGGAAAGATTCTTGTAGGTCGCGGCTATATTCATCTGCAGCGAAGATCTTCCCATGTACCTTAAGTAGCAGGAGACTTTTTTATCTTCCCTCAATTACCTCAAAATGTGCTTTTCCCGTGGATGTATGTACTGTGTTATTGTAAGCATACTCTACTAAAGGTAAGTACTTCTCCCATTGGGATCTTTGATCTACTTCAGTGACATAAGCTTTGAGTAGATCAAGAATTGTTAGGTTAGATATCTCACTTTGACCATCCGTTTGCGGGTGATAGGCCGAAGAGAAATTTAGCCTTGTACCTAAATTCTCAAAGAGACCCTTCCAGAAATTGCTGGTCATTCTAGGATCTCTATCCGACACTATTGACATTGGCAAGCCGTGGTACTTAAAGATTTGTGATATAAAGAGGGTTGCCATTTGATGGGCCTTAATAGTCTTTTTGACAGGTATGAAATGCGCTTGTTTGCTGAACCTGTCTACTATTGTCCATATTCTCGTATTCCCATGGATAGACTTAGGCAATCCAAAGATAAAATCCATGGATATGCTCTCCCAGGGTGAATTAGGGATTGGCAAAGGTTGAAGCAAACCAAGTTGCTTCCCTCTATCAAACTTTGTCTTTTGGCAAACCACACATTTTGAAACATACTCTTGTATGTTCGCTTTCATGGTAGGCCAATAGAAGTACATTTCTATCCCTCTTAGGGTAGCTTGAATCCCTCTATGCCCCGCATATGGAGGAGCATGAGATTCATACATTACTTTCTCACGTAGTGATTTGGTAACACATGGCCTAATACCATAGAGAAGATAACCATCTTGTAAGGTAAATGGTTCCTCTTTCTTCCCTAGTGCAAGGGCTGACATCACATCTTTAAAATCGGAATCGATAACGTTGATGGGGGCTTTTCACAAGCCAAGCTCCCATACTCCTCTTCTCTCGTCCCCACCCCATGAAAACCCCCTCTTAGGGAGGGAGTGATAAAAGGCATTGGAAAAAAGTAAGAAAAAAATAAAGTATGATTATGTAAATATATAAGAAAGGTAAAATAGGCCACCTCATGCCTGCGGGGTAGCCCATTCCCACCTTGCCTCCTTTTTCTTCACTGTTGCCCCGTCGTATGTCCCTTTTCCTCTCCTCCACTCAAAAGGTCAACCCCCTCTCTCTTCCCCTTGTCCTTTCTCCTTTCTCTCTCCCCTCAAGCTACCCCACCTCTCACCAATAATGCATTATAACTCACCAATAATGCACCTTAACTCACATGCAACTTACCCTATCTTCCAAAATAGTATACCCCACCCCCTCTTTCTCTCTTCTATCATATCCCATGACCCAAATACCCCCCTCTCTCTCTAAAGGGCGCCATGTCTCTTGTCTTGTAGCTAAATAACCTCCCCCACACTCACACACACTCAGTTTCACTGAAAAAGGTGCCCACAGACCCATCCCCACCCGGTGGTTACCTGATTTTTCTTGTGTTCACACACATCTGCACACAGATTCACCTCTGAGCACACTCCCCTCTCTCCCCTCTTGTAATTACTTTATTCTCCATGTCACCTCTCACTTTTTTTCATCAACCCATCTCTCTCTCTTAGTCTCTCTCTCATGAGACTGCTGTTTTGGCACATATACACATAGCCAGACAAGTGGGCCCCACAGTCACATGGCCTATGTAGATAATGATTTCTTCATTTCTAAATTCTAGAAATTTTTCCCCCTCCTCCCCTATATAAAGAGGGGTCACCATCACACTAAACACACACACAACATCACCAAAGAGTACACTATGCACTGTGTGTGCGTAGTGCACACCCACACACCCACACCATCACCATCACCATCACCATCACCATCACCATCACCATCACCGCAATCACCATGCTCGTCTTGAGCATGACCTCTACACACTTGGGCTATGGAAGATGAAGGGCAACTAAATGAAGGATGATGGCCATAACCCTTATGCGAGTCTTCGCCATCAACTCCCACCTATCCGCCATGTGCTCTACCACTCTCTCCCTTCTCATTCCCCTACCCTATGCTCCCCATTTCATCTCCTTATTCTCTAAATAAAGCTTGAGTTTTTGTGAGTATGTTTTCCTGCAATGTTTTGCCCATGTGAGGTATGCGGAATCGCCACCTAGTCTTGTGCTTGGAGTGAACTTGTGTATGTGTGAAGGGTGTGCGGATTCGCCATCCTTCTGTGGTGCCTAAGTACTAAGCTACTATACCCCCTCCCTCACTCTCTCTCTCTCTCTCTCTCTCTCTCTCTCTCTCACTTAATCTCATTTCCCTTCCTCTTCATCATTACTCCCAAGCATCCATCTCTCTTGGATGAAAACTTTGTTATGGTGGTGTGTTGTTTGCGTCCTAGCCGTTGAAGCTAGGTGGTGCCCTCTGTTTGGTTTACCATGACAGGCTCGAGGCGCGCCATTTGGTCCACGGTGTTTTAGAGACCGTCGGGGGTTCGGGGTTCGCTTTGCTCCCGTCATTTGGTGCCCCCACTAAGGATCGAACTCAAGACCTTCAGTTTACAAGACTGAAACCCCTAAACTATTGTGAATGGATGAATGGCTAGCAGGATTTGCTAATTGGACGACAGAAGAAGAAGAGCTCCAAGCACAACTAGACGAACTCCGCATCTCCATCGAAGCTCTAGTGCCAGGCGTAACGGTAATTGATTTGCAGTGGGAGAGTCAACCAACACGCCAAACCCAGTGGATATACATAGGCCGAGTGCCAAGAAGAAGAAGGAGAAGGTCGAAACCATGTCCGCAACCTACAACCAACCAAC
This sequence comes from Adiantum capillus-veneris, assembly GCF_014529385.1. Lineage (NCBI taxonomy): Eukaryota > Viridiplantae > Streptophyta > Polypodiopsida > Polypodiales > Pteridaceae > Adiantum > Adiantum capillus-veneris. Next base: position 14,600,821 of record NC_140932.1, on the reverse strand, counting down.
AACAACAAAATGGAAGGAGCTCTGCACAATAGAGAATCAACACTATTCTACTTTGAGAATCGGGTAACTAAAGTCACCGAGGTAATTATCACAGTCAGTTTTCAAGTCGCACCTGATGCTGCAGCACAGATAACGGAATCATTGGCTCACACTCTCACTAGAGAAATTAAGGATCTACTGAGTTTGTTTCAGGAAAGAACACCACCCTCTCCCACAAGCTTGGACAGTGACTAAGCACCTCTAAGCTTCACATGAATCAATACAACCTACCTCAAGACAGATCACACATACCAACACGTGTACGCTCAATCAAGGTAATACTGGATTTGAAGGCTCACTACCAGCACGTCATTGACACCATGCTGGGTGGGGAGCGATTTTTGAGGTTCTGGCATCAGATCAACCATTTGTCTTACCTTTGGTACAAGGCAATGTACCGTTTGAAGATTTAATCTATGTCCTAGTATAAGAGGGTATACACGCCTCCTTGTAAAGAAGAAAAAACTTTTGCAAGTTAAGTAGTGTGTCTTTCTAGCTCTCTCTCAGTAATCATGGCAAGTGTAGCATTTCCAACATTTAAAGGAAAGAAGGGGGAGGATTTGGTAACAGACTTCCTAGATGACTTTGAAGTAGCATGTGTAGTGAGCAACAAAGATACGGATGAATCCCGGGTTAGAATCTTTAAGCATCTCATGAAGCTAGAAGCTAGATCATGGTACAATGCACTTCCACAAGCAACCAAGGATGACTGGGAACCCTTAAAAACCGCTTTTAAGAGGCGCTTTGGGGGAGGTACCACTTCAGAAAAGTTGTGGGACAAGTTGAGAGACTTGAAGCAGGAGGGTCTTTTAGAATATGCCACCTATGAGTCCAAATTTGTGGATTTGTGGAAACGGTGGGTTGAGTCACTTGCAAGGGGGGAAGCTGCACCCGATTTCCTAAAAAAAGATCGGTTCACGCATGGCTTATGGCTGCTTCTCAAGGAGAAGGTGAAAGGTAGATTCCCGGCTACGTACGAGTTAGCTGTTGAGATTGCTCGCCTTAAGGACAAGAAGCTTCGAATGAAAGCCAAAGAAACCGAGTCAACCGAAGCAGGAACATCGCGTCGTCCAGCAACTTTGACAACCACCATACCACCACCACCGGCTCTTGGGGTAAGAGATGACCAACAAGATATGTTGGCCCATATTACTGACCAAGTGCAGAATTTGTATGTCCACTTAATACAGCAAGGGAGGAGTCAAGAAAGAGATCAAGACCTTGGAAGAGCACGACGACAAAACAGGGAGTATCATTGCTACAACTGCGGAGAAGACGGTCACGGTATGTACTACTGTCCCAAACCACGACAAAACTATAATAGAGGAGGTAGGAGGAACCAATTGTCACCCCCTAGAGAAAGAACACCCCCACCCCGAGCACCACCCCCACCAACACAAATTCTACGTCCACCCCAAACACCACTACAAGCATCCATTCCACCTCTTCCACCAGCCCCACCACCTGATCGCCCTGTAAACATCGTAAGGCTAGAAGAGAAAGGAAAAGCCGTAGTAGTGGATCCACCCAGAGCAAAGGAGAGGGACAAGGGTAAGGAGAAGGTAACCTTTTTAGAACCACTTGAGGCCATGACTGTGAAAAGAGCTAGGAGGAAGAAAGCTACACAATCAGATGATGAGAGAAGCATGAGAGGAGAAACTAGCAAGAGGCCATCCAGGCCACGACGGAAATTGGGCATCACCGACTTCCAGCTAGGGGAAAGTTCTAAGCCCTATGATCTAACATTGGATGTGGCAGAGCAAGGACCGAAGATTACATGGCCACAGCTGCTACATCTTGTACCTAAAGTAAGGCGACAATGGTGTAAAATGGTAAGTACAAGACGCTCCAAAACAAAGGTAGCCGGAGCAATTTCGGGATGCAACATGGATGACATCCTTCCAATTGTCGACGTAAACATAAAAGGAAAGAGGGTTGGAAACACCTACATTGATGGAGGTGCACAAATCTGTGTAATGAGCGAAGCTATGATGCTTCGATTAGGGCTCGAGGTTGACATGCCTTCTCCATGCAAGGCAAAGATGGCAAACAACGCAAAAGTAAAGTGTGTGGGTGTGGTAAGTGCCGTGAAAATAAAAGCTTTCAACACTGAGGTAGAGGTAGATGTTTTTGTAATTCCTACTAAGGGGGAGGGCTATCCACTAATTTTGGGAAGGCCATGGTTGATGGCCATGAAGGCAAAACAGGACTGGGGTACTGGCCTTCTACGCATGACCGGTAAGAAAGGGGAGACAATCTACTACGACATGAGGATTGGCAAGCAGAAGCAAATGAATCTGGAAACATCGGCAGATGAAACTACTAGCGAATCTTCCAGTTCTGAGGAGGAGACCACATCCACCGACGAAAGTGACAGTTCCATTGATGTGATGGGTATCATTATGAAGGATCCACAAAGGGTAAGCACAACTGGTGATCCATCACCAAAAGGGAAACCCAATGAAGAGGAGAGAAAATCACCTGGCCTAGGAGGAAGTAGGTTGAAGGGTATGTTGTCTACGGAATTAACACTTGAGGAGAAAGATAGTTTTTTGCAAATGTTGATGGGATTTCCTAACCTATTCATTGACAACTATGAAAGAATCACAGGCATTACAGTGGTGGAACATCATATTAAGCTGAAGGAAGGGGTAAAACCAGTTGTGCAAAAGCTACGACGACTGGGGGTCATACAAGAAAAGGCACTCTTGGCCGAGGTAAGGAAACTGCTGGAGGCAAGATTCATCTATCCTGTAGAAAACTCAGAATGGGTGTCACCCGTAGTGGTGACGCCTAAAAAGAATGGTAAGTGGAGGGTCTGTGTTGACTACAAACCACTAAATGCAGCTACAAAGAGAGACCACTTTCCTCTCCCTTTTTTGGATGAAATTCTGAATGAAGTAGCGGGTTTTGAATGCTATACCGTCTGTGATGGTTATTCAGGATACTTTCAAAAACGCATAGCCTTGGAAGATCAGCTAAAAACCACTTTTATCACGCCATGGGGTTGTTTTGCATACAGGGTTATGCCATTTGGTCTCACAAATGCACCTGCCACATTCCAAAGATATGTCACATATGTTTTTCAACCGTTCTTTGGAACATCCATAAGAGTGTTCATTGATGATTTTTGTATATATAGCTCCCGTATTTCACATTTAGAAAAGGTAACTGAAGGTTTGGCTAGGTTGCAGAGCCTAGGTGGGCAATTAAATGTGGATAAATGTCACATTGAGGAGAGTAAAGTCATTCTACTAGGCCATGAAATTTCAGCAAGAGGTATCAACGCCGACCCAAGTAAGGTGTCCGCACTCATAGCCCTACCTTCACCAACGACCACACATCAACTGGTCTCTTTTCTACAGAAGGTGAGGTACTTAAGTAGATTCATACATCTACTATCACAACTTGTTCTACCACTGCAACAACTCACTCAAAGATCAACTTTCACTTGGGATAAGGAAAGCGAACATCACTACAACAAGGTAAAGGAGCTCTTAGCCACTCTGCCAACTATCTCACCACCTAAGTGGGATGAAAAATTCTATGTCACCTCAAGTGTTGGTGATGACTCATTGGGGGCTGTGCTACTCCAAAAGGATACGACGACATCTTTCATGAGGCCAATCTACTTCTCTAGTCGAATGATGACAGCAGGAGAGAAAGGTTTCACCCATGTGGAACACTTAGTCCTAGCTGTTAGATTTGCAACTACAAAGTTTAGGTCATATTTGCTGCCTAAGCAATTTGTGATTCTAACCACGGATGAGATATTTCCCTATGTTGTACAACACATGGATGTGTCTGCTAGAATTACTAAATGGCTAGTTCGTCTGCAAGAGTTTGACTACACGGTACAGGTAGAAAGCACGACAAGGGCAAGTTTGGAGGGACTCATGACCTACCAAGTCTTTGAAGGGAAGGAGAAGCAATCTAAGGAAGGAGAAGTCTGATTACCTCCAGTACCACCGATGGTAGAAGGAGCATACTCTCTCTACTTTGATGGAGCCTACAAGCGAGCGTCCGACAAAGCAGCTGCAGGCATAGTGGTCTTTGATGACAAAGGGACAAAGGTATTTTCGTTGGGCCAATTGTTAGATTCACATTCTAACAATGAAGCTGAGTATGCAGCACTAACCAAGGGTCTACAATGGTGCGTCTCACAAGGTGTACAACGCCTTAATGTATTTGGGGATGCTCTACTTCTGGTAAGGCAAGTAAATGGAGCATGGACATGCAAGAATCCTAATTTAAGGACTCACTTAAGTGGTGTAAAAACCTTGTTGGGTAAGTTTGAAGAAGTTCAAATACACCATATCCCAAGGGCTCAAAACCAAGAAGCAGATGCCCTAGCAAGTGAAAGACTACAGGAAGTGGTGGTTGGAGCAATAAAACTATAGCTCCCTCTATTTCAAGGAAGTGATGCCTTGCCTGACATCATGCATTTTTTGGAAACAGGGGAATGCCCATCAGATTTAACAAAGGGACAGAAGCAATGGATGACGCGGAAGGCCACAAGGTATCGACTTATCAATGACGGTTTGTACTGTAAGGGTAAGGACCAAATACTCAGGAAGGTCCCTCTCTCTCAGGAAATCACGGGAGTAATTGCTAGTTGTCACGACGGGGTTTGTGGTGGTCACTTTGCCCTAGACATAACAAGTAGGAAAATCTTGCAGGCAGGCTTCATATGGCCTAGCCTCAACCGTGATGTACACCACTGGTGCAAAACGTGTAAGTTGTGTCAAAAGGCCGGCACTAGGTCACTTATGCCTGAACCACAGACACCTATTCTCTCATATGGCCCATTTGAAAAATGGGGTATCGATGCCATTGGGCCATTACCTAGGGCCAACTCAGGAAAATTCTACATTATCATGGGGGTCGACTACATGACTAGATGGGCAGAGGCTACAACCACCACTAGAATCACAGCAGTAGAGGTAGCTAAATTTATCTACGAGCACATATGCTGTAGGTTTGGCACACCTTTAGAGATCATCTCTGATAGAGGGCCAGGTTTCAGAGTAGACTTGGTAGGAGAATTAATGCAAAAACTGGGCATTACAAGGAGGCACTCTTCACCATATTACCCTCAATGTAATGGCCTAGTTGAAAAGGTAAATGGAATGGTTTCTAAAATTATTACCAAGCAGGTAATAAATCATCCTGGAGACTGGGATAAGTACCTACTACCAGCTTTATGGGCCTACAGAACTTCATTCCGTACATCCTTGGGATTCACACCGTATCATCTAGTATTTGGTAAGGAAACAATCTTGCCCATTGAAGTGCAACTACAAAGTCTCAGAGTAATGGCAAGCCAACTTCAACAACCCAACATGCATTTGAGAGATCACATCATTAACTTGGAAAGACTGCAGCTGGACAGAGAAGAAGCAATAAATTATTATGCAGCACAAGCAGAGCATATACGGCTTAGCTTTAACGAGCATCTCCAAAAAAAAGAATTGAAGAAAGGAATGTTGGTGCTCCGCTACGACAATCGCTTCGACACGCGCAAGGATAAGAAACTCCTGCTCCGATGGGAAGGCCCTTTCATCATCAGGAAAAAGTATGCCAATGGAAGCTACCAGCTTATGGAGGCTGATGGAAAACTTTATAAAACCAGGGTAAATGGTTGGTGACTTAAACCTTATTTTCTTCGATTTGACCAGGCTCCACCAATTGACATTCCAGATGAGGACACACCATCAGTCGCCACCTCCGACGATAATGATCAAACAGATGAGTTAGAGACATGAATGCCTCTAGCCAAAAGGGGAGGGCTAATGATGGGGGCTTTTCACAAGCCAAGCTCCCATACTCCTCTTCTCTCGTCCCCACCCCATGAAAACCCCCTCTTAGGGAGGGAGTGATAAAAGGCATTGGAAAAAAGTAAGAAAAAAATAAAGTATGATTATGTAAATATATAAGAAAGGTAAAATAGGCCACCTCATGCCTGCGGGGTAGCCCATCCCCACCTTGCCTCCTTTTTCTTCACTGTTTCCCCGCCGTGTGTCCCTTTTCCTCTCCTCCACTCAAAAGGTCAACCCCCTCTCTCTTCCCCTTGTCCTTTCTCCTTTCTCTCTCCCCTCAAGCTACCCCACCTCTCACCAATAATGCATTATAACTCACCAATAATGCACCTTAACTCACATGCAACTTACCCTATCTTCCAAAATAGTATACCCCACCCCCTCTTTCTCTCTCCTATCATATCCCATGACCCAAATACCCCCTCTCTCTCTCTCTAAAGGGCGCCATGTCTCTTGTCTTGTAGCTAAATAACCTCCCCCACACTCACACACACTCAGTTTCACTGAAAAAGGTGCCCACAGACCCATCCCCACCCGGTGGTTACCTGATTTTTCTTGTGTTCACACACATCTGCACACAGATTCACCTCTGAGCACACTCCCCTCTCTCCCCTCTTGTAATTACTTTATTCTCCATGTCACCTCTCACTTTTTTTCATCAACCCATCTCTCTCTCTTAGTCTCTCTCTCATGAGACTGCTGTTCTGGCACATATACACATAGCCAGACAAGTGGGGCCCACAGTCACATGACCTATGTAGATAATGATTTATTCATTTCTAAATTCTAGTAATTTTTCCCCCTCCTCCCCTATATAAAGAGGGGTCACCATCACACTAAACACACACACAACATCACCAAAGAGTACACTATGCACTGGGTGTGCGTAGTGCACACCCACACACCCACACCATCACCATCACCATCACCATCACCATCACCATCACCGCAATCACCATGCTCGTCTTGAGCATGACCTCTACAAACTTGGGCTATAGAAGATGAAGGGCAACTAAATGAAGGATGATGGCCATAACCCTCGTGCGAGTCTTCGCCATCAACTCCCACCTATCCGCCATGTGCTCTACCACTCTCTCCCTTCTCATTCCCCTACCCTATGCTCCCCATTTCATCTCCTTATTCTCTAAATAAAGCTTGAGTTTTTGTGAGTATGTTTTCCTGCAATGTTTTGCCCATGTGAGGTGTGCGGAATCGCCACCTAGTCTTGTGTTTGGAGTGAGCTTGTGTATGTGTGAAGGGTGTGCGGATTCGCCATCCTTCTGTGGTGCCTAAGTACTAAGCCGCTATACCCCCTCCCTCACTCTCTCTCTCTCTCTCTCTCTCTCTCTTACTTAAAGCACAGGTTGAGAGATAAGCTTCTCTTTAAGCTTTTCAAAAGCAGTGTTCTCTTTGGTAGTCCATGCATACTTAACGTTCTTTTTTGTTAGGTCATGCAATGGTCCTGCTATGAGTGAGAATTTTTCTATGAAACGTCTATAGTATGCACACATACCTATAAAGCTTCTTAATTCATGCAAATTCTTTGGGTTAGGCCATGCTTTTATTACTTCTAACTTTGATGGATCCATTTGGATGCCATCTTTAGAGATAATATGACCTAAATATTGAATCTCTTTTAAGAAAAATTCACTTTTCTTTTGATTTATGTAAAGCTTATTCTCTCGCAAAACTTGAAAAATTACCTGGAGGTGTTGTTTGTGTTCGTCCAAGGAATTGGAGTAGATGATTATATCATCAAAGAACACTCCAGTGTAACTGCGGTGAGGCCTAAAGAGCTTCTCCATCATGCGGTTGAATGTAGCTGGTGCATTGGTCAAGCCAAAAGGCATGACAATGAATTCGTAGAGACCAAACGTAGTGCGAAATGCGGTCTTTACAATGTCTTGATCAACAATCCTTATTTGGTGATAGCCACTTTTTAGGTCAATCCTACTGAAGTAGGTCAATCCTTGTAGCTTATCAAATAGGTCTTCTACCCGCAGAACGGGAAACCTATTTTTGATAGTGATCCTACTTAGTGCTCTATAGTCGACACACATACGATATGTGCCATCTTTCTTTTGCACTAATAAAACTGGTGAACAAAATGGAGATGAACTAGGCCTAACCATTCCTTTCTCAACCAACTCATGCTCTTGCCGCATAATTTCCTCTTGTTGAGCTTGAGAAACTCGATAAGGAGGTTTATTAGGCGGTGAGATTCCTGGAAGAAGTTCGATTGCATGGTCATCATCCCCTCGTTTTGGAGGCAATTCATTAGGAATGTCGTCAATAAAAACATCTTGGAATTCATTAAGGAAATTAGATAACCCTAATTCTTTTTTATTCCCTTTATTTTTATTTGACAGAACATTAGGTTCATTTTGAGAGTCTTTTACAAATATCATGTACACGGAAATAGAGCTCTTTATTGACTTATCAAAAGCTTGCTTATGTACAAGAGGTATAGTGTTACCTGACTCATTAGCATATATGTACATGTCTTTGTCCCTGTATTTAAAATAAATTTGCCTTTCAGGAAACTTGATGTTGGCCGCCATGCGATCAAACCATGGTGCCCCTAGGATTACATCCTCATGCTTGAGGGGAGAGATGAAGAAATCCTCTTTGTCCACATAACTTTGGACATGAAGCCTCAATTTCCCAATCAAGGGAGTAACTGTGAGTATGAAATTGTGAGTAGAGCCATTGTCGAAGAGAATGAAAGCATCATGTTCTCTCACCTTCCCCCAAGCATGGCATAGAGGAGATCCTTTGTGATGAGCATCTTCTTCTTTAACTTCAATTATGGAAGCTCTAGGAGGTTCATTGCGTGTGTTCTTCTGTGGGCAAGCACGATAAGCATGCCCTTGCTCCCCACATTTGAAACAACGGTTATCCTTGCGATAACGCTCTAGCTCTTCAGGAGAGAGTTTATTTTTGCCTTTGTAGACTCCCTTCTCCTTAGCTTTGTTGTTGTTGAAGTTGCCCTTGGGAAACTTTTGGACATGGTCCTTTCCCTTAGGCTCATTACGGTCTTTGCTTTCCATGGGTTTAAGATTTTTCTTAGCCCCTTGTTGGAAGTGGATTCGTGAAGCCACCATAGTATGGTGTATGACTGCTGAAATAGTGCGAGGCCTTTGGGAGTTGACATACTCCGCCATATCTTCAGATAAACCCGCACAAAATTGTTGTTTTTGCTCTCCAAAATCTATCTTTCTGTAGACAGTGGCTTTGAGATGTAAATCCCAAAACTTGTCTACGTATTTGTGAATAGATTCGTAGGGAGAGAGCTTCAAGCTTCGCCATTCGGTGAGCACTTTGTCTTTGGCATCGCTAGCCAAAAACTGCTTCATAATGGAAGCTCTTAAAGCTTTCCATGTCCATGGAGCTTCACCATTTGCTCGTAGGCTAGACCACCATTGCCTGGCAGACTTTTGGAGATGCATGGCTACATGACGTATCTTAAAGGACTCCGTGAAGCCCTCATCTCCAAATGCCGCATCAAATTGTTGAATAAAGGCCAAGACTTTGTCCGTAGCACCAAAGGTGCCATCTCCGCTGAGGTGGCGGGAGATTCACTTCTTTCTCGTTCTTTCGGTGGGGGCTCTACCGTTGAGATTTGGGCTCTCCTTGGTGAGGGAGTTGCCCCATCAACTTGTAAGCTTTTGGGTCCTTCGTATGGGTCCTCCTCTTCTCTCACCGTAGAGAGCCCTCTTTTAGAAATCTCACTAGGAGCTTTCATAGGCACTCCCTCTTCTACGTGAGGAGATTGGAGAATCCAATGGATGCGTAATTGCTGTTGTACTTCACCTTGGAGGGATGGGTTGCCCATGGCTTGTTGAAGCCTAGTAACAAGATAGTTCACAAGCATAGGGGCATCATTAGTAGCTTGACCATTAGCAAAATCAAAGCCATCAACATTTATTTCACTTTCTCTACTATTGTTAGCCATCATAACTAAGTTTTAGGTGTAAATTTGAACTTGTACTTTGGCACTTCAAGCCCTAGTTGCTACTCCTCTTTACTTTCAAAGATAAGCACTCAAGCATCTATACCCGTGGCTCGGAATATCATTAATTGCAAGGAATAGAAGAGAGGGTTTATCATAGCCCAGTCGGCACCGGTTCTTGTCAAGCTTCTAATAGCTCAATAATGGTTAAGCCGTAGGCAAGCCCCTTGGGACTCCATTATTAAGACCATAGCTCTCGATGGTGATACCCCGTTAATTGGACGAAGCAGGCGCACCTCAAGGATAATAAATCCCTGTTCTCCTTACCCTCATGCAATTAATAATTCCAACCGTTTGTAGCAAGCTTGAGGACCTCTCTTCTTGAGCAAGAAAAGAGAACCCGATAGCTCTGATACCAATGTAACAATTACTGGTCTATAAAGCTTGTAAATAGCGGAAAATAACTTAACATAGTGAGCATTTCATTAAGAGCAAATTCCTAATGAGCATACAAGAGTGCTTGGTTGGAGATAACAACATTAGCATAACACCTAATTAGTTTGGCATAACAATACTTGAAAGAGAGAGAGAAATAGAACAATTGACAACTATTGAGGACCGGATTTACATGGACTGGTCCCCCCTCCATTAGGCATTTGTATTATAACTTCTCCCATTAAGAGAGACTTTGTACAATACAATTCTTTGTGTTCCTTGGTAAAAACTCATCGGTGCTATGAAGATGGAAGCTTCATGCACCAAACTTACATGTGATAACACATAACATCAGTTACTCGTTGGTCTCAGACCCAAGACCTCACACACCTTCGAAGATGGTGAGAGCTAGCGGGGTATGAGAGTAGATCTAGAGGAAGAAGGAGTATTCTTACGAGAAAGAAGTATTTCCTCACTTAATTACTCTTGTAGCTTTGCTTAGCTTAGTAATTAGATAATAGAGGAGAGAAGCATGGCATTGAAGCTTAGCTCTTGGTTGGATTTGCATTCCATATCCAAGAGTTGTTGGTGTAGGCCTCCATTCTCAAACTTGGAGAAGAAGATGAGCTTTCCATTAAAGCTTGGAGAAGGAGATGATTTTCTTGCTCTACACATGAGTTGTGTGAGTGTGTGTGGAATAATGCCCTTCCAAAATAGCCCCCTCTCTCCTCTTGGTTGACTCCCCTTGCCAATTACTCATGCTGCATTCCTATTGGCCCTTGAAAAGCCTAGCCAATAGTATTTGAGTATGAGTTTTACTCTTGTTGGCTTCCTATTGGCCCGTAAATAATTTGGCCAATAGCCTTTGAGAGGCCTAGTCAAGAGCCTTGTGACAAGTGTCCATCCTTTTTTTTCATTTTGTAACTGCCAAATAATTAATTTAATTATCTGCTTTGCTATTGGACCTTTTAGTCCTTTGGCCAATAGGAATTAAGCAATTTTAGGAACTGCTTAATTATCATTGGACCTTTTGACTGTCCAATAGTCTTTTAGGGAGACTATTTCTTATTGGTTATTTTTTGAGCATTTATAAAAATAAAATTTTAGTTTACACTAGCTAACTTCTCATTGGTCCACCTCTGTGCCCATCCAATAGGATTCATGCAAGAATTGGGGGTTTCTTTGCATGCCTGACATGTGTCCTCTTTACTTTGTGGAAAGGGTAAGCTTAGGTGTATAGTGTGTGTGTTTAGTCCTTATAAGCTTTGTCATCTTCCCAAAAAGTTTTTGCTTTTGTCCTCTAGCTTATTGGCCTTTTGCACACACACAAAGCATCCAATTCCATTTACAATTGACCATTGGACTTTACACTTTGAAATTTTGGAACTTAACCTTTTGGAAGTCTTAATGGGCTGAACCCTAAGGTCTTTGGAGCCCATTCATTGCATATTGCACATTGCTCTTGTGCATATGGTACCCCTTTGGATCCCTACTGTGGGCCCCCTACTGTGACCAGTCTGCTAGCTTTACTAATAATCTAGCTTTTTCTCCCCCGGTACTTCCCCATATTAAATGATCAGTTTAACATGAGAAAATCATTTAGGAGAATTACATATTAGTTATTATGACATAAACAAAGCCTTACATACTGGCTACTATCTACATTTCTATATTTGGGGGGGGGGGGGGGGGTTGACTAATTTTAACCACTGCTGCTTTATTTTGTCAAGATGGGGTCTAGGTTGTCTCTAGACCTTTACATAGCTCTATGTTCTGCATCATTTGAATTAAATTGTATTCAACTGTTATAACAGATATTGCAAGCCAGAGCAAGGATTTTTTAGCTCGAAGGGATAGTTCTCTGGTTCAGGATTGAGAGCTCTCTCACTTTTTGAAAGAAACTTTTTTCTGGCCGCTGGTTGATGACCATCGTAATGGGCAGTACTGTCTCTGGTCTTGATAAAAGACAACTGGCTAAGCTCATGCGAACTTATTTGGATAGTACAATGCTGTTGGGAGGCATTATAGCACGACCTAATTGCAACCCACACAAAATTATCAAATCCGTGGATCGGAAACCCGGCTAGGGCATGGAAGCACGAGCATCAGATAAATAGAAATAGAAGATTCAAGAGATCACCTCTCCAATGCAAGTAGAGATTAGCCATGGCAAGACTAACTCTAAACATACTCTAATCACTAATCAATCAACTCCTACACACATCAAGTCCACCGAAGTATGACTTACCATAGACTAGAAACCCCAAGTACACTAATGATAAGCACGCACTAATGGCCTCTCCAATCACCACATGTCAATCACAACAATTCAACAATAACTACAGACACGAGGTGAATGGTACTAGAGTTCCATAAAACCTATCCACACACAAGCAAACAATAGGGCACACACACTAATTATAAAATTAAGACCCAATTTAATCAACCTAATTAGCGATGCTAAATATCGAAAATCGAATGCTCATATAAAAATAAGAGTGGTTAATAGCAAGAAGTCCATACCGCTCTCTCAAATCTAGAATAATGAGAGTGTAATACTACTTCATGACATAATGAAATGTAGAGAAGAAGTAGACTAATGAGAAAATAGGAATTAGATTTAATCAAGAAGAGCTTACTCTAATTACAATGGATTAGTCCTAGCCTCTTAAGCATTGGCATTAAGCTCAAGGGTAGGCCATAGAGTGAACACTCAAGAGAGATGGAGCTCTCAAAAGTGGATCCTCAAGAGTGGATACTCAAGAATGAAGCCTCGACCTTGCATACCACAATCCCTTCTACTACGGGTTTAATCTTGAGCCCTCTACCTAGCATATACAGCTTTGGAACTCCCAATGAGCCCAAGACTTATACAAAGTGAGTTGGAAACATTATGCACATCCATAGCATATCTCCCGCTTGATGCATATTGGATGTACCCTGTGTTAGCTACTGCTAACAAGGGCTTGCTCTGGTTGAGCTTCTCCCATACTACGTATGGGAAGCAAAACCAAACAAGCTTGATGGCATAGACTATCTCCCAATTTTTGTAGGCTATTGTTAGTCAGAGACAAGTTATTGCTGTCTGCAGTTACATCACTTAAAGGCTCTAAAAGGTTACCATAGTTTGGTAAGATGACTACAGTCCTTTCTTGTTGCTGATGGTCGATTTCTTGATGATTCATCAGCCTACTTGGCCTTCCAATGAATTTCAAACTACTGGCTCAATGGCTTTATTGGCTTTTGATAGCCTACTATTGGGCATAGCCTACTGCCCCAAGGCTTCTTATTGACTACTAGTTTCTGTTACACTTTTATACAGTGTTTTGCTAACACTTCTTACATTAGACCTCTTTGAAAATCATGGCCTTTTGGTTTGTATATGACTTCTAAAAGACGCAATTGAGCAGGACAACAATTGCTTGGACATGTTGCTTAGGTTGGACTAATTTGGGCTACTGATGGCATTGGTATACATGTTTTTTGTTATGGTATTATGGAAGTTGCATCGAAAATATTGGCCCAAATAGCTTGCTCGTTTTTCTAACTTAACAAGGGGTTTCAATTTACTTTGGTTTGTCGAGAAACTCATGATCAATGAGGGAAGTTTTTACACATCACAAATTTTCATAGCAATATCTTTTTTTCTTTTGTTTCTAGTGCCTAGGTGACATGGATGACAACTAGAGTCACCCCAGTTACTTGTAATGCTGTTTGAAAGCTAACCGCTTGGTTGTTTTCTTACTGTGGATGCAGGTAAGGGTGCTCTCTCCTTGGTTGCTGATTGAAAAGAAGAAGTGTTGTATATTTAACTGCCTCACTATACAGGACCATTTTACTTAGTTTTGACCTGTAAATGCGGATGTATTTTTTAGATATCTGTCTAATGAATACATGATTTGGTACTTTAATTGTAGTCAAAGGTCTTTGTATTTTTATCTCATGTGTTAATATATATTGTTAATAATTAGAATGCTCTCTCTCTCTCTCTCTCTCTCTCTCACACACACACACACACACACACACACACACACACACACACACACACACACACACACACACACACACACACACACACACACATCAAGTTTCCATGGTGCTGATTCTCTCTCTCTCTCTCTCTCTCTCTCTCTCTCTCTCTCTCTCTCTCTCTCTCTCTCTCTCTCTCTCTCTCTCTCTCTCTCTCTCTCTCTCGTGAAGCATGGAAGATCCATGGCCACTCTACCTCAATCTCATCGAGGTTCCATGGCAATAGCTTATCAAGGCCAAAAAGACACACGGGGAAGGCCGCTTGCATGAAGGAAACGAACGGCTTTGACCTGTATGAAATGGAAGTGTACCGAGCTTGCCGGATTTGCCCAGGCCTGTTGAGGACAAGTCATAGCTGCTATGAGGCCTGGTGAGCAACAAAACTCTCTCTCTCTCTCTCTCTCTCTCTCTCTCTCTCTCTCTCTCTCTCTCTCTCTCTCTCTCTCTCTCTTTGCAATTCAATCACGCACGATCGCCACCATCATTCTGCAACAAAGCATCGGTTTTTTTTCGTCTCTTTCAAACATGGATGCCCAAGGGTGCCCAAGGGGCAACCCTAGGGACCCATCCCATGGGGAGGCCACCCATATAGCAAAATCATGCAGTCGTGCAGGGATTGTGCGACCATGCGAGGGTGGATGACCCTCAAGGTTGCATGAACTAACCAGGAGCAGTAGCTTTGGGAAGATCTAATAGGATCGATAAAGGACATCAAAACTCAAAAGCTTTGATGGCATAAGCTTTCATGCTTCTACAAGGCACTTCATGCTTGACCAGGCTCTTGGAGTCTCTGCCTGCAAGAAGAATCACAATTTTTAGCAAGGGTTTCAATGGATACTGATTTGGAATTGACATAGCAAGTGAAGGGCAAGGGCTACCAAGAATACCATGCACCAACGGCGGCCAGGATTGCTCAACAGGTTTCAAATTTCACGTTTTTGATGGAAATAGTTTATTAAGGCCAAGAAGACATGTGGGAAAGGCCACTTGCATGAAGGAAACGAATGGCTTTGACCTGTATGAAATGGAAGTGTACCGAGCTTGCCGGATTTGCCGAGGCCTGTTGAGGACAAATCGTCATTTCTATGAGGCCTGGTGAGCAACGAAACTCTCTCTCTCTCTCTCTACAATTCAATCACGCACGATTGCCACCATCATTCTGCAAAACAGAGCGTCGTTTTTTTTCTTCTCTTTCAAACATGGGCGCCCAAGGGTGCCCAAGGGGCAACCCTAGGGACCCATCCCATGGGGAGGCCACCCATATAGCAAAACCATGCAATCGTGCAGGGATTTTGCAACCATGCGAGGGTGGATGACCCTCAAGGTTGCATGAACTAACCATGAGTAGTAGCTTTGGGAAGATCTAATAGGATCGATAAAGGATATCGAAGCTTTTGAGTTTTTGATGGCATAAGCTTTCATGCTTCTGCAAGGCACTTCATGCTTGACCAGGCTCTTGGCATCTCCACCTGCAAGAAGAATCACAATTTTTAGCAAGGGTTTCAATGGATACAGATTTGGAATTGACATAGCAAGCGAAGGGCAAGGGCTACCGAGAATACCATGCACCGACAGCCAGGATTGCTCAACAGGTTTCCAATTTCACGTTTTTGGGGTTTTTCTTGTTGTTTGTATAATTTTACATTGGAGGAGCTCTTGAAGAGATTTTTACAAGTTAATTCTTGATTCAAGCATTACTCTTGTCCAATCAAGGTAGTGGTAGCAACGAATGTTGTTGCATCGTAGGTCGATTCTTTGTTGTTGACACAATTTTCATCATGCATGGCATGTGGATTGTTCTATGAAACAAGACTTATTTCTTTCTCATTAAGAGTTCCCAAGAGGAGCAAGGCTCATACACTTACTGGGTCATAGATTTTGATTAACAAGTACCTCTCTGATTTATCCTCTTCCTATTATCAAGAGGAGAAGGGAAGCAAGGCTTCGATTTGCTAGGGCATGGCTCCTAGACAGGTCTTCTGGCATTAATGCAATCGGACAACTACAAGATCCACCCATTGTTGGTAAGAGTGATCCAAAAAAATTTCTACAACATCACGGGAGCAAGGCTGCGTCTACAAATCCTCAGGATAGCAATAATCAAGCCAAGCAGATACAAGGTACATTTTTTGCAAGTATTTTTTTGTTTTTCAATACATTACACAATTCAACAAGAACAATTGTCTATGAATGCTCGACAAGGTCACCTTTCTTTTGCTATAACATTGTAAATTGGCAAGAGTATCTGTTAGATATGAGCACCAAAACTCCATGAGTACTTATGTGAAGCAAGGCTTCCCTTTCGACATTTGGCATAACAATTTCCACAATTTGGAATATGCTATTAGCATACGAACTTGGGCAAAATGGCCAAGATGTTTGCAGGTTTTTACATCACAAGAGGGCGTATATAATACATACGCTAACTCACTCGAGCAATACATATGGCTAGGAGCCAGACTCGAGCAAAATACAAGAAACCTAGCCACAAGTGGGCGACAAGGTTAGTAAATTTCAAGTTTTTCTTGTTTCTTCAATAATTTAACCTTTTATTTGAAAACGATTTCTCAAGTGTGCAAAGCAAAGTGGTTTGCCAGACTCATGCAAAGCAAGGCTTCTCTTATATGCCAAAGTGTTATTGATTGATTTCATATCAATGATAATGGCACACATCTTTGGCACCAAGTGGATATAAGCTCACAACTTGCACAACGACGCACTGTGATGTATACATGCCATTGTAATCGTGCAAGGCATGCATACTAGGAGCTCACATGGTTGAGACCGTCATTAGAAGCCAAGGGCTTATTATTCTATTTTTTGATATGTATGCATGGTGTACTAGTACAATGGACATGTGATGGCACCGCATCACTGTATACGCTTTAGTTATTGATTTTTTAAAACATTTTGTGTTTATGTTTATTCACAGGAAACGTACCATACATATGCACCCTGATACAATCACGATAACATATAAGGAAGGGGGGTCAAGATGTGACTTATAATACCTCTCTTCAATAGAGTGCTGTACAAGAACACTATTGTACGCTTATAGGTTAAGGTACCAGACACCCATTGTCTGCAACGAGGCATACGACGGGGGCATACAATACAATAGAATAAGGTCAGCCCAGCACTCTCTCTCTCTCTCTCTCTCTCTCTCTCTCTCTATATATATATATATATATATATATATATATATATAAATATATATATCCTAATCCTCTGAGAGAAAGGTGAAATTAGGCACGATTTTACTAAAATCTTTCTATGTCGATATGGTAACAGGAAGGGCTAAGATCCCTCTGTGTTCAAAAGGCTAAGAGCACCCTATTTTGGAATAGCCAAGAGTCATCACTTTGTAATCCATCGGTGATTTCTTTCAACATTGAACAATTCTCTCTCTCTCTCTCTCTCTCTCTCTCTCTCTCTCTCTCTCTCTCTCTCTCTCTCTCTCTCTATATATATATATATATATATATATATATATATCCATATCCTAATTCTCTGCGAGAAAGGTGAAATTAGGCACGATTTCACTAAAATTTTTCTATGTTGATATGGTAACAGGAAGGGCTAAGATCCCTCTGTGTTCGAAAGGCTAAGAGCACCCTATTTTGGAATGGCCAAGAGTCATCATTTTGTAATCCATCGGTGATTTCTTTCAACATGAACAATTCTATCCAGTTGAGTGCCTATCGATTTTAATGGACAAGCAAGATTCTTGCCATTACTAATTTTTTGGGTGTTATTTTCGCACTACATACTTTAAGTGTGAAGATCACGTTGAGTTTTTGAAAGTCTTAAGAATGCTTATCTCTACCAAGGTGTATAGATGAAGCAAGCATTTCAAACAACATGGCTATTCACAAAAGCCCGAGATTACACGGTCTAAAAGTTCAACACTAAAAAAAAAAGTAATTAAAAAAAAAAAGTGGCCACAAGGGCGCGTGAAATGCCCATCCGGGACTTTTGGATGGGCATTTTGCGCGCCCTTGTGGCTACTTTTGTTGAGGGACGTGAGGGCCTTTACGTGGCAAAAATTTGTAAAATTATTGTGTATTAAGTATGAAATAAGGATGTAAGTTAGATGTACAGAGAGCAAGAGCTCCCCTCTTGGGACCTTATAATGACAAATAGGGGCTTTTTTTAATGCATGGCCATGAGATAGAGGTGTAGAGTTTGATGTAATTAGAGCACCCCTCCTCCCCCCCCCCCCCGCGGTCCCTTTTTCTCTGTGTTCAAAGGTCTGGAATATTCACTATGTAAGATTTTCTTACATCATGTGCGTTCACCTGAATGGATTAAAAGTACCCCTTATAGGCCTTATCTACACATGTTTCTGTAACTTTACAAGAATATAAAATCCCTTATGTTGAACACGTGTGCTATGTTACATATACTTTAGTGAACTCCCCAGGTCAAAGGCCTCACAAATCCTATGCACTAAACATTCAGCACTAGAAATTGACCAAACAAGGAGCCAATTTTTACTTGTGTCCAATTTGTGTTCTTGGGAATGTTTTGGTTAAGCCATTTTTTTGTATTTGAAACCACATGTGACCCCTATTGTTATAGTATCCAACCAAAGGTTTCCTGATTAGAAGTTTACATAGGTTCGATTGGTACATATCTTCTATGTTAACAATGCATGTATCTATAATTTATGTTTACACTTTCTCTATCCAAATGAGCTACATAGTAAAAATCAAATCTGTAACTTAACAGTTAAGTTCACAAGGTAATAGCTATTGGTATCATCTTTAGCAATACCAAAGCAATAGCTACCAATAGCGCATGAATAGGGATATTTAAGAAGATTTGATACCAAAAACTTGTCAACACTACTCAAAAAGGTGGAAACTCAAAGGCTTTACAATATATGTATGATGAAACACGAGTCAATAATAAGACACCCTTATACATCGACACCTTCATCTCAAGTTGTCATTTCTCTAAGTCAAGCTTGGCATAGGCAACGTTGCTAATGATATATATTCAGCATCCCCAAATGAGGACATCTTGACAAAGGTTATGATCCACTTTAATAAGAATACCCATTGATGATTAACCTGAAATCAAAATATTGCTTGAATTTCTGATTAAGACTTGAGACTTGAAACATCTTACAAGCAAATCAAAATATCCTTAAAGTTTAACAATAATTCTCCAATCTGTATGAAACTCCAGTGATCTAAATCAAATACTCTCACTCAATGCGACACCATTTAACAAAAAAATACATTTATATTGCATTTATAGAGGAATCTAGCCTCATGAAAATAGTTACAAACGGAGACAATGTTGTTGTTATTAGGCTTCTCTTACAAGCATTTGTCTTCCTCATCTAGAGATTCATATACACTTGAGTATTTGTGTGTCTATGACACTAGGGAAGATAGTAGTACTATATGGATGGCTTTTCTAAGAGCTCCTAGAGAGTACCTATTGATTCACAAAAATTCTACTATTCTTATCAAAATCCTTTAACATCGTAGTGAAAGGTTCCTCATGGAACAAAAATAGAGTGATTTCCATCTCTGCACATGGTTGCTTGCTCATGTCCTCTGAAAAGAAGTTGACTTTGTAAGTAAACAACAGATTATGTGAGCACAAAGTTATAAAGTACAAAATGATAATCTAATGACAACTATACAAAGGATAAATTATAAGAAAAATCTTTGATGACTCTCCATAGATAGCATAACTTACTTGCATTGTGAGACTCAATCACATGCTACACAACTATAGATGGCGCGCCAAAGCCATCAACAAAATAGCACCACCCAGTGTTATGAGGTATGAAGCCTAAACATTGAAATCCATAAAGAGGTTTATTCTTTGCAACATGATAAACTTAAAGATGGAGATGATGTTAAGCTCTGAATGTAAGCTACAAGGATAGTTTTCTTACCATTTTATCTTTATGTTGGAGATGAACCCTTGCAATGCCCACACACTATTCACACCTCCTATTATTGTGGTATGCAAGTCATGTGAGCTCATACTTTTGCCATCTTCGGGAGTAGAGGTTTCCATGTAGTGTGAGTGAATAAAATTAGAAGGAGTAGAATCTTGTTTCATGGTGTAATGGAGGTGAGAGAAGGAAGAGGAGCTAGCTTGGTGTGAAACTATGTGGTGGGCAAGGGGAAGAGATGGGGGAGGAGCTTGCTTGGTGCTGGAATGGAGGTGGGAGAAAGCTAGCAAAGAGATAGTGCTAGACTATAGGGGGTGCATGTGGTTGTTGCAGCAATGAAGAGCTTAGAAAAGAGTTTGTAGAGAGAGAAAATCACTTTTTAGTTATAGAATAGGTTTGGAAAGACTTTGAGGGTGGAAAATGATGTTTCGAACTTTTTTGAAAAAAATCACTTTTTGGATTTTTTAGTGCACGTTTTTGACTTTTGGAGGTCAAAAATACTTTTTTGACCATGAAGTAAGTTTGGGGACCTTTTAAGGAGGGAAAACTTGAAATTTGAAATTTTTTGAAAATTTAAATTTTTTGAAAATTTAAATTTTTTGGTGTATTTTTAAATCCGGATCAAAAAGTGGGTGAAAAAAGGTCAAAGTGATCCCCCCCCCTTCCCCCTCCCTTTCCCCTAGCCACCTCCCTTACCTTCTCACTAGGTAAGAGGCCATTAAGAGGTGTAAGGCTACCTTGTCCCCCTACTTTTTTGAGGGTATAGAGTGTGTCCACCACCCCCTTCCTATTGGCACTACAAGAGGTTATGTGCTCTTGTGACGCTCTTAGCGACGGAAATACACTGGGTTTTTATAACCCCCGGCGTCGCTATAAGCGTCGCTACAAGCGTCGCTACGAGAGCGTCGCTATATGCGTCGCTATAGGCGTCGCTATAGGCATCGCTATAGACGTCGCTATATAGCGACGCTCATAGCGACGCCTATAGCGACGCTTATAGCGACGCTCTCACAGAAGAGTATAGCGACGCATATAGCGACGCTACAGAGCCATAAATAGCGACGCATATAGCGACGCCTGAGAGAATATTTTTTTGGTGGCAGGGCATTGAATGCCTGCCACCCATCAACCATATTGTACTTGATTCACTTTTTAAAAAAAGTGAAAAGGTAAATAATAGACCCAAAATAGTCACCCACAAGACGCATTGTTTGCAAAATTGACAATTGTACACATCATAGACAAACTGAATTGATTGGCAAATGTAATAATGACAATTGTACAACATCATAGGCATAAAGAATTGATTGGCAAAAGGAATTGCGGTGACAAATGTAATAATATACATGGTTCAAAAAGACGTATAAAATCCGTCTCATGATACATAAGCTATGAGAAACCCTAAACTAATGCTATCTAGCTACGGCTAAACTGACGTCGTCTAATCAGACGTCTCATCGCGTCCAAGCGGCGTATCTGTCGGATTCTGCAAAAAAAGACAATAAGACAGTTTTCAGTAAGTATAAACATATAACGACATTTATAAAACAATACAAAAAATAAAAAAGAGTAAACCCTAATACTAACCATGCCGCTGCGAGAACTGAGAATGTCCATCAGGGCGTTTAAGCCCTTCCTGCCTGCGTACTCGCGCTCGTACGGTGTGGGATCACGTCCTGTCATCGACCACTGTCAAAACATACAAAGATTTCATTATGTTAGAACTAAAAAACTCATAAACCCTAAACTATCGAACATGCATAAAGAGCAATGTGAAAAGACTTACAAAATCGGCCTCAAATGATGCCCATCCACCGCTCCCCAAGTGGTGCGAGCTCCCTGCCTCTACTCGCGCTCTGGCTGCATCCTTTTGTTGCTTCCACTTGTCGGGATTCTCGCGCGCTGCTTTCTTCGCATTCTTCCAATCTTCTTTGGCCAGCCAATCTGGCCTATTCCACCCATTCTTGATTGCTTTTTGCACTTCGGAACGCTTGTGTTTGCAGTATTCGCGCATTCGAATCTTCATCAGGTCTTCATTGAAGCGCTGATCCCGTGTTGGAACGGGAAACTCATCATGAAGTATGCTGATGACTCTGTTTTTTAAATCACTTGGTACTTCACTCCATTTGTTTAGTATATAGTGTCTAAACAGCTGAGAGCAAAGACCACGCATGCGCGAGATCACCTTCTTGCCGTCATCATCCATGATGATGCCGCCGCTGATGTCGACGGAGTAAGGCAAGCCCTCTGGCCGGTGACGCGTGAACCTGGGTGTCCCGGCAGGGGTCTCTAGCGGCGTGTCGATGGGGGTACGGACGTCAGGTGTCTCCACCGGCGTCTGGGCCCCGAAGCGAGGAGTGTCGAGTGGGGTGGCTCCTGGCGGAGTAGGTAGAGGTGTGTAGCTTCTAGGAACAGTCAGCCGTGCAAAACCTGGCGTAGACGGCGATGCTGTGGCTGGTGTGGGGGCGGGCAAAGAAGGGGAGGGTAAAGAGCCTCGTCGAACACGAGGCGGTGTGGAGGCATCGGTGGCGGAATCCCCACAACAACCGCCACCGCCACCACTAGAGCGCCGGTGTCTAGAGAGTGTGACGCTCGTCTCGTCGACGCCGAAGCTTCGGAGCGCGCCGAATGCTCCGAAAGAGAGGGAGATGCGGATGGTGTAGGAACGCGCGATGATGCGCCAGAGCGATGACGCTCCACGTACCACTGTCTCTGCTGCGGTGACAAAGAAGAAAGAAACTCCTCATCATCCATACCTGCATTAAACACACGAATATTTAAACTTAATATTGAATGAATAGAGTAGACAATGACGCAAAGACCATTAAATACAATGACGTAATGACGCATATAAATACAATGACGCAATGAATCGAGTGTAGAAGAGGCAAGTCGAAAACTCAGAATTTTCAATCAAAAGATGTGAGCGCGAGTAGAAAAGAGCGTTACACACCATGGAAGCTACTTAGAGAGCTAGAGCTTTTACAGCACGGAGCAAAATTGTTCAAATACAATATTTGTGGCTTTAAGAGATCTCTCTCTCATCCTCGCATAACTCAGCATAACTTCCTATATCTATATAGAGCTCTCCGTTTAAACACATATCCTCTGTTTCATTTTGTAGCTCCTCTGCATGCACCCCATATAGAGTAGTAGCATCTTGATGCTCGTCTGGCACCACCGCAGCGGCTTCTGATTGAGCATCTTCTCTGATCTCCTCCATTGATGTCGTTGTGATTGGCACATGGTAGCCTTCATACGTCCTTGCACTACGAGGGGCTACCTCTATGACGTACCACCAGTTTGATGTAGACTTTGTAGGATGAAATACTACCTGCCAGAGCCACATAACTTACATGAGAGCACATAACTTGTAAAAGGGGGATGTTAACTATTTATATACTTACTTGTTCACAATGCTCGGGTAGTACGAAAGTGTCTCTTAGGTCAGTCCATTTCTTAGTAGAATCCACCTCAAGAAAACCAGACTCTCCTCTACGCACAGTAGCGTTTCGACCCTCCATGATTATCTTGAACCATTGCACGTCGAACAAGTCGACAAAAAATCCTCTGTAATCGATCCTCAAAATCTCTTGCAGCGTGCCGAAGTAAGTGAGTTCCGCCACCACGGGATCTGCATCAGAGGAACGTCGTCGACTAGACTGTTCAAATTTTGCCATGATTCCACAATCTTGAGTAAAACGCTTTTTGTCGATTCGTTCCACCCTAAAATGTCGACCTTTACACCATGCTGCTGTGTATGACTTATACTACAACGAACAAAGATTATGAGTGGCCGTTCAAACGTTTATAAATAAAGTCACTTGCTAGTCGTACATTGCAAACTTACCTTGGTCGCGCAACCCCGAGAGTACTCCCACTCTTCTTCAGTCACTTCGTCACCGCATTGTTGTGCGCTTTTCAATTGGTTGTGCAACCATCTTAAGCTCATGAAGGTTGGTAGGCTCTCCAGAACCGCTGGATAGTGCATCGGTGGTCGTCTTCCCCGTCTCCACTCGATTCGTGCCCTTTGTCGCTCTTGCTTTGCATCCTCATATTGTGAAATCCACTTTTGCATCACTGGATTGTGAAGCATGCAAAATCGGTTGATTTTAGCCTCTAGATCTTCCGTCATCTTCTTCTCAACACCGAGATTGCACATGACAATCCCAGATATGCGCTCATCATCTATGGTTCGCCATAGCGTGTCCCGGGATTTATCAAATCCGTCTAGCCACTCTCCAATGTACACTAGGGACTCTGATACCAACCAACCTTCTGCCATGCTACCCTCCGGACGTGCCTTTTGACGCACATATCCCTTAAGCGTTTTCATGAAACGCTCTAAGAAGAACATCCATCTGGAATGAACTGTGCCAGCTATTTCCACCTCATCAACTATGTGAATAAGAAGATGCACCTGAATGGTTAGCATTGTAGTAGGAAAATGTTTCTCAAACATGCACACAAGCTCCGCAGCATTTAGTTTGGCGAATGGTATGGAGTCTACGTCGATCTCCTTTTGTGAGATCCATTGCACCAGCTTTGCAAGTTTGTAGATTGTGTTACGGATGTCGAGAGACAAACATCCCTCAATGGCAACCGGTAAAATAAACTGTAAAGTATGTGCAGCAATGATATTAAAGTCCACATTTTATGCAATGATATTAAAGTCCACTATGAACGTACCTGACACATTTTATGCCAATCGTGTGACTTCAAACCGGTAAGCTTTCCTTCTTTAGTAAAACACGTTCGGAGCGAGTGCATTACGCCAGTGGGGGTCCGCAAAGATCGAATGGCCTCTTTTACTTTGCGTTCTTGGGCTCCTGTGAAAATCCATGGTGCTTTAGGAAGTTTTATCGATCCATCAGACGCTGTTTGCGGCCAATATTGCTCCATACGATCCACATTTCTAAGGTCAACTCTGGCTCCCAAAGTATCTTTCTTGCCGGTCAAATGGTCCCATAGTAGATTACCCACATTCTTGAATATGTGCATTGGATCGAGCAAGTGATTGATCACGAGTCGAGGCCAGTATGGTAACTCGTACCATAGAGATAGTCTCTTCATCCCTGGAGGCAATCCGTCATCGCACATCTCCTTCTGCTCTAACCATGCTTGTGCAGACATCCTTGGTGGCTCTCTTCCCAAAAAGCCGTCGCGTAACACATGATTCTCCGGAAGATACGCTTGATGACCTTCGTAGATTTGCTTCTTCAGTGAGGGTGCCCTACGTGCATTCAGTCTAGGTCCACATGTGACACATGCTCTGTATCCGCTTGTTTGAAGCCCTGCATGTATACACATGATAATAGATCAACTATGGGGAAAAACAGATTTACAGTGTCTGAGAGAGGAGTGTCAATAGATCACCTGAGCATTCTGTTAGCCCGGGATAGTCATGCATGGTCCACATTAGAATACCTCTGATCAAAGCATTCCGTCGTCCTGTGTGTCGGCTCATATCCACCACCTCTATGCCAATCCACAATTGTTGTAGCTCTTCCAATAGTGGACGAAGATACACATCCATATTCCCCACTTTATATCGCCCTGGCACAATCAAGCTTAGCCATAGGTGCCCCTTCTTCGTAGTCAACCACGGGGGAATGTTGTAGTTGACGATGACAACGGGCCATACACTGTAAGATGTTGATCTTTGACCAAATGGATTTACGCCATCCATAGCCAGGCCTAAGCGCAAATTTCGAGCTTCCCTGGCAAAATCCGACCATGTTCCATCTATATGTTTCCAGGCTGCGCAATCTGCAGGAATTCGTAGCACACCATCCGAAGATTTATTCTCCTCATGCCATGATGCTAGGGCGGCCATGGACTTACATTCGAAGAAATGCTTGATGCGAGGAAGCAAAGGAAAATGTCGCAAAACCTTTTGTGGAATTTTTGTCCCGTGGAGATCTACTCGATATCTTTCGGAATCACATTTCGGACACTTCTCCATGTCTGTGTATTCCCCTCTGAAAAGAATGCAGTCATTAGGACAAGCGTGGATAGAATTGTAATCCATCCCCAAGTTTCGCAAAATCTTTCTTGCTTCATCTCGGGAATCTGGCATCACATTGTCAGCTGGTAGAATGTGCTCTTTCAGCAATCTACACAACATAAAAATATGATACAGTCGTGTAAAAATCTATCAGATCATTATACACCATTTGAGTTCTATTAAAGTAAACTAATTGTAATAGATCACCTGAAAAGCGCTGTGACGCTAGTGTCACTCCATCCAAACTTTGCCTGCATGTTGAGAAGAACCAGGAGTGCTTTCAATCTAGACATACGTGCTCCATTATACAATGATGTATCGGCTTCACTTTTCATATCATCATAGATAAGCCTTTCTGAATCCATGATCGTCTCGATCATTTCATCAATCTCGGGCTCAAACATTGCCTCGTTGGGAATGTGCTCTGCATGATCATCCCCCGAGCTGTCAGAGGCTACATCTTGTGGCCTCACATATGCTGCTTGACCAAAGCGCCTGCGAATACGTCTATTGGGTTGCAAGATTGCTGCTTGTTGGCCAGCGTCAGAGTCCGACGAGTTATAATTGGCAACAACTCGATCTATAATAGATGGATCGAACTCGCCAAATTCACGAACGTGCTGCAAAGAAACACGTCTTGTCCGTCGCACAGCATGCTTGCATTGATTACAAGGACATAAGACCCTCGTTGAGAGATAGGTGTTTCGGTTGGACGGTCCCACATCCTCGTCGCTACTCATAATGAGGATAAAAAACTTATAACCTAGACAACAAATTTAATATTCTATTGGCATTCTTCGTCTTATCTCTCTCTCTCTCTCTCTCTCTCTCTCTCTCTCTCTCTTTACCTCACATTCTCTAGTCATGTCCAATCCCCGCACACCTCGGTCTAGAGGTGCACGGAGATCAGAACCACCGGGTTATAATCTCGTCTTTATTGGTCAATACCTATATTTGTGGGTACAAGAAATCTAGACACCCACGTCTACATGATACTGCATGTAGTGGACAAAATCCCTTTGCCTCTTCTCTAGCTGTAGCACTTCACTTCATCTTAACATCTTTTCACAGTAGATCTTTTCACTGTTCGTCTAACTCTAAACCCTAAACCGTAAGTAATTCTTGCGTGGACTCGATCTAACGTAAATAAGCGTAAATCTAAATAAACGTAAATCTAACTAAAAATAAAGCTAAATCTAATTTAACGTAAGTCTAATGACTAGAGGTTGTCTAGATGGTCATTGTGTCGGGGATGTAGTGACTCTTGCCGCCCTGAAGATCCACCTTCTTCCCTATCTTCTGAAGACATTTCACCAGTACTTTTGGATCGACGGAGCCCACTATGAGTGAAGGCAGCAATACCCTATATTCCATTGAGGGCTTTCTTCACCCGCTTCATGCAGGCATCGCAGTCTATGGAGACCCGCATCTAATCTAATATAACATAAATCTAAATCTAGCTTAAATAAATGTAAATCTAGTTAAAAATAAACCTAAATCTAATTTAATGTAAGTCTACATATAACCTAATCTTTAACGTCTTTTAAAATAGTTTCCTACGACGTTATAACTCTCTTCTTCCTGTGTGTGTGCGCGTGTGTGGATGTGTGTGCCAATAAAAAGAGATAAATGGTATAACCTTTCTATCACCCATGCCAAGTATGATAGATTGATTATGCCATTTCTCTCTTGAATAATAGGTCTTCAGTTCAACTCCTCGTCGGCTAGATCTTTAGGTCTTTTAATTTTAATTAGTTTCCTACGACGCTCCCTTAGTTTCTCTTTCTTTCTCTCTCAATGTGTGTGCGTTTTTTTGGATCGTATGCATGTTTTCTTTCTCTTTTCCTCTCTCAATGTGTGCGTTTTTTGTTTATGCATGTTCTCTCTCTCTTTTCCTCTCTCAATGCGTGCGTTTTTTGTTTATGCATGCTCTCTCTCTCTTTTTCTCTCTCAATGTGTGTGTGCATTCTTTGTTTATGTATGTGTGTGCGTTTTTGCACTCTCTCTCTCTCTCTCTCTCTCTCTCTCTCAAAAACACTATATGTGTGTGTGTATGTGTGTGTGTGTGAGAGAGAGAGCGAGGGAGAGAGAAAGAGGAAGGGAACATGAGAGTGAGGAGAGGGAAGGAGCATACCTGTCTCTCCTTCCTCTCCTCGTGTGTGTGTGTGTGTGTGTGTGTGTGTGTAAAAGAAAAAGAGAGAGAGAGAGAGAGAGAGAGAGAGAGAGAGAGAGTGAGGGAGAGCGTTACCTGCTCTTTGCTTGAGGGCGTCGAAAAACTCAGATCTGAGATCTGAGTTTTTGGGCGCGCTCGGTTATTTTTTTTACCCCAGCTGGCGTCGCTATGAGCGTCGCTATAAGCGTCGCTATGAGCGTCGCAAATTTACAAAGAAATTTGCGACGCTCATAGCGACGCTTATAGCGACGCTCATAGCGACGCCGGGAATTTTTTTTTTGAGCGTCGCTGTGTGAGCGTCGCTAATGTGAAGAGCCTCTTGTAGTGTGGCTGACCTCTAATTAACCTTAATCCCAAAGGGCCCCTAGAGGGTTCATATTTTTCCTAATGCGGTCTTTGCAGTGCTGTTTTCCTTAGCCTTTGCCTTCTCGTTTTCTTTGTTTTTCTTCTTCAGCTCCTTTCGAAGAGCTTTTGCCTCAGCTAGCGTTTTCTCGACCTCCTTCATTTCCGCCATCATCTTTTGGGAAAGCTTCACCTTTCCTCTCTTCTTGTCCTCCATACCTGCGTTGTGTAGATGTGAGTGAGTTCTGGAGTGTGCAGTCAAGGTGCTTTATATAGCTACGGTACTCGCCCAACCAGGACACGTGTCATAGGGATGGCTGAGCTTGCCTCGGTCTTTGTGCTGCATTCATTGCACCGTTACTAATTCAATCATAAGGGTGGCTCTAATGACTTGGTCGAGTTCCTGAGGAGTCTATATATAGGAGGCCCGTCAGTCCCCCCTTCGTACTCCCTAGTGTTAGCCAGTGCCTTCCTACCTTTACCCTAACCAACAACCCAAGTTCTTTTTGAATGTTAATCTGGATGACCACAGGGACACAATAGAGGAGGCCGAGAGCAATCACCGTTCAGTCACCGGTGACGAGTTGCTGCAACCACCAAGTGGTGCTTTGTGTGTTTTAGAAGGGTTGCCAGAGGGAGCTTTGCCAACAAATGTGCTCCCTACTGTCCCAATCGGTGATCATCAATATGTAATTCTTAATGACATCATGGAACTGTTTGACTTGAGAGAGGACTACTTCCTTGCTATAGTTGCTCAAAATCTATAAGAGGATAATATTATAATTGACCCTGCCAATGACAAGTATTCTTTCACGGGTGCTCATGTAACAGTGGGTGAGTTTACAAGGATGCAGTCGGATGTGCCGTGACGCTTTCAACGGAGTCAGAGTTCAGAGTGGTACAGGAAAGGCTTGGAATCACAGAGATGGGAAAAATTTCTCCATCAACGACATTGACGTCTTCCTCATCCTCTGCAAACGAGAATACACTTGGCTTATGGAATGCTGCATTACTCGAAGAAGATGAAAATCCGAAGATATACTACTGTGTAAATATTTTTTTGCTTCCCTGTATGAGAGTTTCATGTGTATATACCAACACTTGGCTTTTATTTCTAGTAGCTCGTAGTCTATGATGATAAGCTCATTCCTCGTCCCCGTGGACGAGGTAAAGGAGACCTGGGAAAGAATTCCTCCCTTGGTTAGTACTTGGAGAATTTGAACGCTCCAAACTTCCTATGCTTCCATTCTAGCTTCTTTGAGGACAAGGTTGAATTCCCTCTTTTTGTATTGAAGACACTCTCAAGATATCTAGGAGGCACGGCCATCAGATGGAACGCAGACAAGGTGATGCTGCTAGACAAGCAAGCAACAGTCTCAATTTTTGATATAGGGCCTGGCATGTATGGCCTGCACAGTCGCTACTTTTTGTCACATACTGCGAATGGTCTAGCTTTGGAATCACATACCCATGCCAGTTGCCACAATAAGGAAAACATGATTTGCTGAAACAAAAGCAGCCAATCATTCAACTTATAGAAGAGGCCCGACAGGTTGAGGCATTTGAGGAGATCCAATTGCTTGATCTCAATGTGCTTGCAATGGATGCTGATGACAAAACGCGTCATTCAAAGAGATCAAGGCACGAAGAAGAGGGTCTTTCAGATAAGAGCAAAAGGCCAAAATATTATGTATCATTTTCAGATGATACAAAAATTTTGTATCATTTTCAGATGACCAGAAATATATAGAATGTATTTGTTTTATGCATCAAAGTTAGATTGATTATGTAAGAATGTCTTGCAATGTAGTTTTTTTGTTGCAACCATCATTCACATTATAAAAAATTGAAATGATAGAGATCAATGTCTTGCTGTATTTTTAATTTTGTTGCAACCATCATTCACAATATGAATAGTTGAAATTACATTGATTCTTTTAGATATATTAAGTTTGGTGTTTGGATCTTGCTATGGTTGAGAGTTATGGCATAACTTGCAACGGTGTTGTCCAAACTCTTCCCACGTGCTGTTTTTATATCCGCCAATCCATGTTGTCTAGTCGCAGATAACTCCCATATCTCCTTTCTTCGCCGTTTTTTAGCTAATCTCACCGCATGGCCAATTTGACTTTGTTTGACTTGTTCCTTGCAATGTCACTACAAGAGGTTGTGTGCTCTTGTGACGCTTTTAGCGACGGAAATACACTGGGTTTTTATAACCCCTAGTGTCGCTAAGAGCGTCGATACGGGGACGTCGCTATAAACGTCGCTATGCCAAATTATCGCTATAAGCGTTGCTATAAACGTCGCTATATAGCGACGCCTATAGCGACGGTTATGGCGACGCTGCAGAGCCATCAATAGCGATGTTGCAGAGCCTTATATAGCGACGGTCATAGCGACACCCGAGAGGAAATTTTTTTGGTGGCAGGGCATACCCATCAACCATATTGAATGTTTCATTTGTCTATTTACCTTTGAAAAAAAGTGCAAAGGTAAATATAGACTCAAAATAGTCACCCACAAGACAATATAATCATTAACTCCATCATCCATAGTACGTATTGTTTGCAAAATAAAGATACAAAACTGACAAGTGTGAATTGATGAAAGTAAATCAATGACAATTGTACACATAGGCAAAATCACTTGATTGTTAATCTTTGCAAATGTAATAGTTACAAACCATTGTCATTATTTAAAAAATATACATGGTTTTCAAAAAGACGTATAAAAGTCGTCTCATGATACATAAGCTATGACAAAAAGAAACTAATGCTATCTAGCTATGGCTAAACTGACGTCGTCTAATCAGACGTCTCATCGCGTCCAAGCGGCGTATCTGTTGAATTCTGCAAAAAAAAAACAATAAGATAGCTTTTTGTAAGTATAAACATATAGCGACATTTATAAAACAATACAATAAATAGAAAAGAATAAACCCTAATACTAACCATGCCACTACGAGAACTCAGGATATCTATAAGGGCGTTTAAGCCCTTCCTGCCTACGTACTGACGCTCGTACGGTGTGGGATCACGTCCTGTAAATGACCACTGTCAAAACATACAAAGAATCCATTATGTTAGAATTTAAAATCCCATAAACCCTAAACTATCAAACATAGAGAGCAATGCGAAAACACTTACAAAATCGGCCTCAAATGATGCCCACCCGACGCTCCCCAAGTGGTGCGAGCTCCTTGCCTATACTCGCGCTCTGGCTGCCTCCTTTTGTTGCTTCCACTTGTCGGGATTCTCGTGCGTTGCTTTCTTCGCATTCTTCCAATCTTCTTTGGACAGCCAATCTGGTCTTCTCCACCCATGCTTGATTGCTTTTTGCACTTCGGAACGCTTATGCTTGCAGTATTCACACATTCGAACCTTCATCACATCTTCATTGAAGTGGTCATCCCGTGTTGGAATGGGAAACTCGTCATGAAGCATGCTGACTCTGTCTTTTAATTCATTCGGTACTTCACTCCAGGTGTTTAGTATGTAGTGTCTAAACACCTGAGAGCAAAGACCGCGCATGCGCAAAATCACTTTCTTGCCTTCATCATCCAAGATGATGCCGCTGCTGAAGTCGACGGAGTAAGGCAAGTCCTCTCGCCGCTGACGCGTGAACCTGGGTGTCCCGGCAGGGGTCTCTAGAGGTGTGTCAATGGGGGTACAGACGCCAGGTGTCTCCACTGGAGTCTGAGCCCCGAAGCGAGGAGTGTCCACTGGAGTGACTCCTGGAGGAGTAGCTAGTGGTGTGTAGCTAGTGGTGTGTAGCTGTGGGGAATGGCAGTCAGCCGCGCAAAACCTGGTGTCGATGGCGATGCTGTTGCTGGTGTCAGGACGGGCAAAGAAGGGGAGGGTAAAGAGCCTCGTCGAACATGAGGCGGTGTCGAAGCATCGGTGGCAGCACCCCCACAACAACCGCCGCCGCCACCGCCACCACTAGAGCGCTGACGCCTAGATGAGTGTGAAGATCATCTCGTCGACACTGAAGCTTCGAAGCACGCCGAGGACTCCGAAACAGAGGGAGATGCAGATGGAGTATGAACGCGCGATGGTGCGCCAGAGCGATGACGCTCCACGTACCACTGTCTCTGCTGGGGTGACAAAGAAGAAAGAAACTCCTCATCATCCATACCTGCATTAAACACACGAACATTTAAACTTAATATTGAATAAATGGAGTAGATAACATGGACAAGTAGATAGATAGATAGAGAGAGATAGAGATGGACCATTAAATACAATGATGCAATGACGCATATAAATGCAATGACGCAATGACACAGATACTTAGAGAGCCAGAGTTTTTACTAAACGGAGCAAAATTGTTCAAAATGGAGAATCGTACAAGAACTTGAAGGTGCTTGTAGCTTTGGAATGTTCAAAGGCTAGCAGCAATAGAAAGCGTTCTTCTTCTATTCAACTTGAGTGATGGAAGAGGCAAGTGCATAACTCTGAATTTTCAATAGAGAGAGAGAGAGAGAGAGAGAGAGAGAGAGAGAGAGAGAGAGAGAGAGAGAGAGAGAGAGAGAGAGAGAGAGTTTTTACAAAACGGAGCAAAATTGTTCAAATACAATATTTATGGCTTTAAGAGATCTCTCTCTCTTATCCTCGCATAACTCAACGTAACTTCCTATATCTATATAGAGCTCTCCGTTTAAACAGATGTCCTCTATTTCATTTTGTAGATCCTCTACATGCACCCCATAGAGAGTAGCAGCTTGATGTTCGTCTGGCACCACCTCCACGACTTTTGACTGAGCATCTTCTCCGATCTCCTCCATTGATGCCGCTGTGATTGGCACATGGTAGCCTTCATACGTCTGTGCACTACGAGGGGCTACCTCTATGACGTACCACCAGTTTGATGCAGACTTTGTAGGATGAAATATCACCTGCCAGAGCCACATAACTTATATGAGAGCTTCCAAGCACATAAATTCTAAAATGGGATGTTAACTATTTACATACTTACTAGTCGTACATTGCAAACTTACCTTGGTCGCGCAACCCCGAGAGTACTCCCACTCTTCCTCAGTCACTTCTTCACTGCACTGTTGTGTGCTTTTCAATTGGTTGTGCAACCATCTTAAGCTCATGAATGTTGGTAGGCTCTCCAGACTCGTCGGATAGTGCATCGGTGGTCGTCTTCCCCGTCTCCACTCGATTCTTGCCCTTTGTCGCTTTTGCTTTGCATCCTCATATTGTGAAATCCACTTTTGCATGACTGGATTGTGAAGCATGCAAAATCGGTTGATTTTAGCCTCTAGATCTTTCGTCATCTTCTTCTCAACACCGAGATTGCACATGACAATCCCAGATATGCGCTCATCATCATAGCGTGTCTCGGGCTAGTAGGAAAATGGTTCTCAAACATGCACACAACCTCCACAACGTTTAGTTTGGCGAATGGTATGGAGTCTACGTTGATCTCCTTTTGTGAGATCCATTGCACCAACTTCGCAAGTTTGTAGATTGTGTTACGGACGTCAGGAGACAAACATCCCTCAATGGCAACCGGTAAAATAAACTGCAAAACACGTGTAGCAATGATATTAAAGTCCACACACGAATTTGTTACACAATTCCCACTATGATATACTCCACTATGAACATACCTGACACATTTTATGCTAGTCGTGTGACTTCAAACCGGTAAGCTTTTCTTCTTTAGTAAAACACGTTCAGAGTGAGTGCATTACGCCAGTGGGGGTCCGTAAAGATCAAATGGTCTCTTTTACTTTGCGTTCTTGGGCTCCTGTGAAAATTCATGGTGCTTTAGGGATTTTTATCGATCCATCGGACGCTGTTTGCGGCCAATATTTCTCCATACGATCCACATTTCTAAGGTCAACTCTGGCTACCAAAGTATCTTTCTTGCCGGTCAGATGGTCCCATAGTAGATTACCCACATTCTTGAATATGTGCATTGGATCGAGCAACTGATTGATCATGAGTCGGGGCCAGTATGGTAACTCATACCATAGAGATAGTCTCTTCATCCCTGGGGGCAATCCGTCATCACACATCTCCTTCTGCTCTAACCATGCTTGTGCAGACATCCTTGGTGGCTCTCTTCCCAAAAAGCCATCGCGTAACACATGATTCTCTGGAAGATACGCTTGATGACCTTCGTAGATTTGCTTCTTCAATGAGGGCGCCCTACGTGCATTCAGTCTAGGTCTACATGTGACACATGCTCTGTATCCGCTTGTTTGAAGCCCTACATGTATACACATGATAATAGATCAGCTTGAGAAAAACCAAGATTTACAGTGTCTGAGTGAGGAGTGTAAATAGATCACCTGAGCATTCCGTCGACCTGTGTGTCGGCTCATATCCACCACTTCTATGCCAATCCACAATTGTTGTAGCTCTTCCAATAGTGGACGAAGATACACATCCATATTCTTCACTTTATATTGCCCCGGCACAATCAAGCTTAGCCATAGGTGCCCCTTCTTCGTAGTCAACGACGGGGGAATGTTGTAGTTGACGATGACAATGGGCCATACACTGTAAGATGTTGATCTTTGACCAAATGGATTTACGCCATCCATAGCCAGGCCTAAGTGCCAATTTCGAGCTTCCCTGGCAAAATCCGACCATGTTCCATCTATATGTTTCCAGGCTGCACAATCTGCAGTAATCCGTAGCACACCATCCGAAGATTTATTCTCCTCATGCCATGATGCTAGGGCGGCCATGGACTTACATTCGAAGAAATGCTTGATGCGAGGAAGCAGAAGAAAATGTCGCAAAACCTTTTGTGGAATTTTTGTTCCGTGGAGATCTACTCGATATCTTTCGGAATCACATTTCGGACACTTCTCCATGTCTATGTATTCCCCTCTGAAAAGAATGCAGTCATTAGGACAAGCGTGGATCGAATTGTAATTTATCCCCAAGTTTCGCAAAATCTTTCTTGCTTCCTCTCGCGAATCTGACATCACATTATCAGCTGGTAGTATGTGCTCTTTGAGCAATCTACACAACATAAAAATACGGTACAATTGTGTAAAAATCTATCAGATCATACATTTAGAGTTTTATTAAAGTAAACTAATTGTAATAGATCACCTGAAAAGCGCTGCGACGCTAGTGTCACTCCATCCAAACTTTGCCTGCATGTTGAGAAGAACCAGGAGCGCTTTCAATCTAGACACACGTGCTCCATTATACAATGGCGTATCGGCTTCACTTTTCATATCATCATAGATAAGCCTTTCTGAATCCATGATCGTCTCGATCATTTCATCAATCTCGGGCTCAAACATTGCCTCGTTGGGAATGTGGTCTGCATGATCATCCCCCGAGCTGTCAGAGGCTACATCTTGTGGCCTCACATATGCTGCTTGACCAAAGCGCCTGCGAACACGTCTATTGGGTTGCAAGATTGTTGCCTGTTGGCCAGCGTCAGAGTCCGACGAGTTATAATTGGCAACAACTCGATCTATAATAGATGGATCGAACTCGCCAAATTCGCGAACGTGCTGCAAAGAAACGTGTCTTGTCCGTCGCACAACATGCTTGCAATGATTACAAGGACATAAGATCCTCGTTGAGAGATAGGTGTTTCGGTTGGACGGCCCTGTTGGGGTATAAAGCCCAATGTGGTCGCCCAGGTAAGTGGGCGGGCCGCCAGGTATGTACACATATTCTTTTGTAAAAACCTAATAAGAACTCACTATGCTCTACACATTACAGTAGAGCGAGTTCACCATATCGTCGTGCTCTTCTTCTCGCACTCTCTCGCGTTGCACTTCCGCTAGTACTCCTTTAATTGGTATCAGAGCTCAGATTGAGGCTCGGGGCAGCATTTGCAGGTAGCCAGAGTCACTTGCTCAGATTGGAGTGAGATTCGACAGGCGAAGACACTTGCTGGCTGTGAGTCACGCAGCAAACAACCGCCGCAACGGTTACAGCATACAATGGGAAATTTGTGGATGTATGACTTTGTGGGAAGTCTATGTACTGTCAGATTTACTGCAGCCTTTGTTGAGGGTCAAGTGAGGTTTTATTGAGCTGGGGGATTCTCGAATGTTGAGATCCTTTCGGTGATAAAGGTCTTGGAGCGATCCCTCGAGCACCCTTAGATAGGCAGCTAGGATGTATTGACTGTGAGTTAGACAGTTGGGATTGCATCTTTGCTTTACTGCCGTTGAGGCATTGTCGTAGTCTATGCTTACAGGACAATGACAGGACAATGAGAGACAGTACAGGTGCAGAACAGGTTTACCCACAGCTTACAGTGTTAGAGAGACAGTGGTTTTTTGAGCTGTTTTTGGTATGATTTTGAGTACACCAGATCCATTTTACAAAGGAGACTCTGCCGAAATTTCTGCAGAATCTGAAGCTTTATTGGTTCATTTGACAGGTTGATATTGGTTTAGAGGTCAGTTTACAGGAGAAACTCTGTCGAATTTTTCCCAGGAAAGTAAACTACTGTGAAGCGTAGTTATGGCTGGATCACAGGACACTGCTCTTTACAATATCAAGAAGCTGGATGGAACCAATTTCCCATTGTGGAAGAAGCAGATTTGGCATGTGTTGGTACAAAAGAAGCAGATAAAACCTATAAAGCTCAAGGGGATAAAACCACAAGATATGGACGAAGATGAATGGAGCGAAATGGATGAATTGGCACTTTCTACCATTATGCTGACTTTGGCAGAAAGCGTTTACTTCAATGTAGCAGATGAGATGTCGGCTTATCAAGCATGGACAAAGCTGAGTGATCTTTATGAGAAGTAGAGTGCAGCTTCACAGGTATACTGGCTTAAGAAGCTTGTTGACTTGAAGATGAAAGAAGGGACACCTATGTCCAATCATCTAAATGAATTCAACACCATCTACAGTCAGTTGTCAGCTCAAGGTGTCAAGTTTGATGAACCTGTTAGAGATATGTCCGTGTTGATCACATTGCCGGAAAGTCGGGACACTTTTCGCACAGCTTTGAGTAATTCTGCACCTCCAGATGGTTTGACCATAGCAGGTGTAGAAGGCAGTCTGCTTACTGAAGAAACCAACAGAAAGACAATGGACAAAGGCAAAGGAACAGCCTTAGTTGTCAGGGGAAGGACCAAAGAAAAGTACAAAGGTGGAAAGAGGGATCAATCTCGTAGCAAGTCCCGCAGTGCTAAAGGCAAGAGTGACATAGAATGCTACCATTGTGGCAAGAAGGGTCACATGAAAAGAGACTGTAGAGAATGGAAAGCAGAAAAAGGCAAAGAGAAAGTAGAAGACCATGGTGAGAAGAACAAGTCCTCAGTGAAGATTCAAGAAATAAATGTGACAAACATTGTTGCAGAGGATGACAGTCTAGTGTTAGGAGATATCTACTTCTTGAAAAATACAATGGACTCAGCTCTTCTTACAGCATCTGATGGAAATGCACTGAGTGATTGGATTATAGACTCAGGGGCATCACTTCATGTGTCTCCAAACAAGGAGTGGTTTACCTCTTTTGTGACCACTAAAGATCATGTTCGGCTAGGCAATGGGCAGACATGTGAGATCTTAGGTGTTGGAGATGTTCAGTTGAAGTTTCAAAATGGCTCTTCTTTCACGCTGAAGAATGTGAGACATGTTCCCGCAATTACAAAGAGCTTGATCAGCACAGGTTTACTTGATGATGCTAGCTACGTCACCACTTTTGGACAGAATATGTGGAAGATATCCAAGGGTTCTATGACAGTAGCACATGGAGTAAAGTCTGGAGGAATTTACATGATTTATGTATCAAATGTCTCTAAAAATGTAATCAATGTAACCGAGCAGCCGAACGTTTCTTTGTGGCATAGCCGGTTAGGACATATGTCCAAGAAGGGAATGGAAATCTTGTCTCATTCTGGTTATTTGCCTGGCTTGTCATTTAATGATTTTGAATTCTGTGAACATTGTCTGTATGGTAAGCAAACACAGCAGCCACATAAGCATAGAAGCAGTAGAAGAGATACACATTTGGCACTTGTTCATAGTGATTTGTGTGGACCTATGCCTAACCTATCTCTAGGGGGAGCTTCTTACTTTATGACATTTATAGATGATTACTCGAGGAAAGTATGGGTTTACTTTCTCAAGCACAAGGATGAAGCGTTTAGTGTTTTCAAAACGTTTGTGACACTTGTGGAGAATCAGAGTGGCAAGAAGCTTAAATGCTTACGCACTGACAATGGTGGAGAGTATGTTTCAAAGGCCTTTCAGGACTTTTGTGAGTCAAAAGGTATAAAACGTGAACTTACTGCTCCTTACAATCCTCCTCAAAATGGTGTTGCTGAGAGGATGAATAGGACCATACAAGAGAAGGTCAGAAGTATGTTGTCTAATGCACAACTGCCAAATGGGTTTTGGGCTGAAGCTGTATCAACAGCTGTTCATCTTATAAATAGATCTCCTAGCAAGGTTTTGCAGAAGGATTCAGTGGCAGAGATGGTATGGTTAGGCAAAATGCCCTCATACAAGCATCTCAGAGTCTTTGGCTATGAGGCATATACTCATGTTCCAAAGGAATTTAGGAACAAACTTGAGCCAAAGAGTAGAAAGTGCATCTTTCTAGGCTATGGTAATTCTGGTGAGATGGGGTACAGACTTTGGGATCCCAAATCCAGAAAGGTTATCCGCAGCAATGATGTTCACTTTAATGAAGCCAAATATCATTCTAAACCAGAGAGGGTTGAGGAGATTAGAAGAGTTGTCTTCCAAGAAGATGGACCTGCACGTGCAAGACAAAAGGTCAGGGCTCAAGAGGAGCAAGGACAAGATAGAGTGGAACCAGAGGTTGTGGCTGAGCCTGAGCCACCTATTTTGCGTAGATCTGGACGTATCACGCTACCTCTTGATAGGTTTGTTCCATCTATGAACTATGTCATGTTGACTGATTGCAATGAGCCTTCATGTTACAAGGAAGCAATGCAAATGAAGGACTTCAGGAATTGGCAATTGGCCATGCAGTCAGAGATGACAGCTCTGCATAAAAACCAGACATGGAAGCTAGTTAAATTACCACAGGGCAAAAAGGCTCTACCTTGTAAATGGGTTTACAGGTATAAGATCACTGCTCATGATAGTCAGCCAAAGTACAAAGCAAGGCTTGTTGCCAAGGGCTTTAAGCAAGAACAAGGCATTGACTTTGATGAAGTCTTCTCTCCGGTGGTCAAGATGACTACATTGAGATGCTTTCTTGCATTGGTTGCCATATTAGATTTGGTGTTGCACCAAATGGATGTCAAGACAGCATTCTTGCATGGTGATTTAGATGTGGAAATTTACATGCAGCAGCCAGAAGGGTTTGTTGAGAAAGGCAAGGAAGATTTGGTATGCCAGTTGTTAAAGAGTCTTTATGGCTTAAAACAATCACCGAGGGCATGGTACCATAAGTTCCACAAGTTTATGATTTCTCAAGGCTACAAACGTAGTGAGTTTGATCACTTTCTATATACAAAGAAAGCTAAGGATGGCAGTTGGCTGATCCTTATTTTGTATGTGGATGACATGTTGATTGCTGGCAAGCACTTGGAAGAAATTTCAGCTTTGAAGTCAAAGATGGCAAAATCATTTGACATGAAAGACATGGGTGAGGCAAGTCATATACTTGGTATGCGCATTGAGAGAGACAGATTAAAGAAGTTGATTTGGGTATCTCAAACATAGTATATTGACAAGGTTTTGCAACGTTTCAATATGGAGAAGGGAAAGGCATTGAGTGTTTCCATTGCCACCATATGTGAAACTTAGCAAACAAGATTGTCCTGTGTTTGAGGAAGAACAGGCTGAAATGGATAAGATTCCATATGCGTCTGCAGTGGGTAGTTTGATGTATGCAATGATTGCTACTCGCCCAGACATTGCATTTGCAGTGGGAGTAGTAAGTTGATACATGTCAAACCCAGGCAAGAAACATTGGGAGGCAGTGAAAGGAATATTGAGATACCTGAAAGCTACAAAGAGTATGCGCATATGCTATGGGAGTCAGGAGCTAAGTGTAAAGGGTTTTACAGACTCAGATTATGCAGGTGACTTAGACAACCGAAGGTCTACGTCAGGTTATGTCTTTACATTGGCTGGTGGAGCAGTATCATGGCGTTCTAGATTACAAGATTGTGTTACTCAGTCTACTACAGAGGTTGAATATGTTGCAGCATCAGAGGCATGCAAAGAATCAATTTGGATTAATCGACTAGTAACAGATTTGGGAATCAAAGAAGAGATGCCTGTGTTATATTGTGATAGTCAAAGTGCTATACAATTGGCTCGCAATGCAGTTTATCACTCAAAGACAAAGCATGTGGATGTGAAGTATCATTTCATCAGGGAAATGCTCGAGGATAAGCAACTTCAGCTTGTCAAAGTTCACACCACAAAAAATCCTGCTGATCTACTTACAAAAGGACTTCCCTAAGAGAGTTTTGCGCATTTTCGCAAGCAGTTAGGTGTAGGGTAGTACATCACTTCTCTACATCTCTTTTATATTAGCTTGTACAGTAGCTTCTCTCACACTTAAAGTACCACATTGGACTTTAAGTGGGAGGTTGTTGGGGTATAAAGCCCAATGTGGTCGCCCAGGTAAGTGGGCGGGCCGCCAGGTATGTACACATATTCTTTTGTAAAAACCTAATAAGAACTCACTATGCTCTACACATTACAATAGAGCGATTTCACCATATCGTCGTCCTCTTCTTCTCACACTCTCTCTCGCATCGCACTTCCTCTCGTACTCCTTCAGGCCCCACATCCTCGTCACTACTCATAATGAGGGTAAAAATCTTATAACCTGGACAACAAATTTAATCTTCTATTGGCATTCTTCGTCTTTTATCTCTCTCTCTCTCTCTCTCTCTCTCTCTCTCTTTGTTCACACTGTAAACTACCTCACATTCTCTAGTCATGTCCAATCCCCGCACACCTCAGTCTAGAGGTGCACGGAGATCATAACCACCGGGTTATAATCTCGTCTTTATTGGTCAATGCCTATATTTGTGGTTACAAGAAATCTACACACCCACGTCTACATGATACTGCATGTAGTGGACAAAACCCCTTTGCCTCTTCTCTAGCTGTAGCATTTCATAGCATCTTAACATCTTTTCACAGTAGATCTTTGTTTGTAGCATGCAGGTATGCCATTCTTGCAATGTAGCTGATGTCTGCTCAAGGCACTTAATTCTTACTCTAGATTTGACGGGATGTGGTGTGTGTGTGTGTGTGTGTGTGTGTGTGTGTGTGTGACCCTTGGGATAGTTTCCTACGTCGTTAAAACTCTCTTCTTCTTGTGTGTGTGTGTGTGTGTGTGCCAATAGAAAGAGAAAAATGGTATAACCTTTCTATCACCCAAGTGTGGTAGATTGGTTATGCCATTTTCCTCTTGAATAACAGGTCTTGAGTTCAACTCCTCGTCGGCTAGATCTTTAGGTCTTTTTAATTAGTTTCCTACGACGTTATATTAAACTCTCTTCTTCTCAGGTGTGTGTGCACGCTAATTAAAAAAGGAGAAAAATGGTATAACTTTTCTATCACCGAAGTGTGATAGATTGGTTATGCCATTTCCCTCATGAATAACAGGTCTTGAGGTCTTGAGTTCAACTCCTGTCGACTAGATCTTTAAGGTCTCTTGGGATAGTTTCCTACGATGTTAAGACTCTCTTCTTCTTCTTCTTCTTCTTCTCTCCCCCTCTCTCTCTCTTTGTTTTATCTCTCTCTCTCTCTCTCTCTCTCTTTTCCTCTCTCAATGTGTGTGTGCATTCTTTGTTTATGCATGTGTGTGTGTGTTTTTGGTTTATGCATGCTCTCTCTCTCTTTTTCTCTCTCAATGTGTGTGTGTGTGCATTCTTTGTTTATGCATGTGTGTGTGCGTTTTTTGTTTATGCTTGTGCTCTCTCTCAATGTGTGTGTGTGCATTCTTTGTTTATGCATGTGTGTGTGCGTTTTTTGTTTATGCTTGTGAACAAAGAGAGAGAGAGAGAGAGAGAGAGAGAGAGAGAGAGAGAGAGAGAGGAAGGGAACATGAGAGTGAGGAGAGGGAAGGAGCATACCTGGCTCTCCTTCCTCTCCTCGTGTGTGTGTGTGTGTGTGTGGAGAAGAAAGAGAGAGAGAGAGGGAGAGCGCGTGTTACCTTGCTTGCTTGAGCGCGCGCCGAAAACTCAGATATGAGATCTGAATTTTCGGACGCTCTCGACTAATTTTTTTAAGCCCTGGTGGCATCTCTATGAGCGTCGCTATGTTACAAGTAACATAGCGACGCCGTGGTTTTTCATGTTTGAGCGTCGCACTACGAGCGTCGCTACTATTAAGTGCCTCTTGTAGTGTGTGACCTGTGCATTAGTTTATGATAC
Source organism: Adiantum capillus-veneris (assembly GCF_014529385.1). NCBI lineage: Eukaryota > Viridiplantae > Streptophyta > Polypodiopsida > Polypodiales > Pteridaceae > Adiantum > Adiantum capillus-veneris. The sequence continues at coordinate 14,557,770 of NC_140932.1, read as the reverse complement.
GTTCATTGGTGTAGCTCCTCTAAGCTATTTGCTTTGTCCGCACCATCTCCATGTCGAGTGTGACTAAAATAACCAGTACGAGCTTGGTACTGGGTTTTTTCCATGCCCCGTGTAGACCAAACACCCAAGCTGCCATTGCCTTGCAAACCAAGGCATGTGATTACATATAATGTGCTGCACACAAAGCATGCAGACATTATAAGGATGAGTATTCTCAATTCAAAAATATTATCATGTCATCAAACCAATTATAGTACCATGTAGTGAGTAATCTGTTGATTTGTCCACACACTTATGAATGTCTTGTGGAAGGTCTCCACAGCTTCTTGGAATTTTGTATAGTCGCCATCAGTCCATGATCAGTTCAATTTGCAGAACTTGAATATTGTGTCCAAGGTTTTCCATACCTTTGCTTTGCGAGTCCTTGATGCACCATGGTCTCCATGGTCAACTACAACATCATGCAGATTTTTCCACCTATTGTGTCTTAATGCTTGTCTTTCTTGTGCACTTTGGATTTTGTGTTGTTGTCCAATTGTGGGCACTAAAAGGAAGATTCAGGCTTTCACACCACTAGTGGAAAACTTCTTTGGAACAACTCGGCCATTTTTTGATCTTTTCTCATCCTGCTCTATCTTAACATGTCCTCCGTGCAAACCCAATTCTGAGAAGGCCGTCTCTAAGGTTGAGATTGCCCTTTGCTTTGCAGAGAGAGGTCGAGTAGTCCAGGCAAAATAGATGTAGAGAAACATTAGTTTTTCTATTATTCTACAAAGTGCATGCATTGTATATATGTGTACTCTAGATAGTGGGATATCCAAAATGGGTCAAAAGTTAGGGTCGTGTAGATGCCTATCTGGAGCTCTTCTCCAAGATGGTTTGTCAAGGATGTGAAGCCCTCCCATGCAATACAAGCAAGGGATTTTTCTTATTGCTTCTTTGGAAACATTGTACATGAATTTCAAGGTTTTTAGGTCTCCAACCATGTGCCACTCTACATTGTGGGATCCCATGCCCTCCACATCCAATTTCTGTCCATTTCACTATTTGATTATTGTTTCTGGTATGTTTGTTTAATGAAAAACCCAATTCGATATATCAAAGTTCTCAGTGGGCACCTGAAAGGATAATTTTGAACTCTTCATAATGCACACTCAAAAGCATTCAACTGAAACATAACGATAAATTATCTTAAACATAACTTCTACGCACCTTGAACGTCACAAGAAGGAAAAATTTTGTGCTCAAATTGCACACTAAAGTTTTGAGGATCATCTGGTCCAATGCTTGCATCTAGAGCTCTATTCATAAGTGTGATTGTGACTCACTCAAGTTTCAACCTTTGTCTCCTTTACAAGCTCGCACTCATCTACCTTGATGACAAACTTCAGGACGCCGTTGCACTCTTCAGGAGTAACATCGGACAACTGCCCAATGTGTGAATGCAACGCGATCATATCATAAAAAATATTGTTATAATTCTCATAGACCATTTCTTCTGCTTTTGGCAATCTGTATGTCGATTCAGTGTGGAAAGAACTTCCTAGCTTTTGAAGCACCTCTTCGTTGACTTCCTGTCTTGTTATTTGAATAGAGAAAGGGTTTGGAAGTAGCGTGTGCTTGATGTGGAACTTTTTGACCTGTCTTTACACAGACCTAAGTAAGAGGAGTTAGGAATCAAAACCCTTTTCTAGTGGAACAACACTGCAAATGATGCAAAACCCTTTTCTAGTGGAACATCACTGTAAATGATGCTACATACTTGAAAATGGAAGCATATCCCTTATTGGATATACCAGCTTCATCCAAAATTGATTTAACGTCTTGTGCAGAGAGTTGGTTCTCTTGTAAAAGGCTGTCAAGCTATTTAGCAATGATCTTACCATAGCACTTATCATCCAAGAGGCTAGCTACATTTTTGCGATTCAATATGAGCCTATAATGGGCCGAAGAGGTGGTTGTTCTGCACTCCACTTCCTTGTCAGGGTGAAGCAAAGATCTACACAAGCATGTTAACAGTAAGAGATGTGAGAGTTTATGAATAGAAACCTAAGAAGGATAGATGCACTCACTTGATGGCTTGCACTCTTTTCTTGATTCCTCCCAAGCCAACTTTCAAGTCCTCGATGTCTCTTAGTTTTCTTTCTCTTTGGCGAAGACCTAGCACTATTTTTCTCTCTCTGAGTTGTTGTGTAAGCTCCTTGATGGTCTCCTTGACGCCTTCAACGTGTTGAGGACATTGCATGACTTTCTGGTGTAAGCGGACATTCTCGCTGTATACAATATCTCTCTCTTGTTGTAGAACGTCATTTCTTACAGTCAATTTCTTAGTGTAGCCATACAAGCCATGGTGGCCATCTCCAACATAGTTCACTAAGGATGTAATATCCTTAGAAGGTGGAGTGGAGTTTGTGATGAGATGCTTTGAATACATTCTGCCGTCTAGCCAAAGGTCCACATTTTTCATGCCCTGTGATCTTAAGTTCTCCTTTGAAGCTTCAGAAAGCGTCTACTATTTGTTTTTCTTGCAGAGGGGTTCCTACTCTCATGAGAGTCTATGTGCATGTGATATACATCTCTTCTATTCATCGTAGAAGTTTTTCATGGAGAAGCTACAAGTGTCAACTGAGACATGACTGATCGAAACTGTGTGCAGAAGGAGGTGGGGACGATAGAAGAATGGCAATTTGAATATTGCGTGCACGTGAGAGAACGCAGAAGGGAATGTGTGGGAAGAAGGAGGTGAGGAAATAGAGCTCAATTTTCAAAAATGCAGAAGATTGAGATATTCAGCATTGAATTCAGTCCCATCATGTACAATGGTGTTATCATGACTAGAATACTTTTTGGGTTTTTTAATAAATGTACCTTGCATCAATAAGATAACCAAATTTTAGATAACATGTATGAAAAAAGGGTTAAAATGAATTTTCTATTATCTCTCTCTATGCTAACATGGCATTTCTTACAAGGCCCAAATTTGAGTCCAAACTTTTCCTAATGCTATGAGAGAATATGCAAAATTTGCTTTTTTGATGGGGGGGAGCTGAAAAGTGCTTCTTTTTATGAGAACTAAGTTAGAGAGAGTGTTTTATATGTTAGAGAGAGAGGAGAGAGATGAAAAAAAACATTATTAATTCAATTACCCACCTCTCTTTTGGGTTAATACAAAATATACAAACGGTTTTTTTAAAAATCTCAGCATAAGTTTTTTTGTCCTCTATTTTAGGCTCGGTCAAACTTGGCTTAAGCTTTAAGCATTTCCTTAAATTGCCCTCCTATACCCCATTCCCTTCCTAATGCGCCTTTGATTTTTTTTAAAAAAAAACTTCATTCTTAATGGCTACGTGATCTAACAAGCACTATGAAATCACCACCTTCATTTCAAGCCAAGACGGAAGCTAGTCACCTTAATGAGAACAGTAGCAACAATCAAGCCAAGATAATGTGCCGGCATATTGCAAACTATTGTACATTATCTTTGGAGTGCTATTCCAAGGGCCCACCTCCCACATGTCTGTTTTACCGTCCACTTCTCACATAAGCTATGCCATTTGGATTTTTTAGATTCAGAGTGACATGTTCAATGATCCTGTTATATCCTTTCTCTTCTCCACCATATTAATGTCTCCCACTAAAAACTATTCCCCTTCAACATGAATGTCTTTCAGGCGTTTCCATAGTTTTGCTCTTTCCTTTGTCGAGCAAGGTCCATATATGTTGATGATGGTAAAATGTTGATCATTCCACTTGATCTTTACTCCTCGAGGTCTCCCAGAGGGATGATTGAATACCATTTCTTGCTTTCTTTTGCTAGCAGCCTCGAGGTGATGCTCTTGAATAGCCCAATAGTTTATTTCCTTGCCTTTTTTTTGACTTCCTCGCAGAAGAGGGAGCCCTTCTTATGGGTTTTAAGCCCCTTCACATTCCATGATTCGAGAACAAACTCTTCCATTACTGATAGAAGGGTACAAACTCGTCCACCTCAAGGAACTCTTCTTCCATGCCCTCTTTCTTATAGTCCTCTTCCATTGGTCCTTTCCCCTTTCCCTCGACTACCATGTGATTTTCTGGGTTGATATCCCAAAAAACCTCAAAGATATTATATTAGAAGAAGGGGGTTTTGGGAATGTCTAGCGGGGATTCTTTCATTTTCCTAGCCACCTGTGTCTGGGATTTGAACCGCTTGCATGAGATGTTGGATATTTGCTACCATCCTTCATCTTTCTTACCAAATGTGTGAGACAACACAATCTTCTAAAACATTAAGGGGGTCATTTTTTAATGGGTAGTGGACGTGAAGTGGTAGGCTAGGGGCGGTCTTTTCTTTGCTATGCTGGGCTTTGACGGGCTTCTCCAAATTCTCTTCATGCTGGATTTTACTCGTGTTCTGTTGTCGACAACCTCCTGTGAGGGTCTCTCAACAGATGGCAGCCTATGGATTTTTTGTAACGGTTGGAATACAAACAAATTGCTGCTTAATTTTTGAAATGCTGAGACACATGTATGATAAAAAAATAAAAAAAGATGGAATGTATGATTCAAAGCCCATTGCATGACATACAGGTTTGCTTATACATAGAAAGTAATTGGTTTACGTGAAGATAACCTGTAAATTAACACACATGCACTTTGATAGAATATGAATGGTTATCATTGTCCGAGTTTCGATGGTCCATCTCCATCTTGAAGACACACAGTTGGGTTTTGGGAGCAGCATGTGGGTGGAGGTTGGATCTTGAGCTGCATGTTGGTTTTCTCACATAATGACATGCTTGTGATGATGATTTTATGGATGGACTTCTACGTCCGTCTCATAGTAAGGTTTGGTATACATTAGCAAAGATAACTCTAGTAGTCTTGAATTTTATGACTGCTATCATGTTCAAAATTTCATAAAGTTACTTCATACTCTTTTATGCTAATATAAAGGGAATTAATTGTAATAGTACTTTACAGCAAGAGGTTATGGCTTGAGTTGGACAAAGCAAGGGATAATTGGTTTTGACTCTTTCTTTACTTTATAAAAATTTAGCTAGTTTTCTCTTCATAAGGATAGCCTTAATCCTCAAGTGAGGGTCTCTTCCGAGATGGCACCATCATTGGATTTTTTTGAAATTTTATTTGAAATACAAACAAAATGATATCCAATTTTTTTCAAACATAAGTATATGTGATTACTAATAAAGGTACTTGACCCTTGCTTAGCGGGGAGTTTCTTTTTATTTTGATATGGATAACAATAGAAAAAGGTTGTTTACACACGTCCTCCCATGTAACACCAGTGGTTTTGGTGCATATGATTACTTTTGTAAACGTTATTTATTTCATCTTTGCTTTGTTGTGAGTTTGTAATTTTTGACACCGATAACAAGGGGAAGGCTAGGGGTCATTGACACCTGGCTTCCCAAGTAATGCCAGTTGTGACGGGCTTGTGTTTCTTGGATGGTGGTAGGTAAGAGGTTCCTTCCTTGGGATTATAAAGGGAATTGCAGTAATAGTTGGAGATCATCCAATGCTTGGTTTTGTTTTCTGTACTTGTAAACACTTCTTTGATAAGTATACATATGCAATACATCCAGTCTAAATGTTGTCATTTGTACAATCTTGTCTGTGTCATTTTTGTTTACTATAAAGACGTATTTTTATGTATTTATGTAACCCTTCTCTGGTCTCTAGTCCCATTGTATGGTTCATAGTTTGTTAAATCAAACTATTGTTAGATAATCAATCATAAACACACACACACACACACACACACACACATACACACACACACACACACACACACACACACAAGGAGAGGAAAGAGAGTCAGGTATGCTCCTTCACTCTCCTCCCTCTCATGTTCCCATTCCCTCTTTCTCTCTCTCTCTCTCTCTCTCTCACCACACACACATGCGTAAACAAAGAACACACACACACACACACACACACACACACACACACACACACAGAAAGCAAAGAGAGAGATAAAGAAATAGAGAAAGAGAGAGAATATGAAATGAAATGTTATATTAAACGTCTTCAAAATGTCAAAATGATTTATGAAACCAATCCGATAAACTCTTTGTGGATCTAAGCTAATGTTTGCGTTGTCCAAGAAAATAGTGCATCGATCGGTGAAGAGCTTTGTTAATGTCCGTCCTTGTAGATAGACGTACTATGAAATATATAGATAAAGAGAGAGGAAAAGAGAGATATATAGAGAGAGAGTCTACATAGGTTTAGGATTTAGTTTTATATTTAAGTTAGAGTTAAGTTTAGATTTAATATTATAGCTTTGGGGTTAGGTTTAGGATTTAACTCTACATTAGAGCTGAACAAGAGGCCCAACCATCTCTCTCTTTTTTGTAGAGCTTAAAAGTGTTTAAAGCTAGTTAGCTTTGGAATGTTCAAAGGGTAGGCAACAACACTAGCTGCTAAAGCGTTCTCCTTCTATTGAGCTTGAGTGATGGAAGAGAAAAGTGGATAACTCAGGATTTTCACAAAGTATCAAGTTTCCTTTTTGTGTGTGTGTGTGTGTGTGTGTGTGTGTGTGTGTGTGTGTGTGTGTGTGAGAGAGAGAGAGAGAGAGAGAGAGAGAGAGAGAGAGAGAGAGAGAGAGAGAGAGAGAGAGAGCACTCATGGTGCTGAGAAAGAATTAGATCACCTAAAGCAGACGATGTAGCAGGAGTAATTTTCATTTGAAAAGTATGTATTTTTGTTCTGTGTATGTGCATGCATGTTTGAGAAAGAGAGAGAGAGAGAGAGAGAGAGAGAGAGAGAGAGAGAGAGAGAGAGAGAGAGAGAGATTAGTTTAGATTTAAGATTAGATTTTGGATTTAGTTTTTATATTAAAGTTTAGCTTTAGGATTATGGTTTAAATTTAAAGTTAGGTTTATGGCTATGTTTGCAGTAGTTTGCATGTAGCTCACATGAGTTTAGGTATGTATTTGTTTGCCAGCTCACATGTGCAAACAACTCTCTCTCTCTCTCTCTCTCTCTCTCTCTCTCTCTCTCTCTATTTCTCCCTCTCTTTCTCTCCACGGATGCGGCATTAGGTCGGAAAAATTTCAATGGCACGGTACTCAGAATGGAGGCAGACATGTAATGTGTACAATAATCCCTCGAACAAGGAGCTGCTGTGAAGAGATGTTAAGTTGGCGTGAATGGCTACAACTAAATAAGAGGCAAAGGGGTTTTGTCCACTACATGTATTGTCATGTAGATGTGGGTGTGTAGATTTTGCGTACCCACAAATGTAGGCATTGACCAATAAAGACGAGATTACAACCCAAAATTTTTGATCTCCATGCACCACTAGACTGAGGTGTGCGGGGATCGGACATGGCTAGAGAATTTGAAGTAGTTTACAGTGTGATCTATGGTTTCTTAAATGTGAGGGAGATTAAGAGAGAGAGAGAGAGAGAGAGAGAGAGAGAGAGAGAGAGAGAGAGAGAGAGAGAGAGAGAGAGAGAGAGAGAGAGAGAGATAAGAGACGGAGGATGCCAATAGAAGATTAAATTTATGTTCAGGTTATAAGGTTTTTACATTCATTATGATGGGGCCATCCAACCAAAACACCTATCTCTCAACAACAAGGATCTTATGTCCTTGTAATCAATACAAACATGCTGTGCAATGGACAAGACGTGTTTCTTTCCAGCATGTTCGCGAATTTGGCGAGTTTGACCCATCTATTATAGATCAAGTTGTTGCCAATTACAACTTGTCAGACTCTGACACTGGCCAATATGAAGCAATCTTGCAACCCAATAGACGTGTTCGCACGCACTTTACTCAAGCAGCATACATGATGCCACAAGATGCAACCTCTAACAGTTGGAAGGGTGATCATGTAGAGCACATTTCCAACGAGGCTATGTTTGAGCCCGAGATCGACAAAATGATCAAGACGATCATGGATTCAAAAAGGCTTATTTATGATGACATGAAAAGTGAAGCCGATACGTCATTGTATGGTGGAGCATGCGTGTCTAGATTGAACGCTCAACATACAAGCAAAGTTTGGATGGAGTGACAGTAGCGTCACATCACTTTTCAAGTGATCTATTACAATGTGTCTACTTCAATAAAAAACTCTAAATGTATGATATACCAAATTACTTACACAAGTGTTTTGCATTTTTTGCTGTGTAGATTGCTCAAAGAGCACATACTGCCAGCTGATAATGTGATGCCAGATTCCAAAGAGGAAGCAAGAAAGATCTTGAGAAACTTGGGGATGGATTACAATTCTATTCATGCTTGTCCTAATGACTGCATTCTTTTTAAAGGGGAATACATAAACAATGAGAAGTGTGCAAAATGTGATTTTGAGAGATATTGAGTAGATCTCCACAGACAAAAAATTCCACAAAAGATGTTGCTACACTTTCCTCTACTCCCTCACATCAAGCATTTCTTTGAATGTAAGTCCATGGCCACTCTAGCATCATGGCACAAGGAGATCAAAGATTTGGGGTTGTTGCATCATTCCTTGGGCTTACGTTTAAGCAGTGTGATGGTGGTATTTTCTTGTGTCAAACAAGTTACATGGATGATGGAAATAAGTTTGAAATTGATTCTTCACGATGTTGGTGATCTATCGATGTATGTTACTCTTTACCAAACTGCTGCTTTGGATGCCATATTTATGTATGCAATACAAAGTTGGATATTCAGTTTGTAGTCTCACATGTCAAAAAATTTATGCATAGCCTAGGGTCTAAGCATTGAAAGGATGCCAAGAGAATTTTTTTCTACTTGAGCGGCACTTTGCATCTTGGTTTGTTTTATCCCAAGGGAGGATCATAACTGCCAAATTTATATACTTTTTCAGACTCAATTGGGTTTGTTGTTTTGACATGCAAGTGTCCACGAGTGGTTTTTGTTTCATGCTAAAAAATTCATGGATATTATGGTTGAAAAAGAAGCAACCTACTATGGCCACTTCCAATTGTGAGGCTGAGTACATGGTAGCCTTCACAACTACACTTGAGTATGTATGCTGATTTGGGTATTGGACACGACAGTGCCAATATCATCTACACTGACAGACATAGCACATTGGCAGTTGTGAGGAACTCAATTTTTCATGCTCGCAAAATGCACATTGAGGTGCATTACCACTATGTTAGAGAGAGATCAGCTTGGCTTATGTGCCAACACATGACAACCTTGCAAAGCTGTTCACAAAGGCATTGCCTCCCCATTGTCTCATGAGAAGTTTGAAGATTTTCGCGCAAAGCTTTGGGCTTACTCCCCTTTGTGGATTGATCATGTCCTCACGGCATGGCACTTTCCTATATCCTATGGGCCATCTCTCATTCACCGCATCACTCCCAGGGGGACTTGTTACCATACATATGTGGTAGTGATGTGTGTGGACGCACTTAGAACCGTCGGGGCATTTTTTCCCTCACTTGGAAGTTTTTTCCCCTGTGCATTCTACATACGTCCATTATTCTAGGGCCATGCACTAAGCAATACTACTCTCTATTGTGAGCCTTGAGCTTCTTCACCTTCTCCAAGATGTGTGTGTTTCCCTGCAACCCCAATTCCAACAAATGATTCATTACTTTTTCTCCAAGCAGAAGAGATCAACGTTAGAAATATTTTGGAGATTGTCCATGTGTTTTCCACAATGTTAGGGTCTCAATGTAACATAGAAAAATTAAGACTCATCTCTTTGTTGAAAGAAGATAATCTTGACTCTTCAGGTTGGACTAGAGAGGTTGTTAAGAGAGCGAACATCTTCGACACTTAGGGATACCCGTCAAGGGAGGAACTACTCACAATACAACCTTTGATTGGGTTCAAGAAAGAATTAAAAAGAAAAAAAAACGTTGAGAGTTCATCCCAACTCTTTTCCAATGCAGGGCTACGATAATTAATACCTTCTTCATCTCGTACATAACCTTCATGTCACCTTTCTTGCAATTATCCCAAAAAAAAATGGAATGTCTTCTTGTAGCCAATCAAGGAGAAATAAACTGACTGTAGGCACCGATCGTGGCAATGGAGTCAATGGGCGACTGTTGATAAACTTGAAAAGCTCAAGGTGGATTAGGCATTCTTGATCGTATCACTCATGGTCTGGCTTTGTGTGCAAAATTCTTTTGCTAAACCATAGCTCAAGGTGGATTAGGCATTCTTGACCCTATCACTTATGATCTGGCTTTATGTGCAATTTTTTTTTGCACCCTTACCAATTCAGAAGAGAGCCGGGCTTGTATGGCAAGGAAAATGGTTTTGGAAGCTCACATGAGGTTGAAAGGTGGCTCATGGTCCAACCTTAGCATACAAATAGAGTTCCCCCCCCCATCGGTATAAAGGCTCAATTAAGTGGATCTACTGGAAAGTTTATTGAAGAATATTATAAAGTTGCAAATACACTCATGTGGAAGGAAGACACCAGGTAGTAGAAAGGAACTGCTAGAAGTTGGTCTCCTTGAGGACCCATATTGGAAGGCTTGGGCCATAATAACCATTGGATTGAAATAGCCAAGAATCTCAACAACAAGGGCCTTCACACCTTGGATTCTTTTTGGGATTATCAAAAAGGGGATTGGCAATCCTTAATGGAGCATCTAAAGTTGTGCAATAATCTTTCACTCCAGGAAGAGATCCTCATTGGAAGATTACTTGAAAAAGTCTTGAAACATAACCCTTCCTCCGTGCTCCATACCATTGGATTGGAAAGCTTGGAAGTGGTCTAGAGAAAGGCTTTTTAGTTTTCCCAATACTAAACCAATTTATAAAAAGCTTTGCTCTACAAAGGATTAGATCGATCACCTCAACAAGATTTGGTCCAAAAAGTGGGATGCAAGTAAATGAAACCAAGTAGCTGGAAACATTTGGAAGGCAAAATCCGAAGCGGGATGTGAAGGTGGCAAGGCAAAGTTTCTTTTGGAAAGTGCTTTTTGAATTCATGCCAATTGGAGATAAGGCAAAAGCAAGAGGCTTAGGCGAAGGCACCCGTCAAATGGAAACACGCGAATGAAACCCTCACGCACCTATTTTGAGGATGGCCAAAAATCAAAGTATTCACGTGCACGGTCTGCAAGTGGGTCTACACACATTTAGAAACTCCCTTCTTTAGTTGTGACCTTGCTATGGGCTCTAGACGCATTGACAATGAAGATCTCATGATCGACATTTGTATAGTGAGAGCTACAATATTGAGAGCAGTTCCGGGCAGTCTAGAAATGCACCACTCTTTCAAAAGAAGTGTGAGCCTCTGGACACAAATTTCATTCTTGGAACGTGCTAGTGGCAAGGAATAAACATTGCAAGCTACACAAGAAAGAGTAGACGGGGATGTCAGACCCCTTTGATGTATTTTTTTTGGAGAACCATGTGCAAAGGATATGCCAGGGCTATTTGTAACTTTCTATGATTAATACATTGCAAGCTCAAGTGAGCACTGAAACAAAATGTCGATGATAGACAAGGAGATTTCAAGGTGGCAAGAATTTATTCACAGAGTACAACAAAGAGCTTTAGGCTTCTCGGTTCAAATTCCTTTCTTCAAATTCCTTTCTTTTGTTTGAAAACACGTGCTTTCTATTTGAGAGAGAGAGAGAGAGAGAGAGAGAGAGAGAGACACTAAATTATCTCCTAAAAAATGTTCATGGCAATTAAATCCATGTCAATTACCATGAAGGTATTATAGAGTCGTGCGCCTTGGCCCTTGAGGGGGTAAGACTTTTGAATGGGGTGTGAATTAGCGTACAAGGGTTGTGGTGGATGTGTATCCTTTTCAATGGGCTTTAAAGGGTTTCATTGGTGTATAAAGGTTATGAATGTGCTATCCACTTTGTGTTTTTAAATGGTGTATCCAGTAGGAAGCACTAGACTTTTGACTCTACAAAAAATGGTGCTTAGTGCCTCAAAAGGGGATGCCTATGAGGGTCCCCCCCGCCCTTGCACTTGTCGATTTTAAGGCCGCACATGAATGCCAAATACTGCATCAAGACCTGTCAAGTGTGTGCAAAAGTATGCCTTTGGGGAGCTTCACATGATCCTCTTGAGCTTTGATCTTTAGACCTACAAGGGTTTCATACTAGTACTATAATCTATTAGCGAAAAAATTTTGCATGAAAAGGTTGTTGAGTAGGGACCGAGAGGAGCGAAAAGAGCGATGGATGGAGTGTAGATGGATTGGTCGATGCACCCCTAGCTTGTACACCTCCTCGGGCCTCAACAACCTATACACCAATGCTCCAAGTAGGCCCCCTACTATTGGGCCCACAAGATAGATCCACACATGCTCAAAGTTCCACCTCACTATTGCTGGCCCTAATGCTCGTGCTGGATTCAAAGCCCCTCCTGATACTGGCCTGCATGCATTGTGCACATAACATAGTTAAAATTCCATCGAACCAAAGGAAAGATAATCATCACAAAAATGTAATTCTATCACAAATTATGCAAAGAAGTTCTCTTTATTCTCTAATACTTGACAAAATGAGGGCATGATTGCTAGCTCCCCCGAGCACATGCTTAGTGTTTTGAGACTATATATTGCTACATATGGGGGGGGGGGGTGGTGGTGGTGGTGGTGTGTGTGTGTGTGTGTGTGTGTGTGTGTGTGAGTGTGAGAGAGAGAGAGAGAGAGAGAGAGAGAGAGAGAGAGAGAGAGAGAGAGAGAGAGAGAGAGAGAGAGAGAGAGAGGATTGAAGGTTACCCAACAATCATTATGTCAATTGCAATTATGGCCCCCACGGCTAAGCCTGCGAATTGTCCGATCTATAATTATGACACAAAACTTGTAAGAAATCACACATGTGAATCTGATTTACTTCTATTGCCTTAGAAAATAATATTGCACTGATTATAGTCTTGAAGTAGTTTGAATATGAAAATTTTACTTTGCTAGTTAATTGTTTGCTATAGAGACACATTTAAATCTAGTGCAATATACAAAACCTATGGTCTTTAAATATACTTAGAGCAGCCTTACAATTACAATCCTAAATATAGATAAGGTTAAACCATGTTTAGGATCAAAGCTTTGCATTGAGGTAATGATCAAAATTTGCACCTTGGCACTCATTGCTTTCAAGGAAAAAAAAAAATGGTGCATAATTGCCTCTAGCTAACTTTTGAATTATGTTCAAGAGGCTTGCTTATAAAATATTATATGATAGAAATTCTATTGATATCATAACATGAAGTCAAAACTATGCTAAAACAGTAATTGGCTTCCACCTCTAATATGCAAACAAAGATACAATGGAAATTTGCTCTTGCAAAATCAATTATTACCGCACGAGTGTCTGTTGATACCGCTGATGCAACAAGCAACAACAAGAAACCTCCCAGTGTCTCAGCTACTACTGAATGTAGCGCTGTGCCAATAGGCGTCACAAGTATGATGCTTGGTTTTGTTGGGCTAAACACAAACTCCGCTAGCCCAGACGCTAGCGTTGCTCCAACCAAATGAGCAAATATATAGCAAGGTGCCTGCATGATTTGTATCCAATATAAGTAACACTGGATATATGAATAGACTTTTCCATTTTATTTATCTGGAAAAGTGCATTCCAAATTAGCATAAAAAATTACATCATTTGGATTAGCCTAAAGTAGGTATTTTTTTTGACTTTTGAGCATTTATTTTTGAAAAATATGACTTCAACCTCAGTATATAAGAGGTCTTTACTCATATGCCTTAAAATTTATTGTTATAAACAAATTCATTTGCATATAGTAAGTACCAAAAAAGGGATTCACTCACACAAAATTTGCTACATGTATAGCTTTTGATCTAGTCTTGATGGCTTAGGCATAGAAATATTCTTTTTAGTCAAAGTTCTAGAGATTACTAAGGACATGAATTTCGATTTCCCGATGTCTGATGTATATTTTCCTCTCATGACCCGTTTTACCGATTTCCCGATGTCTGATGTATATTTTCCTGTCATGACCTGTTTTACAACTTTTTTGATAACCTTTATTCATACATCATTGAGTTTGTTTAAACAAATCCTAACAATTTTGCTAGATATGTCACTATTTATTAGAATCTTGTTCTTGTGAAAACAATCTCTTACAAGCTGGAGGGGAAAGTGCCTTATTGCTGTGTAAGCAATAGTAACTGCAGGATTGATGTGTGCGCCAGAAACATGACCAAGAGAAAAGATGGCAACCATAACAACCAATCCACCTATCAAAGAAGTTGCCAATGTTGTAACTGCACCATAGCCATAGGTGTTTATTTTGACTGCCAGGAGGGTGAAGATCACAACAAAACTAGCAATTGTTTCACCTGCAACCTGCCAACAAATACATGCAAAAGTTTTCTTGAATAAAACTTGTTTTGATATATATGGCTTTTGAAAAGAAATTTAACATGACATCAATTTTTCCAATTCAATTCTAATTTTAGGGTAAAACCATGTAATGGTGGTGTCTACATAGCATGGCCTGCTATGAAACATGTTGCCATGTTTTCTACACATCATGTTATATATATATATATATATCAATGCATAGACCTTTTAATTATAGTACAATCTGAAACTGCAAGTTCCAAAAAATTTCAATGAATTTTGTAACAAAAACTAGCATGCCCCCATTTCCATGCTATGCTATATATTGATAGTACAAATAGCTTTCCACCATTACATATTTTTTTTACCCTTTATTTAAATTTAAGTTAACTCATGTGTCACAATTTAAAAATTAATTAATGTTTTCTCATCTCCCATATTTTCTCTGTTATGATAAACTTTGAACTTTATTACATAGTGGCACAAGATATTTATAAAATCTGCGTTTGAGTAGTCTTACAACCATAGTTTAGTGCTTGAGTAAGCTTAGAGGAGCTCCCGAATTGCTCTCTACCTTCAAACTCAAACAAATAGTGCTGCTCTTTATTTGCCCAAATCAAGGATATATTTTTTGAAAAAGGCTATGCTATGAATGCATGCTTAAGAGGCCAAAATAGACACGTGGACAACCTGTTTGAGTAAAAGAGAAAAGGTTTCTCTTGCTCAATTACAATGTAGAGGTCGATATCGCCAAAGTCAAGTGTAGTTTCATGAAAAATTACTAGTGGAAGTGTGGAAACAAATCAAGGGCAGCAAAAAGCTACACCTATACTGATTTTTGAGAGTTGACAAGCTACATTACTGATTTTTGAGGGTCCCCCCCATCCCGGGACGGGCGGCACCTCCAATTTGTAATTTTTTTAAGAGACAACATTGCTTAAGATTTGGCAACATTATGAACAAATTCAACCCTTCAAGGGTTGGAAATGAGCTCAAAATCCCCATGCATGACCTCACACATACGTTGATGCAAATTTGAGCTCAAGTGTTAGCCTTCATGAATTCACGTGTGTGTGTGTGTGTGTGGTTTTTGGGGCTCTCTCATATCATGTGGGAGAAGCACCCTTTATGGTACTTCTAGCTTTGCACAATGTGTGTGTCAAGACTCAAAATCTAGTACAGATTGTACTCCAGCTAAATTCCTTCAAATAGAACACGAAAAATAGACATTCCTGGTGGGAATAACCTGTAGCCCAAGTGGATACGATGGGGTTGTATGAGTTAGAATGGATCAGGGACTCAAACCTAATCCAAAGAATCAATTTAATATTGTGATCACAATGGAGACAAGAAACAAACCAAATGAGAAGAAGAAGGAGAAAAAGAGAGAGGAGAGTAAGAATAGAGATGGAGACAAGGAGAGGAAAGTAGACTCTAGAGGAGGAGGAGAGAGCTTAGAGAGGATGAGAGGCACAAAACTTCATAAGCATAGAAATGTCATAAGCATAAGCATGACCAAGACTAAATGAAGTTGTGTATGAGTGCTAGAAACAACACTAATTAGAGGCTTAGGACGGGCGATGATAAATTTCGAGCACTGCTGCCTATGTCTAGTTTTGGATGTTGGGGAGCCATATCTCGAATATGGGATTTTGAGCCTCAAATTATAGCATGAACAAATACATACCGGAGCGCCAAAAGATTAATGGGCCTCAAATTTTGGTATGGACAATACTTACATAACAATGGTTATCAATGCACACGGTGGAGTGGTTTCAATTTAAATGACAAGAAAGGTGGAGCAATGTGAGCCATCAAGGGCTAAGCAAGGAAATATGGATTAAATATAGGGCAAGAGGATAGTTAACTAGCTCTGAGACTGATACAAGATTAAAAGATTGGAGATGATGTACAATGGCATTTGCCCATATATGGTCACCAAGGCCATCGACCAAAAACCTGTTCTTGGAGTTAAGAATCCTCTATCATAATCACAAAGTGTATCAGTCATGACTTCAATGCAAGGGTCTGTATGGGTTTATCAAGTGCTAGCTGGCCATTGTAGGAATAGCAACTATGGTAAGCACAGCAAATTATTTGAATTGGCTTCCGGGCCGATCCTTTTCTTTTCCTTTTGCCTTGCTTTATCAGATTGCTCCCTAGTTTGGAGGGCTTGACCATTGAGGTCCAAACTTCAAAGTATCATGGGTTTTGTTAATCTTGCTAGAATGACGATCCCCCCCTTCCTGCCGCACGCGCTCTCGTTGCCTTCATGTTGTATCTTCAGGAAGTTCCAAAGGTTGCATACAAAATATAACTATAAAATAATGCCATTTCTAAACCCTTCCAGTAACCTTTCTTTGACTTGTACAGAAAACATGACATCCAGGACTCATTATATCATGTAAAACCCAAATGGAAATTCTTGTGCTAGCCCCCCTCTCTCTAAAGAAAACAGAAAACAGAAAGGAAAAAAAAAGAAAAGGATTCTGAAGTAGATTAGGGAGACTCACCTTCCTGACAAGGGTGATAATTTCCGCTTGCACATCAGGGTCATCTTCCTCTTCCAAGTCACGCTCCTTCAGGTCCGGCGGAGCTTCTGATCCTGCCTTCTCCTCCTCGGGGCTTGCCGGCATTAACAGCGGCACCTGCAGATCCCTCTCATCATCATGCAGACCAAGGGCAGCTGGAGCAGCAACTGCAATGATGTCGCCAGTTCGGTCCCTGCCGTCAACACCCACATCCACAATAACTTCCTCCTCTTTAAGGACGTGTCTACCCATTAAACTTCAAAGCTTCTGCACTCACACTAAACCTCTCGCTAATCTCACTGCTGTTTTTAGACTATCAGGCACTAATGCCTCTGCTAATCTTAACCATCACTTTAAATCACCCACAAGCTTAAACGCAATCAAACAACCACAAGCTTAACCCTCTGCTGCGCCTTATAACTTGAAGCGCTGCAGATCACCCTGAGCCTCTGCACTGATGACCCACAAGCCCAAAACTATGAGTGTAGTGCCCACAACATCCAAATGAGCCGCCCACTAATCTCACTCTAATCTTCTTAATTAGGCGTTGATAACAGCCTCGTCCCTTAATGCTTATCAACCCTAAATTCCTCTCACAGAATCTTTGTCTGCTTCATAGCATAGTGGCGTTTGAGCTGGCGCGTGCAGCCGGCCTTTGTAAAGTAGTTGTCTCTGTGTTGCCTACGTTCGGTTGAAAAATTGGGAGAAATGGGCACCACAACGTGCCATGCATGAGCTTGCAGCCACCCTTTTTAGACAAGCTGTACACAATACTTCTTTCATGTATAGTACGTTACTTTAATTTCATGTCAACGTGCTAAACCCCACATACACACACACCCAACGCCCGCCCCTTTTGACACCCCTGAGACCTTTCGACTTTCCTTGAGGCTTGAAGCACCTCAGATGTTCCAATCACTCGAGCTTTTCCTCACTTTATGGAACCCTTTACCAACCCAAACTCCAACACACCACTGTCCACCCACCAATGGACCACTCTCTCTCTCACACACACGCACACACACATACCAGGATGTGATTATAATTATTAACAATTATGCCAAAATTGACATAGTTACAAAAGGTAGACATAGTTATCCATTTAATGCTCCATTTACCAAGAATGGGGTTTAGTTATTTGTCCAAATAATTGATAACTAAGCCTTGCACGACCATAGCCTAAGTTCAACTTAGTTTTGTCGTTTTATCTCTCGACAAGATATGCATCGGCACTGCTAGATGCATAATCTATTGTCAAGCATAAGTGTTGTTTTTATGTGTATATAACTTAAGGGATGTTCCACCATTGCAATACTATGATTCCTCATAGTAGGAAAGATTCAAAGTTTATGTTGGAGAATCTTAATTTAAGTATAGTCTAAAAATTAGTCTTCACCATAGTTTTGTACGCCTTCCACATCGATGCAAATTACTAGATGCCAAAATCAAATTTCTAAAGGCAGGTGCTTTATTAGCTCTCATGATTAATGCTATCATGCGCATATTCTTTGTTCTAGCCATACCATCATCATGCACATTGGGTTTCTGTAACAGCTAAAGAAAACCACACTACTGGGCCATAAATGGGCTGATTGTTTAAGTCAAATATATATCATGGCTTGGTTATGCCACACTAGCATGCTAGAAACTTTGCATACGTTAGGTTTTCTAATGACCACACTTTCTCACTTTTTCTTTTTGCACTACTCCAGTCTCCTAGACACTGTCTGTTGTTATATAAAAACCAAAAAGAATTACTAGGTTACATTTAAAAATTTTAAAGTATTTGACAATATATTCCTTGGTATCAACAAACTTACACACTCAACCACCCTTCTTTCCTCCTACAGATCAAGGGCAGCTCGAGCAGCAACTGCAATGATGTCGCCAGTTCGATCCCTGCCGTCAACACCCACATCCACAATAACTTCCTCCTCTTTAAGGACGTGTCTACCCATTAAACTTCAAAGCTTCTGCACTAACAATAAACCTCTCACTGATGTCACTGCTGTCCTTACACTATCAGGCACTAATCCCACTGCTAATCTTAACCCATCACCTTGAATCACCCACAAGCTTAATAAACGCAATTAAACAACCACAAGTTTATCCCTCTGCTGCGCCTTATAACCTGAAGCGCTGCAGATCACCCTCAGCCTCTGCATTGATGAACCACAAGCCCAAAACTATGAGTGTTATAGTGCCCACACATCCAAATGAGGCGCCCAATAATCTCACTCTAATCTTCTTAATTACGCGTTGATAACTGCCTCGTCCCTTAATGGTTATCAACCCTAAATTCCTCTCACTGAATCTTTGTCTGCTTCATAGTGGCGTCTGAGCTGGCGCGTGCAGTCGGCCTTTGTAAAGTAGTTGTCTCTGTGTTGCCTACGTTCGGTTGAAAAATTGGGAGAAATGGGCACCACAACGTGCCATGCATGAGCTTGCAGCCACCCTTCAAGCTGTACACAATACTTCTTTCATGTATATACGTTACTTTAATTTCATGTCAACGTGCTAAACCCCACATACACACACACACCCAACGCCCGCCCCTTTCGACACCAGGTATAAGTCCTTTCGACTTTCCTTGAGGCTTGAAGCACCTCAGATGTTCCAATCACTCGAGCTTTTCATAACTTTATGGAACCCCTTTACCAACCCAAATTCCAACACACCATTTCCAAACGTTCTGCACCACCAATGGACCACTCACACACACACCCGGCCCCCTCATATTGATGTGACTACATTAACAAGGTCGTCACTAACTCGTCGACGACGGCACACACAGAGAGAGAGAGAGAGAGAGAGAGAGAGAGAGAGAGAGAGAGAGAGAGAGAGAGAGAGAGAGAGAGAGAGAGAGCATACCTTGCACTCCTTGCGCTATTATATTGCAAGCATGGCACGCTGAAAAATAGCATCTTAAAATAGCTTCACAAAGCCTAAAAGTTGTGTACAACATTTCATAGGCACCACGCCTATATCACTCCCTGCAAGCAGCCAGTGCCAACAATGCGGGCTGAGGGTATCGACACACCACCAAATTTTGACAATGAAAACAAGGCTACTCAATTTCAAGTGGGTTGGCGTTGACCAAGGCGCTAGTGAGGAAGTGGATGCTGCCTACTTTTGGCGGCACAAATGCTATGTACACCCATGTCCTTGCTGGATGGAGAAGATCGGCTCCAACGTGGGGTCTGGTAAGCGCAATGAGGAGTGTCTAAAACCCCCTAAGATTATGGTCACGCAAGGCTCAGTTATCAGTTATAGATAATTATGCCCAAACAGAACATCAAATGAATAACTAAGCCTCTTGCATGGTCACGCGAGGCTTAGTTATTCATTCATCCTCCCACTGTGCCTTGACACAACCATGCCAAAATTGACATAGTGACAAAAGGTAGGCATAGTTATTCATTTAATGCTCCTTTTGGCGTGTGACCAAGAATGAGGTTTAGCTATTTGTCCAAATAACTGATAACTAGGCCTTGCGTGACCATAGCCTAAGTTCAACTTCGTCTTGTCATTTTATCTTTCGACAAGATATGCATCGACACTGCTAGATGTATAATCTATTGGCTAGCATAAGTCTTGTTTTCATGTGTATGTAACTCAAGGGATGTTCCACCGTTTCAATACTATGATTCCTCATGGTAGGAAAGATTCAAGTTTCTGTTGGAGAATCTTAATTTAAGTATAGTCTAAAAGAATTAGTCTTCACCATAGTTTTGCACGCCTTTCACATCGATGCAAATTACTAGATGCCAAAATCAAATTTCTAAAGGCAGGTGCTTTATTAGCTCCCAATGCCTCCCATGATAATTCTATCATGTGGCATATTCTTTGTTCTAGCCATACCATGGGAGCCTCAAAGACTAATGAGGCTAGCCATTCACATCACTATTGGGTTTATATAGCAGCTAGAGAAAACTACCTAAGTCAAATATATATCATGGCTTGGTTATGCCACATTAGCATGCGAGAGACTTTGCATACGTTAGGTTTTCTAATTGTAATGGCTATTGCCTGCACAGGAGCAATAGGCATTATGGGAATGATTACCCGCAACTACATTATATGAATATCAACACATAGAATGACGATAGAAGACAATACACAGTACATAGGCACAGAACACCGCTTGCTTCATTCATGTGTGATCCAGACACAGAGTTACAATAGTAGATGCCATGAATATCATAGAGATTGGTTGGGTTACATCAAAAGACAGGTATGGCCCCCATATACAACCGCTGCTCTAGCGCAGATCGGGAACGGTGCACACACTCCCCCTGTCCCATGATATCCTATGAAGAACTTCCGCCACGACTGTC
The DNA here is from genome assembly GCF_014529385.1 of Adiantum capillus-veneris. NCBI lineage: Eukaryota > Viridiplantae > Streptophyta > Polypodiopsida > Polypodiales > Pteridaceae > Adiantum > Adiantum capillus-veneris. The sequence goes on along the minus strand of NC_140932.1, from coordinate 14,536,641 downwards.
GCATACCGCATGACTCCTGATCCGCAATGCCCAGACCTCCACAGGACTGCATGTGCGACTAATGCCGTAACACTAATGAGCACACTTTTTCTCACTTTTTTCTTTTTGCACTACTCTAGTCTCCTAGAGTGTGAGTTTTGTTATATAAAAACCAAAAAGAATTACTAGGCTACATCTGATTCTTTTTTTTTTTTCAAAACTCACAATTGTGAGTGGATAGTATTAAGAACATCATAAATATACACCAACCTCAAGCTCAGACCGAGCCTTGAGGGTCAAAGGATTACAAGTTTTTTACTTGACAGAGAAACCACAACTACTCCTAGGCTTTACTTATTACAAGATGTCATCCTGACATGTATTGTTCTAGACCAGTCTTCTGAGGCTTGTTTGCCTCCGATCATGTGGATCGTCACTCTGCTCTCTTGTATGATCTCACAAAAGCTTGCCATAGCCAGATCACCCTGAAACACGCGGCGGTGTCTTGCTTGCCAAATATGGTGAAAGAAGTAGTACCTGATTATTTGAGTGCAGACAAGAAGAGCAAGACTTCCCAACCTGTTACTACCAAAGACTATATCAGACTTGAAGAACTTAATTTGCCATGTCCTTTGAATCCACTTGCATATTTTCCCTGCCATGCCACTGATTGCCTGGCATCCCATGAAAAGGTGGCTAGGTCTTCAGTAGCTATTCTGCACCCCGAGCAACGATCGGACCCGATTCCTCTTTCTTGTATCTTTACGCCCGTCGGCAGAGCACCCCACACCACTTTCCACATAAATATCTTTATATACTGAGGCCACCTTGGCTTCCAAATGTTCTCCATGACTCCCTCCTACCGTTTTTCCGTCCAGTGTCTCTTCCATAATTTGTTGAGGGGGCTACACCAATTAGCCTCGTGCATTAATGCATGGTAAATGCCTTTAGAATGTGGTTTCCAAAAGAGTCTACTCCCGGGCCATCTCCAAGCGTTCCATTCAAAGTTGGATTCACAAATTGGCATCACCACCTTATCAAGCTCTTTCATCACCCTGTAGACTAGTAAGATCTCAAAGCCATTCAGTTGAAATTGGATGGCTACTAAGAGTCAGCAGTTTTCCAGCACTTCCTGTTGCCATCCCAGAATTGCTCTACTCGCACGAGCCCCTTATTATTCACTTTCCTGGCCATTTCTATCCAATAGGTTCTTTGCGACGACCCTAATATTTTAGAGAGCCAAGGGGACCAATGTAAAATGGAGTTCTTAAAGTATCTGGGTACATTTGAAATTTTAAAGTATTTGACAATATATTCCTTGGTATTGCCAAACTTGCACACTAAACCACCCTTAGGACTATATAACACATGTCATTTAAGGAGGGGGGTAAGGGGATCAAGGGTGGGGAATTGGATGGAGGCTTATGGAGGGCATCTGGGTGGTGCATACCATTATAAACTAAATCCCGACAGGGTGGAGCGGGGCGGGGGGGGGGGGGGGGGGGGGGGGGGGGGGGGGGGGGGCACACACCGGAAAAATTCAAAGCTTGGACTAGGAAACACATGGCGACTATTGGTTGGCTACATGGCGAGCCCGTGAGGGAAGGGGATACGGGGGTTTGGAGGGGAGAAGGGCCTTACCGAAGATTACACGAGTTATATGCAACAAACTGGTGTTCCTTCATCGCTCAAGATCGACATCGTTTGAGGCCCAAGCAGAGAAGCAGGCATCAAAGGTGATCATGTTCCCTTTTTTGGCTGAAGATTTGGATGCAAGTTTTGTGTGTGGTTCCATGCATGTTTTTGGCCAGCGTGGATGGGCTCGACCATGGGGTTCTACACGAGCTTGGCCACGCCATTCTTGAAAACCCATAATGGGCAAAAGATTTGCCTTGCAATTGAATTGAGTGAATCCTTAGGGAAAGGGAGTCCATTGTGTGGCTATGTGTGTGTGTGTGTGTGTGTGTGTGTGAGAGAGAGAGAGAGAGAGAGAGAGAGAGAGAGAGAGAGAGAGAGAGAGAGAGAGAGAGAGAGAGAGAGAGAGAGAGAGAGAGAGAGAGAGAGAGAGAGAGAGAGGAAAATAGAGGGAAAAGCAATGAGCATTAGTCCACACCTGAGATGAGTGTGCCCCTACATTATTTTAGCAATCTTTGTCACAATATGTTGAGGTTTTTCCCTACATTTTCCAAAAGCTAAAGTATTCAAGGGAGCTTTTTGGATGAATTGGTTGATCAGAAGTTCATGGGTTGCAACTTTGATTTTCTTATTATTGTCATGTTTATGGTTTCCCACATTTGATGAGCTAATTTGGCTTGAGGTTGTGTCATTTTTTTACATATAATACCCAGGGGATGGCTCGCTCACCTGCTAAAAAGGGGAAGAGAACATGGTAGCGGGGTGGTTGCTCTCACATCACACAGGCAAGCACACACAAATGGGAAGTAGGAAAGGCCAATGTTTCACCAAAGGCAAAGAGTGGGGAGGAGGTCCAACATGCGGAGAAGTTTGAGAAGGTGGACATAGCCAAAGAGCAAGAAGAGGGACCCTTGTGTCATTGGGAGAGCTTCACTACTACTCCCACATCTCCTCATGTAGAAGGGGCTACTTCTCAACCAAGGAGAAGTCCACGAAAGCACACCTTGCCTTTGATGGGCACACCCTTGAGCCTAAACATCCATCAGCGAAAGAAGTTGGTGGGCTCAAGGGAATGTGGAGTTGAGGCCAAGCAAGTGGCAAAGGATGCAGCAAAGGGAGAGGCACATGAGGTATTTGAGGATCTTGCAAAGCAAGAAGAGGTAGCAAGCATCCAAGATCCGAAACTCTATCTAGAGATTGAGCTCACTGATGGACTGCTAGCACGCCAATGTGTGTAAGTGCAGATTGCCCAAAGCGATCGGCCTTCATCTTCAAAAGACTGTGGATGCTGTCTCACCTCAAGACTTTCCATGGAATCACTGTAGAGATTGAAAAGCGCCCTGGAGGTCGACCCCGCCACAAAGAAGCTGAGAGAAGTGCAAACCTGATGCCCAATCCTGAAGTGAAATCTTGGCATAAAGTAGCTTCAAAAAGATTTGGCGACAAGGATAGAAGTTTTAGGCAAAACTAGAAGAGATAATAGCGCATCATGCGCATACGAGCTCACCAGGTATGGAAGGACCTCTGAAATCAGTATAAGCACATGTCAGAGACCGCTTTTATTGAGGAATTTGTGGCTGGGAAGATGAGAGACTACATCTCCGGTTGACAAAAATTTAAAAGTGCATTGATGAAGGTTACAACGCACGTGTAACTTTTCGATTTGTCTAATTTTGATTTTTTTGCCATCAATTTTAATATTATGTTTGCACACTATGTTTGATTAATCCATTTCTACTAATTCTCTAACTACCATGCTATGGGCATTCACAGAAGAGGGTGCATGATATTCCTCCTTGGCTTGAGGTAGTCTTGGAGGACACTAACAATGAGGACCCTTTCCAGTATGCTCCCAAAGGAGAGGACAACAATGATAATTATGAAGACAAGAGAGAAGAGGGCCCATGACTTGCAGAGACATTAAGCAATCTTAAGCTCCATGAGGATGTATGTGTCTAGGATTTGTAACTTTTGCTTTATTGTGCACAAGTAATTCTGTTTAGGTGTTGAGAACGGTGAAAAAAACTCCAGCATGCTGATGTGTTCTCAGAATGTGCATTCCTTTCTAGCCTACGTTGCTTGCAACTCCAACAAAGAAAAAGCTTCCAGTTCAAAGAGGGAAGATACAAGAGCAAGCTATTGAAATAGGCTCCCCCGAGGATAACTCTTTGTCGGCTCTCCTATTTTATGTCGGTAATAACTAGCTGACAATTGAAAAAGTAGGCCATGAAATCAGCCCTGCCACCACTGCGACACATAGTAACCGAGCCTTGTACATGTGGCTTTTGTCAACCATCCCTATGTTCAAAATTTTCTAATTGTTTGATACTCACTATGTTCATGATTGCAGCATGTTGGATGTAGATTCTCTTCACATGTGCCTATGTTGCTCAACTCTCTTTGCTTTGGCCTACGAGTGCCGGGACATTGATGATTAGGCTCTACGCTTCATCTTATCAAATAAAGCATCCACGCATAGGATGAATCTATTTGCAATGTAATCACCGCCACGTTTTTGTTATTGAGTTGGTACATTGTGATGAGCAGCAATGTGATTAACATATACACTTTTATAGGTGGATGGAGTACACACTAGGCTCAGATGTCCTCGTGCAAGTGATTCTTGTGGACTCTATGTGGTATTCTGTTGTGGATGCTACTGTGGGCAAGCGAGATGCCACACGGGTCTTACATCAGTTCTTTGGGGAGAGGGACCTTGATGAATGCGTGCTTACATTTTTTCCAATCATTTACATGTGGTTTGTAAGGAGAGGACAAAGGACTACTAGGTATGCTACATCATGGCTTCTCATTGACATACTGATGTTGTCTCTCTTTGCAATAGGGAGCACTGGACATGTTGTGTTATGTATCTTTCCACACATGCAAAGATGACAGGGCTACATGGGAGAAAGAACCACCTTCTCTACTATGACCCACTTGGGTGCACGACCATGATGGATATTGTACCTATTTTGCACAGGTATTTGGGCTGAGTTTGTTCATCACAACTTGGGGAGGTTGGTATATGGAACAAGTTGATATGGCTATCAATGGCTTTTTATCTTGTTTGTTATGAATGCAGTGCTATGGAGGCGATGGTCCAAGGAGTAAAAGCTCATGATGTCCAACATGCATTGCTTAAACCTGCCACCGAATTTGATTTAAAAGTGTTGAAAGTATGTCTCCTTGTGCTCTCTCATGCTTGGAAAATTTAGGGCATGTTAGTTATGTTATTGGTTTGATGCTACATGGCCCAATTCAACCAAATGTGATTGATTGTGGGTTTTATGTCATGGCTTCCATCCGCTACATAATTCAGTCTTGCTTGCAAGAGAAGAGCAAAAACTAGGTATGCTAGTGTGTGTGTTGAGTGCTGACTTTCTACCATATGCATCTGGATAGTCATCTCCTTTGTAATTTCCTTCAATACCCTTGTGTTTGTCGATGTTGTGCAGGTGAAGAAGGCATGGTTCATACACGATGGTGTGCTGGCATTGAGGCAAAGCCTCCATAGTTGGTGCTTAGATGTAGTTTGGGGGGGGGGGGGGGGGGGGGATGAGATTAAGGATGGTTTTATGCGTTGCATTTTGTGCTAAAGGGAGCCAGGTCTATGGCCCGTTTTGTAACAGCCTTTAATGCATGACACTTTATGTATGGCCGGGGTTTAGGGTGAGGTTTTGTGTTAGCCTACACACAATGCATGGTTTTGTATCATCCTACGTGCAATGTCCGTGGTTTGTGTCGACTAAAGTATGTATGGTGAGTTTTATGCTGCAATATTATGTTCCACATTTTTATGGTCTTTGTCCTTAGGTCGATGTTGACATTTCTGGTGCAATATACAAAAGAGAGTAAACATTTGACTGGTGACCATGTTTTATGTGGGCTTGTTTATGGCTACATCCGAGATCCATGTTTTGTCTACATTTATGGCTATGTGCAGGTTTAGGACTATGTTCGAGTTTAGTTAGATGTATGTGGGAAGTGGCCATGTTTATGTATACACACAGGTTTATGGCTATGTCTATGTTTATTTATGTTTGTAGGTTAATGGCTACGTCTGGGTTTAGTTAGATGTGGGGCCAATGGCCATGTTTGTTTATGTTTGCAGGTTTATTTCCACATCTGGGTTTAGTTAGATGTATCTGGAGAGTGGCCAATGTTTATGTATGCAGCGGGCCATATATTTGGTCCGTCATGGGATTGTCTACGTAGGAGTGTTTTTAGTAGGAGGGTTGTTTCCATCAGAGTCTCAAGCTTCAGCTTGAACCCTGAATTCCTCATCCATTTTTGGAAATGCATCTAGTCCAGCTAAAATCCCCGATGACAACCCCAACTTAAGTGGTTTTGTTTGCATCGATCCAGCAACCTTTGTGAAAGCTTGTATGTATGTATGTATGCCTTATGGTTGCAATCCATTTCGAGTATGGATGACTTATGTTGCAATCCATTTTGAGTATCCTATAGCTGATCATGTAACACAAATGGCTCGCTCAATTCTTATGGTCATGCTTTTTGCGATGTTTATGATGAGGTTTGAGTATTACTTTTTGTTGAATTTATGGCAAGGTCCAGTTGTGTCTATGGCGACTCCTCAATTAGTGGTGTTATGGCGAGGTCTGATTACTGTTTTTTGTTGAATTTATGGCAATCTTGTATAGTCTGATTGTGTCTATGGAGAAGTCAAGTTATTGGTGTTATGGGGTTGGAATGAGATGATGGTTGGTTTTATGTGTTGCATTTTGTTGCAAAGGGAGCCAAGTCTATGGCCATGGCTCAGTTTTGTAACAATCTTTTATGGCATGAAACTTTTATGTATGACCAAGTTTATAGCGAGGTTTTGTATTGGCCTACGTACATTGGGGTGGTTTTGTATTTGGTGCCTACGTACAATGTTCCCAATTTTTGGTGCAATGTCCTCAATTTCTGTCGACTAAAGTATTTGTGACGATTTTTTGGTACAATGTTCCACTATGTGTTCGGTTTTGTGCTTGTTTATGGCTATGTCCAAGAGCCATGTATAAACGTGTAGGTGCTCAGTTTTGGACTTGTTTATTATGGCTATGTCTGAGATCCGTGTGTTGTCTAGGTTTACTGGCTATGTGCATGTTCAAGACTACGTCCAGGTTTAGTTTTGGATTTATGGTCATTGGCCATGTTTATTTATGCTTGCAGGTTTATGGCTGCCTCCGAGTTTAGTTAGATGTGTGACCAGTGGCCATGTTTATTTATGTTCGCAGGTTTATGGCTACCCCCGGGTTTAGTTATTATATGTATGTGCTACTCTCTGGAAGCCAACGTTTATATGGCTGCTTAGTGATCCAACAACCTTTGTTTAAACTGATGCATTCCAACCAAAATTTATCCTTTTCTATCTGGTATTCATGTATATATGGATTATGACGAGTTTGGGCATTCAAGATTTAATCTTTTGGTCTCGAGTTTGGCTCCAAGTTTAATAAGGTTGCAGTCCATTTCGAGTCTCCTATATCTAATCACTCAATTTGATGTTTATGGTGAGTTTTGATATTGCTTTCTGCTCAGTTTATGGCATGTCTTGTATATGGTGTCATGGCGAGGTCCGGTTGGTGTTGTTATGGCAAAGTCAACTTTATGGTTAGGTTGGCCATGATGTCAAGTTTATGGGTGAGGCCAAGTTGTTACCAGGCTCTTTTCGAGTTTATGGGCGCAGCCGAGGGTTTATGACAAGGTTCTATTGGTGTTTGTGGGGACTCCACGTTTATGGTATTATGATGAGGTTTATTTTTAGTGTCATGCTAAATGTGTGTGTGTGTGTTTATGGTGAAGTCATGCTGGGTGCGTGTGAGCTTTTGGCCAGAATATGGCCATGTCCAAGATTATGGCAAGGTCCCATTGTGTATGGAAACTATAAGGACCATACCGAGGCTAATTTGGAAGATGCAAGACTTGGCAAAAGCGAGAGCAAAATCAAAATCCCAGAATTGGTAAAGGCATATGTACATGGTCGATATGCACACATCCAAAACCTAGCAAAATTGCCATCAAGATCAACTGAAGCATGACCCTTTTGGGCTCAACCTGTAGCCCTATATAGAGATGCAAGACCTGGGAAAAGTGAGAGAAAACTCATTCCATGAGCTTGTTGTCAACCACCTGGGAAAAGCCTTGTGTTGATGCGTTATGGTTTCATTTTTCTGGTGACATCAGAGAGACAACACTTCACTGCAACCACTTGAGAGTGATAAAGAACAAACAACCAGATTAAGAAAATTCAAATGAACTTTAGGATAGCTACAAACAAGTCTAGCTTCTTGGGGAGTACGCATCATATCAAAATAATTGTTACAAAACACATATATTGCAATTGTCCAAGTCATGTTCACAAAACATACATAGCTCGCAAAGTTCCAATGAGGCATGCCATATGAGGATGACCATAAACCACACACAGGTCACATAAAAGTAATTTGTGGTCTCTGTGAGGCATAGACCTTCTTGTATATCCGTCCATCATCAAGCTTCATAGTGAGATGCCGTTCACAATCAATATGCGAGACCTCATGGTACATGCTGTGATAGAACAATTGGCCAGGTTCTGACCATCCCATAACTATACCAGGTGGTTCATGATCTGGGAGGTTGGATTTGCAGACAAGTGCTTCTCAGATAGAGGGAGCAAAGCATGGCATGCATGGCAACATACTATATTTGAGCCATCAACAAGAAGGGTTTTTCTACAATAATGCCGGCAATTAACATGTCGCCATTTCTTAAAGCGCACCCGATTTCTCCCTTGTTGGTGCTTATGTTTCAAGGAACCTGTGTTTCTTGTTTTTTTTGGCTGGTTGGGGACAGCCTTCAACTACCTCACCTATGCCATCAATGATACCTAATAGCCTGCCATGCCCAAGCCGTGTTTGTGTGACATTTGCCTAGATTTGTTTGATGCTACCCTTTCTTGGCAAGCTGATCTCCTCTGGCTCATGGAGATTCTCCAAGTTCTCCATAGAGATCTTTAATTTCTTAAGAGAAACCTCCTTTTTTTGCAATGTCCACAGCGCTAATACATCAGCCAATTGTAGCAACAACTCTCTAGATTTGTCGATACAATTGACTATCTCCATGTCAATCTATTGCAAGTCTGGTCCAATGCCATTCATATCAACATCCAGTGCTTTATCATCACATCCACTCCTTGTTTCCAATACTTGGACACATTGTTGCATTCCATCGCTTGTTGCAAGGTCAACCATTTTGCATGCAGGCTATCCACGGTAGGTAAAATTGCATGAAGCATTGGAAAATAGATTTGAAGTATTAACCGAAGCCCATATAGATGCTTGCATTGGGAGGACCAGCCTGCGAAATCACAATACGAGGATTGCATGCTCACATGGTACCGAGAGTTCGATGTCATGCTTTGAATCTTGAAGAGTAATGTAGATTCATGTCGTTATAGGATTTGACTCACATGGGTCTATAGGTGATAGGTAAGGACACAATTTATGTTTAGGCACCCAGATTTGATAATTCCTTCATAATAGCCTTAGGCTTCCAATAGTTGTTTAGGAATCCAACACAATATTTTCTTACATTTATTGGAGCGAGTGGGGCGTCTTTACAAGGCTTCTGTTTGTTAGCATCAGATATGGTCGCTAAAATAGCTTTAGGGACCCATTTGTATGTTTCCTTTGTTATATTACGATGATTCTTGTGTGTCTTATGCTTGTTTCAACTATAGAGTTTGAAGCTCTAGAGGGTTGGGCTATAGGTACAGATGGTTCAACCTCTTGGGCATGCAATGTTTTGGGTTGTATTTCCTCAGGAGGTAATATCACCTCAGGGACTATCGCTTGAGTGGTAGGGCTAAGAGTTGGTTTCTGTGTTGTGACACTCCATTAAAACTTTTGCCGTATCCATGTTGACTCGTTGAAACCAATCAATGACTTCTATCAGGGAAGTGGACTCCGAGGTAAGCACGACTGACAGCTACGTGTCCAAAATGGCTACCTCGGATTTTTGATTCCATGCAAGGTTGGAAACCAGCATGTTGCGAATTGAGAAAATTAATTGATGAGGATCTCCAATAAGCTAGAATCAAATAAATACATCTGTAAAAATAATATAACACACTAGAGACCAAAATTTAAAATTTGGTCCGTAAGCTCTCTCATACTATTTTGAAAAATAGCTATCTCATGAGGGTTGAAACCAAAATACAAAATTTGGTCCCAGACAAAAAGTGCTATGTCGATAGTTGTGGGCCGAGGAAACGTAGGGTCTCATTGTTAGCTTGGTCAAGTGCTAACAATATCTCTTATTCATTTGACTCGGCTGAAGGCTCTTCCACAAGTAGCTCTTGGGTCTGCTCCACATTCAAATGTGTGCCATACGTGTGCTAGGTGGTGCTCACATCGGACACCTTTACTTTGGTGATCGGTGGAATTGTCAAAATGTTGTCCATTCTGTTGTCAGATAGATGGACTAGAGCAAGTGTCTTGTCGTACCTGACACATAACAACCTAAGAGAATTGATATCTCGGTGCATCACTGTCACTCTGTGAACATGAGCTGTGAGGATTAGCTGTCTTGGAACAGCTCGATCAGAAAGTCCTCGACTACCTCGTAGAGACAACCATCGCACTTTTGGCCCACTGAAAATTCAAATTTGAACTCTCACAAATCTAGACAAAGAGATGTGCGTCTGGAGTTTGTGCAGATCAAGCAGAACGCTTTGGTTCTGCTCGTACCTCCGACTACTCATTGTTGCCCAAAGATAAGGGTGAGTTTTGCCTGCAACTCTTGAGGATGAAGGTTGGTTGTCTTGCGGGTAAACCTTCCTTGCGGTCTGCTTCGTGCGAGCCATGGAAACAAGTGTTTACAATGGAAAACATTGTGAAAAAGAATAAGAAGAAGATCGAGCAATGAGAAGGTTAGGTCGCAAAAGCTGACTCTGAGAGGTGAGGAAAGAAATCAAACAACAGTGGGGTATACGGAAATAGAAACGCTATATAAGCGCCAAAGACATCATCATCATTACTAAACATGGGATATAAAATAAGGTGGCGGCCACAATTAATTGAACCGCTCATCATCATTGGGAAGAATGCATCACCGCATGAAGGACACATGGTATACTCTATGTCGACTGGGCACTAGGTCGACTATGTGGTTGTCGAGGCACAATGAGATATGGGATGGGCCTTGATCAACCAAACCCCTCCTCACATTGTGTTGCGAGACAAGGAAAAATGTCACTGCACAACGCAAGGAGGGGGAGTGTACCGTAGCCACATACCTCCTTATTGCGTTGTGGCACGACACTCTTGATGTCGTGCCACAACACGATAGGGACCAACCATGTTGTGGTGATGCCTTCCTATTTCATTGTGGTGTGACATTTGGATGTCGCGTCACAACATGATAGGGATCACCCATTTGGATGTCGCACCACAACGCGATAGGGACCACCCATATCGTGGACATGTCTCCCTAACCCGTTGTGACGTGACATTTAGATGTTGCGTCACAACGCAATAGGGACCACCCATATCGTGGAGAGAGCTCCCTATCGCGTTGTGGCGTGACATTTTTATGTCAGTGCACAACGTGAGTAGGTCAACGACTGTGTGACGCACTTGCATTGTGGTGCGACACATTTTGATAAAAGCTCTTCCTTCATAATCAGTAAACCAAAAAAAGAAACAAAGAGGCAGAGGCAAAGGAACAAGATATGAAGCCATTTGCATTATCTTCAAGGACTCCATTACACAAGACTAAGAGGTGATTGATGCACTATCTTGTTTGTCCATTTCAATATTCTTCTTCCTCCTTCATCATTGGTGGTTTCTTGTCCTTGGTCTTTGCAGTGATGTTTTCCTTAGCCTCTACCTTCTAGTTTCCTTTGTTTTCTTCTTCATCTCCTTTCAAATTGCTTTTGCCTCAGCTATCATTTTCTCGACCTCCTTCACTTTTTCCATCATGTTTTGGGAAAGCTTCACCTTTCCTCTCTTCTTGTCCTCCATACTTGCGTAGATGTGAGCGAGTTCTAGAGTATGCAGTCAAGGTGCTTTATATAGCTATGGTACTCAACCAACCGGGACACGTGTCATATGGATGGTTGAGCTTGCCTCGATCTTTGTGTTGCATTCATTGCACCGTTACTAATGAAATCATAAAAGGGTGATTGAAATGACATGGTCAAGTTCATGAGGAGTCTATATATAGGAGACCTGCTAGTCCCCCCTTTGTACTCCCTAATGTTAGCCAGTGCCTTCCTACCTTCACCTAACCAACAACCCAAATTTTCTTACCTCTCTCCACAAATGGATCCCTTTTAGATCGAGATAGAGGAGGAGCTGCCTTGGTCTAACGAGGCACCCAAAGACAAGCTGTACTATTTTCTCTATAGAATTGGGCTTCAGCATTGGGAGCAAGAATTCAAGCCTATTTTCAATCCTCCCTTCTTATTGCAAAAGTTGTTGGCTTCTGCGTCACATTTCCTTGTAGAGTTTCATTAGACATACGAGCAACAGACGATCAGCGGCACCTTTGAGTTTGGGGATTGTCAATATGTTCATATGAAGGATATCAGTTCTGATTGTTTAAAGAAAGATATTTTCTACAGGAGCAGCCTCAAGTTGCCACTGTAGTCTCGTAGGAATGACATCAGATATCCCGTAGATAATCGAAAGTGTTGAGTTGCAGAATAATATGCTGGGTTCATACTCTTTTTGAATGTTAATCTGGACGATCACTGGGACACAACAAAGGAGGCCGAGAGCAGTCACCATTCAGTCACTCATGAAACCACCAAGTGGTGCTTTATGTGTTTTAGAAGGTATTCAACTACCAGAGGGAGCTTTGCCAACAAAGGTGCTCCCTATTCCAAGGTGGTATTGTAGGTACTTGATTCCCAATGTGCAAGTACCTCTTGCTTCTTTCAATGGGAGTATGGTTGGACAAGTGGTGGACCTAATTAATGTACAAGGTGAACTATTGTAGGAACTTGGTTCTCAATGTCATAGTAGCCCTTGCTTCTTTTAATGGAAGTAAGGTTGAACAAGTAGTGGAGCTTGAAAAAACATGGATCCCTTTTATATATGAGAGTAAAGGTTGGACAAGTGGTGGACCTAGTTTTGATGGCCAGTGTCCAAGGTGGTGTAAGATCTTGGTTCCCAATGTCCAAGTATCTCTTGCTTCTTTCAATGCAAGTAAGGCTGGACAAGTGATGGATCTTAAAACTAAAAGTCCCTTTCTAAATGAGAGTAAAGGTTGGGCAAGTGGTGGACCTAGTATTAATGACCAGTGTCCAAGGTGAACTATTGTAGGGCCTTGCTTCTCAATGTCCAAGTAGCCCCTTGCTTATTTTAATGGAAAAAATGGAGCAGTGATGGATCTTGAAACAAAACCCCCGTGCTTTATTTGAGGGTAGCTTGGACAAGTGGTGGACCTAGTTTAAATGGCCAAGGTTCAAGGTGAACTACAAGCAGTTGGTCCAACTATAATAGAGTATAGCTTGGACAAGTGGTGGACCTCCAAGTTTTAATGAAAAACATAGGACAATTTCAACGCTTTTCTTCCCAATGTCCAAGTAGCCCTTGATTTTTTCAATGGAACAAGGTTGATAGTAGGGCCTTTCTTCTCAATGTCCGAGTAGCCCTTGCTTTCTGCAATGGAAGCTTGGAGAAGTGGTGAACGTAGTTTTAATGGCCAATGATGAAGGTGAATTACTAGATGAGCTAGTAGCTTCTTGAAGTCAAAGAAGTACTTGCTTCAACAAGGGCAAGTGGCAAAGATTTGACAGCTGGTGAAATTTGGAAAAAAAAACCCCAAGCTTGCTATGACGAGAATAGCTTTGAGCATGGTTTAGGCATGTTGTGGATATGGTCAATGTTCTAGGAAAATTTTGAGTTTTGAGCTCCAAAATGGAGTCATTCTCCACCACTTATTTATGTTGATTGTCCTTGGTGAGTTGTGAAGTAAGGAAAGAGACTAGGTTTTAGATACAAAGATTATCTAAGCTAGACCACAATTGAAAAAGTGAAATAGGGTGGTGCAACAAGAGTTTAGATGGAGGTTTGGTGCAGCACCCCAAGCGGGGTCCCGTGGGGTTTGGGGTAGCATCCCAAGCAGGGTCAAGAGGTGGCAGCCCCTATGGGCTTAGGGGCGTTGCCCTTAGCCGGCGAGTCGAGGGGCGGCAGCCCCCGTGGGGTTTGGGGTAGTATCCCAAGTGGGGTCAAGGGGCGGCAGCCCCTCTAGGGTTCGCGGAAACACCCCGAGCGGGGTCGAGGGGCAACAGTCCCCGCGGGGTTTGGGGCAGCGCCCGTCAAGGGGCGGCAATCCCTGTGGCGTTCGGGGCAACGCCCCGAGCAGGGTCGAGGGGCAGTGAGCCCCCGTGGGGTTTGGGGCAGCGCCCCAAGCGGGGTCAAGGGGCAGCGCAAAAAGAATTTCTACCTCTTTTTAACATGAATTTCTACTTGTACGGTATGCCAATTTTCTCAAAACGAAAGCAAATCGCTCAAAAGGTCTTGTGAGTTTTAAGTTTTAAAGTACATGTGGCATTTTAGATAACCCTACCACAAAAACACATAGCGAACCAATAAAAACACATACGAAATAGGGGAGATTTGTTCTTGCATGCAGAGAGGGATTTCTTGGACGCGCACACAAGGAAACCATAGCGCATGCAAAACAGGGGCAGCACAGCACGATAGGAGTGACATCGCATTCAAAAGAGGGACAACAAAGGCAATCACAATCAAGGCTTCGACATCACAGAAAGCAAAAAACGGGGATTGTATAAATCAAAAGCGTAAATCAAGGTGCATTTCATCTCTCTCTCTCTCTCTCTCTCTCTCTCCATCTACATTAGGTTTCTGTGTTTATGTTTTGCTCTCCAAGAAACCAAAACGGTTCTCTTTCTTTGTGTTGCTTTCTTAAACACACATATACATGGATTTTTTGCACACACACACAAACCACACATAAACATAATGAAAACTCCTTTCCTTCATGCTGTTCACCTTTCTTGCTCCCATAAAGACCCACATACACACCAAATCACACATATTTACATAGATACTCTATCTCTCTCACATATACATATACACAAAATACAAATTTCTAATTCTTTCTCTATTTGGCCTACTTCTGTATGTGCATCCATCGGTAATAATGTAGTGTATGCATGTTGTGAATATGACTGGTAGTGTGTTTGCTTTGCCTATGTATGTAGGTACATATGTGTGGTAGAAATGTATACTATCTCAAGGTGATATACATACAGAACATACAAATACATATGCTTGTACATGACATAGTATGGATATATGACATACATACATATACACATAATTTCTTTTTCTACATAAGCATGCAAATTTCAGTAGTTGACTTACTTGTGTCTTCTAGTGAGGTTGCTTTCTTTGATATTTTGCTGATTTCTGTCTAACGCCTCTATAAATGTGATTCCTTCTTTAATTTCTCAACAAAGGTAGCGTAGCTTACTGAGGTTTCAAATGAACATGATAGTTGAAACTAGGAGAGGATCATAGATAATACATGAAATGAGAATTTACCTACTATTGGGATGAAATAAGATAGGTTCTCAGTATGAAGAAGGTTATAGATTGAGGTTTAACAAGTGGTGGACCTTGCTCTAATGCTATAACATCTCTCTCAAGTATAAAATTTTGAATTGAAGCGGGAAATTTTTAATTTAGGCAATAAATTTTGAATTTTGAATACAAGCGGGAAAATTTGAATCCAAGCGGGAAACTTTTAATTCAGGTCGGACAAGTGGTGGATCTAGAAACCAAGCAAGCGATGCTACTAGATATAATAGCCAATGATAGGTTGTACATGTGGTGGACCTTGCATCGATTCTCCATGCTTAGCTTAGACTATAATCCTCGTGGCTCTCTATGCCCCAATGGAGCTTAGATTGGACAAGTGGTGGACCTTGCATCAATTCCCCATGCCTAGCTTAGATTGTAGACCTTGTGGTTGTCTATACTTTAATGAATCTTAGCATGGACAAGTGGTGGACCTTGTGGCTATCTGTGTGTCAATAATAGAGTTTAGCTTGCACAAGTTTCCAAGATTGTCACTGTTTTTGCTTCAATGATAGATTTTGCCTTCAATGGTAGACCTTGCATCATTTTAGATTAGACTAAGGATCTTGTGGCTCTGATTGTTCAAATGAGCTTAGCTTGAAAAAGTGGTGGACCATGTGGCTCTCTATGCTTTGATGGGGCTTGGACCCATGCATTTTTCTTCCATGCTAACTTAGACTATGGACCTTGCATCTCTCTATTCTTGACGGACCTTAGCTTGGATAAGTCATAGACCTTGTTTCTTTTTACACTTTAATCAGACTTTTCTTCGACAAGTGGTGGAACCTTTCATCCATTCTTCATGCTTAAATTAGATTGTGGACCTTGTGGCTCTCTATGCTTCAATGGATCCTAGCTTGGACAAGTGGTTGACCTTCTATCTCTCTATTCTACAATAGAGTGGGTCTCTATGCTAGAATAAATCTTAGCTTAAACAAGTGGTGAACCTTGTGAATCTCTATGCTTCAATAGAGCTTAGGATTTGATAAATAGTGGAACTTGCATTAGTTCTCCATACATATACTAAATTATGGACCTTGTAAGTATTTATGATACAATGGAGATTAGGTTGGACACGTGGTGGACCTTGTGGATCTCTATGCTTCAATATAGCTTAAGCTTGAACAAGTGATGGACGTTCTATCATTTCTCCATGCTTAGCTTAAATTGAGGACCTTCCATCACTCAATGCTTCAATAGAGATTATCTTGAATAGGTGATGAACATTATGGCTCCCTATTCTTCAATGAAGTGATGCTCAATGCTTCAATGGAGCTTCAGTTGAAGAAGTGGTGGACCTTGCATCAATTTTCCATGCATACCTTAGATTGTGGACATTCTGGCTCTATGTGCTCTGGTTGAACCTTGCGGCTCTATATGATGTAATGAATATTAGCTTGGACAAGTGGTGGACCTTATGGATATCTATCCTTCAATAGAGCTTAGCTTCGACGAGTGGTAGACCTTGTAGATCTCTATACTTCAATAGAGCATATGTTTAGACAAATGGTGGGCTTCACACCTACTTTCCAATTCTTAGTCTAAATGGCCAAGTGGTGGATCTAGGATCTACTCATCCCACCAACATTATGTAAAACTACAAGTGTTATGATGGCCAAGGGTTGAATGCACCTACCTTTAAGACATGGCTAGAATGACCAAGTGGTGGATCTAGGAGATACCAACAATTGGATCCACATTTCAAGCCTTTGTTATAATGGCCAAGTGGTGGATCTTTGATGCACCTACTTCCCAATTCTTAGTCTAAATGGCCAAGTGGTGGATCGAAGATCTACTCCTCCCACAAATATTGTGTAAAATTACAAGTGTTATGATGGCCAAGTGCTGAATGCACCTACCTTTAAGAAATGGCTAGAATGACCAAGTGGTGGATCTAGGAGATACCAACAAGTGTATCTACACTTCAAGCCTTTGTTCTAATGGCCAAGTGATGGATATAGGATCTACTCATCCCACAGACATTGTGTAAAATTACCAATGTTATGATGGCCAAGTGCTGAATGAACCTAACCTTAGGACATGGTTAGAATGGCCAAGTGGTGGATCTAGGAGACACCAATAATTGTATCTACAATTCAAGCCATTGTTATAATGGCCAAGTGGTGGATCTTTGATGCACCTACTTTCCAATTCTTAGTTTAAATGGCCAAGTGGTGGATTTAGAATCTACTCATCCCATAAATATTGTGTAAAATTACAAGTGTTATGATAGCCAAGTGTTGAATGCACCTAGCTTTAAGACATGGTTAGAATGGACAAGTGGTGGATTTAAGAGACACCAACAATTGGATCCACGTTTCAATCATTTGTTATAATGGCCAAGTAGTGGATCTTTGATGCACCTACTTCCCAATTCTTTCTCTAAATGGCCAAGCGGTGGATCTAGGATCTACTCATCCCACCAACATTGTGTAAAATTACAAGTGTTATGATGGCCAAGTGTTGAATGCACCTAAGTTTAAGACATGGTTAGAATGGCCAAGTGGTGGATCTAGGAGACACCAACAATTGGATCCACATTTCAAGCCTTTGTTATAATGGCCAAGTGGTGGATCTTTGATGCACCTACTTCCCAATTCTTAGTCTAAATGGCCAAGTGGTGGATCTAGGATCTTCTCATCCCACAAACATTGTGTAAAATTAGAAGTGTTATGATGGCCAAGTGTATTCAACACCTACCTTTAAGACGTGGTGGGAATGGCCAAGTGGTGGATCTAAGAGATACCAACAATTGAATCCACACTTCAAGCCTTCGTTCTAATGGCCAAGTGGTGGATCTTTTATGTATCTAATTCCCAAATTGTAGGCTAAATGACCAAGTGGTGGATCTAGGATCTACTCATCCCACATACATTGTGTAAAATTACCAGTGTTATGATGGCCAAGTGCTGAATGCACCTAACTTTAGGACATGGTTAGAATGGCCAAGTGGTAGATCTAGGTGACACCAACAATTGTATCTACAATTCAATCCTTTGTTATAATGGCCAAGTGGTGGATCTTTGATGCACCTACTTAACAATTTTCACTCTAAATGGACAAGTGGTGGATCTAGGATCTACTCATCCCACAAACGTTGTGTAAAATTACAAGTGTTATGATGGCAAAGTGTTGAATCCACCTAATTGGCCAAGTGGTGGATCTAGGAGACACCAACAATTGGATCCACATTTCAAGCCTTTGTTATAATGGCCAAGTGGTGGATCTTTGATGCACCTACTTCCCAATTCTTAGTTTAAATGGCCAAGTGGTGGATCTAAGATCTACTCATCCCACAAACATTGTGTAAAATTACCAATGTTATGATGGCCAAGTGTTGAATGCACCTAACTTTAGAACATGGTTAGAATGGCCAAATGGTGGATCTAGGTGACACCAACAATTGTATCTACAATTCAAGCCTTTGTTATAATGGCCAAGTGGTGGATCTTTGATGCACATACTTAGCAATGCTTACTCTAAATGGACAAGTGGTGTATCTAGGATCTACTCATCCCACAAACATTGTGTAAAATTACAAGTGTTATGATGGCCAAGTGTTGAATCCACCTAACTGGTCAAGTGGTGGATCTAGCAGACACCAAGAATTGGATTCACATTTCAAGCCTTTCTTACAATGGCCAAGTGGTGTATCTTTGTTGCACCTACTTCCCAATTCTTCGTTTAAATGGCCAAGTGGTGGATCTAGAATCTACTCATCCCACAAACATTATGTAACATTACAAGTGTTATGATGGCCATTGAATGCACCTACGTTTAAGACATGGCTAGAATGGCCAAGTGGTGGATCTAGGAGATACCAACAATTGGATGCACACTTCAATCCTTCCTTCTAATGGCTAAGAGGTGGATCTTTTATGTATCTAATTCCCAAATTTTAGTCTAAATGGCCAAGTGGTGGATCTAGGGTCTACTCATCCCACACACATTGTGTAGAGTCACCAATGTTATGATGGCCAAGTGTTGAATGCACCTACGTTTAGGAAATAGTAAGAATGCACCTACCTTTAGGATATAGTTAGAATGGCTAAGTGGTGGATCTAGGTGACACCAACAATTGTATACACAATTCAAGCCTTTGTTATAATGGCCAAGTGGTGGATCTTTGATGCCCCTACTTACCAATTCTTACTTCAAATGGACAACTGGTGGATCTAGGATCTACTCATTCCACAAACATTGTGTAAAATTACAAGTGTTATGATGGCCAAGTGTTGAATCCACCTAACTTTAAGACATGGTTAGAATGGACAAGTGGTGGATCTAGGAGACACCAACAATTGGATGCACATTTCAAGCCTTTGTTTAATGGCCAAGAGGCGGATCTTTAATGCACCTACTTCCCAACTCTTAGTCTAAATAACCGAGTGGTGGATCTAGGATCTACTCATCCCACCAACATTGTGTAAAATTACAAGTGTTATGATGGCCAAGTGTTGAATGCACCTAACTTGAAGACATGGTTAGAATGGCCAAGTGGTGCATCTAGGAGACACCAACAATTGGATCCACACTTCAAGCCTTCATTCTAATGACCAAGTGGTGGATCTTTGATGTATCTAATTCCCAAATTTTAGTCTAAATGGCCAAGTGGTGGATCTAGGTTCTACTCATCCCACATACATTGTGTAAATTTACCAGTGTTATGATGGCCAAGTGTTGAATGCGCCTAACTTTAGGACATGGTTAGAATGGCCAAGTGGTGGATCTAAGTGACACCATTAATTGTATCTACAATTCAAGCCTTTGTTATAATGGCCAAGTGGTGGATCTTTGATGTCCCTACTTACCAATTCTTACTCTAAATGGACAAGTGGTGGATCTAGGATCTACTCATCCCACTAACATTGTGTAAAATTACAAGTGTTATCATGGCTAAGTGTTGAATCCAAATAACTTTAAGAAATGGTTAGAATGGCAAAGTGGTGGATCTAAGAGACACCAACAATTGGATCTACATTTCAAGTCTTTGTTATAATGGCCAATTGATGGATCTTTGATGCACCTACCTTCCAATTCGTAGTCTAAATGGCCAAGTGGTGGATCTAGAATCTACTCATCCCACAAACATTGTGTAAAATTACAAGTGTTATGATGGCCAAGTGTTGAATGCACCTAACTTTAAGACATGGTTAGAATGGCCAAGTGGTGGATTTAGGAGACACCAACAATTGGATCCACATTTCAATCATTTGTTATAATGGCCAAGTAGTGGATCTTTGATGCACCTACTTCCCAATTCTTTCTCTAAATGGCCAAGCGGTGGATCTAGGATCTACTCATCCCACCAACATTGTGTAAAATTACAAGTGTTATGATGGCCAAGTGTTGAATGCACCTAAGTTTAAGACATGGTTAGAATGGCCAAGTGGTGGATCTAGGAGACACCAACAATTGGATCCACATTTCAAGCCTTTGTTATAATGGCCAAGTGGTGGATCTTTGATGCACCTACTTCCCAATTCTTAGTCTAAATGGCCAAGTGGTGGATCTAGGATCTTCTCATCCCACAAACATTGTGTAAAATTAGAAGTGTTATGATGGCCAAGTGTATTCAACACCTACCTTTAAGACGTGGTGGGAATGGCCAAGTGGTGGATCTAAGAGATACCAACAATTGAATCCACACTTCAAGCCTTCGTTCTAATGGCCAAGTGGTGGATCTTTTATGTATCTAATTCCCAAATTGTAGGCTAAATGACCAAGTGGTGGATCTAGGATCTACTCATCCCACATACATTGTGTAAAATTACCAGTGTTATGATGGCCAAGTGCTGAATGCACCTAACTTTAGGACATGGTTAGAATGGCCAAGTGATGGATCTAAGTGATACCAACAATTGTATCTAAAATTTAAGCCTTTGTTATAATGTCCATGTGATGGATCTTTGATGCCCCTACTTACCAATTCTTACTCTAAATGGACAAGTGGTGGATCTAGGATCTACTCATCCCACTAACATTGTGTAAAATTACAAGTGTTATCATGGCTATGTGTTGAGTCCACCTAACTTTAAGACATGTTTAGAATGGCCAAGTGGTGGATCTAGGATGCACCAACAAGTGGATCCACATTTCAGGCCTTTGTTATAATGGTCAAGCGGTGGATCTTTGATGCACCTACTTCCTAATTTGTAGTCTAAATGGCCAAGTGGTGGATCTAGAATCTACTCATCCCACAAACATTGTGTGAAATTACAAGTGTTATGATGGCCAAGTGTTGAATGCACCTAACTTTAAGACATGGTTAGAATTGCCAAGTGGTGGATCGAGGAGACACCAACAATTGGATCCACATTTCAATCCTTTGTTGTAATGGCCAAGTGATGGATCTTTGATGCACCTACTTCCCAATTCCTTGTCTAAATGGCCAATTGGTGGATCTAGAATCTACTCATGCCACAAACATTGTGTAAAAAATTACAAGTATTATAATGGCCAAGTGCTGAATGCACCTACCTTTAAGACATGGGTAGAATGGTCAACTGGTGAATCTAAGAGATACCAGCAATTGGATCCACACTCAAGCCTTCGTTCTAATGGCCAAGTGGTGGATCTTTATTGTATCTAATTCCAAAATTTTAGGCTAAATGGCCAAGTGGTGGATCTATGATCTATTCATCCCACAGACATTGTGTAAAATGATGGCCAAGTGTTGAATGCAACTAAATTTAGAACATGGTTAGAATGGCCAAGTGGTGGATCTAGGTGACACCAACTATTGTATCTAGAATTCAAGCCGTTATTATAATGGCCAAGTGGTGGATCTTTGATGCCCCTACTTACCAATTCTTACTTTGAATGGACAAGTGGTGGATCTAGGATCTACTCATCCCACTAACATTGTGTAAGATTACAAGTGTTAATATGGCTACGTGTTGAATCCACCTAACTTTAAGACATGGTTAGAATGGCCTAGTGGTGGATCTAGGAGACACCAACAATTGGATCCACATTTCAAGCCTTTGTTATAATGGCCAAGTGGTGGATCTTTAATGCACCCACCTTTCAAGGCTTGGTTAGAATGGACAAGTGGCGGATCTAAGATGGATACAATCTTGAAAATTTATCTCAAATTGTTTAATTTAAAGGATTCAAGATAACCTACCTTGAAAAAATTAGTGTAGATGACTTATGGGATCCACCTACTTTGGCTATCAAATGTCTCAATTGGATAAGTATTTTGAGTTTAGAATCTAAAAGTCTTGAAGAGTGTAATTAAAATGTTATGTGTCAATTTAATTTATAAGCTTTCAAAGTGTTATTACATTCAATGTGTCATTATAGATTCTAACTAGTTATTTGTGTTTTGTTCAATTTCAGAGAAAAAATGGCTCAAAAACGAAAATCTGTGACGGTTCCTGTTAATATTGACTTTGCAAGTGATGATAAGAGAAAATGGTACTTAGACATTTATGGAGTGCAAGGTGCACAATTTAATAAAGTGCATGTCTTTATGGCTAGTGAAGAAGATGAGAATAGATTTGATGATCTAGGGCATGTAGTCTCTACAAGTGTTTCAACAGTTGAAGGACATCCTGACATTGAGTGCATTAACATTGGGATACCTGGAAATACTGAGTACCAACTATTGGCAAATTCCTATGTCGTTGAAAAAATGGTCAAAGACAAGGAAGAGACAATGTTTTCATGAGGTTAGGATGTTAATGAAGATCTATTTGATATCACTGCATATAGGTTACAAGATGCAATTATTATTGCTTTGAAAGGCAAGCAAGTGAAGAATAAGAAATCAATTAAGAAGACCACAACCAAAAAGGCAAGGGGTGTTACAACAGCTCGCGTTTCAGATGTAGACAAGGCCATTTTGAGATCAAAGGACACAAGCAATCAACCCTTATTAAGGTTTGTGGAGCCTGATCGCTTAGAGAACGAGGTCCAAAAAGCAAAGAAGAGTGCTACAGGAGGCATGGAAAAGTATTCGGCATACTTCCCTTTCAAGTATAAGGAATATGAGATTCCCGTCACTAGTTGTTTTCTTGCTCCTGATAATTATAATTGCCATTAGCTAAAGCCTCATCAAGTACAAAATTGTATGCTCTTCTTTGAAGCAAGTGCAAATCGGCCTTCATCATGTGCTTATCTAATTCCTGTAAAGAATTGTGGCCAAAAGTCTGAAGTTCCAATGACACGTACTGAGGTAGAAGAAGAAAGACTCGTTGACTACAAGTTTTGGATCATTGATGGACAACAATCAATTTATGCAGCCAAAATGTCAAGATTTCAAGAAATGAAAAAGGATGGTGGCTCCTAGGATCTAATACAAGTTTATGAGAAAAGAAAGGCCCGGATTATTGTAGATCCATCCCCACAAGTTGCAACAGCCATATCAGCCATAGCAAATGAGGAGGCCAAGGCGCTATATGTTAAGCAACCTTACAGAGTGACATTCTCAAGCATCTTCGCAGTCATTGGATATTTCAAAAATGCCCATCACGTCCAAACATTGGTGAAAAGAAAGGTGCAGAATCTCGCACACCTTGGGATGTAAGTTTTCTTTTTCTTCCTCCCTCGTGGTTATATAATGATAAAACAACTAAATTTCTTAGATTTAATTTGTTTTGGTTTTGCAGGCATTTCTTAAAATGGAAAGCTAAGGGTGCGAAGGACACACCAGGTGTAATGGACATGACTGATCGTATCAAGCAACTAAAGCAAGATTGAATTATTCAAGATGAGTTGCTTGAGCAATTCAATTTTCTCAATGAGGAGAATCCATGTGAAAATTGGGAGAAGCTTTCTACCACATACAACATTAATGATGTTGTTTACTCCCATTTCTTGACACTCTGTGATACTTGGCTGACATCACAACGACAACGTGGTACAAAGAAGATTGATTTTCCTGAAGAGGCAAGAAAATATATCCAATGGACGATCAACATTGTGAAAGACAAAGCAGATTCAACTATAGATCTTCCATGGTCTATATATGTTGTCAGTCTTCAAATGGACGGAAGATCTTACTTAGAGTGCCATCTAAACAACCCTATCCCTATAGGATTGTGTATCTTGGACAACACACGTGATTTGGAGAGCAATCTACAATAGTCAGCTGAAAGATTCAAAGATCTCATAGATGGAATTATGGCTATTGCAGGTGGGTCAACAAAACCACAATGTGTGATCCTTTCTTTTTTGAATAATAAAGACTATGTGCAGTTACAGTCTGCTTTGCAAAGTATGACAAACATGGTCAAAATACAATTTGTTGGGGCATTGCACAATGTGAAGCATTTGGAATTTACTGGTGCTATATAATTCTTCAGCACACTTGTGTTCCTGAGCAAGGGAGATACCTTTGAGGGACCTATTAGTTCTTCAAATTTAGGGATAGAATCCATAATACTAGATACATGACACCTTGATCTAGATTTTGGAAGTGTGGGTCAATTGTCAGATGTCGAGTTTCTACAACTCAAGAAGGAGCTGACAATCAAGCAATGCATTCAAAAGTATTTCAAAGAAGATTTAAAGCTTATTGACATGTTTAGTGATGGCTACATAATAGAGTTGGGACTCAAGCAGAAAAGGGAAGTGTTATGTCTTGTGGACAATATTGAGGACCAAAGAAAGCTTAAAACAAGACTTTTGAGCTTTGCAAATCAGCATGATGATGTCAAAAAATGGGCAAAACTTCAAAGTGATCAATTAGATCAGCCCATTGATGACCAAGGGTATCGAATACGGAAGGAGCATCAACAAGTGAGACACCCATATTAGTTACAGACTTTTTGAACCTTGAAGCAAGTATGAGGTAAGCTTCTATACCCGCTTGTCATGTAATTAAGCTTTTTATTTTGAAATAAGTTTGATATCGTAGTTTAAACATGTAATGATAGTTTCATCATGTATATTGTCAAGTATATTAATCATTGATTTAAAATAATCATGTAGTGAACCTTTTCTTAATTGTTTCAAATTGTAGGAAAGATAAATCATTACTTATTACATCAATAATTTGAAGTAACATATCTACTAAAAACTATTCTAATGTAAATTGATATACAAAAAATTGATTCTTTAGTACGTTGAATTGATACTTCGTGACATAAAAAACGTAACTAAAACATATAGTCTACAACGTTTGACATTTTTTAACCAAAATATGTTAAACATTTTTTTATTGTTGGAGACTCAAAAATGATAAAGGATATTAAAAGACAATGTCTTTCACAATATGTGTGCCAGGATGATCCTCTTGGTATACAAACTTTTCCCATTCCAAAGGATAAAGTCTTTGAGATAAGTGGTATTATCTTTAAAGTACGATCTTCCAGTACACAAGGAGCTGGTTATGGGCTTTTTGTGCATACACATCTTCAAAAGGGTATGACTATTCTCCATTATGGTGGTGATAAGTATTTCCATGATACTTGGAAGAAGTTGGGCAAGATATCTCCAAGGGTATCTAGGTACTCACTTTTGGAGGATCCAAATGTCAATTGTGTGGACGATGAGATATATATTGTTGGTGATATAGAAGATGGAAATTTGGCAGGATATATAAATAGTACTCATGGTCTAAGTATGAGCCCAAATGTATGTTATACTTTTGATCCCAATTTTCCACCTTGGAATAAAGCCACTACAACACAAATTAGCTTGGACAAATGTGGCTATGTTTGTGCTGAAACCCTACGCCACATAGAAAGTGGTGAAGAGCTTCTTGCAGAATATGAATTTACATGACATCACTCAAATCTCATGATAAAGTCCCTTATATGAAAGTTATTGATAATCTATTTGAAACCGATTCATTATTGAGTATGTATCATGATAAATAACGTGGGCTGTGATGGCATTGCCAGGTTATGCAATGAATACTTGATTTCATACAAAAATCTGTTCCTAAAGTGATATCCATAGAATTTCACAAGATTTTTGGAGCTTGCATAATAATGCTCTATTTCAAAGTTCATGTATCATGCTAAACATAATCCATACAAGAATTTGTATCTCATTGTACATATTTTATCAGAGCATAAACTTATGCATTAGCAAATTTATGTAGTAGTTCATTTTGAATGCATTTTTTAAATTGTACCATTAAGAATATCCCAATAGTGGATTTTGGATGTATCAAACCCATGTAAAACTTGTTTAGAATAGCTAAACATTAAGTAAAGATGCACTTTTCCATCCATACCTTGCTTAAACTGTCTTGATGGGGTGGATTGAAAATTTCCTTGCTCCTCTCAAGAACTTTTTTAGATTGGACAACTGGCGGATCTAGGATGCACCCATGTTTACACAATGTTCTTTGAATGGAAAAGTACTAGTTTATAGAGTGCACCAACAACCCTTCCACAACTTGTTTGGAATGTTTGGTTTAAGATGCTACAACCTTCTAAGATTTGTTTAGAATGGACAAATGGTGATTCTAAGTTTCACTAGTTTGTCTTTTGGTTACTTAGAATCACCAAGTTATGCGTGCACATTTCACCTCCCATTTTTAGGATGGACTTTGAATCTTTATTGGTTCTACACACACAACCAACACAAACAATTTCGTTGTCAAGTACCATGTGCACATTTTTTCCAGATTCAAAGTCCTTCCTAAAAATGGAAGAAATGATAGACTTTATTCTTAAATGATCCTTTATGGTTGAATGGATTATATCTTGGACAAGTGGTAGAAATTATGGTTCTCTATAATTCAATTGAGCTTAGATTTAGTGGTGGACCTTGTGACTATGTATACTAGAATGAAACTTTGCTTGGACATGTGGTTAGAATGGGACCTTATGGTCCTCTATGCTTGAATGAAACATAGCTTGGACAAGTGGTGAACCTTATGGCTCTCTATGTTTCAATAGGGCATATATTATACAAGTGATGGATCTTATGGTCCTCTATAACTCAATAGGTCTTGGATTAGACAAGTGGAATGGAAAGGTAGTGAATCTAGGATGCATTTTTCTCTTACACCACCATGTTTAGAATGGTCTTGTGATGGATCTTGGATGCACCAAACCTCCCTTAATTTGTTTCAAAAGGGCAAGTACTAAAAACAACATGCAGGTTTCCTTCTCACATCTTGCTCAAAGTGGCTTGGTGACGGATTAAGATTTGCGATACTCTTCAACAAGAACTTGAACATAAAATCTCCAAGTGATGCATCTAAGAAACAATATGTGTTCTATAACTTTTTAGAATGGACAAGTGATGGACAAGATACTATAAGTTGTTAAAAATAGTCACTTATTGTGGATCAAGGATGTGATAAGTGGTGAAAAATGTTTGTGGTGGATTTAGAATACACTCACTCTAACAAAAGCCATTAAGGTTGGCCAAGTGGTGGACCTTGGATGGACAATTCAACAACTATGATTGAATCCTTGATTGAGATAGTATCTACTCTTCCATGATTTCTAAATTGGTCAAGTGGTGGATCTAAGATGAGTACTAGTCTTCCACAACATTTTTTGATTCAATATATAGGATGCACACCAACATTCAAAACTTCATTAGAACGACTTTGATTTTATTTAGGATACATCCTTCATTGCACAAACTATATATAATGATAAGATGGCGGATTTAGGATCTAGGATCTAAATGGCCAAGTGGTGGATCTAGGATCTACTCATCCCCACAAACATTCTGTACAATTACAAGTGTTATGATGGTCAAGTGTTGAATGCACCTAACTTTAAAACATGGTTAAAATGGCCAAGTGGTAGATCTTTGATGTATCTAATTCCCATTTCTTAGTCTAAATGGCCAAGTGGTGGATCTAAGATCTACTCATCCCACAAACATTTTGTAAAATTATAAGTGTTATGATGGCCAACTGTTGTTTGCACCTAACTTTAATACATGGTTAGAATGGCCAAGTGGTGGATCTTTGATACACCTACATCCAATTTCTTAACCTAAATGGCCAAGTGGTGGATCTAGGATCTACTCATCCCACAAACATTATGTAAAATCACAAGTGTTCTGATGGCCAAGTGTTGAATGCACCTAGCTTTAAGACATGGTTAGAATGGCCAAGTGGTGGATCTAGGAGACATCAACAATTGGATCCACAATTCAAGCCTTCATTATAATGGCCAAATGGTAAATCTTTCATGTATCTAATTCCCAATTCTTAGTCTAAATGGCCAACTGTTCGCTCTAGGATCTACTCATCCCACAAACATTGCGTAAATCACAAGTGTTATGATGAACAAGTTTTGATTTCACCTAACTTTAATACATGGTTAGAATGGCCAAGTGGTGGATCTTTGAAGCACCTACTTCCCAATTCTTAGTTTAAATGGCCAAGTGGTGGATCTATGAGCTACTCATCCCACAAACATTGTGTAAAATCACAAGTGTTATTATGTCCAAGTGTTGAATGCACCTAACTTTAAGACATGGTTAGAATGGCCAAGTGGTGGATCTAAGAGACACCACAATTGGATCCACAATTCAAGCCTTCGCTATAATGGCCAAGTGGTGGATCTTTGATGCACCTACTTCCCAATTCTTAGTCTAAATGGACAAGTGGTGGATCTAGGAGACATCAACAATTGGATCCATATTTCAAGACTTTGTTATAATGGCCAAGTGCTTGATTGTTGATGCATCTAATTCCCAATTCTAAGTCTAAATGGCGAAGTGGTGGATCTAGGATCTACTCATCCCACAAACATTTTGTAAAATTATAAGTGCTATGATGGCCAAGTGGTGAATGCACCTAGCTTTAATACATGGCTAGAATGGCCAAGTGGTGGATCTAGGAGACACCGAAAATTGGATCCACAACACAAGCCTTCATTATAATGGCCGAGTGGTGTATCTTTGATGTATCTAGTTCCCAAGTCTTAGTGTAAATGACCAAGTGGTGGATCTAGGATCTACTCATCACATAAACATTGTGTAAAATTACAAGTCTTATGATGGCCAAGTGCTAAATGCACCTAATTTTAAGACATGGCTAGAATGGCCAAGTGGTGGATCTACGAGACACCAAAAATTGTATCCACAATTCAAGCCTTCGTTATAATGGCCAAGTGGTGGATCTTTGATGTATTTAATTCCCAATTCTTAGTCTAAATAGCCAAGTGGTGGATCTAGAATCTACTCATCCCACAAACATTGTGTAAAATTACAAGTGTTATGATGTCCAAGTGTTGATTGCACCTAAATTTAAGACATGGTTAGAATGGCCAAGTGGTGGATCTTTTATGCACCTACTTCCCAATTCTTAGTCTAAATGGCCAAGTGGTGGATCTAGAATCTCCTCATCCCATAAACATTGTATAAAATTACAAGTGTTATGATGGTCAAGTGTTGATTGCACCTAACTTTAAGACATGGTTAGAATGGCCAAGTGGTGGATCTTTGATGCACCTACTTCCCAATTCTTAGTCTAAATGGCCAAGTGGTGGATCTAGGATTTACTCATCCCACAAACATTGTATAAAATCACAAGTGTTATGATGGCCAAGTGTTGATTGCACCTAACTTGAGACATGGTTAGAATGGCCAGGTGGTGGATCTTTGATGCACCTACTTCCCAATTGTTAGTCTAAATGGCCAAGTGGTGGATCTAAGGTTTACTCATCCCACAAACATTGTTGTAAAATCACAAGTGCTATGATGGCCAAGTGTTGATTGCACCTAACTTTAAGACGTCGTTAGAATGGCCAAGTGGTGGATCTAAGACAATATGTTGTTCTCTAACTTTTTAGAGTGGACAATTGGTAGATCTAAAATGCAACAAAGCTTCTATAAGTTGTTCAAAATATTCACTTATTGTGGATCAAGGATGTGATAAGTGGTGAAAAATGTTGTTAATGGATTTAGAATACACTCATTATAATAGAATCTATTAAGGTTGGCCAGGTGGTGGACCTTGGATGGACAGTTCAACAACTATGATTGAATCTTTGATTGAGCTAGTATCTACTCTTCCATGATTTCTAGATTGGCCAAGTGGTGGATCTAAGATGAGTACTAGTCTTCCACAACTTGTTTTGATTCAAGAAATAGGATACACACCACCATTCAAAACTTCATTAGAACAACTTTGATTTTATTTAAGATGCATACTTCATTGCACAAATTGAGAAAAAGTGATGATTATGTGGATGTCAATAATCATGTCAAAATATCTTGTTTGTTAATACGTCATTCTCTAGGGGGCTATTGTGTGATCTTTCATTGTTTTTACTTAGATCCAAGGATTGAGGGTGGGATAGATAAGGAATGCTTCAATCCAGTAGCAAATAATGAGAGCCTTCCACATGTATCCACAATGGTCTCACTTGAAGAATTGAATCCAATTATTGATACTCAAATGCAAATACCTGAGGCCTCTTTGCTACATTTTTCATCGAAAGAAGCCATGGGTGAAAACATTCAATCTATAAAAGATGTGCAAGAGAGTGTTGTTGATGCAGCTACTTTGGTTTCATCAAATCCCAACAAATCCATGTTGACAGTAGTATTGGACTTGAATGGTCTACTATTGAAACAAAGTCAACAATCATCATCTATTCATAAATCTATTCAATATGATTCACGAAGGCATATTGTGTTACGGCCAGGGTGCATCCACTTTTTAAAGACCATATTGAAGAGATTCAATGTTGGGATTTGGTCAACAGCTAGAGAAGCTAATGTTTACCAGGATGTTGAGAGCACTTCAAAGCACTACAGAGGAGGTATTGCCTTTTTTTGTAGTTTGGTCTCAAGAATCCTGCTATGTTCCCGAAGGCGTTGTCAGGAGTTTTTTGGAGCAAGGGAATGCGTACATACCCATGCATGGTGCATTAAATAAAGGATTGCCCATTTTCTAGAGCCAGGTGGTTACGTGGGGCCCACATGCGCATAGGTAGGACAGGGTGTACACAGTGCATCGATTTTCACTATCACCAGTATGAATGTGTTTTTTCTATAATAATGAGGAGTTGATAGCGCGTAAAAATTCTCGAGGAAGCTATCCGCGCGTCAGATGGCATCTAGTGGCGTCAGGAGGTCAAATGGGATCAATACATGCACGTGGATAAGTACGGACACAACGTGGGTGTTTTCTTGTGATAATTATGTAGAAAGGTCATCATGAGGACCATCTTTTGGGGCCACTTCACGTGGTGGTAGGATGCATTATTGAAAAAAGTTGAGTGCCAGGTGTGTGGATGGATGCAGCAGGGTGACAACTATGCACTGCGAGGTCAATTTTTGGCCTATTTGGGGTCCGTTTGAGGTCAACTAAAAGGCCAAGGGTGCCCAAGTGATAAAGCTAAGTGTGGGAACTGAAAAACCTGAGAGAAGACCAGAAAAAGAGTGGAGAGAAGAGGAGGAACAGCCGCAACTGTGTTTTTGCTCATTTTGGAGCCTGTTTTGGTCGTAAACTGCTCATCCGAGGTCGGATTTGAGCACTTTGACATTGTAGACTGGGGTTTTGGGCCGTTCCAGACGCGACGGCGCTGTCCATTTTGCCAAAGTCCTCATTGTTTTTCTGCTATTTTGGCTGTGTAAGTTTCTCCTATGAGCGAAGCTTTTGCTCCAATTTGTCATTGTATCTGGCATATTTTACCTATAGTGTGTGAGCTATTTGCCCCATTGGTGTTGGTCCAAGCTCATTTGTATCTAAATATCAAAAGTTCTCCTCTTTTGAGCTGAGTTTTTTTTTTTTTTTTTTGTCTCTGTGTGGAGTGGGCAAGTGGATAGTCTCTCTCCTCTCACTCCATAGGTGTGTTCCCTGTCTCGGCCAGGTGTGTTGTGTAAGCCGAGTGGTGCCCCATAGTGTGCGTGTATATCATCCCAAGAGTGTGTGTCAGGTCGTTATAGAGGCGTTGTGTGTGTTTCCATCCCGCTCACATTCTTTTGGCGCTCCCACGGAGGATCTTCTTCGAGTACCTTCCTGCTTCGAGCTTCGAGCTTCGAGATTCGAGACTACAAGTTACAGGTTACAGGGATAGGTATAGGTACAAGTGATTCACACAGGTACAGGTAGCTAGAGTACATTGATATACTAGCAGTGGTGTCACTTGCAGTTGTGGTGGGTATGCATCATTTGGTGCCTATTTGAGCGCATTGTCTGCTGGATTGTACATTACTTGTGGAAACTGCCATTGTATACCTTTGTGGAGCCATATTTGGTTTTATTTGGCAGTCCCAACCATTTCTGAGACTTGGTCTAGAAGATAGTCATTTCTGAGACTTGACTATACGCAATTTGCATTAGCCTTCGTGTGAGGGTCGATAGCGTGAGGTTTTATTGGGATGGGGAATTCTCAAATGTGGAGATCCTTTCGGTGATACAGGTAGCTGGAGCACCCTTTTCGTGAACTCGCCATAGGCTATGTACTAGTGATTCCTAATTGATGCTCAGGTTCTATTCTTGGCAGTTTATGCATAGATATACAGTCTATATTTTGGGTTCTTACTGCTCTACTTCTGGGGAAACTCTGCCAAAATTTTTCCAAGTTATGATGTTTTTTTTTTTGTTGTCTTTTGAGCCATTTATGCTATTATGCTGCTGAAATTCTGGCAAAATCAGAGGATAAGACAGGTGTGCTTTCTTAGGAGCTGCATGGTTTACGTTACTGGATGATTAAAATGGCCCTCAATTCACTCCTTTTCATTTAACTCAAAGAATCCAGATAAATGTTCATGTGTCCAGGAAGATTTTTCCCAGCAGCGCATAGTCTTTATGTTCAGGCCAAGAAGATTACGAGAAATCCTGGAATGTCCTTTGCCTGTTGTAATTCCGATGATTAACTATGAAAACTCATTTGATGTGCATGTGTTTGTCCTTATCTAAAGTTGAGCTCCATTGAAGTTTCTGAGAATTGAGTCAGTCAAAAGTTTTGGGTTATTGCACGTGTGTTTGAAGGGGTTCTCAAAGCATTGTAGCTTGGGTAGCCATGGCTTTCTCTTATCTAGAGTTTCATGGAAGAAGTGATGGTGATATGGAAGACTTTTTGGAAAAGATGGAGGTTGCCTGCATTAGCAACCAGATTGATGACCTTGCGCAGATGTTACGTCTTCTCCAAATTTGTTTGAAGAGTGATGCACGAGTTTGGTCCAAAGCATTTGACGAGGAGTTACGTGTGGCTGATCCACCTGTAAGGTTGAGTTGGGACAATCTACGGCATGGGTTGGAAGTGGAGTTTGTGAAGATAGAAGATCCTGACAAAGTGTGGCAAGAAGTACAAGGTTTGGTGCAGAAGGAAGGTGAGCCAGTAGATGCGTACATACGTAAGTTTTCATTGGCATGGGAGCGGATGTGCAAGGACTTAGCGCCACAGGTACCCCCACCTGACATGATGAAGAAGGACAGGTTCTTGGCTGGTCTTTTGGAGAATATACGTTGGAGAGTGGAGCTAAAGAAGCCTAGGATATATGAAGATGCACTAGAGGTAGCAAGGAACAAAGAGTGGAAGCTGAGGAAAATGAGCCAGTTAGGGGTGGTCTTTTCCCATAAGGTCTGAATTTCAGCCTATGGATTCTTCGCAAGGTCGTATGCCAGGGGTTCATCATGAACTAGTGGTTCCTATTACTCCTTAGGTTATGCCAGGAGTGGTCACTATAGCAGTGCAAGATGTTGGGTTGAGGCAAGACATGAGGCAAGTGATAGATTTAATGAAGAATCTTAGTCGAAACATGCTAGGCAGGGTGAGAAATAATCAAGGTCGGGGGAGGTTTGCAAATCAGCCAGGAGGTGAAGAAAGACCTAGGAATGGTGTTGGACAAAGCAATGGTAGGTTTTGGAAGCAGACACCCACGTGTTATAATTGTGGAGAGTTGGGCCACATCAGCCCGCAATGTGATAAGCCACCAAGGATGGGTGGAGACATGTACCCATTTCCAAGACAGGTGCTAACTAGGTCAAATGATTATGGCATCGAAATCAAGGGAGAAGAAGGAACCGATGGATTAACCCAGGAGGAAAAGGGAAAGACAAAAGTGCTAAGTGTAGTCACCTTGGAGAAGGCATCAAAGCTAGAGGATACATTAGTGATGCCTATTGGGAAGAGGACCACAGAGGACAAGGAAGGAAGAAGTGCCCCGGGTCCTAGTAAGAAGAAGGGAAAGAGCCATGAAGGCGAGGATGTCAAGGCCAAGAGAAAAAGAAGAGCTCGTCGCAAGTTTCATGTTTCAGATTTTCCCCTAGCGGATGGGCAATTAAGCTATGACTTGAAGAAGGATCTGACAAGCAGGAAGGCAGATGTTACTTTTGGGTAGCTTATAGAGATGGTGCCTAAGCTAAAGCGACAGTGGAAGAGGATGGTTAACCCAATGGAGAAAGAACCAGAGAGAGGTTCAATGAAGGTGTTGGCGATGGATGAGCTACCAGACATTTGCCCAATAGTAGATGTGTAGCATAAAAGAAAAAATTTGGGACAAGGTTATGTGGATGGTGGAGCCCAAATATGTGTCATAACACACTTATGTGTTGAGAAGATGGGTCTTAAAGTACTGGGGTGTCAGGCTTCCGGATCAGATTGGCAAACCATCAAAAAGTAAAATGTTTGGGTGTTGTAAAGAGCTTAGAAGTGGAGGCATATGATGCAAAGGCAGTGGTTGATTTTCATGTGATGCCAGCGGGGTTGGAAGCATATCCTATTATACTGGGCAGACCATGGTTACGTGCAGTGGGAGATGTTCAAGATTGGAGACGTGGTACGATTAGCCTCTATGGAAAGACAGGTGCCAAGAAGATATATAACATGGACACAAGGAAACGATTGGAGGAGCTTTATGAAGATGAGGATGAGTCTAGTGATGAAGACTCTTTCACAATGACTGATGAGGACAGTGATAGTACTACCAGCAGTGATGAGGATGCTAATGTTGCATTTCTTTTGATGGACAAAGGAATCCAGGAGTCTGGTGTAGTCGCATTTGCAAATGAGGTTGAAGATGAAAGTGAAGGGCCTTATGAAGTGATTGAAGGGCTGATGCAAACCAAGATAGAATTATCAAAGAAGGAGGAATTGATGACACAAATGATCAGTGGAGACCTCTTAGCTATGGAGAAGGAGGTATATTTGCAGATGCTGGCCGAGTTTCCTGATTCGTTCATTACTTCATATGAAGAGATTAGGGGGTTCAAAGGAGAAGAGATGCATATAGAGATGAAAGAAGGTGCTAAGCCAATGCAAAAAATGCTAAAAAGGATGGGTCAAGAGAAAATGGAAGCCTTGCGGGAAGACGTGGACAAGTGATTGAAGGCAGGGTTCATAGTCCCAGTGGAAACCACAGAATGGGTGAGTCCAGCAGTAGTCAGCCCAAAGAAGGATGGAAAGTGGAGGATTTGTGTAGATTTTAAACCCTTAAATGCAACCACTAAGAAGAACCCATATCCTCTTCCACCCATTGATCAGATCTTGGATTCAGTGGGGCAGGTTATGAGAGGTACAATGTGTGTGATGGTTTTTCAGGCTATTTTCAATTGAAGATTGCTCTTAAAGACCGCACAAAAACAACTTTCATTACGCCATGGGGCTGCTATTGCTACATGGTATTGCCATTTGGGTTGTCAAATGGACCATCTTTGTATCAAGAGAGAGAAAATTGGGTATTGGAACCTTTCCTTGGTAGTTGTGTTAAAGCTTTTATGGACGACTTCTCTGTATATAGCAGTAGGGCTGAGCACCATGAGAAGCTGCAAATGATATTGGCTCGATATAATGAATGTGGAGGACAAGTAAATCCAAAGAAATTTCATTTAACATAGCCAAGGGTGAAGTTATTGGGCCACATGGTGTCAGAAAATGGCATTGAGGCTGGTCCAGAGAAGGTTAAGTCTATTATTCTTCTTCCATCAACTACGAGTACGAAGCAATTGGCAACCTTTATACATAAAGTGAAGTACATGGCACAATTTATGCCATTGTCTTTGCAGCTTCTTTATCCATTACAACAAGTCGCAAAGCATGATCCATTGCAATGGGATGACAAGTGTGAAGAAGTGTTTCAAGAGGTGTTAGGGGGTCTGTCAGCCATGCAGGCTCCTGATTGGGAGCAAGCGTTTTATGTAAATCCATCCGTAGGGGACGATGCCATTGGAGCATGCTATTGCAAAAGGGGAAGGGCAGCCATTATATGAGGCCAGTGTATTGTGCAAGCCGAGTGAAGTTGTTAGCAGAGAGAAAATTGTCGGAAGTAGAGCTAGTGATGGCCAGTGTAATATTTTGGCGATTTCGTCATTACTTGCTACCACGACCTTTTGTTTTCTTGACGAGTTATTCCTTTTTGCCATAGTTAATTAATGGCACTAACATGTCAAATGTGGTCAAGAAATGGGTAAATGAGCTGCAAGAGTTTGCGTTCTCTTTTTTAATGGAAGACAGTACAAGGGCTACCCTAGCCGATTTATTGACCTACAAGGAAAATCCCCTTCTTATTAAGGAAGAGGTGGTGAAAAAGGTAGTCGAAGAAGTGGCACAGATCAGCAATGCACATGTGTTGTTCTTTGATGGCTCATACAGGAAAAGCCATGATGTGGCTTCAGGGGGTATAGCACTTTATGACCCAGAGGGGAAGCTAGTATGCAAGAGAGGGTTCAAATTGGATGCTCATAGTAACAATGAGGCTGAATATGCTACTTTGGAAGCTGGATTACACATTTGTTTGAGGCATGGGATTAGAAGGTTGAGCATAAAAGGTGATGCCTTGTTAGTTGTGAAGCAAGTGCTGGGTGTGTGGAAGAGCAAGAACACCTCATTGAAGGAAATGTGTTTTAGAATTAAAGGTCTGTTAAAAAATTTTGAAGCATGGAGCATCAGACACATTGAACGTGCTCTAAATGGAGAGGCACATGAAGCAGCTCAAAGTATGATTGGGGAGCTATTTGTATTGAGGACCAGTTTACCTCTTTATCATGGTCGGGAAAGTCTGGATCAAGAAGAGGAGTTTTTGTTGACAGGAATCATTCCGAAGGACATTCAGAAGTCTAAGAAGTATGGTTTTGTGCGTAGAGCATACAGGTACAAACTGATTGGTGATGTCTTGTACATGAAAGGGGCTGATCTCGTGTTGAGACGTGTACCTTGGCGGGAGGATCTTTATAGAGTGTTGGAAGAGAATCATGAAGGTGCATGTGGTGGCCATTTTTCTTTAAAGATCACCTTACATAAGATCTTGCAAGAGGGGTATGTATTGCCTAGTTTGCACAAGGATGTTCACCATTGGTGTAGGTCTTGCAATAGGTGTCAAGCATTTGGGAAAAGAGTGTTGAAGCCAGAGCTACGAAAAACCATTATGGCCTTTAATGTGTTTGAAAAGTGGGGAATTGATGCAATAGGCCCGTTACCTATCACAAGCAGGGGCAAAAGCTATATTTTGACTGCAGTGGACTATCTCTCTAGATGGGCAAGGGCTGTAGCAGTAAAACAGATCACTGCAAAGGATGTGGCAAAATTTGTGTATGATAAAATATGTTGCAAGTTTGGGGTGCCACTTGAGCTACTTTCGGATAAGGGTCTAGGCTTTAGAGCTAAGCTGCTAGACTTTTTATGAGCGAAGATGAAGATTAGGCATCAGCATACCACTCCTTATTATCCACAGTGTAATGGCTTAAATGAAAGATTCAATGGTGAGTTGGTACAAATTCTTTCGAAAGTGACAGAACACCAAGGAAAGAATTGGGATTTGGAATTGCCTAGTGCATTATGGGCTTACCGTACTTCGGTGAAGACAGGTACAGGGTTTACTCCATTTCATTTAGTGTATGGAAAGGAAGCACTATTGTCTGTGGAGGTAGAGTTTCCTGGAGTCAAGATGCTAGAGAAGTTGCTTGGGCCGCCTAGTGATGCATTCAAAGAGAGGCTCTTGCAATTACAAAAGGTTCAGTTGGATAGGATGAGTGCATTGGAACATTATGGACAGATGCAAGATAGGGCTTTGGCAAAGATAAATGAAAAGGTCAAAAGTAAGGGTATCAAGAAGCATGACTTGGTTTTGCGCTACAACAGTAATCTAGAAAACACCTTCCAAAAGAAGTTTCAAATTAAGTGGGAAGGCCCTTTCAAGGTAGTGGAGTGTTTTCCGAATGGTACATATCAGTTGGCTAACTTGGATGGGATTCTACATAAGTCAAGGGTTAATGGCTTGCATCTTAAATTATATCATGCTAGATTGATGATGGTGGATCAAGATGAGTTGTCTGCAGAACAAGTAATGTGTGTGAGGGATGAGGAGACCTGTGACACGGCGAGTCTCATATCTCTTTTTGCTGCTGCTGATCATGAATGATCTAGCAGGCTAGGGGATGGGAAAATTATGTCAGGAGTTTTTTGGAGCAAGGGATTGTACATATGTACATACCCATGCATGGTGCATCAAATAAAGGATTGCCCATTTTACAGAGCCAGGTGGTTACGTGGGGCCCACATGTGTAGAGGTAGGACAGGGTGTACATAGTGCATCGATTTTCACTATCACCAGTATCAGTGTGTTTTTTCTATAATAATGAGGAGTTGATAGCACGTAAAACTTCTCAAGGAAGCTATCCGCGGGTCGAAGACATGAGGTAAGCAGGTGCGTCAGATGGCATCTAGTGGCGTCAGAAGGTCGAATGGGATCAATACATGCACGTGGATAAGTACGGACACAACGTGGGTGTTTTCTTGTGATAATTATGTAGAAAGGTCATCATGAGGACCATATTTTGGGGCCACTTCACGTGGTGGTGGGATGCATTATTGAAAAAAGTTGAGTGCCAGGTGTGTGGATGGATACAGCAGGGTGACAATTATGCACTTCGAGGTCAGGTTTTGGCATGTTCGGGGTCCGTTTGAGGTCAACTAAAAGGCCAAGGGTACCCAAGTGATAAAGCTAAGTGTGGGAACTGAAAAATGTGAGAGAAGACCAGAAAAAGAGTGGAGAGAAGAGGAGGAACAGCTGCAACTGTGTTTTTGCTCATTTAGGAGCCTGTTTTGGCCGTAAACTGCTCATCCGAGGTCCGAGGTCTGATTTGAGCACTTTAACATTGAAGATTGGGGTTTTGGGCCGTTCCGGACGCGATGGCCTTGTCCATTTTTCCAAATTCCTCACTATTTTTCTGTTGTTTTGGCTATGTAAGTTTCTCCTATGAGCGAAGCTTCTGCTCCAATTTGTGATTGTATCTGGCATATTTTACCCATAGTGTGAGGTCCCCACCCCGCCGTTTCCAATGGCGGATCTGATGGTGAACCTGGTGGCCACTAGATCTATTGCGGAAGCAAACAAAATGGTTCAGGGTTCCACTAGCGGATGATCTCTCATCACAGAGTGAGTCGAGTTCGAGCCTACTAGCAGGGAGATCTAGCTCCACCTCGCAGGGGAAGAGTACTTGAACTATCTAGCGATCCTAAGACCCACCTTCCAAGAGGAGAGAAACCCCGAGCGCCTTTTTCTCCATGTTTCAGAGGCACGTACACTCGAGATTTCACCGCTCTAGGGGCAATGAGTATTACTAATATCGAAGTAAGAACAATGGGGACAGAGAGTTCCCGACCAATCCGGACCACCCATCTTGTAGGCATTGGCAACCTGAGCCAAGCGCCCACTTTCCACCCCACACTCACACTTCCTTGTGTGACCTAATTACTATCACAAAGGTTGTTCAACATAAAGATTCCTTGTTTAATTCCTAATCACATTGCTCGTTAATATAGCCCTTCAACCAGTATTGCAAATAGCACCAAGATAGAATTCTAGTAAAAATTCTACTCAAACTTATTCATAAAAGTTCCAATGTTCTGGAGGTACAACATCCCTCCTCCAGCGAGAGTTCACTCCTCCCGTTGTCGCCTAGCTGCCCATACAACTAGGTATGTCCACCACATAGAAAGCACGTCATGGACACTCCCACTGCATAGAAAGCAAGACGTGGGTTCCCACCGCATAGAAAGCAAGCCATGGGTATCCACCGCATAGAAAGAAAGT
Source organism: Adiantum capillus-veneris (assembly GCF_014529385.1). Classification (NCBI taxonomy): domain Eukaryota; kingdom Viridiplantae; phylum Streptophyta; class Polypodiopsida; order Polypodiales; family Pteridaceae; genus Adiantum; species Adiantum capillus-veneris. The sequence goes on along the minus strand of NC_140932.1, from coordinate 14,496,508 downwards.
CATGGATTCAAGAGCCCTTAGCGAGGAACTCTGCCCCCTGTGATCAGTAGGGGGGTCAGGACTGCTTCAAGATTGGAAATAAAATGAACATGTCGAGCTAAATTTTCCCTAGCAGAGATTCTTTCCTGATTGCAACCAGCATACCCATCAATCATTTCCTTCCTACTTTAGAACTTAATGTACAATGAATTCAATGCCGAGGTTTCCGTCGGATTTCTCCAACATGTTTGGGGATATTTTCATTCCTAACTAAACATGTGCAATGTTAAATTAAACAACTTGAATGAAATTATGATCTACCTCTTCCATTTCTTCGTCGATGGAACGTGAGATGGCCGGTATTTGTTCCTCCATGGGAGCTTTTCCCTTCCCGTTCACCTTGATCGTTCCTGCCTCGTGGTCGTGGGCTCCACCAAAGCGAGTCCTCTTAACTGGGGCCATTTTAAACTCACTACTTTAAGTAATTAACTTGGGGAAAAGAGCTAATGTCCGTAAGCGTCATAACAAGCCAAATGATAGATTAGCAACATCAAACAATGCCTGCTACATGAGAGGTTTAGATTTTTCCATATAGCAATCATTATGGATGACACATAATCCTATGGGAACTGTCTCTAAAGATAATTACTCGGCTTACATGATTAAGAATACTAGGATTTTACTAATGGAATTACCAGTGAGATGAATTAAGCACGATTAATCTCTCTCCTAGCAATTAGAGGGAGAAGAATCATCTCATGCATAGGTGTGAGAAAAACCACCTCTTAGATACTTAATGACAGATTAATCTTCCATTAATTATATCTTAATGCATAAGAGAAATGAATCTAACTCAGCTACAATAGTAATGAGTGATAGAAAGAGTGTTTCTCATCAATCTACACAATTACCACCTTACCAATTAATTTCTATGCTACCTAGAGAGAGAAAATTCTAATAATCGTGCACTAATCATTAATTAAGAGTGATGAATGGCTGATAATTCAGCTATGGGATGATGATTACATAATAGAATATGGTTAAGGAGAATTTAGAGAGTAATTATAGAGAATTACGACTAGGAATAAGCATAATAGACGAGAAATTTAGATGGTAATGAAAAGGATTTGCAGAAAGCATTAATTAAACCGTGGTTACCGTGATTAAGGGCTGATAATCCTCTCGATTCTCTGATCTAATCGAGCTTCTTGAGGCAAGAATTCGACAGCACCTCCCTCCTTGCTTCTCCTTCAAAAGGTGTGTGTTCCGGCAGTACCTTCCCAGAGTGTGTGTAGGTGTGTGTGTGTGTGTGCACTGTGTGTGTGTGTGAGCATATGAGTGTGTGTGTGTGTGTGTGTGTGTGTGCAGGCCTTTAAATAGGCTCCTACAAGCTGAAAATCGATTTGTGCTACTATAAACATCTGAGTGAGCACTCGGTCTCTGCATTGGCAAGTTCAGTTCCCCTACCCACCAAGTGTCAGGTTGGCTTGGTTAACTGACTCTGAGACTTAGTTACTGGCTTGGAAACTCTCCTAGGACTCCCACAAAGCAAGAGGGCGCCCCCTAGCTGCTAAAGCTGATCTGGAGTGGGCTGGAACCTGTTCCCACACAGTCCCGGGCCCCCGGTGCCTCCCCGGACAATTTTTAGGAAATTTGGTTCTAGGCTAAAATGGGTCATACGAGTCGGATTTTGATGCCGAAAATTGCTATAGCAAGCTCTAAGTAAGGCGTATTGGCCCGAGTACCTGCCATATTTAGCAGCCCTCGGGGTCCGAAAATGCATTTTTTTGAAATTCGGGATACGGGTGCAGTTTTTCGAGACGATCAAAATTGGACGGGTAGGGTGACCAAAAACTTACTATTTTTGGATTTTTTTTACAAAAATTATTTTAATTCACATTTCGGAGCTTTAAAACATTCTAAACATCATGGCAATGACAGAATTTGGAAAACTGCTAAAAATAGTAACTTTTTCCATTATGTTCGTTTCATGGTACAATGGTGCTCTTTTTGATCGGGGTCAGAGACCTTACAACCTCCCCAACGTGAAAAATTTGAGATGTCCTCATCTCAAGAATGTGTTTGGGTAATCCTTTATGAGCGTTGGTTCGTCCTCCCAAGTTGCATCTTCTTCAGGGTAATCCTTCCACTTTACCAGATGCTCCGTGATAGTTCTGTTGCGTAACTTCCTTTCCCTTGTTTCCAGTACGTAGTCAAGTTGGAGCTCGAGAACTCCTTGTGCTGGCATGACTATCGGATCTGAGTCCAAGAATTGATGAGGGTTAGGAATATAGGGTTTCAGTAAGCTGACGTGGAATACATCGTGAACCTTCAAGTTTGCAGGTAACTTTAGCTTGTAAGCTTGGTCACTCACAACCTTAATGATCTCGAATGGTCCACAATACCTTGGGATTAGCTTCTTATATCTGCCTAGAGATAAGTTGCTTTTCTTTGGTTGGACTCGCAGAAAAACCTTATCTCCTTCTTTGAAAGTTCTTTCCGAACGGTTCTTATCTGCATAGTGCTTCTGTCTATCCTGAGCGGCCTGAATGTCCTGGCGAATAGCTCTAGTCTGTGCTTCCATATCTTCTAAAATATTCCTAGATGCTTCTACCCTGATGGTTGGATCTGAGAAGTTCAGTGGTGCTAAACAATCCTGTCCATAAAGAGCTTTGAAAGGTGACATTCCAATGCTTCTGTGTTCGGAAGAGTTGTAAGCATACTCCACCAAAGGTAGATATTGTAACCACTTCTTTGGTTCTTGCGAACAATAGGCTCTGAGAATGTCCTCGATGACTTGATTAACTCTTTCAGTTTGCCCATCTGTCTGGGGATGATACGCTGTACTGAAGGCTAATTGTGACCCAATAGATTGGAAAAGAGAACTCCAAAATTTTGATGTGAACTTGGCATCTCTATCACTGACGATACGCTTAGGCAGACCATGTAACCTAAAAATCTCCTTGATGAATACCCGACTAACATCTGAAACAGTAAAGGTTGTCTTTACGGGTATTAGATGAGCCACTTTTGTGAGCATATCAACAACCACGAAAACAGAATCATAACCTCCTGTAGAAGGTAATCCTGTAACAAAATCCATATTGATGCATTTCCATTTCATCTGGGGTATGCCAAGAGGTTGAAGTTGCCCTGGTAACTTGATTCTTTCGGCCTTTATCCGCTGACAAGAAAGACATTGCCTCACATAGCGAAGTATGTCCCCTTTCATTCCAGACCAAAAATAACTCCTCCTGACAGCATGAAGAGTCTTAGCATAGCCTGGATGTCCGGATGTAGGGCTATCGTGCGCTTCATACAAAATGGCCTTCTTTAAGGCTGGATCTCTGGGTACACAGAGTTTATGTCTGTAGTAAAGACATCCTCCCATAAGAGAGTAATCTTTAGCTTCAGGCATCTTATTCTGCTGGACTAGAGATACTATACGCTGGTATTCTGGATCTACTAAAGATGCTTCTTTGATTCTATCCCAGATAGGGTTATTTGGAATAGAGATAGCTCCGAGAATGGATTTTCAGCTAAGACCATCTGCAACTGCATTTTCCTTCCCTGGTCTATACTTTATGTCAAAGTCATATTCCTGTAATAGCTCTATCCATCGTCGTTGTCGCATATTGAGAATAGGTTGAGTAAACATCCATTTTAAGCTCTTGTGGTCTGTCACCAGCTGAAACTTGCGTCCGAGAAGATAATGTCTCCATAACTTCAGTGCGTGAATAACCGCTAAAATCTCCAAATCATGAGTAGGATAATTCTTCTCGTGATCCCTCAGATTTCGCGAAGTATAAGCCATTGGTCTTCCTTCTTGAGTAAGAACTTCGCCTAGAGCAAATTTGCTAGCCTCGGTTGCTACTTCAAATTCCTTACTGAAATCTGGAAGCTTTAAAATAGGAGCTGAGACCAAGAACTCTTTTAGTTTAGCAAAGCTAGACTCGTGCTCGGTCTTCCATTCGATCCTCATCCCTTTCTTTAGGAGTTCCGTCAACGGTGTAGCAATACGTGCATAGTCCTTGACAAAAATCCTGTACCATCCCGTTATTCCAAGAAATCCTCTTACTTCGTTGACAGTGGATGGTTGAGGCCAATCAACGATGTCCTTGACCTTGTCTGGGTCCAATGAAATCCCCTCAGCCGATATGACAAATCCAAGATAGTTGACTTTTGGTGAGCAAAAAGTGCACTTGCTCTCTTTAGCGTAAAGTTGGTGTTTTCGAAGAAGATCAAGTGCTTTGCGAACATGTTCTTCGTGATCTACCTCGTTCTTAGAGTAAACCAGAATGTCATCAAAGAAAACCAAGACAAAATCATCCAGGTAAGGTATGAAAATATCTTGCATAAGTCGATTGAAGCTTGCAGGAGCGTTTGTTAGACCAAAAGACATTACTGTGAACTCGTAGTGCCATACCTAGTATTGAAAGCTGTCTTTGGAATATCCGATTCCTTGATCCTGATTTGGTAATATCCTGACCTTAAATCAATCTTAGTAAACATTTTGGCGCCGTGGAGTCTGTCCAAGAGTTCGTCAATCCTTGGAATTGGATACTTGTTCTTGACAGTTACCTGTTTCACTCCACGATAGTCTATGCATAGCCTTAAGGTTCCATCCTTCTTCTTCTGAAAAAGAACTGGAGCACCCCAAGGAGAAGTACTGGGTCGAATGAATCCTTGCTCAATGAGTTGCCTAAGTTGTTCTTTGAGTTCGATGGCCTCTAGAAGTGACATTTTATAAGGTCTTTTTGAGATAGGTTCACACCCAGGGATAGTCTCAATCTCATGATCTACCTCTCTGTGAGGTGGAAGATTTGTAAGGTCTTCAGGGAATACATCATCATACTCCCTCAACCAGTTTGGCCGAAGTGAGTTATCTGATTGGTCCACCTTGTTGAGTTTAACCGCATAAATTTGTTAACCCTTCCTTAGTCCCTTCAAAAGTCTGCTGGCCTTAACTAGAGTAGCCCTAGGTCTCCCATTTTCCCCCTGGATTAAGGCTTCATTACCCAAGTTATCTGTAAAGGTAAAATTCCCTTGTGCACAATGTATGTGGGCCCTATTTTGCTTTAGCCAGTCCATCCCTAGTATCCCATCAAAGAATCCTAAGGGTAGGGTTCGAAATTGGGCAGAAGTTGGGTGTCCCCCTAAATCAAAGTCGATTTTTCCTGCAGAATGTTGAGATACTACTTCCTTGCCGTTTGCTAGCTCTACAACTAGCTTGCTTGTTGGATACTTATCTAGCTTAAGCTTCCTCATGCATCAGGGTGAAAGAAATGAAAGAGTACTACCACAATCTATAAGGAAGTTAACTCGTTCACCTCTGAGAGATCCTGGCGTATGAATGACTGCGTATTGCTCGCAACCATTGGGATTTTCAATTGCAGCATGTAGGGTTGCTCTCTCCACTGCTTCATCACCCACAGTTGGTTGTACCACTGCTTCATTCACTCTGGCGGTAGCTCCACGCCCTCGCCCTCTGTTCATCCTTCCTCGTCTTCCTCTTCCATTAGCTTGGCCACGCCCACGGGTATTCAAAGGTATGGCATTGGCGTTGGTTGCCTGAATGTTCCTGGGGAAATTGGATCTGTAATGTCCATGCTCGCCGCAACCATAGCATCGAACATCGGGGAACTCCATGGTTGTGGTGGTAGCCACAATAGGACGCTGATTATACGCTTGGTTGGCTGGGCTGTTATCCCAAGCAGTGGTCCTTGCCCTCTTTGCCCAATGATTCCTCCTGTTCTGATTAGCCTTTTGTACTTCGAGAGCTAGAGATTTGGCCCTCAACAAGGCATCCTGTAGTGTCGTCGGCCTGAGGGCTTCCAACCGAGTATTCAGGGGATCAATTAGTCCTTGGCAGAACCTTGCCACCTGTTGTTCCAAGGTCATCTTAGGAGCATATCTCCGAAGAGTGACAAACTTTGCATAATATTCTTTGACATATGAATTCAGCTGCCGAAGTGAAAAGAATTCATTCATCCTCAAGGTTCTATAGGCAGGTGGTAAATAACGCCCCATTATCGCAGCTTTAATGTCTTCCCAGGACTGGGAAGATCCCTTAATATCCATGTCCCTGCAATGTTGCTTCCACCATATCTTGGCATTGCCAGTCAAGCGGAACATCGCAAGCATGGTCTGATTTACGGGTTGGGTCCCCGCAGCTTCAAAGTAGTCGTCCATGGATTCCATCCATACTTCCGCATCTCTCTCCACATTTGCCCCCTCGCCCTTAAAGATCGGAGGTTGGGCTTGCTTAAGGAGAAGCTTCTTCTCTTGCGCTGCCGAGTACAGAGCAACAGGCGGTACCTACATGGATTATACGAATTCTTAATACATTACTTGGATTTCAAAATAGACACGAGACTTTAAATAAAATTCAAGATTCTACTTTATCAAGAGACAGAGATTCAGAGACAAAAAGCACTTTATTGATGAAAATTTATTACAATTGAAACCCCTCAAGGTTTAGGTTAACTGATGATCAACTTATTACATGGCTTTATGGATTGCGTATAAAATACGCCTAGCAGATGGTATTCACATGATGAACTACTTCATTCGTGTAATAGTTTCTATACTCATTCTTGAGTGGATAATAAACTAAGATATCAAGCCGGAGTTCCGCTTTCAGTAATCCAAAGGTTTTGACTCGGTTCGTTGGGATCACGTTGGTGATGTTCTCCAAGAGCCAGTCGTTGATGGTTTGATTGGAGTTTTCTGAAACAGTCTTGTCCAATCGTGTGGGCACCAAGTAGAATATCTCTATTACTCTCAACTCTTCTCCCCAATGTATCTTCTTCAAGTCGGTAGCCAGGCATCCTAGTTTCCGAGCGTTGATGTAGTAAATCCCTCCTGGAAATGTCCAGTCAAGTTCCCATCCTCTATCAATGCGAGTGGAGTGTGGCGTATAAGCCTTCAACAGTATTTCCATGACATCTCGCCTAAACTGGTAAACTGGGGATCTTCGAGCTTGCTCATAAATAAGCTCAAACACTTGGAACTTCCGATATTCGAGCACGGGGTCTTCCTGCAACACCAATGCAAGGAATTCGGATCAGCTACCTATATTATTTCAGTTGCTTTTAAATGTTCAAACAATACGACTTTATTTCCCAGCCTAACCTAGGCTCTAATACCAGGTGTGAGGTCCCCACCCCACCGTTTCCAATGGCGGATTTGATGGTGAACCCGGTGGCCACTAGATCTATTGCGGAAGCAAACAAACTGGTTTAGGGTTCGACTAGCGGACGATCTCTCATCACAGAGTGAGTCGAGTTTGAGCCTACTAGCAGGGAGATCTAGCTCCACCTCGCAGGGGAAGCGTACTTGAACTATCTAGCGATCCTAAGACCCACCTTCCAAGAGGAGAGAAACCCCGAGCGCCTTTTTCCCCATGTTTCAGAGGCACGTACACTCGAGATTTCACCGCTCTAGGGGCAATGAGTATTACTAATATCGAAGTAAGCACAATGGGGACAGAGAGTTCCCGACCAATCGGGACCACCCATCTCGTAGGCATTGGCAACCTGAGCCAAGCCCCCACTTTCCACCCCCACACTCACACTTCCTTGTGTGACCTAATTACTATCACAAAGGTTGTTCAACATAAAGATTCCTTGTTTAATTCCGAATCACATTGTTCGTTAATACAGCCCTTCAACCAGTATTGCAAACAGCACCAAGACAGAATTCTAGTAGAAATTCTACTCAAACTTATTCATAAAAGTTCCAATGTTCTGGAGGTACAACATCCCCCCTCAAGCGAGAGTTCACTGCTCCCGTTGTCGCCTAGCTGCCCATACAACTAGGTATGTCCACTGCATAGAAAGCACGTCATGGACAATGCTAAAGCTGATCTGGAGTGGGCTGGAACCTGTTCCCACACAGTCCCGGGCCCCCGGTGCCTCCCCGTACAATTTTTAGGAAATTTGGTTCTGGGCTTAAACGGGTCATACGAGTCGGATTTTGATGCCAAAAATTGCTATAGCAAGCTCTAATTAAGGCGTATTGGCATATTTAGCAGCCCTCGGGGTCCGAAAATGCATTTTTTGGAAATTCGGGGTACGGGTGCAGTTTTTCGAGACGATCAAAATTGGACGGGTAGGGTGACCAAAAACTTACTATTTTTGGATTTTTTTTACAAAAATTATTTTAATTCACATTTCGGAGCTTTAAAAAATTCTAAACATCATGGCACTGACAGAATTTGGAAAACTGCTAAAAATAGTAACTTTTTCCATTATGTTCGTTTCATGGTACAATGGTGCTCTTTTTGTTCGGGGTCAGAGACCTTACACATAGTGTGTGATCTATTTGCCCCATTGGTGTTGGCCCAAGCTCATTTGTATCTAAATATCAAAAGTTCTCCTCTTTTGAGCTGATTTTTTTTTTTTTTTTTTTTTGTCTCTATGTGGAGTGAGCAAGTGGATAGTCTCTCTCATCTCACTCCATAGGTGTGTTCCCTGTCTCGGCCAAGTGTGTTGTGTAAGACGAGTGGTTCCCCATAGTGTGTGTGTATATCATCCCAAGAGTGTGTGTCGGGTCGTCATAGAGGCTTTCTGTGTGTTTCCATCCCGCTCACAGCGTGTAATTTTGTAGACCAGACATCCTCAAGTTCCAGCTATGTTTAAGCCATTGGCAACTTCATGCTTTGAATGTGATCCACGTAGAACAATTCTTGTGGATGACTCTCCATACAAATGTTGTGTTTCACCTACAAATAATTGCATATTTCCTTCACAGTTTGATGAAGAAAATATGGTAGATAATGTTCTCATAGAAGAGTTGCTCCCATTCTTGTTGCAACTTGACGAGAGTAAAGACGTGCGTGAGTTTATTGACTCTAATCGTTATGGATAGGCCCCAATATCCAATGACAATGAATACAAAGGTCTCATGGACTATTGGAAAGATCGAAACTCAAGATGGTCCCAAAAGGAGATAACCACAAATAAGCTACCAATGTTTGAGAATGTAGGAGACCTTTTTGGCAAGCAGGAGGAGTCAACTAATCCAAGCAGGGAAAAGGAGATTAGAAGGAATGAAATAGTAGAAATAATGGCAAAAGAAAAAACCAATATTCATATGATGAAGGGAGCACAATTGATATCCTTAGCAAGGAAGCTGGGTTGTGCCACACCATCATTGAAGGTTGTAACAGCTAAGGCGTTTGTGAAGAATCTAGTAAATGAGCACAATCTTCTCAAACACTAAGGTACTACTCACTAGAAATCATGTTAAATTCTCAATAAATACTTTTGCAAATGATATTTGTATTTTGATTCAGAACACTCACTTCATCATGGTTTCTTGCAGATTTCATCCAGATTATTCTTTGAAGGAGTATTTCATTGGGAATTTGGACCATTTCATTCACATGAAAGAAGAAACCTCTAAGAACAGCTAGGGGTTACTTTGTAAAATTTTGTGTCTTTGCGATCTAAAAACAATTCACACAAAGATTATTCTCTGTGTTTAAGTTTTTCTTGATATTGAACCATTGGTTTTTAGACCAATCTTCACCTAATTGTACTTCACCATTGGTTTTTAGACCAATTGTATCAATTGACTTGGAGAGGTTTAAAGTTTACTTATGTATTGAAAAATTGCCTTACTTTTATAATCACATAGTTTTTTAGTATTGTGATGCCAATTTAAGATTCTTTTGGATGTCTATAGTGATCAAATGTTGAATGCTAAAACCACATCAATTTTGTTTTAAGGTTTAAAAATGAATAGAAGCTAAATGTTTCGTGTTTCTTTTCAGAGCCAAAAGAAAGAAATATGTTGTTTTTAGATTGGGATAATTCATTTGAAAGAGAAAATTCTTCTATTCAACCTTTTATGGGGCCTCATCGAAGCAATCAACCACACCCTACTCAGTTACTACTTACCTTGAAGCAACAACGGAGGGTTCTTATCTTAGGTATAGAGGGTTTACTACTTCATTCAGTTGAAATGCGACACGGTGATATTGTTCCATCATGGGCCGAGTACATGCGAATTGTGCTTGACAAAGATAAAGTTTATCATGTGGTGCGTCGTGATGCTGAAGCTTTCTTGGACTTTTGTTTTGATTATTTTGAACCTTGGATATGGAGTTGCTATAACCTAACCAAAGCTCAACATATACTTGAGATGTGCTTTCCTAGGCATTTTTCAAAGTTCAAGATGTTTATGAGCAATAAGCATTGTCAAAATCCAAATATCATGATTGGATGTAAAAGAGTTTATCATAAGAATATGACTTCGGTTTGGGAGATGTTTGAGGATCTACATGCTAGCAACACATTAATTTTTTATGATACTCCATATAGAGTGATGTGGAATATGCCAGGAACTTATCTCATATTTCCAAAATTTTGGAGACAAACACCTGAACAACTTCAATGCTTCTTAGAAGGCACAATAGCTCCATGGTTAGTGGGATGGTTGTGTGCCAGAAACAAGAGGAGTTATACTTCCAATACAATTGTGAACAAGGTAGAGGATCCTGAGACAACTTATTTCATGAATGTCTGCTTGTCAAGAAGACAGTGTTGAGAGTCACATGTTGAAGTTGTTTGGCAAGAATGTAGTGATAGAGATATCAATTGTACACAAAACCAGATATCAATTAGAACTGGTTCATCATAAATTGTTATTCAAGGTGAATATAAATTGTACATTTATCTTTCATCCAACCATTTATCACATTATTTTTTTCTATTTGAAGTGTACCCTATTGTAAGGGGACTTCTGTTCAATCTAATGTGTTTCACATGGAGTGCACCTTAACATTTGGGGGACTCTTTATTAATGGAGCGCATCCTTCTTATGTGTGCTCTTTTCCTTGTTGCTTTGAGTAGATAATTATCTATATTGTGCTCATATCTTGTGTAAATGGATCCACTATAAATATTTAGACCTTGTTGTAACTTGGATGTTTCCACAAAATTCACCCTAGAGAGAGGAGACTTCTTTATTAATGGAGTGAATTCTATTTTTTTTCCTTTGTATTTTTAGTTTGGAATGATATCACTATTTTTGTTTACAATGTATAAATGTATTTAGTCAAGAGAACTCTTTTTGCTTCAAGACACAAGTACAACATGAACAATGTCCTTTTTTCTTCAAAACATGAGTATGACTTCGTATGCTAGGTGAATGGGTGGTAAATATTATTTTGTAGTCAATATATGTTGTATCAATAGAAGACCTCTTTTTTTATACTCATTCAATTTAAAAAATATTCATTGAACAATGTTGTTGTCACATTAGCATGGAGACTCATACAAGAATATGCCATGTTGTTGTGGTATTGGCATGGGAATTCATATGCATGCATTCATGCACAAATAAAAAAATTCTTATCTAAATCAATCAATTTTGAAAAATATGCATCATAACCCATTCATTTAGAACATAATATCAAAATTGCAACTCTTTATCATAAAATCCATTATTGACATTAGTTTAATTCTTCTTCCTTAAGACTTGTGTTTTCCAAATATGTTTAATGATAAGAACACAAGAGGTTTACCTTTATTATAGTTGCAAATAGATTGAAATTTTCTTTATAGCAACTGGTTTTTTCTTGTAAATACACATATAATAGCATTGATACAAGTAGCATGAAATTGATTAAATTGTCTAGAATGGCCAAGTGGTGGATTTAAAAACCCCTTTGTTATAAAATGTATAAAATTAGGATGACTTAACATATGTGTAGCTGAATACCTAAATGTCTTATCCTCATGAACATGTTTGAAAGAATACATCTGTGTGCATAAAGTGGCATATCACATGGTATTCTAGAATGTAATATATGTGATCTTGACACTTCTTGATGTATCTCAAGAAATATCTAAAAAAGCAAAGTGAAAGTAATATCTTAAATAAAATTCAGTTTTTTGTTTGTTAATGGTCAAATTGGCATTTAGAACAACTTAGAAATATATATAGGTACTCATTTTAACATATCACTTTGAGTGTAGCTTGGACAAGAAGTTGACTTTGTATTCTTCCATAGTTTAAGGGAACCTAGCTTGGACAAGTGGTGGGATTTATATTCCTCCAAGGGAGCCTAGCTTAGATAAGTGCACCATGAAACCAACAATCTTATGATGCAACCAATCATATGATACATGTTTTATGTATGCTTCATGCCTCAAATGAAGAAACCCTATATTAGTAGTGGAATTTTCTTGGATGAGGTTGAATGTCATAGAAAGGTAGGTTGTTTTCCTCAATTTGGGTCCTAGTTTGGACAAGTGGTGGACCTTGAATAAGTTTAGGTACTCATCTTGAACTTAGCTTGGATAAGTGGTGGGCCTTGAAACTTTACCTTTAGATAAATCATAGGTAGAACAATAAGGCATACACAACGATAATAACTAGAATGCACTAGTATCTTAATGGTTCAATTGACTAAAACCATGAAATTTCATGTCGAATTTTGTTCTCAATGTGTATCTACGTGCATAATTTGGAATGAGACCTTAACAAAATTGAAGTCTTTGACAAAGATCTCATTATTTTATACATGATATGTTGAAAGTTGTCCAACCTAGGAATTGGGATTTTCCCACTTTACCTAATATAGTCTTGTAGGTTCTGGAGGCAGAAGACGCCCATGTGTTATAATTGTGGAGAGTTGGGCCACATCAACCCGCAATGTGATAAGCCACCAAGGATGGGGGAGACATGTATCCATTGCCAAAGCAAGTGCTAACTAGGTCAAATGATTATGGCATTGAAATTAAGGGAGAAGAAGGAACCAGTGGATTAACCTAGGAGGAAAAGCGAAAGAAAAAAGTGATAAGTGTGGTCACCTTGGAGAAGGCAGCAAAGCTAGAGGATACATTATTGATGCCTATTGGGACGAGGACCACACAGGATAAGGAAGGAAGAAGTGCCCCAGGTCCTAGTAAGAAGAAAGGAAAGAGCCATGAAGACGAGGATGTCAAGGCCAAGAGGAAAAGAAGGGCTCGTCGCAAGTTTCATGTTTTAGATTTTCCACTAGGGGATGGGCAATTAAGTTATGACTTGAAGGAGGATTTGACAAGCAGGAAAGCACATGTTACTTTTGGGCAGCTTATAGAGATGGTGCCTAAGCTAAAATGACAGTGGAAGAGTATGGTTAACCCAATGGAGAAAGAACCAGAGAGAGGTTCAGTGAAGGTCTTGGTGATGGATGAGCTACTAGACATTTGCCAATAGTAGATGTGTGGCACAAAAGAAAAAATATGGGACAAGGTTATGTTGATGTGGCGAAGCCCAAATATGTGTCATAACACACTCATGCGTTGAGAAGATGGGTCTTATAGTGACTGGGGTGTCAGGTTTTCGGATCAAATTGGCAAACCATCAAAAAGTAAAATGTTTGGGTGTTGTAAGGAGCTTAGAAGTGGAGGTGTATGATGCAAAGGTGGTGGTTGATTTTCATGTGATGCCAACGGGGTTGGGAGCATATCCTATTATACTGGGTAGACCATGGTTACGTGCAGTGGGATCTGTTCAATATTGGCAACGTGGTACGATTATCCTCTATGGAAAGACAGGTGCCAAGAAGCTATGTAATATGGATACAAGAAAAGTATTGGAAGAGATTTATGAAGATGTGGATGAGTCTAGTGATGAAGATTATTCCACAGTTGACTGATGAGGACAATGATAGTACTAGCAGTAGTGGTGAGGATGTTGATGTTGCAATTATTTTGATGGACAAAGAAATCCATGAGTCTGGTTTAGTTGCATTTGAAAATGAGCTTGAAGATGAAAGTGAAGGGCCTTATGAAGTGATTGAAGGGCTGATGTAAACCAAGGTAGAATTATCAAAGAAGGAGGAATTGATGACACAAATGATCAGTGGAGACCTCTTAGCTATGGAGAAGGAGGTATATTTTCACATGTTGGCCGAGTTTCCTAATTTGTTCATTACTTCATATGAAGAGATTAGGGGGTTCAAAGGAGAAGAGATGCATATAGAGCTGAAAGAAGGTGCTAAGCCAGTGCAAAAAATGCTAAGAAGGATGGGTCAAGAGAAAATGGAAGCCTTGCGGGAAGACGTGGACAAGTTATTGAAGGCAGGGTTCATAGTCCCAGTGGAAACCACAGAATGGGTGAGTCCAGCAGTAGTCAGCCCAAAGAAGGATGGAAAGTGGAGGATTTTTGTAGATTTTAAACCCTTAAATGCAACCACTAAGAAGAACCCATATCCTCTTCCACCCATTGATCAGATCTTGGATTCAGTGGGGCAGGTTATGAGAGGTACAGTGTGGGTGATGGTTTTTCAGGCTATTTTCAATTGAAGATTGCTCTTAAAGACCGAACAAAGACAACTTTCATTACTCCATGGGGTTGTTATTGCTACATGGTATTTCCATTTGGGTTGACAAATGGACCTTTCTTCTATCAAGAGAGAGAAAATTGGGTATTGGAACCATTCATTGGTAGTTGTGTTAAAGATTTTATGGACAACTTATGTGTCAACAGCAGTAGGGTTGAACACCGTGAGAATCTGCAGATGGTATTGGCTTGATATGATGAATGTGGAGGACAACTAAATCCAAAGAAATGTCATCTAGCACAGTCAAGGGTGAAGTTATTGGGCCATCTGGTGTCAGAAAATGGCGTTGAGGCTGATCGAGACAACGTTAAGTCTTTATTATTCTTCTTCCATCACCTACGAGTATGAAGCAATTGGCAACCTTTATACACAAAGTGAAGTACATGGCACGGTTTATTCCATTGTCTTCATAGCTCCTTTATCCATTACAACAAGTGGCAAAGCATGATCCATTGCAATGGGATGACAAGTGTGAAAAAGTGTTTCAAGAGGTGTTAGGGGGGTTGTTAGCCATGCAGCTCTTGATTGGGAGCAAGTGTCTTATGTAAATCCATCAGTAGGGGATGATGCCATTGGAGCCATGCTATTGTAAAAGGGGAAGGGCAGCCATTATATGAGGCCAATGTATTGTGCAAGGCGAGTGAAGTTGGTAGCACAGAGAAAATTCTTGGAAGCAGAGCTAGTGATGGCCAGTGTAATATTTGCTTGTCAACGATTTTGTCATTATTTGCTACCATGACCTTTTGTTTTCTTAACAAGTTACATCTTTTTGCCACAGTTATTTAATTGTCCGAACATGTGAAATGTGGTCAAGAAATGGGTAATTGAGCTGCAAGAGTTTGAATTCTCTTTTTTTGTGGAAGACAATACAAGAGCTACCCTATCATGCTAGATTAATGATGGTGGAGCAAGATGACCTGTCTGCAGAACAAGTAATGTATGTGAGGGATGAGGAGACTTGTGACGCAGTGAGTCTCATATCTCTTTTTGCTGCTGCTGATCATAAATGATCTAGCAGGCTAGGGGATGGGCAAATTATGTTAGGAGTTTTTTGGAAAAAGTGATTGCACATATGTACACATACATGCATGGTGCATCGAATAAAGGATTTCTTGTTTTCCAGAGCCAGGTGGTTACATGGGGCCCACATGTGTACAAGTAGGACAGTGTGTACATAGTCCATAGATTTTCATCGTTACCAGTATCAATGTGTTTTTCTACAATAATGAGGAGTTGGTGGAGTGTAAAACTTCTTGAAGAAGCTATCCACAGGCTGATGACATGAGGTAAGCAGGTGTGAAAGATCGTATCTAGTGGCGCCAAGAGGTCGACTGGGGTGAATACTTGCACGTGGATAAGCAAGGACACAATGTGGGTGCTTTCTTGTGATGATTATGCAGAAATGTCATCATGAGGACTATATTTGGGGGCCACTTCATGTGGTTGCGGGTTGCATTATTGGAAAAAGTTGAGTGCCAGGTGTGCAGATGGATGTAAAAGGGTGACAAAAATGCACTGCATGGCCTATTTTTGGTATGTTCGGTGTCCACACTTCACTTTATCCTTTGGGCACCTTTGGCCTTTTAGTTGAACTCAAACTCAGTTTTTGTTGTTTTTTGGAGCCTGTATTGGCCATAAACTGCTCATCCGAGGTCGGATTTGAGCGCTTTGATATTGTAGACTGGGGTTTTTGGCCTCTCGGGACGCAATGCGCTGTTCATTTTGCCAAATTCCTCCTTTTTTCTAATATTTTGGTTGTGTAAGTTTCTCCTGTGAGCAAAGCCTCTGTTCAAATTTGTGATTGTATCTAGCATATTTCATCCATATTGTGTGAGCTATTTGCCCCATTGGTGTTGGCCCAAGCTCAATTGTATCTAAACATAAAAAATCTTCCTCTTTTGAGCTGATTTTTGTGTGTGTGTGTGTGTGTGTGTGTGTGTGTGTGTGTGTGTCTGTGTTGAGTGGGCAAATGGATAGTCTCTCTCCTCTCACTCCATCGGTGTGTTCCCTGTCTCAGCCAGTTTGGTTGTGTAAGCCGAGTGGTCCCATAGTGTGTGTGTGTGTGTGTGTGTGTGTGTGTGTATCATTCCAAGAGTGTGTGTTGGGTCATTATAGAAGTGTTGTGTGTGTTTCCATCCCGCTCATAACGCGTTAACGTTGTCTCTACCATGGTCGAAGCCTAAAAATACATGAACTAAATATAAGTAAGGTAAATGTAGAATAGATATAAATTTGACATATATGATTGTAAATAGTTCTAAACAAAAATATTTCATGGACAATAATGAAAACCAATAACAAAATATCTAAACATTTCATGGACAATAATAGCAACCGTAACGAAAGACCTTAGAACATATATAATTCCTCCTTGCAATGCGACACTAAAGTCAGCAATAGCCAAAGATGAAAAAAGGTATAATAACAATCTCCTTGCTGTGCGACATGGAAGTCAGCAGGCTGCTATCAGGGATGAAGGATTAATACTACATAACCTCTCTCTACAAAGCGAGATGGGTGGTCATCAACAACTAGAGATGAGAAATTTATTAAATCCAATCAACCTGTAGTGCGACACAATGGTCAAAGCATTCAAAATCAAAGGATGTAAAATATATATCCCCTCCCTGCAATACAACACGGTGGTAAAAAGAAATAGTTAAATCCAATCTCCTTGGAGTGCAATGTGATGGTTAGCAACAACCAAGAACGATGGATTTAAATACCCTAAACCCCTCCCTGCAGTGGTCTAGAGACGGTGGTCAACAATAGTCAAAGACGGAAATCTATTTAATCCAACCTTCTTGCAATGCGAAATGATGGTCAGCAATAGTCAAGTACAAAGGATTTGACAACCCTAAACCCCTCTTTGCAATGCAACATGGTGGTCAATAACAAACAGAGATAAAGAATCTATTAAATCCAATCTTCTTGCGGTGTGATTCCATGGTCAACAACAATCAAGAACAAAGGATTTGGCAACCCTAAAGTCCTCTTTGTAGTGTGACATGATGGTCAACAACAAACAACGATGATGAACCTATTTTTTAAAATCTGATCTTCCAGTAGTGCGACGCAATGGTCAACAACAATTAGGAAGAAAAGATGTAAGATAGCTAACTCCTCCCTGTAGTGTGACTGGGTGGTTAGCAAGAACCAGGGATAGAAAATCTAATTGTACAACCTAAACTACTCCCTGCAGTGTGACGTGGAGGTCAATAACAGTCAAGGAAAAAGCGTCTAAAGTCTAACCCCCCTTGCAATGTGTCACAAGGATAAACACAGTCAAGGACGGGGTCTAAACCTACAAATTAATACTGAGGTGTGAGCAAAGCTCCACAACAATAGCGCTAGCAAAAACAAGATGCAAACTAACACTGAGGTGCGAGCAAAGCTGCACAATAACAGCGTTAGCAAATAAAATTCACAACAAAAAACATAAAAAGTTCGAAGAAAAATTACCTGCTCGGCTTCGCTCGACTCGACTCTGCTTTGCTCTACTCTCTCTCTCTCTCTCACACACACACACTGCTCTCTCTCTCTCTCTCTCTCTCTCTCTCTAGTTCTCTCTCGAACAATCACGACAATTCGTTCGAACTGTCGCAGTGCCTTTTTTTATAAGGCAAACAGTATTTAGATCAAAATACAATTTATGTAAATATACGTATATAATACGCGTATACAGCATATATAACCAAAATATACGTACAATTTTTTATACACGAGGGTATAAATGCAGCTTAGAATGTCATCATGACCAACACTAGGTATCTGGTAATGTATATGAGGATCATTGCTAGAGGTCAAGGTAGGTGGATCATTGCTTAAACCCATGGAGTCCACTTGTGGATGCTTGCATGCATTACTTTCCGCTTTTTCCCAAATTGTCACCTCTTCCACTTCAACTTCCCACCTCTCCTCTTGTGATGGTGCTAAAGGAAGCATTTTGGACCCTCCCAAAAACACAAAGTCATAAATATCTTGTCACAAGCAGTTTCTGCTCTCAAGTCTTTGTAAGTATCTCCGAACTTTAGAAGAGCAAAACCTAAAGTTGTGTCTTGGTCTAAACTATCCTCATTCAAATGCACAACAATCTCCTTTCTTGCCATGGGTAGCTCAAAGTATCCTGGAGTATATATCTTTAAATAAACAAAACAAATAAACAAGTTACTAATTTTAAAAAATTGCAGTACTATTTTAACAAAAGTTCAAGCGCACGCTAAAACCTAAACATTCACTATGGCATGATATTATCACACACACACACACAGTGATAGGAGGAGAGAGAGAGAGAGAGAGAGAGAGAGAGAGAGAGAGAGAGAGAGAGAGAGAGAGAGAGAGAGAGAGAGAGAGAGAGAGAGAGAGAGAGAGAGATTAATTTTCTATCCACATATGAAAATAATATATAAGTATAGGTATCCATTGATTTGAACTAGCAACCAAAGAACAATAAAAAAACAGTACGGATACAAAATATTAGAATTTTTAACAATCAATATATTAGCATCTTTAACACAAAACCATTAGCATCGTTAGAATTTTTGTGATGGCATCTTGTAGATCCACATGGCAATAGATCCCATCATCTTGTTTTGTGTGACTTATGGACGTGAGAGAGAGTACTAGGAAGCCTTATTCACAAGTGCGCTCTCAATTTGAACCAGGGATTCATAAGAGACCTACACAAATCAGTTCATTCCATGCCACCAAATTTTTGTCTATTAAGGTTCCAGCAGCTTGGTTATGATGTTTTCAACCTTCCTATCAAGTCTCACTTGATTTGGATATGATTTGACCAACAAAAATCATTTTCTCTATTTCAGTGACAAATCTAGAAAATACATAAATCATTTTCTCTATTTCAGTGACAAATCTAGAAAATACATAAATTTCTATGAACTTTTTATCTTTCTTATACAAGGTATCATGGAAAGATTACAAAAGAGGCCGAAAAAGTACCGAATGTCGGTTTGTTGAAAAAAAAAGACGCAAACAAGTAGCATGCTTTGTACTTGAGGAATTATGATCATTTTTTTCACTTGTATTATTTACAGTCTTATTGATGGACAGGCTACTAGTTTTGGGTGATAATTTTTGCTAGACATTCAAACTTTATGCCCACTTCATGCTTCAAGACAAATTAATAAACAAGAAAGCAAAAAATAAATATTTGTTACTAAGGGTGCAAATTAGCTAGAACAAACACGGGTAACATCCTCTCATTTTGTTGCATGTACAATCCAAGAGCAAATTGACTACCACAAAGACTACAAGTTAAAAGCTTGAAAGCTATGAAAACTTAAAAAATGAAGCCAAATCCTGAGTGAGGAGCGAGCCCTCACCTCTTATGTTGCTAACGTTTTACGAGAAGCTATCAACGTTTTGATGGTCAAGAACAAGTACCTATATAACTAAACAAGCATGATTTTATTATTTTGTATACAAAAAATTCTTCTCAAATTGCATAAACGTCATCTTAAATAACATATGCAAACACAACAACAACAACCGCAGTAACCTGCAACTTATATAGGTCGTGCTATTTTCGTGGAAGGTAAGAGCCAAGCAGCATTGAGGACTATGATGCACACAATGTCAAGGAAAAGAGTCCTGCTAGTTTTGAAAGAATCTTTAAAATGAGCACAACACATATCAAGCAATCAATGCAACATAATGTGACAAGATCACAAGACAGCAACTATAGAAGGATAAGGAAGAGCTGGTGAGCCTAGAGACGATGTGGAGAAGGGGGATGTTTGATACTAGGATACTTGAAGAAAAGCTTCCCGTTATGCTTGATGAGAGCCAAGGACAGTTTGAGAGTGTTGTATTGCTTTCTCAAGGATCCTACAGATAGACGATGCCCTTCGTTCTTTGGGTGCCGATGGGGTTCAATTTCTTTTTGCATGTATCATTGAGAGCTACGTTGCTCTTACGGATTGGGAGGCATTGGAATTGTGGCTACATGAGCTACAAACTTTGTGAGTTCAGCATGCAAGTAAGGCTTATGCAGGGGCTTTGACAACAACGACATGACATGAATTCTATACATGGATTCACTTGATTTGACACTAGAGATGTGCAAGGAGCTTGGGGTCATAGTATTAGCTCATAGCTACAAGGAGGTGATTGATGTAATAATGAAGTCTGCAGCTTTGATATGTCCCAACATGGGGAAGGCATTGTTTTCTTATGAAGAAGAAGAAGAGGATAATTTCAATGCCGTAGGAAGCTATCCCAGGAGACCTCAAAGATCTATGCAATGAGGGTTGAACTCAATATTACCATCATCATCATCGGACATCATTTTCATGATTTCCATCATCATAAAAACCTTTCATGTGAACAATCTCTTAATATAATTAAAGGCATTATTTTGAAAATAAACTTTGAGAGAATTAAAAAACACTACTGCATGTTGTCTTTGACGTTAGTGAGGACGTGAGTCATGCATGCTCAGTCACGCCCACTCTTACCCAAGCCCGCCCCACACACCCTACATACGTCCTTTTGGAGTGTTGCTTCCTTATATTGTACTCAACTTCCTCCTACCCAGCCTGAAGTTGCCACCACTGGTTGGGCTACACTCTGCACTCGCGCTCGGTTTAGGTCCACCTCCCTTCAAGAACCTGCTCTTTGCACTGTCTCTAGTGAGCCCAGGGGCCCTAACCTCCAAACCCGACTCAGCCCTCTAATTAGATAATGTCATCCTCACCTTCAAGCTCTATCATTTGTGCCTAGTTTAGGTGCCAATGTGTCCAAGTGGGGATCCATCAATTGGGCACCTACAAAATCAAGCAAAGTATCTCCAAAAACAATTCCCTCCTTTGAGCCTTCCCCTCCTCTGGACGTCGCCATCGCAAACATATCCATTTGAATTTTACTCACTGGCAGAAGAGAGATCAGCCAAAACTCTAGTGAGTGGCCGAGCCATGTGTGGCCTTGTTGCAGTCTGTGATGTATCTATTGCTCACCATGCAGCCAAGTAGCTTAAACTCAGAGAGAGAGAGAGAGAGAGAGAGAGAGAGAGAGAGAGAGAGAGAGAGAGAGAGAGAGAGAGAGAGAGAGAGAGAGAGAGAGAGAGAGAGAGAGAGAGAGAGAGAGAGAGAGAGAGAGAGAGAGAGGGAGAGAGCTCTTTGATGACTATTTTAGTGGGCGTCCACCAAGTTCCTAGGCACAAGACAAAGATTTACTGCTCCAGGTATACCCTATTATGTTGCTTATCGCCGACGCTTGATATAGTTCAGCTTTCCTCACAACATTAGAGCAAAAGTCTATGGCGGATTGGTTTGTTCTAGAAAGAGCTTAGATGGGCATGCACATGTGAGAAAAAGGGGCAATAAGCCTATCCTTTACAAAGCATGCACAAACAACACAAAACCAGAAAAAAAAACTGGAAGGTGTACCTAAAATCTATGAGCATTGATGAAAGCACCGTCGAGATTCCTCTACTTCAACTCTTTTGCATTGGTAGAAGCCTCTACCTGTCTCTCTCTCTCTCTCTCTCTCTCTCTCTCTCTCTCTCTCTCCACTCTTTGGCTTCTAAGTGTTTCTCTACTTCAACTATTTTGCATTCCTCAAAGCCTCTATCTCTCTCCCTCTCTCTCTCTCTCTCTCTCTCTCTCTCTACGGCTTCTAAGTGTTTCTCTATTTCAACTCTTTTGCATTCCTCAAAGCCTCTCTCTCTCTCTCTCGCTTCTCTCTACTAAGTGTTTCTCTACTTCAACTCTTTTGCATCCCTCAAAGCCTCTGTCTCTCCCTCCCTACCTCTCTCTCTCTCTCTCTCTCTCTCTCTAGCTTCACAACTCAAAATAGAGCATGTTCAAACCATGCACCATTTTTTTGGGGGCTACTATTGAATGCTCATGCAGCTTTAGAACTTGAGCTCTTAGATCTACATCACACACGGACACGGATGTAGTGGACATTGATATGGGTAGCAACTCCTCCATGACTGCCTCAAAATGTTGTAAGATGCCTCTTTGAGAGCATGCCTACTTGCTTTGGTTTACGTTAAATGTTGGCCAGCTTGCTATCATGGCCAAGCACCCGTAGTCAATTGCCAATAAAATTCAAGCGACTGCAGAGCTGGTTGACCAAAAGTGTCAAATTGCTTTTGAGGAGCAGCCTTTGAACTCGTGACCTATACCCTTAGGGCCTATCACCTTATCACTTTGCCTGTGTGCACATGCCTAAGAATGAAGTGCAACCGCCTACTGATAAGTAATGACAAGCTCCAGCTCCCCCAAAAAGCATCGTGATTGGCACAATGATCACACCTACCTACACGTTGGCCTACCAGGCCAAAATTTAAAAGAGAAAGTCCACAATTCAATCCCTTGATGAAGGAGCATCTTTCTTCTCTTGAAAAGGCAAAGCGCTGAATCAACTTTCCAAAAAAGCAATAAAAAACTTAAAAGGGAAGCAAAAACCACCCATAAATGATGTCCATAAGGCAAGTAAAGACATTGTCGGGAGGGGATGTCGAGAGTGCATGCCATCTTGTAGTTTGTTGCTGTTGCAAAGCTCCCTCTTCAGCTTCTACAAGTTCCTCATCTTCAGCATCTACATCCACGTCTGCCTCACATTATGCTTCTTGTTGGTGGAACCTACTATCACTCCCCCATTAACACTCTTAAGCTTGAAAATCTTCTGTGTTCTAGGGATTGATTCCTGAAGAGCTTTCTCGTCATTTGTTTCCCTTTGTCCGGAGCTCCATATCCCCTTTACTTATTTTGTGCGACTATGTTGTTGCTCTCACCCACATGCACTGCCATCATATGTTGTCTTTGGTGGCAACGAATGTGCTGAAAATAGGAACTAAAGCTAGGATATCAAGTTGTTGCATTAATGAAAATGAGAGAGAGAGAGATAGATAGGTTCCTCGAAGGTCAAATATGACCTATGGGACAAAAGTTACATGTGATGTAGTATGTGTATGGTTGATGAGTGACTCTCAATGCTCCAAAATTGTGGTGATCAGAGTTGCAATGGAGAGCCACTTTTTTTTTTAATGAGAGAGAGAGAGAGAGAGAGAGAGAGAGAGAGAGAGAGAGAGAGAGAGAGAGAGAGAGAGAGAGAGAGAGAGAGAGAGAGAGAGAGAGAGAGAGAGAGAGAGGGATAGATAGATTTTATTATCGTCCTCGGAGGTCAAATATGACCTATGGGACCAAAGTTACATGTGATGTAGTATGTGTATGGCTGATGAGTGACTCTCGATGCTCCAAAATTGTGATGATGAGAGTTGCAATGGAGAGCCACTTTTTTTTTAATGGAGAGAGAGAGAGAGAGAGAGAGAGAGAGAGAGAGAGAGAGAGAGAGAGAGAGAGAGAGAGAGAGAGAAAGAGAGATAGTTCTATTATCGTCCTCGGAGGTCAAATATGACCTATGGAACCAAATGAACATGTCACGTGGTGTGAGTGGAGGTCATAAGTGACTCTCGATGCTTAAAAATGGCTAAAATGAGCATCACAATAGAGAGTCCACATCATGGTTGGGAGAGGAAGGTATGTAGGGAGAGCTCATGGCTGAATATATGGGGAAAAGAGGGCCTAATGTGGTCAAAAGCTGAGCACTCAAGTAGTGTGTGGTACTCACTCTCTTACACTTGACGAGGGCATAAGGTGCAAAGTCTACGAGACTCCTCACCAGTGCCCCAACGTTCTGTCTCACAGCGTAGAGAATGGGAGCTAAGATGAATGGAGGCAATGGTGTAGATTGCACTCAAGGGGATGGGCTCAAGGATGTAGGGATGGGTTTGATTACCTTGTTCAGAGAGGAAGAGAGATCTGTGGTTTGGGGCAATGTGTGTGGTGTAATGGCTGAAGCAAGACCTTCCGAATTTCTCCCAAGCCGTGATGCATTGGCGTTGTAAGAAGGCCTCATTAACTTGGGAGTCGATCGATGCATCCTTGACCAAGTGACATGCATCCTATCTTCCAAACCATTTCTTGATGTCAAGCATCCACCCTGAACTTAGTAATTTGCTCTTGCATGTCTTTTGGACCTTTTGACTTGCTTCATATGCAATTCTAGGAAGTCGATACAAAGGGCTACGTTGTGTCTTAAGCATGTACTCCACAACCCTTTGCATGCCCAAGACCTCAATGAGAAGGGATCCGGAATCAAGAAGTAAGAGCATGTAAGGTTTGTGTCTTGACTTAGAGAAAGTTGGTAAGAAAACACTTTTGGACATTTTCAAACTCTTTCCAAGTAGACTTCCCAATGCTACCACCCCACACCTCCACTCCATAAAGAAGCATCGGTGTCACCAATGTGTCAAAGAGGTACTTTTTGAGAGCCCAACACTTTTGCTCTCTAGCATTGCACATGTTCTCAAATGCATAATAAGCCCTCTTTCCGGCTTCCAAGCGACGCATTGCCCAATCCTTCCATTTATGATTGGATGGAACCTCAAGGCCAAGGTACTTTGAAGGTATCTACCACTTCAAGTTACTCATTGTTGTATACAATGCATGGATGTTCGTCATTGAGGGTCTTTAAAAGCATAACCTTGGTTTTGGATCCATTCACAATCAGCCCGCTATGTAGGCAGAAGCATTCCAAGACACTCATTAGCTTTTGTGCATCTTCTAAGGTATGTGCCAAGAGCACTACATCATCAACATAAAGCAAAAGCATGATCACCGCATTTCCGATCTTAACATCTTGTATGCCTTCTTGTTGCATAAAATCAAGAACCATGCATTCCAATTCATCAATGAGTAGCCCAAAGAGGGTTGAGGAAAGTGGGCATCCTTGTTTGACACCAATGGTGCTTGCAAAAATCTCCCGTACGTAGTCTACATGTCACTTTTTGGTAGATGCAAAAAACTAAATGCATAAATTCTCTTGGCACTTGAAGGCTTTGCATATGTCTCCAAAGATTTCCTCACGGTACCATGTCAAATGCTTTCTTGAAATCCACTTTTTTTCTTTCAATCGAAACGCTTCCATAAGAACTCAAAGAGTGACAAGGTGATCAATAGTACTATGATGCTTTCAAAAACTTGCTTGGACAAGTAGACGTTTGCCGTTCTTATCAGTCCATTCAGTTATCTTCATCTCCATGATACATCCAAATAACTTTGCCATCAAAGAGCCAACCATTATAGTGCGATAGTTGTTCACATTGTTTACATCTCCTCCTTTGTGCAAAGGTTTGATCCAATTTGCACTCCAATCATGAGGCATGCCATACTAAAGTGTAAGGTTAAACATATCGCATATCCAATATCGTGTTTTCTTGCTTGTCCATTTAATCATTTCAGCCTTGGCACCTTGATGTCCCCTGCCTTGCGAGTAGCAAGTTTCTCAAGCATGTGGCATACATCTTTAATGGTAAAGAAGGGAGACATAAATGAAAGGGAGCTACAACACTCCATCTTATCAACATTGGGTTGCTCATAGAGGTTCTTGCAATGCGTATACCCGCAAGAGTCAAATCACCAAAGCTCTCAGCACACTTGCCTTTTGGATTTTGCCAAAACTTGCTACATGCATGGGCTTTCTCTTGTGCTAAAAGAAGTTGTTTTTTGACCTCCCACCTTCTCCTCTTTTTTGAACAAGTGCTTTGTATGTGTGTGAAAATTCCAAGTAAAATTCCTTGTCTTTGATTGCATCCAACCTTAGCAAGTGTTTTTGGGCTTGACTACATTCTATGTCAAACCATTTCTTCTTGGTGCTACCGTTCTTAGACCTCTTGCAAGACATGTGTTTCACCAAAAAGCATTCCTTCGCACAAGAGAAAATTATTTCTTTGAAAACTTTACACTTGCATTCTAATATTGGGCCCTCTTGATGCTCTGTCATGATTAACATTTGTTCTACCATATCAACATATATAAGTGATTGTTTGAAGTCTAGATGTAGGTACGAATGATTCACATCATGATTGAAGGCTACATGCTCGGGTCTTTTACCACACTTGAGGCCAATACATAACATCATATGATCCGATTTCGGATTCCATTCACCAAGTGTAAAGCTTTGTATGCATTCTAGAGTGGCTTCCAAAAACAACTATCACCATTGTGCTTTCTACATGTAAAGTTATTAGTGCCTTGCCATAGAGATACACCATTTGCAATGTGCATTCCGGTACTATTGCACATATATAGAAGTGACTTTCCATAGTGATCTAGTTCTTTTGCATCATTAGAACTTTAATTATACATGTATGAGTCATCCATTCTTCTTGATACATTCGGCATGTCGACTTGTTGTGTGTCGTGTTGTAACATATTTGTGCGAGCATTCATGTCTCCAAAGACAATGACTTCACCATGGTCCTTGTAATGAGAAATGTCTTTCTCTAGTTCAACAAAGGGCTGATCTCTATCCATATCCAAGAGAGCATAAAAGTTGGAGTCATAGTGAGGAATGTAGCAACCAGCCACAAACATGACTTGACCATTTGGTGGGCTGATTTTCAGCCATAAGTAGTGCTTATACTTATCTTCTTTGGCAATGGAAACATCTTTCAAACCCTTTTTG
Source organism: Adiantum capillus-veneris (assembly GCF_014529385.1). Taxonomy (NCBI): domain Eukaryota; kingdom Viridiplantae; phylum Streptophyta; class Polypodiopsida; order Polypodiales; family Pteridaceae; genus Adiantum; species Adiantum capillus-veneris. Next base: position 14,469,693 of record NC_140932.1, on the reverse strand, counting down.
GTCATACGTGCTATGTCTCCTTGGCCTCTACGTTGCTTTGCATTTTTGGCCCACATCAAAGAATGCACATCGTATTTGTCAAATCCAAGAATTCATTGTGCATCATGCTCCCATGTTTTGACAAGAAGTATCACATCGGAGTCATTGGTAAGCTCATCAATGCCAATTCCCACATTCCATGGATACCCGTTACAATTTCAAAAGCTTATTCGCAAGCGTGAGTTGGTCTCATAGATCATGTGTCCCTATTTGTTGGGTGGACTTGCATCATTGTCAAGCGACCTTTCTTCTTGAGATGACACCTTAACCTTCTTGCATCTTTCCTCATATGCTTTGCAACGTACATTTTGTTGCATAAGAGTGTAATCCTCATATACATTACAACCCTTTCCTTTGAGGTAGATCCAACTATTGTCAAGGATGATCTTTCTCTTGACCTCATCAACCATGGTACATACAATAGGTTTCTCCCGAGTGAGGGACTCCTTGTTTTCCAACTCAATGTGCACCATAAGCCATGATTCCAGACATGCCAAAGTATGTAGCAAAAAACTCTTCAATAGAAACCGCAAGAGATTGGGGTGTTTCCATGCTTTCCTCCTTGATTCCATGAATGAAGATGTTCTTTGAGCGTTTTTGCCGTTCTTGCAATTCTAGAGTATCCACATTCTCTACATTCTTTGCTTGGACAACGGCTTGCGTGATAGGAGATGTAGAAACCACATTATCCTTACATATATCAGCCCATGATTTGGATGCATTTCTCATCTCACATACATCATGTTGTATTGTATCTATTGTTTCCTCTTTCAATACATGATCACTCTCAACTTTGCTCAAGCACTCTTTCAAAACATTCATGTCCACAAGAGAGCACTTACATTCTTGAACTTCATTCTCAAGATGCATCAAGCGTGTTGTTTGAATTTCAAGGAACTTCTTGAGGTGCTCATTCTCCACAACGAGAACTCTTAAAGTGCCATTCTCCATTGCAAGTGCGCGCAACTCTTCACCTTGCTTGTTGATGGTTTTTTGTAATGAGACCAAGTAATCCATGATCATTGCTTCCGTTGTTGTAGACGATGTGGTTGGATTAGCATTCAAATTCCTTGGAGATTTTGCATCATTCTCCATGGCGAGTGTGGATTTTCCACGCTTGCAAGTTTGTTTGACAATTCCTTCAAGTCGGCATCAAAAACGCAAAGTTTTGACAGTTTTTCAATTCTGAGATGCTGTTACAGCAAAGCCTTCCATTACTCAAAAAAATTATGTCTTTACCTCAGTGCGTAGAGGGCTTCGCACCTTCACAACAAAGAGATTTTGTCTGCCTTCACCATGCGTTGAGGATGCTATCAAGGTTGAGCGGGTCAAAAATTGGACCCAAACTGCATCCTTTCATGTGCTCCATAGCCCAGCCATACAATCTCATGCACAAGTAAAACCCTAGCTGGGTTTACTTCACACTCAAATGAACACTAATGCCCCTATCACACTATCACACTATCACACTAGAGTGCTCGTCCCCTATTACAGTGTCGCGTAGCCAAGAGCTATCATCATTCAAAGCCTATCAAAATGCTTCCCACGTTTTACTTTTTGAAGGTTGGCAATGTCATGAAAAGATCGTCGGGCTTGCTGGGTCGCCCCTCCAAGCAACAAACTTTCACTATTACCTCATCGAATTACCGCACACCATCTCAACACAGTCATGGTATACCTACCCTAGTGTGACAGGGGCTAAGACTAAATTCAATAGTCCAAAAATACCTCTATCCTGCCAACAAACTTTGAAAGTTACCTCTAGCATTGAAATTTCAAATTTGGCTCTAAAATTTAAATTTGCAGATGGGAATTTGGAAAAGAGAGTAGCTCTCGTGGAGGAGAACGGTGCTCAGACAGGAAGCATAAACTGCATCTTTGCATTTGTACGTAACAATAAATGTGATCCTTGAGGAAGCTAGCATAGGGAACGTTTAGAGCAGTGCACGATAGCAGGGATGAAGCCCTAGTCTAGTCCAATGGAGATGTGACACGTCAACAATTTTTTGGCCACTGCACTAAGACCATTATCTTCATATGGGAGATGTGATCCTTGAGGAAGCTAGCATAGGGAACGTTTAGAGCAGTGCACGATAGCAGGGATGAAGCCCTAGTCTAGTCCAATGGAGATGTGACACGTCAACAATTTTTTGGCCACTGCAATTTTTTGGCCACTAAGACCATTATCTTCATATGGGAGCAAAAACATCTCTTTTATTGCCAAAAAGATTGGCTCAACATCGAAGCTCCTTACTTGTGCCTTATTTCTAAAAGCGATCATGCAGTTTGCCACTTCACTTGCAAAAAAATGAACATTTCACAAAGGCCTCCCCGTGGCAAGCCAAAAAGACTGGAAACACCAACAATGAGGATGCACATTAGTGAACAAAGGAGAGGACATATTTTCCCCAAAAAAAGCAACAACCCTTGTGTAATGTGTAATGTAACTTATACATCTTTTTTCAAAGAGAATTTATCTATAAATTTGAAATTAACAAGGTGTTTCTTTTCAACTTACATGATGGACTTTGAATATGGGGAGAAAGTGTATATGGTACTTGATAATGAAATTGTTGGTATTGGTTGTGTGTGTAGAACAGATCCTAGTTCCACTTGTGGTGGTACAAAGAGAGGGCAAGGAAATGTATCTATACTAGTGGAGGAATGTTTGAAGGATGTGGTCCTCCCTTTTTCTACAATGGATATTAGATCTCTCCCAAGCTCATTATGGAGTGCTGTTCGATGGCCTAAGCTTCTTTTGCAGAAATCCATAATGAATGACAACGTAATTGACACAAATGAAAGCTACGATGTTGATGAATAAGGGGATCATCTTGATCCTCTAGTTATAGATGCAATACCTATTACAAGCCCATAGTTTGAAACATCAATACGCGAATCTTGGAGAAATCAAAGGGTCCTTTTAAAGGATGACACAATGATGCACACTGTGAATGAAGGGACCATCTTGTATGTATTTCCACATGATTATGTCAATTTTCAGGTACTTGGTGATGACTTTGTGGGCGTAGGTATTGAAAGGGAGAATGCAATCAGTGACAATATGCCTGAAGTGGGAAGCATTACTTTGCTAAAGTGGCCCATCCAACAGACAACCATCTTGGATGGGATCCCACTACAACACTTTGTTCCTCTTGATGGGATGCATACTAGATGTCACAATGTATCCAATGATGACAATGCTGGGAAAATACTTGATGCTCATGCCCTTTTGCTAAGGAAGAGACGATACAGTTTCATCAACAAGACTCAAAAAGTGCAAGCAGCACCAATTTCTACTTTTTATCTTTCACTTGAGTCAATTCAAAGGGTTTCATGCATTGATTGTTGTGGAAAAAAACGCTGTCAGTTTGTAGATCGTGATTTGGTGACAAGATTACGGCAAGAATTTTGGGGAGAGTCTCAAAAAATCATGCACAAATTATGTATATGATGTTCTATCTATATGCTATCATAAAGATGAGAAGATGCGATACCAATTCAAGATAAATGGCTCCATTGTTTTCTGCAGAGCATGGTATGAGCTACATGGAATACCAAAGACATCATTTTACCGCTACAAGAAAAATTTTGAAAACGGTGTGCACCAATATGTGCATGGTAACACATGTACATTGAGAAGAGGACTTCAACATACTAGTTTAGCGAGAGCACTATAAAATGAATTTGTGGATAACAACTCTGAGAAGATGCCACATAGAAGCAGAACACTATTAGATGGCTCAAGAGAGACTCAATTAGTGATTCCATCAATGTACAAACAAGTTGACATTTTAAGCGAAATCAACACAACACGACCAAATGGGCTATGAGAAGATGTTATCTCAATCTTCTTTCAGTAGAATTTGGAACAAAGAGTATCCACATGTCACTTTAACAAAGACAAGTGAGTTCTCTAAGTGCAATGTTTGGAGTTCAATCAAGGCAAGGCTAGAAGCTAAACCTTCTCTTGAAAAGAGAGCTCTTCTCTTGAGAGAAAGAGAAGTTCACATTGCACAACAAAAGAGTTGTAGGCACTTATATTATGCATGGCACACATAATCAGAAACTCAACCACAAAATTATGTTTGTATAATCCATGATAAGATGGATCAAAAGAAGACTGCCATTCCTAGATTACGCATTGTTCCTAAGGGTGTGGATTCAGAATACAATTTGCAGGTGGCTTTGATAGGTATGATCACTCATGGCCATGGAGAAGGTCATTATGGTCACTTTGTCTTGAATGGTTTGTGGCCAGTTAATCCAAATCTTACAATTGGCTCAATTGCTAATTATTTACATAACCTACAGAGGATAGATAAGCATCCTCTTGGTGATCTAGCCACAAACGGACTACCAAGGAGTAGTATCTCTCTACTACATGCTTTGAACTCAAGGGATGCTTTAGACCACCACAACTTGAGTGATGGAAAAGAGACCATCGTGCAACCATTAGAATCTACAAAAGCGGAATCGGAGACAACATTTTGTAAGTTTCCAGAGAGCTTGTTACTACAATTGGATAATTGTGCAGGGGAAAACAAAAATCGATAGTTATTTGCCTATTTGTCAATGCTTGTTGCAAGGGGTGTTTTCAAAACCATCCAACTAGGATTTTTGATGGTTGTGCATACACATGAGGACATAGATGCCATGTTCAGTAAGTTTTTAGAAAAATTGAGGATTACACAAACACATACTTTGCCACACTTGATGGATACATTACGAAATAGTTCATCCTCATCTCTGGCCCCATTTTTGCTTGAAAAGGTCCCCGATTTCAAGCAATATTGATGGTTATCTTTGTGATGTACAAGACATACTTGTTAGACATTCCAAACCACTTCAATTTAGGTTTTTTATGCAAGATGAGACACCAATGATGCAGTATAAGGCACATGTAGGTGTATCAAGTTGGAGTGGAATCATTCGCCTTTGGAAAACTGACATAGAAGGAAATCCAATGTTTCCACATGGAGATCCACCTTTGGTGCCAATGGCAGAATATGTCAAGGCTCACGAAGAAGTGATTTTAGGGTTGAAGAATTATCTTAAGTTTTTGCAAAATCTAGGGAATGGTTCAAATGTGCCACGGTATTATAGACCTATGATAGATTACTGGAGTAAGGTGATTGACGAGCTTGGAAAAGAAACCATATCAGAGAGAGGCTTGTATGAAAATTTTTGGCCAACAACTCAGGACTCTTGTCACCTACAATCCACTACAATGAGCTTACAACAAGGAGCAGAAAGATTCCTAGGCCTTGAAGAATTGAATGATCATTTTTGTGGTCCTCAACGAGAAAGACTAAGGGAAGAGTTTGACCCTATGTCTGATGTGCACCAAGGTGACTTTGTTATGTGTGCGCGTATGTCGCACGTGTCAATGCAAGGAACTTGCCGATACACCGTGTGCGAGCCACAAATGGCTCCAAGCACACAACAAGCCTAAACTAGTAAGCTCAAAGAAGGCGATGGTGTGTCACTCACCGCTCTACGCTTGCTTCGTGGAGGATTCCTCGCCGCGAAGAAGAAGGAGCCGCAGCTTTGCCGCGCTCAACCGCTTTGCCTCCGCCGTCGTGCCTTCGTAATTCTCGATCACCCACACACACACACACACACTCTCTCTCTCTCTCACACACACATACACACACACACAAGGAGGTGAAGAAGAAGAAGATGGAGATGGAGATGGAGCAAGAGCACTCTTCTATTGCACAAATGAGAGAATGAGTGAATTTTAGGTTTAGTTGACTTTTATATGAGCTCGCCCCATTCACACTTGGGCGCCCATGCTTAGCCAACTAATCCCTTGAATGTTCCAGTTAGAGTGCGCCTCTCATCGGCGATCACTCTTACCCTTTTCCTATTGGACCGACAAGCCCGGTACCTGACTCTACAAGTAAATAATACAACGTCCGCCGTAGGTTACAACGTCCGTCGTAGGTGATAGGGTATCCGTGAGACATGAGGGTTAACATGCCCCCCTTCGTGATGTAGATTCCGTCCTCAAAAGCTATTGAGTTGAAGCTCGTTCGTCGAGGTGGAAGAGCATTTGAGATGAATGTCCTTAGCCTTCTTCAGTCACTGCAAAATCAAACAACATTGGCATAGTAATTGCATTCTCATAAGCGATTAAAAATCATATGTAGTTTTAGGCAAAAAAATTGATTAGTAACAGAATTTTAAACAATTTGTGAGCAATAAACATTAAATTGCAATCTAATCAAATGCATAAACAGATGTAAAGGTAAAAAATTAAACAAGTATGGGGTCGCTAATTTAACGGTCGAAAGGCACTAGAGATCGACTATTAATACCATGGGTAAGCTTCTTAATTTTCTCTGGTCAATTATGTTGTTTAATCGCGAGAGCCAAGTATTTCATGTTCGAGGGCTGACTAGAGGCTATACTGAGAAGACCTTGTAGTTATGCTACAATAAAAAGAATTTCTCATGAAATCATCGCCTGACTGATTACCTTTTCTTTGACCCCCCAAAGTCTTTTCACAGTGATTCAATTTTGATGTGTGTGCTTATTTTGTATGCCTTGGGTTTTTTGCTTTTCAAGGAAAAGCGCCCACACTGGGAACCTCTAGGGCTCTAGTACCATAGGTGATACATGTGAGTGAAGTACCCAATCAAGCTACGATTTCTCTGCTTAAGATTTTACAATGTGGCACTTTGATTTTTTGTTTGTTCATTTTCAGCATTTTAATTTTGTAACTTTGGGGGGTCATATAACACTGATACACCTCCCCAGGCTCATCACACAAGTAAAATCCCTTTATAATACTTAAGCTAAAGGTCAATAGGGTTAAGCCCACTAGAAAGCCCTAGTACATTTCACACAATGCTGCCTAAATCGGATTAAGAACCTAAGTAACCATTGATTATTAGGAAGGCATTCCCCATGGTATTAAGAGAAGATCTCTAACACCTAACTTGTTCAAACTAGCTTAGTCGGATTGCTTGATTTTTAAATCTAGACAAGTGATTATGACAAAAAATTACATTGAATTTAATGTTTGATTTTAAGCAAATGCGCTGAATATTATGCTACCAATCAAAATCAAAGCAGACAAACATGGATGCAAAAAGATAAGGGGCAATGCTAATGGACAAGAAACACCTGTGTGTGTTGATGGTCGCGCTTGATCTGAAGTGTGAACGAGAGAAAGATTCCATGAAGGTCCAAATCCGAACCATAGCAACACGTTCCTGTACACACTAAGAAACACAAGAATACCTCTAGGAGGCACATCAGTGGGAAAAAGGAACTTTTCTAATCACTCAACTCTAAAACAGAAACACTCCTTTTGTACTAATTCTACCTACCCTCCATCACTCGAGTGATGAGGATCAAAGGTATTTTATGACATAGGTTTCTGTTTCAGTGTACCAGATGTGAATGTGTAGGTCTGGGTCAATGTTTTGACTTTTGTTGTGCATACTTGTTTGCTAATTGCTCTTGCTCTTTATTTATTGTTTTGTTTTTTGTGAGTATAAGGCTTTATATGTACATTCCCTAAGATTGGGATATTGAGAGGTCAGGGAGGAAGGTTGAGAGGGAAGCAAGTGAATGATGGATGTTAGCAAACACCCCCCCCTTCCTTGGGTAGATTATACCTTTTGGAATGATGTCGTCACCTTTTGAAACCAATTGTTCCAAGTTGTTATGGGTGGAGGCTTTAACCAATAGTTTTCGATCGCCCTATGTGTTTCATCTAGTTGCAAGGGTGGTAAGGTACTCTCCCATGATTTTATTTGCAACATTGTTGTAGGTGGTGAACCTACAACAGGAGGTGCAAACTCTTTCTTTCTTGTATGGATATGTACAATGGTAGGTGGAGGTTGTGTCGAAGCTTCTATTTCCGTATAGGAACTACATGAAGAGCAAAAAGCTTCATTAAATGCTTTCCCTGTTCGAGCTAAGTGGAACAAATCGTTCTTTCTTTGGTACCCAAACTAGCTCTGGAGCGGGTGTGTACATTTCGTGATTTTTTCCTTTCCACAATTTTCAATTTGTTTTGGACCCACAGGATTGGGTTTACATGGGCTAGGTGACAGGTAAGAGTACAATTTACGTTTGGGCACCCAGATTTGATCATTTCCTTCATAGTATCCTTGGGCTTCCAATAGTTTTTTAATAATCCAACGCAACATTTCTTTACATTTCTTGGGGCGAATGGGACGTCTCTTACCAGGCTGCTTTCTTTTAGCATTGGCTATGGTTGCTAAAGAAGCTTTAGGGACCCACTTGTATGTTTTCTTTGTTATATTGGGATGGGTCTTGTGTGTTTCATGCTTTATTTCAGCTACATCAGTTGAAGCTCTAGAGACTTGGGCTATGGGGACATATGGTTCAACCTCTTGGACATGCAATGTTTTGGGTTTTATTTCCTTAAGAGGCAATATCTCAGGGACTATGGGCTTGCGTGGCAGGGCTAAGAGTTGGTTTCTGTGTTGTGACACCCCCTATCCCCCAATCAATAGTGCATTTGGTGGCTATCATCCACGTGCGTCCTAGGTTTATATTACCCTCCATAGTTCCAACAGGCATGACCAAAAAGTCTTGAGCTACAACCCCATTTTCATAACTGATAGAAGTGTGCCAGATTCCAAAAACCGTAGTTTTTTTCTTGTTGACACCCTTGACTTGGATAATACTCTCAGATAGAGGTGGCTTCCCTAACTGACACCACACCCCATATGATAGCAGATTATATTTAGCACCCGTGTCCAATAAGGCGTTATATAACACTTTTCCATAGGTACTGTTTAACTCAATAGGGTATCGTAGAGGTGTGTCAGAGTCCAACCAATCCTCATCGATTTCAACGTGGAATGCATGTGTGACTCCAAGGTTAGCCTCTCGTTTTCGTCTTATACGTTGTTGTCGCTCCTTAGCCTCAGCTTGAGCTTGCATCTTTTTCAATTCTATTTGTGCCTTGGCTGCCTTTTTTGTATGGATGGCACGCAACTCCTCTTGGCTTAAAGGATCATAGTATCTTTTAAATTTGCTCCCATTGAGGAATCCAATGGTTTCAACTCCATCAAGAGTCTCCACACGAATGGTTCCTTGTGGGGTGATCTCACATACTCTATATGGTCCTTTTCCCGCATATTTCAACTTTTTCTTTTCGTTACGCACTCCATACATAAGGACTATCACCAACATTGATATCTTTGTTCTTTAGATGACGGTCAAACCATTTCTTCCTCATATCTTTCTCCACAAGTGCATTTTGCACAGCTAATTGCCTCTCTTCATCTAGCCTTTCAGGATATATAATCGCTCAACTAAGGGGTTACCATCCCAACCTTCTTGAGAAGCTACTCGAAGACTAGGAACAACAAACTCCCATGGCATAACCGCTTCTTGGCCATACACCATCTTGAATGGTGTGCAATTAATGGCAACTTTATACGCAGTACGATAAGCCCATAGAGCTGATGTAAGCTTTAAATCCCAATCTGTGCGATGAGCTTCCACCGTTTTGGTTAAGATAGAGATTAAGGTCTTATTGGTGCTCTCAGCTTGACCATTTGCTTGTGGATAATAAGGTGTGGATTTATGGTGATCTATCATAAAGTTGGTAGTGAGTTCTTTTATTACTCCATTTATAAAATGAGTACCATTGTCACTCACAATCTCAAAGGGACAACCAAATCTTGTAACAATGTTCTCAAAAAGGAAACTTGGCAGTTGACCTTGCATCTGCCTTACGTGTCGCCCTGGCTTCCGCCCACTTTGTCACATAGTCAGTGGCAACGATAATATATCGAGATTGAGTGCTACGAGCTGCCGGACTAATTGGCCTACAAAGTCTAAACCCCATTTTTCAAATGGTTGAGTCACTTTAACAGGATGTAAGGGCATCCTATCCTTTTGTTGTGTGATCTTGTAACATTGGCATTCATCACATCCTTTTGCAAAAAGTGATGCATCCTTAAATAAGGTTGGCCACCAATAGCCTGATTGCAATACCTTTCTAGCTATTAGTTCCCCTGAGAAATGTCCTCCGGCTATACCCATGTGGGCTTCTTGCAGTATGTATAAATACTCATCCTCACGGGCACAATGTCTAAGAATATCATCCTTCCCTAGCCTGTAGAGTGTTCCCGCAATGAGAGAGTAAGGTTCACATTCTTTTAACAATTTTCAAGCTATGTCTTTACGAAGCTCTTTGGGTGGAAAACCATTAACTAGAAAGTTCACAATCTTCTCACTCCATTCAGGTATGGTTTCGACTAGGAATAGAGAAGTATCAGGCAATTCATCATCGACTCCAGTAGGGGCTTCACCATTGGGTATGTGAGACAAATGATCAGCCATGACATGTCTTTTACCAGGTCTCACCACAATGGTAAAATCAAACTGAAGGAGAATTAACAACCATCGTGTAATTCTTCCCGTGGAACAAGGTTTATTTACTAGTTACAACAAGGCTTGATGATCAACATAGAACACAAACTTGTTGGCCAGAAGGTAGTAGCGAAATTTCTTCACTGCATAAATCATACCTAAACCTTCTCGCTCTGTAGTGGTGTAGTTTCTTTCGGCATCATTCAACTGACGAATTGCAAAGCCAATGGGGTAGTCCAGTTTATGTTCTCCTGGTTGAGCTAGAACACACTCAATAGCAAAGTTCGATGCATCAATATGCACATGAAAAATTACATTCCAATCGGGCACTCGTAGAATAGGAGCGCTAGTCAAGAACTTTTTCAATGACTCATAAGCATGGTCACACTCCGTAGTCCATTGGAACTCAATAAGAAGCTTGTACAAAGGACGAGATATCTCGGCAAAGTTTAAAATAAACTGTCGGTAATAACCAACATGGCCCATGAACCTGTGAACTCCTTTATAGTTTGTAGGTGGTGGAAATTCTGCAATGGCTTTAATTTTACTCTCATCTGTGGAAATCCCATTTTTGGACACTATATGCCCTAAAATGACTCCATGTTTAACTCAAAATTGGCATTTGAAAGGGTTTAAGGAGATGCGATACAATCTACACTTCTCAAACACTTTTCGTAAGCATGATAGATGTTCTTTCCAAGAGGAATAAACACAAAGGTCATCTAAGAAAGCTTCACAAAACTCCCTCAAATATTCTCTAAAGGCAATGTTTATTAATCTTTGAAAGGTAGCCGGGGCATTGGTTAAGCCAAAAGCCATAACACGAAATGCGAACACTCCAAATTCGGTTATAAAGGTTGTTTTAGCTTGGTCCTCCATCACAATTGTGATTTGATTGTAGCCAGAGTACCCATCCAAAAATCTATAAGCTTTCTTCCCTGCAACTCTTTCAAGGACATGTTCTGAATATGGCAAGGGGTAATGGTCCCTCCTAGTGGCGGCATTGACATTCCTGAGATCCACGCACACTCTGAGTTTCCCATTCTTTTTTGGCACAATCACTATTGGAGACACCCATTCTGAGTGCTCAATAGGGTATATGAATCCGCATTCCACAAGCTTTTCAATCTCTTCTTGAACGCTCTTTGCATATTTAGGATTCATTGGGTAGGGTCATTGCTGAACTGGTTCAGCCATGCTATTCATGGGGATTGTGTGCTGCACCACGAAAGGTGGAACACCTTTCATATCATGATAAGTCCAGGCAAATATATCCTTGAATTCCTTGAGAAGTTCTTTAAGTACACACTCCTCAGTCTCGGTCAAATCTTGGGCAATGAAAACAGGTTTAGACTCTTATCCTGGGTCTGTTAACTCTATTTCCTTAACTATCGCTGGACCATCATAGACTCCATTGCTCCCATTGATAGGTTTTCTTTGAGCCTTTGTATACGCAATCTTACGTTCCTCTGTGGTATAGGATTTGAAATGTTCAGGTGCAGGGTGTAAGTCTGTGGGGTCCTTTTGTTCTGTGGACTGTGATTTAACTTCTGATTCCTTTTGTTGTTGAGCTAACTTTCGATTTTGTCGTCTCCTTACGGTACGGCTCAACTTTGGCTTCTCTGTAGCCTCTAGTTGTGCGATGTCAATGGGTTGTGGACTACACCACATAACGCTTTGAAGGTATTCACCCCAGTTATCTACCAACTTTCGATGAGCATCACATGCCCCTATATAATTAAGCCATTCTACGGTAGATTTCTTTTCATTTATTCTAGCACACACATTTGCTCGATATCGTCGCCTCTTATATCTCTTACTCTTCTTGTTTAATTCTCGATTACGGTCAATTCCTAGTGAAGACTCACTAGATGAATCACTACTTGTGTCTTCTGCTCCCTTGGATAGATTATCATCTAGGTTACCACTGGGCCCTGAATGGTTTGTGCCCACATTTGCACTAAGATTTAACTCAGATTCTTCATCCTCAGAGTCAATTTCAACTGATGATTCTGACCCCAAATTGTGTGGGCTAAAGTCTTGTGAGGCGCTATTGGTTTCAATGCCAGTCAAACTTTCATCTTGTAGATCATTAGAAGCTATATGCATTGCTTCTAGCATGTTTAAGGGTACAAGTGGTGGTATTTCATCCCCCTCAGGTGTTACCCATGTCGTCCCCCTATTTCCCCAAGTGTCTATGGTTGCTGCTAGGTGGAACCAATCCACATTGTCCGACTTAGTCATCCCAGGTAGTACATCCATATAAGGAGAATCTTCCCCAACATCAGTGTCTGCTTTACACGTGTAACAATACTGCAATGGGGCCTAGTGAACTGTGGTGTCAGATCTATGATCAATTATAAACCTGTTTCCTAGAGGATGTGCTCGACCCGTCACAAGATCCACTCGAATGATAGAATCTTGGAACTGCAAGTAGACATGGTTTTTAGACTAGTCATGCACCATTTTTGCTTCCCTCATGAAAGGAAGTCCTAAGATCATCTCCGATGCCATAGTGTGTTTGGAGAAATCCATAACAATAAAGGTAATCCTTATTTTATGTCCAAAGACCTTGATCTTGAGATCTTCTAGCATCCCAATAGGTTTAACAATAGACCCATTGGCCATCTTCACTACTATGGTTGTGGTCTCAAGGTGAGGTCTTCCCATAGTTTCCCAGCAATTTTTAGTCACAATGCTAACCCCAGCGCCACCATCAAGGATTCCCTTCACAGTTAATCCCTTTGTAGTGATTGGTATGGTCGCGTTGGATTCATCACCCTCAAAGTATTGTCCCAACTTGTTAACATGTATTTCTATAACAAGGTTCTCATCTAGGTTGGGTTGTGGATCTATGTGTTCCTCCTCTATTGGCATCTCCCCAACTCCATCCATCTGTGCAAATTGTGGTAGCCCAAACTTCAGTTCTCCATTGAGGAAGGCTCGAAGGGCTGAGACTAGCTCGGGGTCTTTATATAGTTTGGACATGATGGTGGTTCTAACTTCTGAAGACATGAAATCCATCAATTTGGCAATGTTTAACGGCACCTTTTGGCCTTGAGTCCCTTGACGTGGGGAAGATGGGATCTCGATTTCTTCGATAGGATCAGGTAGTCCCTCTGTAAACATTCTTTCCATCAAGAAGTGAGTACGCCCACTTTCCCATGACTTTAAGTCACTTTCTTCTTGGATGACACTAGGTATGCCCAAGGGTCTATGGACTTGGTGAGGTTGTTGTTGCGTAGGGAACACGGTGTCTATAATCTGGATCTTCCTAGGTGCTGGTTCTAGATCCCTTTGGGTATCTTCTACCAAACTCCTTAATTGCTTGACTCGCTCAATCTCCTCTGTAGGGTTTGGGTAAGTTCCTATCTTCTTTTTGGATCCTGGCCATTGTGGCTCCTGAAGATCTTCCTTGTTGGTTTCTATGTTAGTGGTAGTTTTGGTCTCCATGGTTTCACCTGAATCAGAATCTTCTTCAGCATCGTTCATATATACGGGGTCGTCACCAGTCCCTATGTTGGTCTTTGAACTGGGGTCTGACTTCGCTGCTTTTTGAGATGTCTTTCTTCGTGTTTTATTCTTTTTCTGAGATTGGGCAATTGATGCCGTGTCTCTTTCCTCAAGAATATAATTTTGTTTTTGGAGCATCGATCGTGTGAGTACGTTTACTGGTACCACGGGTGTACTTGGTGATGGCTCCTCGTTAACTTCAATCAAGTTTAATGGCGTGATCTTCGGTGCATTTGGATTATTTGGACATTGGGCAATCAAATGATCTATGCCTCATTGATTACACATGAGTATCGACATTGTAGACGTGCTCGCTTGATTGGTCTGCATTAGTGTGGTGTTCTTTTGTAGCCTAATAGGACACTCGGCTACACGATGTGGACCTCTACACTCATGGCATTGAAGAGGTAGTCTCTTAGCGGTGTAATTGATATTTTGGCCTCTTGCCGCAAGAGCAGCTACTTGATATACAGGTTTGACTTGTCCCCAATAGTCCTCCATGTAGTATTGTGGACTTTCTTCAAGAACATCCATCCCATAGGCGATATCAGGATCTATATCTTCCTCATAGCCTTCCAAACAAGAAATAGATGACTCACAACCCACTTGATTCACAGAAGTGATTCTCGGATGTGGTGGTTGCGGTCCTAGCACTGGAGGTGGTAAGGGTGTTGTTTGAACAACATTTTGGGCCCTAGGGACCATGTGTTGTTCTGTTTTTTCAAGAGGTGGGACCGGCATCAAGGCAGGCACTCGAGGTGTGTCTATCCATGCTAAGGTTTGTCTATTGGCCATCGCACGCTTAAATACTATGCAATCCTTAGCTTGATGATCATACCTCCCACATGCATTGCAGTTCCCATTGAATTTTACTCTAAAAGTAGGGCATTCACTGGTACTATGCGGTCCATAGCATACTGAGCACCATTGCTGCTCCCTTCTTGGATACATATGATTGTTTTGCGGAGCACGATTGTCTCTAAGACTCTCTTGAATAGCCTTGGTGAGATCTGCTAAATTCATCTCAGATATATTTGGCTCCTTAGCAATAGGCTTTAGGGTCATTGGCTGATGCCCCGATGCTTGTGAGCTAATAGATTTAGAGTCAACATACACTCTTTCTCCTTGAATCATTAAATTATCCTCCAATTGGATCGCATTGGTGGTGACTGCTTCCCAAGTGGTGATACCTCTAATGACTAGGCCATTGTAGATATCCTCATGTCGTAATCCCCTAATGAATCTATCCAGCAATTGGTTATTGTTGAAGCGCTCATTTGGATTACAACTAGAATTCAAATGCTTCAAGCGACTTATAAAGTCTCTCACCGAATCTGTTCCTCTCGTTGGGCTTTCTGGAGCTGAGAGGCTACACCCCAAATCACTCCCTCTCGTATGTATTCTTTTAAGAACACAGTCTCCTAAGAGTAGGGTAAATCGTTTTTTCTTCCACCCTTAGGGTTCTATACCAATCCCTAGCCTTTCCACTTAAGGTTAGGCTTAAATCATTGCTCTTATGTAGGTCATTGTGTTCTCCTAGAGAATCGCATATTTGTTCAAACACTTCGATATGCTTTCTCACATCCCCGTCTCCACTAAATTTTTGTGTGAGCTTGGCTATTTGTACTGCCTTACTTCTAGGCTCTCTATCAGGCGTGTTACGCATATTCTCAACAATAGATCGACCGATAGCTTGAGCAAATGTTGCCAAGTCACCTAAGTGAGCAGGCACCATGGGTGAAGGCGCTCCAGAGACTACATGTGGAGTAGGTATTGGCATTGGGCTTGGCGCATAGGAAGCCCTTGGGTTCCACGTTGGGTACGATGTTGTGCCATGTGGTGGTCCATAGTTCATATGAGTGGCCCTAGACATAGCAGACGCCGGATGTGACATGCTAATGCTAGCCGGTATAGTCCCATGGAAATAAGAACTTGTGTAGTGTGGTTGTGGAGCATAGGTAGTTGAAACAATGGGAGGCGTAGGGACTACATGAGTACATGGACCCATAGGTGCATACGATTGGTACACACTTGTAGGTACAATTGCAGGCATTGAGCTACCATGTAGTGGTGCTTTACTAACAAATGAGGTCCATGGAGTGTTTCTCGGCATGCCCATCATTGGGGTAGGCATGGTAGCCGTGGTGTCATCAAGGGAAAGATGAGCTAGACTTGGAAAAGTAAAGCTATCACTTGTGGGCTCAGATTGCATGGAGACCCCTGGCGAAACAACATATGGGGGATCGATGGGACTCAATGGGGGAGTGTCCATTTGTGATAGAGTGGGTTTTTTTCCCTTTGCCCGTGTCTAAAAATCGCATAGGACCCGTCGAAGGTATGTTTATTCCTCGATTTTTCCTCTCAGACTAGATAATCCTATGGATGACATTGCAGATCATGTGTTGTTGTTCCTCTAGACTAGTGGCACTAGATGTGGATTGTACAACTTCTAACCAGCCCACATGGTATGTGTAGCCCATGTATAGGTCGGTCAAAGTCTCCTTGTGTAGGTCATATTCCCAATTTTCATTGAGAAATACCCCGTCCAAACTTGGTTTACTGGAGGGTTGCCATGAGGTGGATGCAATGTTGCTTCTTGTGTTTTGACTTTTAGTCACCACTACCTTAGAGGCGACTTTGGAAGGTGGTAGCTCGGTAGGGCCCTCATTAAATGAGGTAAGTAGAATGTCCACGTAGACACTCTGAGGGAGTGTGGAGTCTACAGGAGATGTGAATGGTGATTCTACTTCCCCACCCCCTTCGTTTACTTCACTAGCCGTAGGTTCAAAGCGTGTAGCTCTACTAAAAGTTTCCATCAAACGGCTAAAAACACTAGGTCCAGGTTGTTGGGCCCAGCTAGGTACGGTTTCATTTGTTCCCCCGGGGCTTTGTGTAAGATGCTCTTCCATAATATCGTAGTCAGAGGAAGAGTCCCTAGCCGCTATATTTGGGTCTTGGGTTGCACTACCTTGGGTCCCCGCCAAGGGCGTAGACCCTAGCGTCGAAGGATAGTGAGTACCCTCGTAAATCGAAGCACTAGCTAGTTGTTCGGAATCTAGCACACGACCAGAGCGTAGATACATGTGCTTTGGGTGCCCTACAAGTGTCGGCAGGTACCCTCAAAGGTTACTTGCTTTGTTTTGTGGGTGTTTTGCACCTCGTTTTCTACTTGATTTTTTCTTGTTTTTGATGTTTTTTGAATGTTTGATTTTTTTGATTGAAGTGTGTGATAGCTCAAAACGAGCGTATCACTTAAAGGGTCGCTGTGTGCTTTACAACACAATTTTCGGGCATCTGACGTTCCGTTGGTCCTCAAAAAATCAATTTTTAGCTACGTGTGAAGCTAAAATTCGTTTTTTTTTTTTTTTAAAGGCGACTGAGGCCGAGGCCTGAGCGTGAGCTTGGGCTTAGGTCTGGGCTTGGATCTGGGAGATATTCTCGATCCCGATCCTACCTTTTAATTTTTTAAAATTTTTTTTACTTAAAAAAAAAGGATAAGGCCGCCGCGGCCTGCGCAAGAGCACACACACTTTCTCTACCTGCTTCTAACTAATACACTTACTCTTGCACACTAACACACTCTATTAACTCTCACTAATCTACTTCCTACTTACTCTACACAGAAAACTAACTACCTTAATACATAGAGAATAAACACAGAACCTTTGAAATCTCTATTAACAAAGAAAACTAACTACCTAAATACACAGAGAATAAACACAGAACCTTTAAAAACTCCATTAATAAAAAAAACACACAGTATAACACCAAATCCCTCTTCTCAACACACACACACTCCTTCCTTACCTTTCCTACAATAGAAATTGCACCACGGAGAACCACAAAGTGCTACTCGAGCTTCATGTATGGCACTCCCCGGCAACGGCGCCAAAAATGTGCGTGTATGTCGCACGTGTCAATGCAAGGAACTTGCCGATACACTGTGTGTGAGCCACAAATGGCTCCAAGCACACAACAAGCCTAAACTAGTAAGCTCAAAGAAGGCGATGGTGTGTCACTCACCGCTCTACGCTTGCTTCGTGGAGGATTCCTCGCTACGAAGAAGAAGGAGCCGCCGCTTCGCCGCGCTCAATCGCTTCGCCGCCGCCGTCGTGCCTTCGTAATACTTGATCGCCCACACACACACACACTCTCTCTCTCTCACACACACATACACACACACACAAGGAGGTGAAGAAGAAGAAGATGGAGATGGAGATGGAGATGGAGCAAGAGCACTCTTCTATTGCACAAATGAGAGAATGAGTGAATTTTAGGTTTAGTTGACTTTTATATGAGCTCGCCCCATTCACACTTGGGTGCCCATGCTTAGCCAACTAATCCCTTGAATGTTCGAGTTAGAGTGCGCCTCCCATTGGCGATCACTCTTACCCTTTTCCTATTGGACCGACAAGCCTGATACCTGACTCTACAAGTAAATAATACAACATTCGCCGTAGGTTACAACGTCCGTCATAGGTGATAGGGTATCTGTGAGCCGTGAGGGTTAACATTATGCTAGCTCCAAGTGACATGGAAATCTATCCAGTTTGGCTTGCAATGGCTTTATCAGACATTGATAATGAGCCTACATCACCAAACTACAAAAAAAATTTGATTCAATATTGGGCACCTTGTGCAAGAAAGAGTGGGATGACGGATACTCAATCTTACAGTAATTGATGGAAGGGTTTTTGGGTTATCAACTGCAAGGACCCACAAGTGTGGGAAACGGTAGATGCAATTGTTTGGTCATGGAGACCCAACAAAGAATAACCATTTTCTAGAATTAAGATTCCAGAAAGGCATGCTCTAAAATCTAAAGCAATTCTTGCTCATGCACATCAACCACGCTTGGATCAAAATTTGGATATGGCATCAAATTTGGAGTAGATTATGTGGAGCTTCTATTGTGACTATAAGAGTCAATTTTGTAAACAAGATCTCTAGTTGTATCAACCTTTCTTTCTTTTATTTAATTAAGAGAGTTTCTTCAAATTCATGCTTTGTTCATCCTCTTGACTTTTGGTGTTTATCAACACCACAATCCAATAAGATTATCACTCTAACTTATCAACAAGTTTGTCTCCTTTTTTCCCACTTTAAGTTGGAAATTTCCAAATTACATGAATTTTGTCAATTTGGAAATTCCCATAATGCGGAATTTCTACCATAATACCTAATATGGTCTTCTACCATTGCTTTTTCCAACACTGTTCTTCGGTCTTCCTTCACCTCCTGGATGATTTGAAAACCTCCACCGACCTCGATTATTTCCCACATTACCTAGCATGTTTAGGCTGAGATTCTTCATTAAATCTACCACTTGCCTCATGTCTTGCCTTAGCCCATCATCTTGCATTGCTGTAGTGACCACTGCTGGCATAACCTGAGGAGTAACAGAAACCACTAGTTCATGATGAACCCCTGGCATGAGACCTTGCAAAGAATCCATAGGTTGAAACTTAGACCTCCTGGGCAAAGACTCTACTCCTAGCTGGCTCATTCTTCTCAGCTTCCACTCTTTGTTCCTCACTACATCTAGTCCATCTTCATATGTCCTAGGCTTTTTTAGCTCCACTCTCCAACGTATATTCTCCCAAAGACCAGCCAAGAACCTGTCCTCCTTCATCATGTCAGGTGGAGGTACCTATGGTGCTAAGGCCTTGCACATCCACTCCCATGCCATTGAGAACTTACATATGTACACATCTACTGGCTCACCTTCCCTTTGCACCAAACCCTGTACTTCTTGCCACACTTTGTCAAGATCTTCTATCTTCACAAACTCCACTTCCAATCCATGCCGTAGATTATCCCAACTTAATCTCACAGGTGGATTGGCCGCACACAACTCCTCTTCAAATGCTTTGGACCAAACTCGTGCATCACTCTTCAAACAAATTTGGAGAAGACGTAACATCTATGTAGGATCGTGAATTTGATTTTGTTAATGCAGGCAAACTCCATCTTTTCCAAAAAGTCTTTCACATCTTCATCACTTCTTCCATGAAATTCCTGATAAGAGAAAGCAATGGCTACCCAAGTTTCAATGCTTTGAGAACCCCTTCTAACACACGTGCAAGAACCCAAATTTTTTACTGACTCAATCCACAAAAACGTCAATGGAGCTCTTCTTTAGATAAACACATGCACATCAAATGAGTTTACTGACTCAATCCCCAAAACTTCAATGGAGCTCTTCTTTAGATAAGGCAAACACTTGCAGATCAAATGAGTTTTCATAGTTAATCATCAGAATTATAACAGGCAAAGGGGATTCCAGTATCTCTCTTAATCTTCTTGGCCCAAACATAAAGACTATGTGCTGCTGGGAAAAAATCTTCCTGGACACATTAACATTTATCTAGATTCTTTGTGCAAAATGAAAAGCAGTGAACTGAGATCCATTTTGATCATCCATTAAAGCCAACCATGCAGCTTCCAAGAAGGCAATCCTGACTTATCCTCTGATTTTGTAAGAATTTCAACAGCATAACAACATAAATGGCTCAAAAGACCAAAAAACCAAGCATCACAACTTGAAAATGGTAGAGTTTCCCTAGAAGTAGAGCAATTGAAACCAAAATATAGACAGTATATGTATGCATAACCTGCCAACAATAGAACCTGCCAAGCATCAAGTAAGAATCACTAGTACATAGCCTATGGTGAGGTCACAAAAAGGGTGCTCCAGCCACCTGTATCATCGAAAGAATCTCACATTTGAGAATCCCCCAGCTCAATAAAACCTCATGCTATCGACCCTCTCATGAAAGCTTATTCAAATCTTGTATAGTCAAGTCTTAGAAGTGACTATCTTCCAGACCAAGTCTCAGAAATGGCTGGGACTGCCCAACAAAACCAAGTATGGCTCCACAAAGGCGTACAATGGCAGTATCCACAAGTAACGTACAATACAAGACAATGTGCTCAAACATGCGCCAATTGATGCATACCCACGACAACTGCAAGTGACTCCCACTTGCCAGTGTATCACTCTACTCCAGCTACCTATACCTGTGTGAATCACCTGTACCTGTACCTGTACCTGTAACTTGTAACCTGTAATCTGCAATCTGTACTCTGTACTCCCGAAACTGAAGGTAACTCAAAGAAGATCCTCCGTGAAGGCACCAAAATAATATGAGCGTGATGGAAACACGCACAATGCCTCTATAATGACCCAACACACACTCTTGAGATGATACACACACACACACACACACACACACACACAACCACTCGGCTTACACAACCCACCTGGCTGAGACAGGGAACACACCGATGGAGTGAGAGGAGAGAGACTATCCATTTGCCCGCTCAACACAGAGACACACACACACACACACACACACACACACACACACACACACAAAACTCAGCTCAAAAGAGGGAGATTTCTTATGTTTAGATACAATTGAACTTGGGCCAACACCAATGGGGCAAATAGCTCACACAATATGGATGAAATATGCCAGATACAATCAAAAATTTGAACAGAGGCTTCGCTCACAGGGAAAACTTACACAGCCAAAACAAGAGGAAAAAGTGAGAAATTTGGCAAAATGGAAAGCTCCATTGCATCGGAGCGGCCATAAACCCCAGTCTACAATGTCAAAGCACCCAAATCCGACCTCGGATGAGCAGTTTATGGCCAAAACAGGCTCCAAAAAACAGTAAAAATTGAGTTGCGGCCGTTCCTCCTCTTCTCTCCATGTTTTTTCTGGTCTTCTCTAAGGTTTTCAGTTTCCACACTTCACTTTATCCCTTGGGCACCTTTGGCCTTTTAGATGACCTCAAACGGACCCGAACATGCCGAAAACTGGCCACACAGTGCATTTTTGTCACCCTTCTACATCCATCCGCACACCTGGCACTCAACTTTGTCCAATAATGCATCTCACGACCACGTGAAGTGGCCCCCACGTTGTGTCCTCGCTTACCCACGTGCAAGTATTGACCCCATTCGACCTCCTAACGCCACTAGATACCATCTGACGCAACTACTTACCTCATGTTGTCGAGCCATGGATAGCTTTCTTGAGAAGTTTTACGCTCCACTAACTCCTCATTATTTTAGGAAAACACATTGATAGTGATAATGATGAAAATCGATGTACTATGTACACGCTGTCTTACCTGTACACATGTGGGCCCCATGTAACCACGTAGCTCTGGAAAATGGGCATCCTTTATTCGATGCACCATGAATGTGTATGTATATATGTGCAATCACTTCTTCCAAAAAACTCCTAACAGCGTCAGCATCAGAAAATCATTTGTGATGCTCTAGTTTTGTTTCTCTATGGAGCTTCAGACTCATCATTTGCGACGGTCATTTGATCCACTGCAGGCAAAGTTCGATGATTTTGTGGTTGAACTTGTGGAACAGTGTTGGCTGAAGTTGTGCAGTGCATTCCTTGTTTCATTTGACCCAGCTCTGCACACTAATGGAGTGATGCGTATAACACAATAAGCAATTATTAGGCCAGATTAGAAGCTTTGAGTGTATGGTTCATCCAGAAATCAAAACCAAACCTGGAATCAAAGAGAAAATGCAGCTTGTGGCACAACTACATTTAGAATTGAAGAGCAAGGATAAGATCAAAGGCTCTTCAAAACGTCCTAGGAAAAAAGACGATGTACCTCCTCCTTCAGGAGCTGAGCCCTTAGCTGTGCACCTGGATGATACGATATGTCCTCCTGTCCTACACTTACTTCGGGAGCATTCTATCTTTCACTAGCAAGCACCCCAATTAGGTGAGGGACGTTTTGCAAATGTGAAACAAGTTTCAATGGCCCATCCTCTCTTCAAAGATCCTGTCTATGCAGCAAAGATCTACAAGTACCAGATAGCGCAAGAAATATCCTTTCAAGATTTATCCAAGTGTACAGATCGCCACCAAATAATAATCAAGTGGCAATTTACTTTGTGAAACAATGCTATTTTTATTACGTATTGCAGCTCAAAGTAGATTAGAGAGATTGTCCCACTACATGAGGTGTTGGCAAAGGATGCCCAGCGGAGAAGATTCATACACGGGAAGCCAATCAGAAACATGCTCCTCGCAAGAGAGGTTACACATATTTGCCCGAAGAAACCATAGTCATTGAGCAGCTTGAAACCCAAGGTGTGGATTTGGCAAGTCAAGGAGAGGCCCCAACCATGTTGCACGCTCGTATAGTAGAGCTAGAAAGAAAGTTGGCATGGTACGAGGCAAGGTATGGGCATGTTAATGAAGAAGAGCCTAGGCAATGTGGGTCCAAGTGATTCATTTGGAAATTTAAAATTTTGTGTATCTAATCTCTTTGGAGAACAAGCCCATGATATAAATTAAATCTCCCAAACAATACTAAGCTCTTTTTGTATCTTAAATCTCAAGATTTGTAACTAAAACCTCTTTTTGGTATGTAAATCTCTATTGCCTAATAGTTGAGCACACACTTTCTTGAAATCACTAATCACTTCATTGTTTGAAGATTGCTCGTGCATCTGGAACTTGGGATCTAAGACAAAACCTGCTCCATGTAAAGGAGTATGCAGCTGCTTCCATTGTCTTTTCACAAACGACATCATCATGGATTTCTCTTTTCCTGCATAAGATGTACATTTCTTTAACTTGAGAGTGGCTTCATGCATGTACCACTAAAGCCGGCCAATGATAGAGGCTTCTTTTTCCACTAATCGTATCAGATGAGTGAAGGGTTCTGTGACACTAACAATTTTGTCTACATTTCTCCAAAAAATAGGAGAGTTTACAAGCAAATAGCATTTGGAAGTAGCAGGTTCATACTTGGGATATTTATCATGCCAAATGTCCCATCTTCTATCTACCACTGTTTCAACAAGGGCTACTTTAACCTACTACAATGTAGAGAGAATGTAATATGCTGTCGCAAAATGAGTCACACAAAAAATCTATAATTTTTTGTTTGAGGACTTTGTTCTAACCAAAATGTAAGAAAATGAATGCTCTCTTATAAACTTCACCAAGTGGTTTGCATCTAGAAGAGTTTGCTTAATAGAAGGAACTTTTCCCAAAGTCCTTTAAGAGCAGATTCAAAGTGTGTGTAGCACATGAAACCCATGTAGTCTCTAGATACTTTGCTTCAATTACTTTTCTAGCTGCTTTGTAGTTAGACGCATTATCTGTGACAATGGATGTCACATTTTTCGGTCCCCTTGCTCTTCTGATCAAATGCTCATATACACCAGCAAGATATCTACTAGTTTTCTCTTTCAAGGATGTATCAATCGCTTCAAGAAAGATGGAACCTCTTGGACAAATCAACATCACATTAATCAATGGTTTCTTTTGACAATTTGTCCAACCATCTAGAGAAATTGTGCATCCATACTGTGGCACATTATATTCTCTGATGTAGTTTTCACTTTATCTAAATATTCTATACGCATCTTATTATAATCAAGTAACATAAAACCCTTCTTTGCTGTGCTCATTAAAGCATCTTTGAAGATAGGATTTTGAATGACATTAAAAGGAATTCCACATGCAACAGACGCTTGCGTCCACTCAAGATGGAGTTCAAGCAGCCATTGTTTCTCAAATGTCTCATGCAAAGTAGGATCACTTGGTGCAGGTTCTTTTGCAGTCCATGCTTTACTTTGGCTTATGTTAGTGGATCTTCCAGTAGGATTTGAGCTGCAATCGTCAACAAAGGATGAATGACACCCTCCTTGACCTGAAGCAGGGGTCGAGGAAGGGTTTTGATCATTCTCAAGTGTCATCTTGATGTTCCTAGCCATAGATGGAGCCATCATTTCGGGACCTCTCTTTTTTTTGCCCTCAAGATGTGCTCTCTTTGCCCTGAGCGCCCACTTGGGAAATTTTTCTTCAATACCTCTTGGGGGCTATTTGCAAGCTAAAACATTTCCAGGAATTTTGAACACATGTTCTTTTATCCTGTGAGCATTTTCGTTAAAATTATGGCCGCAGGTCTTACATCTCAACTTTGATGTAGTCTTTCCATTGACCAATTCATCTACGTAGTTCCACTCATATCTTTTCACCATCTTCTTAAGATCTACAAACTCAAACATAACTAATTACTAAATACACATCTAAAATGGAACTTTAATACCATTTATATTACTTTATTCTCAACGTTTTCAGCCTCTTTAAATTATAAATACCATTTTTTTTCAAGTGTAAGCTTTCACTTTACACCTGAATCATGATAAATAAATCACTTAATCTATCTCAATATTTTCCCCATGTGAGTAAACTCTACACAAAGCAAGATATCTTTTAAAACCTATCTAAATTACCTCCAAGTGTGAGTGTAACTCTACACATGGAAAGCAATCAAAATTCACTACTTATCTAAATCTCTTCTAGGTGTGAGAATACCTCTACACAAAGAGAGATTATTATTTAGTCTACCTAAATTGTTTGTAGTGTGACTATTACTCTACATATGACAGACAATCATTAGATAAATCTAACCTAAGTCACTTCCAGGTGTGAACATAGTTCAACACACAACAAGTAACTTTAACTATAGTTACTTCTAAGTGTGAACATAGTTCAACACAAAGCAAATTACTGTTAACTTTAACTATCTTAAATCACCTCCAAGTGTGAGTTTCCTCTACACAAGGCAAGTAATCATTAACTACCTTACTTAGTTTACCTCCTAGTGTAAGATATACTTCACACAGAGCAGTAAAGACTCAAAACTCCAAAGCCTATTTTTAAAAAAAATCCAAAGCTCTAAATTTTTACTAAAAAACTTATATGACTAAATTTAAACTGGCTTTTTTATATATTTTTTGGTGTTGTAAAGCTCACCTATAGATGAGATAAGGGAAGAGAGATCAATAGAATGAGAAAAAAAATCCGTTTTAACAATACATAAAGAGCTATATTTCGATCGAAATAATATTTCAATCAAAATATTAGTTTGATCAAAATTCTAAGAAATTATATGATACAGTGGTTTTGCTGATGCAACATCATATAATAAAAAAAGATAGGTGCCATATAATACGTCCATTTAAAGCATATTATGTTAGGAAATAAGACGTAGCTAAATAGATAATTGAGTAGATTACTTAATGGAGAGAGACAGATTTATATACACGAGATTATAGAGTAGAGAGAGAGAGAGAGAGAGAGAGAGAGAGAGTATACACGATATACGTGGTTCACCCAATGTGGGCTACGTCCACGGGAAAGTAGCCACTCAATGGCTTTAGTACTTCAAAACAAGAAGTAGTTTACAAAGGGATTATACCCTTAATGGAGCTCCCGCCTTGCTTCACTCTCACCACCTCACACTCACGTTGTTGCATCCACTTCACACTATGAAATGTGTGTAGAAATGGCCTCCTTTTATAGGCCAAAAGGGCTGCCCTCTCTTATGAGAGACAGCCATGTGTAGCCGCCCTTGTGCGAATAAGTCCAAATCGGACCCTCCAATCCGCCCATGTGTGGCCGCCCTTGAGAAGACAAGTCTGCTTTTGAATTCGGCCACCGGCCATTGACTTCCGACCATCGGCCACCGGCCATTGACTTCCGACCACCGGCCATCGGCCATTGACTACCGGCCACCGGCCAACTGACCGGTTGTTTTCCGACCACTTTTCGGCCGCTGTCCGCCCATAATATTCCGGCGAAAAAGAATATTCCAACGAAAAGATTCAGGGGAAATTTCCTTTAAAGTTGCCTCTGATTCTTGTCCGTGAAAATTTTGGTTTCCGGTGAGTGATTTTCCTTCACGCACGATGGCTTCTCCTCATAATGGGGGCCTTACAAATGTGCGCTTTTACCACAAAAAATTACAAGGGTAAATCAGGCTCCATACTTAACATATTATAGTACACCATATAATGTACAATGAAACTTAGATGACATTCCTATGTGTGAAGATGTGGCTATTACCTCACACAAGATGCTAAAGAGCACTTTAGCCTCTGCAAAAGGAGGTTAGAAAGTGGGAAGGAGATGTCAAGGTTGCTAAAGAGAAACTTATAGCCATGGAGCGTCATGATAGATTTCAGTTGATGTCAAAACATAAGAATGGGAAACCTATGTTCCAACTTTGGTGTGTTGATTGTGGAATTAATCCATACGGGCAAGGAGATCATGATACAATTTCTAACTTTCTACACTCACACATCAAAATGGCTCATTGGTGCCATCAAAGTGCCACCTTGGAGTGGGAAAAAGAAGAAAGCAGAAGCAAAACAATGAAATGGTAGAGCTCTCAAAAGTGGACATTAAGTCTAAATATAAGGAGAAGGTGGATGAAGCCTTGCTTGAAGTTTTCCACCTTTGAAAGGGACAATTCTCCCATCTTTAGTGTTGTTCTTGACACTCTTGGAGAGTATGAGAATTTGTCAAAAATATATGTGGAATGTAGACTGGACAAGAAATGGATACCTTTGTTTCCAAAGATCAGATTGATTGGCCAATGTACGATTGAACATGTGAAGTCCGAGATTCATATCAAAGCAGCTAATGGATACATGGATGAAAAGATAGCAAAGGTGGTAAATCCAAGCAAAGTGCCGGTTGAAGATAAAAGGCAAAGGAACTTACATGGTTTCTTCAAATGCAACACTAATCTAGGTGAGTAAAAAAGCTTTTTTTTAACATGAAAAATGATTTGTGTGTTTAATATTTCAAGTGTATTTTTTAAGCTTATGGTAGAGCCTTGCAATGACAGTAATACAGATGTGTCACAAAATATAGTAGGTATCTATCTTTATATAATACTTTTCATGTTTGAATGAAAGAGGAAGATTGTATACTTAATGTGTCTATGCACAATATACAAAAATTATTTGCTACTCACTCTTTGTTGGGGATTTTGGCAAGACACTTATACAGTTTAAGACAAGATATTTGATCTTAAGCCTTTCTTGGATGACTACAAAGGAGGTGGTTGTTGGGATTGTGAGCCAACTATGATGGCTACATTTTTGTTTAAAGAGGGGCTTGTGTGTATCCGAGGGACATTTTGTCATAAATATTGAAAACGAGTACATCCTCATGGGGTTCCCTTTGAAAACTTTCAATGTACATAGTGCACTACAATCCCTAAAGAGAAAGACTTTCGTATGCGTTTGTATCGAGAAGACAAAGCAATGGAAAATAGAGGCTCTCGTGGGACCGGCGATGGAAGAAGATTGGATTTCATGACCCACTCAAAAATTTTACAGATTACAAGAGCCAAGGGAAATATGGTTAGGAAACTTAAAAGGCAGGATTGGTTCACCAAAACAAGAGTTCCATATGCAGCCTTAGTGTCAAGGTTTGAAGTCTTCAAGAAATCACATTTGAAGCAATGAAAAGAGTATATGTGAAGAAGTTTTGCCATGACATAGTCAATGCCCATAAGTATGGCCTTTTTGAAGGGAAAGAGGCCTTATGGAACTTTCTTGTGGATATTTCTCAAAACATGGCAAGAAAAAATGCAAGAAAGCGGTACTCAAAAACAACAAAGAATCTCTTTGAGGATATAAAGATTTGGGGAGGTACTTGGTTGCATTTTCTTTGCTTGAATCTTGAAGGTCCAAATTTGTCAACCACCATGTAGGCTACAACTCTTTATTATTGAGCAAGACTAAGAGAGGATATATTCAAGAATTTGGCTGAAATTTACACTTCTCACATGAAAAAAATGGACTTTGTATAAGAAGTGTGCCAATAAATATTGGTGAAGATGAAACCCTTGTCAAAAGAATGATTCATTGGTAGCATGGGATGATCATCTACTCCAATTTTGTGGCAAAAAGGAAAACCATTTTTGTAATCCAAACTTTGTGGTACTTGTTGGAAATGGCGAGGATGGTTACAACGTGATTATTGACTCTTTTCAAAATAATGTGATTGCACATTATGCAAGTGTCATCATAGAAAATCCCTTGATTGATTACTTGCCAAAGTTTATTGTTTTCATTCAAATGACATGCAACAAGTTTGATTCTTTTTTTATCAGAGAGCAATGGATGGGAATCTCCCTCTATTGGAATAAATTTGTGAGAAGAATTGTGGTTCCCTTAATTGGCCATGCTTTTGATGGAGACTCGAGGTGAAGAAAGCTTATTCTAGAGGGTTATACATCATCTCTAGGCAATATATTCTCAATGTCATGGCAACCTTGGCCTTTCACAGCTTCCGTTGAGATTGATGAATCTATTTCTAGTTTAGATGATTCAGATGTCATTCACAATGGAAAGAAATTGATTAGTCCTCTTGATAATGCATCTAGAAGATTAGTTATTGGCTAGGACTTGGCTACTTTAAATCATGTAGCTCTTGTATATCAAACTTTCAAGGTTGAGGAGAATGGTATTCAACAAGGTGACATTGAAAGAAAAGATCACCAAAATTGGAGGTCCGCACAAAGAATAGCAAGCAGCAATGTTCAAAATTGGTTAAGTTTGTTGCGGACCCAATCCACTATTCGTCTCGGGAGCGAACAGTTGCTATGAAGATGTACCTATCGATAGTCACATCATATATTGATATCTTTTTATCTCCTTCTCTCAACTTATTTGATTGGGTCAAATTGGCTGGGAGGGTGTCTTTCTTTTTTAGGTAACTACATCATCAATCTTATTTTGTACCT
Organism: Adiantum capillus-veneris; assembly: GCF_014529385.1. Lineage (NCBI taxonomy): Eukaryota > Viridiplantae > Streptophyta > Polypodiopsida > Polypodiales > Pteridaceae > Adiantum > Adiantum capillus-veneris. The sequence continues at coordinate 14,440,167 of NC_140932.1, read as the reverse complement.
TTTTATTTTCACATGTTAGAGCTTTAAATAGTATCCAGGAGTAACTCTCATGCTTAAATACTTATATAATCTTCCATTGTGATTAGACTATGGCACATGTGGATTATGAATCATGAAGCATACTCTTTGAAGTAGAATTTTATAAGCAGAGAAACCTTTTTGGACATTCAATTGTCTTGCCATTTTGTCGTCCTATTGATAAAATATTTTAGGGATAAGTATGGCCACTTGCAGGTTCCTCTTTCTTCCATAGGTTTTGATTCTTGTGAGAACTTCTTCAGAAAGGTGGGAGGCATGATAAGAAATGAGAGATGCTATGATGGTTATGACTTGTTGAGTAGCATAGGTGCTCTAAATAGGATTGCTGAAATGCAAGCACGATCGTCTCTTGTTTTTCCTATGGCCCATGCAAAGAAAGAGAATATCTCGTTTCAGATGAATCATTTAGCAGGTGTGTCATTAGCTAATCTCGACGATTATAGCAGTGTGCAGAGTGATGGACATATGATTAGTGCTCTAAAAGAGGGTTTATCGAAAGCGAAGATGTTGTGTTCAACACTAGGTATGCAACATAAATATTGGTGTAATGATGCATGGACATGAGTGTGATCTGTCATTTAGCTCTTGTATATCAAACTTTCAAGGTTGAGTAGCATGGTATTCAACAAGGTGAAATTGAAAAAAAACATCACCAAAATTGGAGGTCCGCACTAGGAATATCAAGCCGCAATGTTCAAAATTGCTTAAGCTTGTTGCAGATTCAATCCACTATTTGTCTCGGGAGAGAACACTTGCTACAAAGATGTACCTATCGATAGTCGCACCATACATTGATATATTCTTATCTCCTTCTCTCAACTTATTTGATCGGGTCAAAGTGGCTGGGAGGGTACTGTCTTTCTTTTTCAGGTACCTACATCATCAATCTTATTTTGTACCTTTGTATGTTCACATGTTAGAGCTTTAAATAGTAACCAGGAGTAACTCTCATGCTTAAATACTTATATAATATTCCAATGTGATTAGACAATGGTGCATGTGGATTATGAATCATGAAGCATACTCTTTGAAGCAGAATTTTATAAGTGGAGAAACCTTTTTGGACATTCAGTTGTCTTTCCATTTTTGTCGTCCTATTGATAAAAGATTTCAAGGATAAGTATGGCCACTTGCAGGTTCCTCTTTCTTCCACAGGTTTTGATTCTTGTGAGAACTTCTTCAGCAAGGTGGGAGGCATGATAAGAAATGAGAGGTGCTATGATGGTTATGACTTGTTGAGTAGCACAGGTGCTCTAAATAGGATTGTGAAATGCAAGTACGATCATCTCTTGTTTTTCCTATGGCCCATGCAAAGCAAGAGAATATCTGGTTTCAGATGAATCATTTAGCAGGTGTGCAATTATCTAATCTTGGTGATTATAGAAGTGTACAGAGCGATGGACATATGAGTAGCGCTCTAAAAGAGGGTTTATCGGAAGCGAAGATGTTGTGTTCAACACTAGGTATGCAACATAAAGATTGGTGTAGTGATGCATGGACAAAGTGTGATCTCTCCTATCTTTCTAGTGTTGATGACTTTGACAATGACAATAAAGAGGACTCATCCACTCAATTTGATGGGCATACCAAGGATGATAACATTATCATGGTTGAAAGTGAACTCCACCATACATTGGATTGCCTTATTGATGAAGAGGAGAGTGGAGTGAAAGAAATGTTGTCTCTTGTTTTGATTGATTCAAAGAGCATATGCAAAAGCACTCTTGTAAGCCATCTAAATGGGAATTCTACATTATCAAAGGATAGGCTCACAAGGGTAAAAACATAAGTCTTTTTCTCATTGGAAAAGAAGACTCAATTAGATACACGCACATGTCTTGTAATTGGATTAGATTGTGCTATTTTGTTTGAGAAGACAACAATGGAAGACAGTGCAAAGGAGAAAAATTGAGGTTGATTTGCAAGTACTAGTCAAAGAGTAAGCAAATGGACATTGTACTTGGGAAGAGTTGTGAGCATGAGAAGGAAGCTAGGAGGTAGTTTCAAAGAGACTAGGAGGTCCTTTTTATCTTCTAGATCGTCCTCCTAATGTTGAGGTTCATCTATCATGGTATCAAGTGGCCAAGGGTAGAAGAAGCTACACATATGATTTAGTGGACAATCAAGTGGTATCTTTGTGTTGGGATTAAAGCCCAAGTGGCCTCTTATGCGGATATGGCCGGCCGCCCGCCTAACTCACTTACCTCTAACTCTTTGTATATACTAACATATTCTTTGTGAATACTAAGGAATCAGGAGATAACCCTTCTAACAGTTCTCTGCGTACTGTACTGTGTAAGCTCACTGTGTGTGTGTGTGAGAGAGTCGACCCACGCTCCGCTCCGCGACTTCAATTGGTATCAGAGCCTTGGTTCAGTGCGGATTTGCGCAATCGCGCACGCGCGCACTTTTTTGGCAGATTCTGGATCCGGAGTTTGAAAATTCACACTCGGCGTTCCGGGAGCGTTTCCACCAGGCGACCTAGGGTTTTACCCCCCTTTCGAAGCCGTTTATGCCCTCAGAATTTTGTTCTGAGCACTACAGCAGAAGATAGATTTCAGCCGCAAAGAAATCCGTCTTGTGTAGATTGGCAAGCAGGAGGTGGTCGACATCAATATCGACATCGACATACATCACTTATTCGTCTTCAGAGCATCATCTATAGACCAGGTACACATATATATCATCAGATATATATATTGCAGTCTGCATTGCTACTTCTTGTGCTTGCCAGGTTCCAGGGGAGGTGTGGCCATACGACGGCTTGACACCACTGGCATGTATTGCAGATTGATGTACTGTGATTGTGGGTCTGCTAGTTGTGAGTCACGCTAGCAGACAGACCGCCGCAGCGGTCATAGGACAGTGATTGGTCTATTATAGGATGTATGCTAGTTCTGGGCAGTTTGCTGAGCCATCTGAGAGGGTCGTGTGTGAGGTTTTTTGAAGCCAAGCATTGGGGGCTGGGTTACCTAGTGTGAGGTGGATTAGGTTGCTGGAGTTCCCCTCTACACGCATCCTCTTCAGCGACTTTTATCCCTTAGGATGTATGACTTTGTGTAGACATTGGATTGCATCTTATGCGTCAGGCCATTGAGGCATTGTTCAGGGTTCAGTCTTGAGACAGATACAGGTTCTGTCATCGCCCAGAGAGGAGACAGTGTATGCTTACAGGATTTGTCACTGGTCAGCTATTTATGATTGTTTTTTGAGCTATCTTTTGGTTCCCAGAGCTCAGTTTACAGGGGAGACTCTGTCAAAAATTTTCAAAATACTGACAGTTCCTGAGGAGAGGTGTTCAGCTTGTTGATTACAGCTTGTTTACTGTGTACAGAGGCCAGTTTACAGGGGAAACTCTGCCGGATTTTTCTCAGGAGTAAGCAGTTTGGCAGATATGGCATCTTCTCAAAGTGAGACTCTTTACAATATAAAGAAGCTGGATGGCACAAACTTTCCATTATGGAAGAAGCAGATTTGACAGGTTTTGGTGCAGAAAAAACAAGTGAAGCCATTGAAGCTCAAAGGGGAGAGACCAGAAGGTATGGCTGAAGATGAGTGGGAAGAGCTTGACGAGTTAGCTTGTTCCACAATCATGCTGACACTGGCAGAAAATGTTTACTTCAACGTAGCAGAAGAGACTACAGCGTATGGCGTATGGCAAAAGCTATGTGGTATGTACGAGAAACAAAGTGCTGCTTCTCAGATTTACTGGCTCAAAAAATTGGTGGATTTGAAGATGAAGGAAGGGACAGCCATGTCAAATCATCTGAATGAATTTCACACAATTTTCAGCCAGTTAACAGCACAGGAGATAGTCTTTCCAGATTCAGTGAAGGCTATGTTTCTCTTAATCACTTTGCCAGACAGTTGGGATACTTTTCGTACAGCGTTAAGTAATTCTGTCGCGCTAGAAGGTCTTACAAGTGCCAATGTAGAAGGCAGCTTGCTCACAGAGGAAGTGAACAGGAAGAACATTGACAAAGGCAAAGGCAATAGTGCTTTGGTCGTTCGAGGGAGACAACAGTTTAAAGAGAAGAAGGGTAAGAAGGCACAAAACCGAAGTAAGTCTCGTGATTCGAAGTCAAAGGATGACATAGAATGCTACCATTGTGGCAAGAAGGGTCACATGAAGCGAGACTGTACGAAGTGGAAACAAGAAAAAGGAAAAACAAAGAGTTCTGAGCAAGATGAAAAGAAGAGTTCATTGAAGATTGAAGAGGTGAATGTCACAGGATCTGGTTCAGACAGTGATTCTGGTATAGCAGCTGGTGACATCTTCCTTACAAGCAATCTTGATTCTGTTTTCTTGACTGCAGAGGATGGACATGCTATGAGTGATTGGATTATCGACTCAGGGGCATCTTTACATGTTTCTCCGCACAAAGAGTGGTTTACATCATATGTGGCTACTAAAGATTATGTCAGACTTGGCAATGAGCAGGTTTGTGACATACTTGGAGTGGGAGATGTGCAGTTGAAGTTTCAGAATGGCTCTTCTTTATGGCTCAAGAATGTCAGACATGTTCCAGCAATCCGAAAGAGCTTGATTAGTACAGGGAAGTTGGATGATGCGGGTTATGGGACAGTTTTTGGGAACAGCGCTTGGAAGATCTCCAAAGGTTCGATGACTGTAGCACATGGCAGCAAGTCAGGAACTCTGTACACTTTACATGTTTCAGAGGTTAAAAACCATGTAATTAATGTGATTGAGCAGCCAAGTGTGTCACTGTGGCATCGTAGGTTGGGACATATGTCAAAAAGATGAATGGAAATACTTTCTCATTATGGTTATTTGCCTGGCTTTTCATTTCAAGATTTTGAGTTTTGTGAGCATTGTGTTTATGGTAAGCAAACACAGGAACCGCACAGATCAAAGAGGAATCGTAGGGACGAACGGTTAGCTCTTGTACACAGTGATCTATGCGGACCAATGCCTAGTTTGTCACTAGGGGGAGCAGTGTATTTTTGTACATTCATAGATGAATATTCTCGCAAAGTATGGGTTTACTTCTTGAAGCACAAGGATGAGGTGCTCAAGGTCTTTAAGACATTCTTGCAGCTTGTGGAGAATCAGAGTGGTCAGAAGCTGAAGTGCTTGAGAACTGACAATGGTGGAGAGTACGTTTCCAAAGCTTTTCAAGACTTTTGTGAAGCAAAAGGGATTAAGCGGAAACTTACTGCACCATATAATCCTTCACAGAATGGGGTTGTAGAACGTATGAATAGGACCATACAAGAGAAGGTCAGAAGCATGTTGTCAAATGCTGAGTTGCCTGATGGATTTTGGGCGGAAGCAGTGGATACAACAGTCCATTTGATCAACCGGTCTCCTAGTAGGGTTCTGGATAAGAGTGCAGTGGCCGAGATGCTATGGACAGGCAAGGCACCTTCGTATAAGCATCTCAGAGTCTTTGGTTGTGAAGCTTATAGCCATATTCCTAAGGAGTTCAGAAATAAGTTAGAACCAAAGAGCAAGAAGTGTATATTTCTTGGCTACGGAGAATCGGGCGAGATGGGTTACCGGCTTTGGGATCCTGAGTCCAGAAAGCTTATTCGTAGCAATGATGTGCATTTCAATGAAGCCAAGTTTCACGCTAAGCCAGAGAAGACAGAGGAGATCAGAAGAGTTGTCTTCAGGGAAGATGGACCTAGTGCTAGCACATCAAGACAGCATGGTCAGGCTCAGGAACAGCCTATAGTGGCTAGAGAGGCAGAATCAGTTGTGGTGAGACGTTCTGAGCGTGTCTCCAAACCACCTGATCGTTATGTGCCATCTCTAAATTATGTCATGCTCACAGATTGCGGAGAACCATCTTGTTACAAGGAAGCATTACAAGTGGTTGACTCGAAAAAATGGCAGTTGGCCATGCAGTCAGAGATGACAGCTCTGCATAAAAACTAGACATGGAAGTTGGTTAAATTACCACAGGGCAAAAAGGCTCTACCTTGTAAATGGGTTTACAGGTATAAGATCACCGCTCATGATAGTCAGCCAAAGTACAAAGCAAGGCTTGTTGCCAAGGGCTTTAAGCAAGAACAAGGCATTGACTTTGATGAAGCCTTCTCTCCAGTGGTCAAGATGACTACATTGAGATGCTTTCTTGCATTGGTTGCTATATTGGATTTGGTGTTGCACCAAATGGATGTCAAGACAGCGTTCTTGCATGGTGATTTAGATGTGGAAATTTACATGCAGCAGCCAGAAGGGTTTGTTGAGAAAGGCATGGAACATTTGGTATGCCAGTTGTTAAAGAGTCTTTATGGCTTAAAACAATCACCGAGGGCATGGTACCATAAGTTCCACCAGTTTATGCTTTCTCAAGGCTACAAACGTAGTGAGTTCGATCACTGTCTATATACAAAGAAGGCTAAGGATGGCAGTTGGCTGATCCTTATTTTGTATGTGGATGACATGTTGATTGCTGGCAAACACTTGGAAGAAATTTCAGCTTTGAAGTCAAAGATGGCAAAATCATTTGACATGAAAGACATGGGTGAGGCAAGTCATATACTTGGTATGCGCATTGAGAGAGACAGATCAAAGAAGTTGATTTGGTTATCTCAAACAGAGTATATTGACAAGGTTTTGCAACGTTTCAATATGGAGAAGGGAAAGGAATTGAGTGTTCCATTGCCACCATATGTGAAACTTAGCAAACAAGATTGTCCTGTGTCTGAGGAAGAACAGGCTGAAATGGATAAGATTCCATATGCGTCTGCAGTGGGTAGTTTAATGTATGCAATGATTGCTACACGTCCGGATATTGCATTTGCAGTGGGAGTGGTTAGCAGATATATGTCAAATCCCGGCAAGAAACATTGGGAGGCAGTGAAAGGTATCATGAGATACTTAAAACATACAAAGAGTATGCGCATATGCTATGGTAGTCAGGATTTGAGTGTCAGAGGATACACTGACTCAGATTATGCAGGAGACTTGGATAAGAGGAGATCTACATCACGCTATGTCTTTACATTGGCTGGAGGTGCCATATCATGGCGATCTCGATTACAAGATTGTGTTACGCAGTCTACTACAGAAGCTGAGTATGTTGCAGCAAATGAGGCATGCAAAGAAGCTATTTGGCTTGGTAGATTGGTTGCAGACTTGGGAATCAATGCAGATATGCCAGAGTTATATTGTGATAGTCAAAGTGCTATACAATTGGCAAAGAATCCAGTGTTCCATTCGAAGACTACGCATATTGATGTGAAATATCACTTCATTAGGGAAGTACTTGAAGACAAGCAGATACAACTGCTGAAGATCCACACCAAGGACAATCCTGCTGATCTACTCACAAAGGGACTTCCAGGAGAGGGCTTTGTGCATTGTCGTGAGTTATTGGGCATTGGATAGATGGCAGCCATGTAAATCTTTGTACATTTATGTTCATAGATTTACAGTTACTTAAAGTGCCACATTGGACTTTAAGTGGGAGGTTGTTGGGATTAAAGCCCAAGTGGCCTCTTATGCGGATATGGCCGGCCGCCCGCCTAACTCACTTACCTCTAACTCTTTGTATATACTAACATATTCTTTGTGAATACTAAGGAATCAGGAGATAACCCTTCTAACAGTTCTCTGCGTACTGTACTGTGTAAGCTCACTGTGTGTGTGTGTGAGAGAGTCGACCCACGCTCCGCTCCGCGACTTCACTTTGGATCTATCATTGTATCACGTGGCCAAGGGTAGAAGAAGCTACACATATGATTTAGTGGACAATCAAGCGGTATCTTTGGATTCAATAATTGCTAAAGCGCACTTGGATTATGATGCCACAACAAAAAAAATATGTGCTTGATGCTAATGATTATAAGGTCTTTAATGATTATTTGAAGTATATGAAAGGTTATTTGATCTTGTGTGCATGGCTGTTTTTAGTTAAATTATATTAATGCTCAAAGTCATCTTGGCATGCTTGAGTTTCTTTTGTAGGATGAATAGGGATGGATAATATGCAAGTTTGATTTTTGAGGTATATGTTTTTTCTTCATTTTCTTTTCATAATTATTTCCTTTTGTAAATTCTAAAACTTGTAAGCATTAGCTTCTTAATTAACATATATCAGCTTTCATCTTATGGTGAATTTCAATATGGTGTAGGTGCAAGAGTGATGGATACAAAGTTTTGTTGTGTTTTGTTGAAGGCTTATATCATAATACCTCAAAAAACCTTTACTTATAATGAAAAAACATTTTGTTATGTGGAATCTCCATGGAATTCAATGAAAGATGCCATATAATACATGTACTTTATAAAGTGAATTAGTTACTCATGTTAAGTATTTTGTAATGTGACTTGTATTTTATGGAGAGCTTTAATATGGTACAAGCCCACACGTTTTAGCTACAAAGTGTCTTTGCATTTTTCCAATTGTTTATATCATACTATCTAAGGAGATCTCTACTTATAAATGATGAGACTAATATTTTTTAGAGCATCCATGACATTTAAAGAAGAACTTATGATATAAGCATTTATGTGCATTAGTTACTCATATTTATTGCTTTTTCATTGTCCTTTTTGAGATTGTGTCATTGTTATGTATGTTTGTGAAAAAGATGATTCAATGCTATCGTATGATCAGTATGGTCTATAGATGTTTTGATAGTTGTCTATTTTTTGCACTTGCCAATGGACATTGCTCACTAGTTGGCATTTAAATGTTGTCTCTTTGAGCGTGTTGATAGAAACATTTCTCCAACATGGATCTCGCATTGGACTTGGTGTCTTTAAGCGAGTTGATAAAAGGATATGACCACTGGTTTGTGTCTTTGTGCATCAACATTTTGTTTAAGGCTTATGGCTTTGTGCATTGACATTTTATTTTATTTTGGAGCATGTTACTATCAAGATGTGGTGAGCGTGTATATGGAAAGGAAGGGTTTGGGTTTCTTGTACCACATGTGATCATGTAACTTGAAGCTTGCATTGTGCAACACACCACTGTGGGTGTGAGAACTCTTAATGATATTGTTTGTCTCATTGATTGCTGGAAAAACATGATGTGATGTTTATGCCAAACCTATCACCCTCAACAAAGCATAAAAGTCCCTTAATTAACTTTTGACTATACATGTAATTTATTTGTGCAAAAGAAAAATATTGTTCAAGAGTGTTCAACTTTACATGTGGTTTCTTTTGACTGTGAACAAAAGAAAAATAGTTGTTTTTTGAAGCACACCATTTGCAAGCTATGAACATGCTTTATGCTTAAATGTGTTAATGAAAACATTGGGATAGTACTCAAGACCTATTGGAGAAACATGTGCTTTCTGGTAATTTGGTTGATGTGTATGGCCAGTTGTGGATCACTCTTTTATGGAAAATTGATGTGGTTTACTGAAGTGTGTTGATTGCAAGATATACCCAACATGGTCATGATAGTGTGGTTTCTCAGAGTCTGTTTGTGGTATACGTGGGGAGGTGCAAACACCTCATATGCTAATTGTGCACTCGGATCGATTTAAAATTTGAGACAATTTTTGGCTAGCAAATTATTCACAACATTCAATCACATATACAAAGGAAAAGTTTAAAGGTAATCTCTTTTTGTGGATTGAGGCAATTCATGCATTGATCTTGATAGAAAAAGTCAAAATTTCACACTTGTGGGATGAAAGGAAAAATAAAATTATAGGTTGTGGGAAGATTGTTACATTGTCAGGATTTCATGCTTCAAACCTTACTAATTGGGTATGAGAAGCTATGGAAAAACAAACTCAGATTGATTACCTGTAATGATTGGTCATCAGTGTGCACTAGAACTTGGATGAATTTTGGGGAAATTTTTTATCAGGTTACACATCAAATTTTGCATCAAGCCGGATAATGGCTGATTTGGAGCAGGTCAAGCGTTGATTTACACTATCTTTGGATGGGTCAGAATTGGACGAGTATCCAGAGTGCAGGTTGATTGGGCACATAGTTTGAAAGTCAAACTAAGACACATTGAGGATACACCCGTCGATTCCTTAGTATGTTGTCAGCCACTATGCTACACACTCTTTGACTAGTTTTACTCAGCTAGATCATGCGAGACCTAAATTTTATATGTAAGATAGGGGTATGATAGTTTTCTTCATTTATTGTCATAGAAGCGTAGAAAGAGGGGCCATATTTCCTAATACGAGTCGTATATAGGGGTTTTATCAAAGTTGTCCACTTGCAGGTGGCGTCCCGTTTTGTATATAGAGTGAATCCCTCGGGGGTATGACCCCATTTTGTGCCTTATATGGTCAAGAATGTGTCTCTCCACTCAATTTCTCTTACCCTACCATTAGAGTTGAAGCGTCTAAGAATATGCTGGAAGAAATGAAAAATCAAACAAAAGCCATCCGAAAGGATACTCAGACAGCTCGGGATCGTCAAAAGCAGTATGTGGATAGTAAGAAATCCGAAAGAATATTAAAAGAAGGTGACAAGGTTTTTCTTTAATTTCATCCAAAGAGAAGCACCTTAGCACTTGGAAAGTACAAGAAGCTTAGCCCACGTTATTGTGGTCCTTACGAAGTGATCAAGTGTAAACCTATCCAAGCTTACAAGTTGAAGTTGCCAGCTCACATCAAAGTCCACAATGTCAATGGAATGATTGGATCATAAATTCGACTATGGAACTATTAATTATGGCTCTTATTCACTTAGAAGCAATAGGTTGATATGAGAAACTTGGAACTATTAATTATGGCTCTTATTCACTTGGAAACAATAGGTTGATATGAGAAACTTGGAACTATTAATTATGGCTCTTATTCACTTGGAAACAATAGGTTGATATGAGAAACTTAAGCCTCAAGAATGTATTTAAAGATAAGAGGTGACCCTTAAGAAAGAAGGAGTAATTTTAGGAAAGAGCGTAATTTTAGGAAAGGAGGAGTATTTTTAGACGAGAAGGAGTAGGAGGAGTACTTTTAGAGGAGTATTTTTAGATGAGAAGGAGTACGAGGAGTATTTTAGGAAAGGAGGAGTACTTTTAGACGAGAACGAGTACTTTTAGGAAAGAAAGAGGAGTGAGTCAAGTTTAGAGCTTCTTTTCTTGGAAGCCAAACTTCTTCTAAAATTAGAGACTTGAAATCGCGCATCGTAATGCACGTCCTACAAATTTTAATTTTTAATTTTAATTTTTAGCAACAAACGTGTGAAAAATTATCTCTCTACTTTTTAGTATTCTTAGCTTTTGATTTTAGCCTTGAGAGCTTATATAAAGACCCCTCTCCCTTCACTTTCAAGACACACATAGAAGTTCACAGAAGCGGAAGCTCTCTTTCCTTGATGTTGGAGTTACCTTCTCTCCCTGAACCTCTCTCCCTCAAGCTCTTACCCTCAATCCATCTCCATCTCCAACTTCTTCTCTATTGTTGGTGTGCTGTCCCTCAAAATTCTTGAGTTCTCTTTCTCTCTTTTCCCCTTCTCTTTTGCAATACAATGGCCATGAAGCCAGTGACTCAAAGCTCGATGGACACTCATGCCACTCCACCTCCAAGAAAGGTGCAAAGGAAGGCATCAACTACTCCAAATGTTGCTCAAGCGGAGGTATCGGCTGCGAAAGAAGTTGAAGCCATCCAACCAGGAACTAACACTAACCATTCATTCTACATAAGACAATAAGGACTCATAACCCTACCTCTTGTGGTTGAGGTCATCCAACACTTAGGCGCGGCACATTGGGCTTTACCACCCCAACAATCTCCCACTCAAAGGACAATGTGCCTTTAAGCTGAGGTGACAATGTATATATGCATATAATACATGTAGACAATGACCATGATCATCTACCATTTCTCATGAGTGCCCGACAATGTGCAAACCGCTCTAAAGGTAAGCCCTTTGTTAGAAGATCAACAAGATTCTCAATGGTGTGAATCTTTGTGCTGATTTGGTAAGATGAATTTGTAATTCTGCATTGTTATACATGATGACCGGTAAGTCAAGCCTAAGAATTCCCTTAAACTATTCAAGAAACGTGATTATATCACAAGAAATAAGCATACAATTTCATAGAGTAAAGAATTATTTGATTAATGGTTACTGTTTGATAAACTGTCTCTATTTGATATTGGAAGTTAGTTAATCATGTTTGAGAAATAATTTAAAGAACAAAATTGTTGAAATAATATCTTGTTTCCAGATGAAACTCGTGGTTAGCGAGGTGATTCCGCGGTTAGTGAAGAATAAACTGAGGTTATCAACTCTCTTTTTGTCTCTTGCGGTTAGCGAGATGTTCCCTTGCGATTAGCGATTGGAAAAGCTTACACATTTTGCAATTAGCGAATAAGTTAATCCTTTGCAAAAGCTCTATTGGTTAGATAGAGAAAGTCCACGGGTAGCGAAAAACTCTTAGAATAATTGAAAGATTCATTTTTGTTGAATTATAGGAATGTCTTCATTAGACCATGTTCCCTTGCTATTAGCGATTGGAAAAGCTTGCACATTTTGCAATTAGCAAATAAGTTAATCCTTTGCAAAAGCTCTATTGGTTAGATAGAGAAAGTCTGCGGGTAGCGGCAAACTCTTAGAATAATTGAAAGATTCATTTTTGTTGAATTATAGGACTGTCTTCATTAGACCATGTTTTTAAATAATTGTTTTGGTGATTTTTTAAGGGTTGTATGAAAGAATCTGCAGTCGAAATTAATAAAGGAACACTGTTTGTATATATATAATAACGTGGTAGTAATTAGAAAACAAGAAGAACGGGTGAGTGCGGTATGGAAAGTGAGAGACTAGTATCCTAACGGATCTACGTCTACAGACGGGTGGACCCGATTAGTCGGGTACTTTTCACAAGATTTTTAGTTAGTTTAGACTAAGTCTTATATTATATTTGTGGTTTATGAATGGCGGCCATGTCTCTTAAATGTGGAGAAAAAGGTGTTGTTTATGGATTCTGAATATGTCAATAAGATCTCATCTTTATGTTAGGAAGTAGCTTTCATTAGAATCCTTGATTTATCGACCTAGCTTGTGGTGTATGACCCTTATAACCACAAACATGATGGATAGCAGACTTCCTCTCTTCTGTTGCTTGTATCTCTACTTTGTGGAAATGGAGTAGGGTGTCGTCAATAGAATTTGAGAATAAAGGAAGGCCATCTATCAAGTCACCCCAATCTTCTCCGGGCTGGGGACCTCACACATATTTAAAGGCCCTTGGCCTCAAAAGTAGTTACATGAGAAGCTGTAAACTTAAAAGCATCTAGTCCAAAAGCAATGTATCTAGAAAGTTGCCAGCATGTTTTACTAAAATTCTTACATCTTTCCACGTCGATAGTCAACATAAAACACAAAAATCCGTACAGATCGTCCACGTCAGCATGTCTGTGCAAAACCCAAAAATCCATACAAGTTTGCCACATTATCAGCTGGCTACATATCTTTGGTGTGTGTGTGTGTGTGTGTGTGTGTTGGTCTTGCTTCATTTAAATGCCTTGATGTCTCTTGGGCCCCGTTGAACGGGGTCCCATAAGTTGGTGGAAACTCTTCTTAAAAGAAAATAGGCCTCTCGGCAAGACTTTATAAGTTAATAGAACTTCTCCTGCTGCTTCAGATTCTTCACTTAGGGTCTAGGACTTTGAGTCAGGATTTGCAAGTTGGATCCGTTCTTCAGTGGCTTGACACGTTAATAATTTGTCACATTCCGCTTCTTGAAAAAAAGTAATCATCTGCGATTACAGTATATTTGCAAAACAACTCAAGTTAGCTCAATAATTACCGAGGGTCATTCCGAGGGACAATCCGACGAACAATTAATTTTCTTATTCCAAATTGTATCTCTCAATTTCTTGGTTTGTTGGATTCCAAAAGTATCTCATCATCCAATAAGAAATATTCAATGGTTGGCACATCAAAATGCATCACAAATGCTCACATATGCATGTTACAAGACATAGAAACATAAAGTTTCCAATAAACACTCCTCTCGCATAACCTAAAAAGGTCCGAGACGAGAAATATAGAGGCCTCTTACAACCAAACACCCCCTGGACTACAACTTGCATCGTTTGGAGGTGCTGAGAGTAACCACTACTCAGACTTATCGATACTCCTCCCACATGACCATCCAGGTCTAAGGCAGGAGTAACAACAACAAATTTTTTTCAGGCATTCAATACTCCCCCCGAAAATAACCACAAGGGTCCGGGCCATGAGTATGTGCAATCATTCTCAAACATCATTTGTCACTACTCCACCCGGGAGTAAATCACCAAGCATTGAAACAAGTAATTAAACCAGAGTCAAACATTTCAAATTGGCACCAAGACAAGTTCAAAGTAGCTACCATCTATTTCAAAGACATTCCAAACAGGATCACCAAACAAGGTCTCAAACAAATACTCAGACAAAATTCAAACTTAAAAAGCAATTTTGAGATCAACCGAGAGCAAAAAATTGATTGACTTTCCATCCTGAAACCTGCACCAAAAATTAGGGTTAGATTCCTCCATCAGATTGTATCCAACCACAACATGGTCCATTTGCTCTTGGTCGGTCAGTGTTCTTGTGGTGGTGATGGTAGTCCCAAGACACAACAATCACACAGGACCTCCAAGGTTATCAGCTCAAGAAGAGACACCTACTGTGAGAAATCTCAAGAAATTTCAAGTCGTAATCTACAAGGGTTTCCATGGTAATCATTTCAAGATACCCCACTCTGCTAGAAGATCCCAAAAACCATATAACTTTGGGCAAAAAATGTATTGAAATCTTGCCAAGCCCTTGGAGTCTACGTCTTGGTAGCTATAGACATTCATCGCTACACGAATTAGAATAGCGGCTTGAAAACAACCCTTGATCCTTCCTTTGCAAGTGATCTTTATGGCTTATGTCGTGTAAGACATGAGCGACAATGAAGACGAGAGCGTGCCCAATTCGCGATGGAATAAGGGTGGGAGTAGCTAATAAATTCGATGGACCGTAGAGCTTCTTCAATAAAATTTCTTGTAAAGCTTAGAAGGGCCATCTTGCTCTATCTACTCTTTGGTAGGACCGGGGACTACGAAGAAGTAAGGGTGGGAGTGGCTAATAAGTCCAGGGTCGGACCGTGGAGACTCTTTAATAAAATTTCATGTAAAGCTTAGAAGTGCCATCTTGCTTTGTATGCTCTTTGGTAGGACTAGTATGCCTTCAGAAAAGCACACATCTGAAGCTCTGGTACCACTCTCACAAGATGAGCACCACGTGCCAACAAAAAAGAACAGACTGAGAAATCTTTTAGCACTTCAATAACAACTGAAGTGAAAGAGAGAGAGTACATGCGACACAAAGTGGTGGAATTCCACCCTAGAGAGTATTGGCCCCAAACCTAGGCACCCCTTTTGGTATTTCTTTATATTGCTTGAACTCAGTACAATGGCAATAGTCCACCCTCTGCACCTTCGTAGAAGCGTGTCAAAGAATGATCCCTCTGCACAAATTTAAAGGCCCTTGGCCTCAAAAGAATCTACATGAAAATCAATAAACTCAAAAGCATTTGGTCCAAAAGTGTTGTACCCAGAATGCTACGGGCACATTTTACAAAAATCCCTACACCTCTGCCACATCAACAGTCAACAAAAAACACAAAAAATTGTATGAATCTGCTACATCAGCATGTCAACACAAAACCGAGACATCCGTATAGGTTTGCAATGTCATTAGCTGGCAATGAATCTATCCAAGAAATGAACCTATTCAAGAAGAGATCCAAGATCCTCTCCCTACGTCCATGTAGATGCTCCTGTGTAAACAATTGATATGACGTGTCAAGGTCCGGTGGTAAGCATGTATCCACCCAAGATGGTGATGTCTTCTATGGGAATATCGCGATCCCATATGCCATGAGCATGTCCATATCTTAGGTGAACTCCTCTTATGTGTGCATAGGTGTGTCCAAAGCAAAACACAAGTCACCACCCCCTCTAGAGTACACAACCACCATGAATGATGGTTGGAATGAATGGATCTCCCAAGGAAGCCGATGTCAAATCTATCGTGCATTGTAGCAGTCACCAAGAGATTGGAAGGACCACCACCGGATCGTGTCTTGTTAGAAGGTAACCTCAGGTTTGTCAAAAACACAAATCATGTGTCTAATGTCCACCCAAAAATGCAACTGTGAGATGATGAAAAGTTGCTCTCTAGTGATTTTCTGCGTGCTCATATGCTCTCAGTAGCATGATCTGCTACTGTGGTTACTCACTGAGGGTACTACTAGAACTGTTGTCAGGAAACATTGAAAGACTACTGGCTCTTATGGTATATTTCTAGGCCAAGTCGATCCAGGAAACAATACTTGATTGCGGGTACTGAAGGTTGAGATGCTGATATTGAGGCTTAAATGCGAGATAGAAGCCTTGGTAGAGGAGGTGACTATGGATGGTGGAGTGATGGATTTCTACGATGAGGCAAAATTTGTTGAATGCATTTTTCTCTTTCAGTAGTGAACTTGAAGCTAAGATCACCCTGTACACAACTAGAGAAAGAGAAACGAGTATGAGGGGAATCAAACCCCGACACTAGCCGTATGAGGCTATCACCACAAGACTTCCCACCACCCACCGTTGTTAGTAAGATTTCAAAAGAATAAAAATCATGACGTCACAACAAATTAATTTGAGATTAAACCTTACCCATGCAGGTTGATCCGTGAGTTGACACATATGACTAATAGTCCTCATCGTCATCTTTGAGATTAACCATCAATAAAATCTCATCTTCATTGTCCTTGTTTACTTCTTTGAACTCCTCTATTAACTGAGTCAACGGCAGTTAACAGAAGCTGCTAAAGACCAAAGACGTATGAATGCACATCAAGGATGAATGCAAAGAAGCAATAAGGATCGGAGTTACACATTTTTCACGTTTTTCCAAAATGGTCACGTATTGTAAATTTCCGATTTATTTCAAGCCATTGTAATATTTTAATGTGTTACGGGCTCAATGGGAGTTTCAAGCTGTAAAGAATAGGCCAATTACTATGCCTAGGTTGCAAACTCACTAAGTGGTGGAGCCCTAAAGGCCTTGGGCGCCTGAACATGCATATTTTTAACCTAGGTATATAAGGCAGTGTGTAAAAGAAATTAGGGTTCTCAAGTCATTTGTTGAGAGCACTCTTTGATGAGATCTCTTGAGGTGTGTGGCTATGGAGTCCTTGAGCTTCTCCTTGCTCATGAGACTTGATTAACACTAATCAATGATTCATTCTCTCTCATTATGCCTCTCTCTACTTCTTATGATTTCCTATGATGCTTAGATCAACTAGATCTTAACTAAATAGTGGTTAATCCCTCTCTAATCTTGTGTGATTGCCCTCTTTTTCTTGTGTGTGCATGTAGGTGTGATTGGAGTGTGGTGCTCGATAGATCTATGTGTGTGTGCTTGCGATTAGTGTGTTGCATGATAGGATTAGTGTTGTGTGCGTCTTGCAATCATAGTGTGTGTCATTGGGTTGATTGGAGGTGAAGAGAAGTGGATATGGAGATTGCCCTTCATTGTGGATTAGCTCTTCCATAGGCCGAGAAGCTCACTTCGTAGAGTTAACCATTTGTGTTGCCACGATTAGTTCACGAACCGTGTGAGTGTTTCCATGTCCTAGCTGGGTAGCTCATCCCTTCGTATTGACAATTTTGTTGGTCATTGGAGCTATTGCAACGATGGGACCCCTAACATTTGGCACCGCTGCCGGGGACGATGGCCTACGCTAGTGTAATTGTGGCATAATCGAATGCGTTCCCTCACTAATTTCACTTGTTTGTTTATGTTTTTGTGGATTTTGAATGTGTGTGCATGAAGCATTGTGTTCATAATTCCCTATTGTGTGACCGTATCTTGCCAATTGTGTGTTTACGCACTCTAATTTCACACTAACCCCTTGCTAATTTGACTATTTTTTGCTAATTTACTAACTTGCTATAAAGGATTGGAGCATTCGACCATTCAATTGATCTTCAACGAAAGGTAATCAAGGTGGTATTTTCAACCTCCCTAGAATCTAGTGATGTGCAGAATTGTGTAGAGATCCCACCATGATGATGCAATGTAATGATATGCTATGTTGACGCAATGTAATGTAATGCAATGTGGATTCGTTTTCACGCCGTCGTAATGCCGAAATTTTTAAGATTTGGTGGCGTACGATTTGACAAGTTTCAATTGCTAATTGGTGATTGTAGGTTGCTAATTGGGTGCCTAATTGAGTTAATTGCATGCTTGGATGCTCAATTTCAAGTGTGTGTGCACTAAAATCAAGTGTGTGTGCATTCTAATTGAGTGTGTGTATGCGTAATTTTAGGTGTGTGTGCACTATTTTGTCCATGTTTGTGCACCAAAAAATCAATGTGTGCGTTATGATTTTTGAGTTGTGATGATTGATTTGTGAAGTCACATTGCAAATCCGACAAGTTTAACACTTTTGTGTGCGCACCTAAAGATTGGTAAAAACTATCAATTTTTGTGTGTGTGTGTGTGCCTAAAAAAGTGTTTAATTTACATGGTTAATTCAATGTTTTGATTGCATAAATGATGTGTGTCATTAAATGCTGCATTTTTGTGCTCAGAATAGGGATTTACACACTCTAATTGCGTCAATTTTTGACCTAATTTCGTCGGTAATTTTACCAGTTTAATTGCTTAGTCTTGATTTTATTGATAACATTGTTGGCAATTGAATTGATGTGATTTTGGAAATTTTATCTAGCTGCACTAATCTCCAATGTGTGGAGAATTTGTAGAAATGTTTTGGATATTTTTCAGATAGTTTTTGCAAATTTTTGGCAATTTTTTACTAATTTTTGCATTGATTTTTGGGCAATTCCATAAAAATTTGATTTTGCAATCTTTACTAGCTATTTCATGTGTGCGTATTTACGGCATCATTTTTTTCACATTCGTGCCCTCCGTGGTTGAGTTTTGAGCATTTTGCTATTTACAGGGGTCGAGGTGACGATTGTGTCGCAAATTGCATTTTCGATAAAATCTGCTATTTTTGGTGTGCTTTTGCGTGTTGCAAATGCTCTGTTGTGAATGACGATGATTTTCTAGGATTCCTAGAATTTTTTGGACTTTTTTGGGATTTTTTGGAGTTTCGGCTAATTTTTATCATTTTTGGCATTTTTTGGAAATTTGAAAAGAAAAAATAAATAATAAATAAAAGAAAGCCGATTCGAGCTCGAAGCTTATGCCTTGTGGCACAGAAAACATCTTCGTTGACTAGATCCTTACGATTGCTTGTCGGTTTTAAAATTCTCTTCCTCTTCTTTCCGTCCGCGTGAACCGTCCACTCTCTCTCTCTCTTCTCTTACTCTCTCTTCCTCGGGTCCAATGTATTTTAAATGGCTAAAATCATAAAATCCCCGTTAGATTTTGAGCTTGCCTTGAAGAAAACCGAGACATTTTCACAAGTTTAGTGTGTTTACCGGTAAAGGCTTCACCAAAAAAAAAAACCCAAGACGATTAGTTTCCTTGATCTCTCTCTCTCCCATCTCTCCCTTAACCATGTGTGAACCCACCCCCTACTCACTCTCTCTCTCTCTCTCTCTCTCTCTCTCTCTCTCTCTCTCTCTCTCTCTCTCTCTCTCTCTGCCCACGAGCGTGCACCCTGCTGGCTGTCGCCACCTGCTCCCCGCTGTCGCGTAGTGCGCTGTCAGCCTTGGTTCAACGGCCTTGAGCCCACGCGCTGTCCCGCCATCACCGCTGCTGTTGTGCGTGCGCTGACCCATAGACTCCGTTGTCCCGCCTCTGCCAATATGCCAACTCAACGCCCTTAGTTAATTAAGGTGAGGAGGTTAATGACCCTTAGTTAGTTAGTTAGCCTAGGTTAGTTAGGTTAGTAAAAATCCAAAAAAAAAGAATAAAAAAGAAAAAACTCTTAAAAGGAATTTTAAAAATCTAAAATTTAAAAATATATATAAAAAATTAAAATTTTTTAAAAAATAGAAAAACAATAAAAAAATCACACAAATACAAAAAATAAAAAATAAAAATAAGAAAGAGTTTAAAAAATTCTTAAAAAATAGAAAAATAAATAATAATAAAAAACATAGAAATTTTTTTTTAAAATAAAAATCAAAAGAAACATTAAAAATCCTCACAATAAAATAGAAAAGCATGAAAAATTCATTAAAAAAATAAAAACACCTCAAAAAATTCTTTTAAAAAAAAAAAAAAAACACAAAAAAAGTAGAAAACCTCAAAAAACCCATTAAAAATCCAAAATTCACGGAAAAAAATTTGAAAAATTAACAGAAAGATAAAAAGCACATAGAAAAATCATAATTTCACAAACTCACAAATAATCACAAAAAATTCAAAAAAACTCTCCAAATAATTCAAAAATTGACCAAAAAATTCCCAAAAAATTATATAAATCATAAAATCGTCTAAAAAAATCACAAAAATAAAAAAATTCACAAAAAAATTATAAAAAATCAAAACTTTCTTTTAAAAATTGCAAAAATCATAAAAATACCAAAAAATTAAGAAAATTCAAAATTTCACAAAATTTTAGAAAAATAAAAAGAAACTCGCCGAAAGTACCAGAAAAAGATAGAAAAAACCAGAACGAGCCAGAAAATGTTAGAAAAGCAAAAAGCAAAGCCGAGAAGTAGAGTACTGTACACCAAGAAAACACCGCAAACCAAAAATTATGTAGCGTAAAAGCGAATCAGACCAGCCCAAAAAAAGCAAGCAAAACAACCACCTCGAAGCAGTTGAACGATAGGAAAATTTTCAAGTTGTGCATGCTAGAAATTGACTAGTGCGAGTAATTGCGCTGCAAATCAGCTTCCAATTGGACGAACAAGCACAAACCAACAGTGGAGCGGCAGATTAAGCTGTTCAAGGCCCAGATTTTCATCATTTCAAAGGCCCAAATCAATTCTGAGACTGTCGAGCTAGAGTTAATCAACTCGTGTGAGTCTGAAGAGCAGTCAACTGCAAAAGTGCTTTGACTAAAGCAGTTTTATCAAGCCGGGCATGAGAAATTTTGCTAATCAATACTAGAATCCACCAATTGACAGTTTTTGTAAATTGAGCCAACATGGACTCAAATCAATCCGAGAGTTCAAGTACAGCGAGACAAGCCAATAACAGTGGCAGCACAAGTGCAACTACAACCAACCAGATTTTACAACTATATGGCTATAATGGAGACAAAGTCTTGTACACAGAATCATAAGGCCATAGATACTTGATGAGTAGTAAAAGCAGCATAGGAGCCAAGATCCTATTGATCAGAGTAAAGCTAGATTCAGAGAACTCCCAGATGTTCATAGACTTCAGTGGAGCAAGGTATTGCAAGCTCAAAGATGAAATGCAGATAAAAGTGCAAAAAGTCAACCCAAGTGTTTATCCAGAGACCTGCACAAGTCCGCAAAACATACATTTAGTGCATATGCAATCAGGGTCATTGTACATGGATTACAATGGTCAGATCTATAGTCGAGAGCCAGAATTGCAAGATCCAACAGATCAACCAATAGAAGTAAGCCTAAGTGGAGAACCAAGCCAAAGATGGTACAAAGGTCTAGATGGAGCATTCTACAACTTGATGCTCAGTGTTTTGAAAGAAGATACCGACAACTTGGCAAGCACAAAAACAGAATCTTCTCAGCTAGAGCTTGATATGATAGAGCCAGATGAAATATCACCAGTCATGGCATATTTCTCAGATTGTGGACGGAAAGGTGGACACTTTTCCGAAGATTGTCCAAGAAATCTTGACAACATGGATACATCAACTACCAAACAAGGTACATAGAAAATTGGAAATGCGAATCTCGATGTAAGTGCAACTAACTTGTCACTTTTAATGAAATCAGATGATTCTGCATTACCATTAGAAGCACCAGTAAAAGCACTGCAAATTCAAAATGAGCATAAAGATGCACAGACACCTGAAAAGCTTAAATTGATTATCTCAACAACAAATTCTTGCATGAATTTAGTCAAGGTGTCGAGATATCACCGAATGTTGAAAAGACTGCTAGATTTGCAAATGATTCTGCATCCACTAACACAAGTGTGCAATCATTCACGAGTCTAAGGGACACATCAAACACAATGATGTTAGCATTGTATGACACACATAATTCATATGCACACTATGACCAAAAAGAGAAACTGTACAAAAAGGATCAACTTGTTTTTGAACAGCCCACATACCAACTCATAGAAGTGCGTCCAGTGATAGATCAGAAAGGATGGTTCATTTCAGAGGAAAAAATCTATTATAGCCCATCCTCTCTAGAGCTGAAGGATATTAATCAAGTGAACCCAGAAAACTATTCAGAGCCAAACTCTACTCCATCGAAAATCAAGCTTCGATGTTGTGACCAAACAAGCATATACTTTGACCAAAACAGTCATAGATATAGATGAGAGTCTAGCATCTATGATGCATTGGGTTCTGAAACCACATAAGCTCATATCATAGGAGACCCATGGGATTGACAATATCAGGGCAAAGATAATGCTATCTACAGCTTGAGTTGGGAAATAATTTGTCATGTTTCTCAAAGATACATAGGAAACTATGTAGAAGGTTTACAAATACCAAATGTCAACAGTGCTAGCCAAAGTGTACCTTCACAATCCCAAAAGGTGAGACTAAACCAGAGCCAAACAATTTTGAACTCTTACAATGATGCAGGCTATAGTGATCACCCTAGGAAGGGGGGAGTTGTAAATCCAGCAAACTCAGCTTATGCACCAGGAAATGCTACACCAATTAGAAGCCCTAGAGCTTCTAGCCAACACACCCCTTCAAAGAAAAAACCATTGAAAGATCATATGGTAGTTGGAAGTTTCCAATTGACCTAGATTCCATCAGAGTATACATAAAAATGCTTCTATGAAGATCATCAAGTACAGAAGTTTCAACTGATCTCCACAAATCAGTGTCAAAAGCCGACAAAGCCCATAACGTTAAAATAGTTACATGTGATCAAGCTCACATATACATATCAAGATGCACATGGTAACTAATATCAACAAGGTCATGATATTGTATAAACCCCTACGAATGGCCCGACTGAAGTCAAAGACTATCTGAAGATGATGCAAAACCTCAAGCTGCCAGAACAGGTGACAAAAAAGTCAAAGTCAGTGGGAGCTAAAGTCCAAAAAGCTACACAAACATTAGGGAATTTTGGAGGTCATTTGGAGGGCCTTCTAAGAAAATGTATTTTTTTGCACTCTCTCTCTAGAAAAAATGGCAAATAATAGAGCTGGGTCTTTCATAGTAAAAGTTCAAAAAGTGTACTTTAAGTAGATTCCTTACTCTTCTGAACATTCGATCGTAGTGATGAGGGATAATCCTCTTTTCAGTTGCATTGAATGAACCTCGTCAATATGGAGGGAATGAGGCTAACATGGAGGGACGAAGGCGTAGCCGCTATTCACTTTCCATTAAACCTGCACATTTGGCTAATGGCGCACTACTCAAATGGCACAAATGTTACCCAGAAAGGAGCCAAATATCACCTTCACATTGATTTGGACAATGAGTACCAACCATTGATTAAGCGCAGTAAAACAAACACACATATACCTCCCGCTTCCATAGACACGCTCAGAGCTCAGGGAGCTAAACACATAGATATCTGGACGAGAGGCTCTCTCTACCCTAAGAATCCAATGACTAATGCGTCTCCACCGTTTGTCAATCCTACAAGCTTATTGACCTTTGCTGGTGATGGAGAAAAGGGCCTTCTGGGTTATTGTAAATCCCTTACAAGAGAATCTGAAACTTACAAGGGCATTCTCCAAGCTCAACAATGTGAGATTGTTTGCCTTTCACATTTACATTCTACAGATCAGTTTACCATTTTGCAACATAAAACAGAGGTACAAGAACTGAAAGGAAAGGTGCGAAGTTGTCAAATGAAGGACACCATCTTGGGTGGTTGTATCCGAAAGAAGAAATTGTGCAATCTTGAAACATTGCAGGTTGCATCAGGAGGTCTCAAGAAAAGAATCCGAGCATTAAGGTGATGCTTCTTGGTTGGCTACATTATCTTAGTTAAGTAATCTTTTTGTTTTTTCTTGTTATGCATTGTTTTCATGTGCCTAAATAGTGTTAGTGAAGCAAATTTTCTGTTATTTACTTATGCATTGTCTTCATGTAGAGATTCAATCTATCCTGACAAGGAAAACATTGACCCCAAAACCAATATAGGAAAGAGATTGAAGCCACTTATAAGTAGAAGCCTGGCAGCAGATATAGTACATGACAAGAAGTTTAAGGTCCTACAACGAAATGTAGTGGACCGCTTTATTTCAGAGAACTCAGTGCCTGCAAAAGAGATACAAGGCACACTTGATTCACTTGGTGTAAGCAAAAGAGGATATTCGGCTATCCAAAAGTCTGTCTCATCCATCTTTGTTAAGAAGGGTATAAAATCCAAACTTCTACCATCAGCCTCAAGTGTTTGGAAAGAGAGGCTTCAGCTTAATGAGGCACAGGGAGACTATCTTGGACAGCCCTTTCATATTAAAGCAACTTACAGTGGCCATGGAGCAAACATGGCATATGATGAGTTCAATAATATTTTTATGGACCTGCGGATATTACAGAAGAGAATGGTGGAGTTTTACAACATCACATTTGAAGAGTCA
This sequence comes from Adiantum capillus-veneris, assembly GCF_014529385.1. Taxonomy (NCBI): domain Eukaryota; kingdom Viridiplantae; phylum Streptophyta; class Polypodiopsida; order Polypodiales; family Pteridaceae; genus Adiantum; species Adiantum capillus-veneris. The sequence continues at coordinate 14,415,533 of NC_140932.1, read as the reverse complement.
CGAGGGGTATTACATTTTGTGTTACAACTGGATGAGTGTGAGCTTGTTAAAGAGAAAAAGCTAGAGCGTGTTACTATTACTTTAATGAATAGAGCCCTCTCAAAGTGTCGCAGTGATGATCCTTCATATTTTAGTGTTCAATCAGAATCTAACATATGGTGGCTTGGTGCGTTTGAGGTAAGCGAGATTCTCAGGTAAGCTCAAATGTTCACATCTACTTAAGTCTCATGTATTTTGTGTTGCAGGTAAAGAAAGAAGATCATGAGATTCTATATTGGGTGTTCCATCGAACTAATATTCCGGAGGTGATTGATCGACAGACTAACCAGGGAGAGGTACTACGTCTAGATGGAAGGGGAGACTTTCAAGTTCAGTGGCATCTTGCAGATGACCTCAAAACATTAAAATGCATGTATAATTGTGGAATGGGTGTAATGGCAAAGTCGCCGTGTTTGTTCTGCATGGAGCCTGCAAAGGTCATGGACCCAAAGTGGTGGAGAAAAGCTCCAACACGTCACATTGAGGATCCTGCTTTTCGACCGTTTTTGAAAATACCACTTGTGAATGTCCACATTTGTACAATGCATGCCCTTTGTAAAATTGTGGAGAAATTGGTCTACTTATGTATCGGGTTTGCTTGGAAGATTAAGAACTCGGCAGAACGACGAGTAGCCCTGCAGTGCTTAGAAATGGTACTGTCGGATATGGGGCTTCATGGTGGCAATGTGAAAATCCAGCGGGATGAAAAGAGATCAACTGCTGAGAAGGATGTCCCATGCAAACCATCCATCGGTGGGGTGAAGGCATGGAGGTTTTTATCTAAACCGCAAGGTACAAGAGATCCGAAGCTAACAAAACATGGAAAAATATATAACACATCTTAAGTTAGCAAGGTAGAGTATCAGAGCTGGAAAAAGCTACATATTGCAGTCAAAGACCAAGAACCAACTACTCGTAACGCGAAGGCTGAGGTTTGGCGATCAATAGAAATCCTATTTTTGATGTGCGACAAAGATGACTAGTCACAAGGTGATATGAACAAGTTCAAGGAGAATCTCAACCTTCTGAAAAAATCATTCAAGACAGCATGGACAGACACCCATATTACTCACTACATGGTATTATCGTGTATTTCATTCTCTCTTATGTGCAAATATGTGAGTGTAAAACATTCTAAGTAATCTGTTTTCATATCCAGCACATCATCTTCAATCATTTACCATATTTTATACAAAAGTATGGGAACCCGGCAATATGGAATACCCAAGGGATGGAAAAGTCTCATTACATGGCGAGAAATGCTTATTTCAGGCACACACGACATGGTGGCTCTCGAATCAAGGCTAACAGTTTGCGAGAACTATTTGAATGGTTCTATCGTAGAATCATTCATCGAATGCAGGCAAAAGAAGTCTTGGCAAATTTAGCAACAGCACAAGCCATCAGACATTTACAACAACAAAAAGTTAAAAGATCAATGGCATACAACAACTTCGGAGCTCGTGAAAGTCAACGAAGGTGGAGAGAGACAATGTTGTATGTGAATCACAAGTGGAGAAAGATACTCTGAGTGGATGACATTGTACAAAATTTATGTAATACATGATCTTATACAATTGCTACTTGAAGTGTATCAAGATTTTGAAGGTTCAATTTTGTTTTTTGGCACGTCACCCTTGTAACGAATCATGAGATGTTTGCCATACTCTAAAAGTTCATCTGGGTTTTGTCTACCAAGAGCTAGTGCCATTTCTGTGTAGGTATAGTAATACGCTTCCCGACCACCTGTATAGCCCGGGCAGTAACCAAAACAATCTCTAGCAAACACTTTGTCCACAAGAATGACTCTTTCTGCACTTTTGGGCAGCACGGGTCCACCCAAGAAGCGTGATAGTGTCTTGAATGTGTAAGTTGCTATTGAACCCTCTTGTGACATGGAATTGTGAAAAACTACTATCGGCGACTCGCAAAGCTTTGAAAGGTACTGCGCTAGGGCCGCATCCCTTCCACGATACTCTCGAGTCCGCCGCCGAAGGAAGTCATCCTTGTCAGCAATCCAAGACTGCACATATCATGTCAGAAGTGACACACACACAGAGAGAGAGAGAGAGAGAGAGAGAGAGAGAGAGAGTTACCATGAAGCTCTCATCCTACAGAAAGAGGTTTTCCTGCCACAGGTCTATAGATGTAGTTGACCCCTGACCTGAATGGTTAAACCAATCCTCCACTTCTTTGTTACTTGTTGATGGTCTTAGGCTTTGTCTTATTGCTTGGAAGGTGGCTTCATCAGGTAGTGTCTCCTTATATTTTTCAGCTTTCTCAAATCATCTTCGGAGGCATTCCATTGGATTGCTGGATGTTTCCATTGCCTCATCATCACTACTATCCTCTGAAACAAATCCACTCCTCTCCTCTTGGAATCTGGAAATAATTGCCAGGGAGAAATACTCCCTTAAATAAAAGACGCTTTGCACATCATGTAAGAAGATATAGGTCCTGTCTTCAATCCTGAAGTCAGGCACAACAGGCAACATCATCTGAGCATGCTTCTCAGTGAAGTTACTGACATCCAATGAAAGTTTGATTTCTGTGGTTTTCACAGAGAGCATCTTACTTCTTTGTACTTCAATTGCCTCAACCTCAAGGTCGACTGTATCTTCAACCTCCTCGACTTCTTGTATATGAGTTGTCTCCTCGCATTCTTCATCTGGTGCTGCATCCTGCTCCTCTAAAACCTCATTAGGATTCTGCATGAGGAATCCAAACAGGCTGTTCAGGTAAATCATAAAGCCAAAGGCTTCTGAATGAGTTTGCATTCTTTTTGGTGCAAAGGGCAGGCTGAATGTCGGCAAGAAGGTGGTAATTCCCTATACTTCTTCAGTCCCTGTCCCTTTCCACCACAGTCATTTAAATGCACAAGAGTCATAGTGGGCAGAACAACCCTCCCTACCTGCACCATCACTTCAAACTTATCTCTGTAGGACTGCAAGAAATTACTGTGCTGAGCTAACAGGTCTTCAATGTCAAACTTTGGATTATACATAGAATGAACTAGATCAAACTTGTCCCCAACACCACAAGATGCTGCAAAATCAAACAGCCTCTCATCAGTTGCAGCTAGGTCTTCCAGAGAAGACACATCCTCTTTGGCTTTACATTTAGTTGCACAGGGACTACTTTCTAGCACATCTGCATCATCTGAGAAGTCTATATTCCTCTTTCTTGTATTTTTCTTGACAAGTACTGTACAGGGTGAGGGAGCCTTGTAGGGTGAGGGATCCTCTTGCCCTGGTGACCTCTCTGATTGATCTTCACCAATTGACTTTTCTTCATATATGTCCTAACAAAAGTCAACAGTTCTTTTGGCAGAAACATTAAGCAACTGAGCCTGCAAAGGTTGAAATCCTGGCACAAGCTCTGGGTCTGGTTTCAGCCTCTTCTGCCTACTGGACCTTAATCCTATTCATCAGGAAACATGACAAGTCTCACTCTCTCTCTCTCTCTCTCTCTCTCTCTCTCTCTCTCTCTCTCTCTCTCTCTCTCTCTCTCTCTCCATATATATATATATCTTTCTCTCTCCAAAGCACAAAAAAAAACACACATAGTGTGTGTGTGTGTGTGTGTGTGTGTGTGTGTGTGTGTGTGTGTGTGTGTGTGTGTGTGTCTTTGTACTAAAGGCGCGCAAGGACGACAACATACTTTTTTCAACTCTCTACGCGCACCTTTAGTACAATTGAGAGAGAGAGAGAGAGAGAGAGAGAGAGAGAGAGAGAGAGAGAGAGAGAGAGAGAGAGAGAGAGAGAGAGAGAGAGAGAGTCATAACTATACTATAGGCGTGCGGAGAGAGCTGTAGACAGTGTTTGGTTGGCTCTGCGCGCCGTTAGTAACGGGGACAGAGAGGGGAGGGAGAGAGAGAGTGTGTATGTCTCTGTGTGTATGTCTGTGTGTATGTGTGTGTGTGTGTGTGTCTATGGAAGTATGTGTTGAGGTGTGTGTGTGTTGAACAAAAGTTTGGGTTTTTCTTTGTTTACACACACACACACACAATTTGTACCAACTGTTGGAAATACAGAGAGAAAGGGTGAGAGATCACTTTTTCTTGGTGGGGTTTGCAGAAACTCCAAGGGAGGTGTCTCCTCCATTGCTTTTTGTCTGTCAAACTGACTCTGTCTCTCTCCCTCTCTCTCTCTGAGAGTAAGGTGTCCCTCTCTCTATCTCTCTCTCAATCTCTCTCTCTCTCTCTCTCTCCTTCTCTCTTTCTATGGTTCTCTCTCTCTCTCTGTCTCTCTATCACTCTCTCTCTCTATCACTCTCTGGCAGTAATGAGGCTCTTTCTCTCTCTATTGTTCTCTCTCTTTCTCTCTCTCAAAATCACACTTATAACGGATACACACGGCGGCGCCCCACGTGTTACTATAAAATAGAGTATAATTGCATGTTGTCGCACGTGCGGTCATTATTGAGACCGTATACTTTTGTACGTCATATATAGAGGTCATGAGAGAGAAAAACCACACCTCGTGAAAGAGAGTGAGTGAAAGAGAGAGAGAGAGAGAGAGAGAGAGAGAGAGAGAGAGAGAGAGAGAGAGAAAGAGCCGTCATCTGCGTCTCCGACAGAAAGCCGACCCATCGACATAACGAATGTAAGGTCTCTGACCCGATCACAAGAGCACCCTTGTACCACGAAATGAATACAATGGAATAAGTTACTATTTTTAGCAGTTTTCCAGATTCTGTCAGTGCCATGATGTTTAGAATGTTATAAAGCTTCAAAATGTGAATTAAAATAATTTTTGTGAAAAATTTCTAAAAATAGTAAGTTTTTGGTCACCCGAACCGTCCAGTCTCGACCGTCTCGAAAATCTGCACCCGTACCCCGAATTTGAAAAAAAATGCATTTTCGGACCTCGGGGGGGCTGCTAAATATGGCAGGTACTCAGACCCGTATGTCTTACTTAGAGCTTAGTATAGCAATTTACGGCATCAAAATCCGACTCGTATGGCCCGTTTTAGCCTAAAACCAATTTTTCGCAAAATTGTCCGGGAGGCACCGGGGGCGGCTGTGTGGGAACAGGTCCCAGCCCACTCCAGACCTGCTTTAGCAGCTAGGGGGCGCCCTCTTGCTTTGTGGGAGTCTTGGGGAAGCTGCCAAGCCTGCAACTCAGTGTGAGAGTCAGTTTACTGAGCCAATTGGACACTTGGTGGGTAGGCAACTGGACTTGCCATGCAAGGACTGAGTGCTCATCCAGATGCAATTAGCAGCACAAATCGATTTTCAGCCTGTAGGAGCCTATTTAAAGGCCTACACATACACACACAGACATATATGCTCACACACACACATTGCATACTCACACACCTACACACTGGGAAGGTGTTGCCGGCACACACACAGCTTTTGAAGGAGAAGCAAGGAGGGATGTGCTGCCGAAATTCCCATCTCAAGGATTCATTGCATCAGAAATTTAAGAGGATTCTCAGCCCCTAATCACGGTAATTATGGTTTAATTACTGCTCTTCTTAATCTCATCATTACCCACTCATAATTCTTGTCTACTATGCCTACTTTTAGCTATAATTCTCTATAGCTGCTCTCTAAGTTTTCATAGCTATACTTCATTACATAATTATCATTCATTTAGTTAATTTATTCAGCCATTCATCATCCTTAATCAAGGATTAATGCATGATTAGGAAAGATTCTCTCTCTAGGCGGTATAGTCAATAATTTGTCAGCTAGTAATAGTGTAGATTTATCAGAATTCAATCTTTCACTACTCAATAGAGTTGTAATTAAATTATACTTAATCTTCTCCCACATTAGATGCGATTAAGGCTGAAAATTAATCCGTCATTAGTCCAATAAGAAGAAGGTTTTTCCATCACACATGCCTGCGGTCACTCTGCACCTTCATATTGCTCTAGGAAAATGAATGAGCTTGCTTACTTCATATCTTTCATGAATCAATTAGAAAAAATATGAATTTCTTAATCATCTAAGCCAAGTAATTAACCTTAGAGTCGTTTCCCATAGGGTGGATACAGAATTACCCTTAAAAATTGCTAGGGCAAAAAGGGAAAAATCTAACCTCGTGCATAAGGAGGAGTCTTTAAATAAATCTAATCTGACAATTGGTTTGTCATGTTACTCTCGGACCTTAGCTCTTTTTTTTCAAGTCTATCATTTAAGTAGTGAGAAAAATGGCCCCGGTTAAGAGAACTCGCTTCGGTGGAGCCCACGACCGCGAGGCGGGAACAAGCAATGTCAACGAAAAAGGAAAGGCTCCCATGGACGAGCAAATACCGGCCATCTCACGGGCTATTGACGAAGAAATGGAAGAGGTAGGTCCCAATTTCTATTCAAGTTGTTTAATTAACATTGCATACGATTAGTTAGGAATGAACATATCCCCGAACATGTTGGAGAAATCCGACAGAAACCTCGCATTGAATGCATAGTACATTTAAGTATAAAGTAGGAAAGAAATGATTGATGGGTATGCTGTTTGCAAGAGGAAAGAATGTTTGCTAGGGAAAATTTAGCTCGACATGTTCATTTTATTTCCAATGTTGAATCAGTCCTGACCCCCCTACTGATCACAGGGGGCAGAGTTCCTCATTAGGGCTCTTGAATCCACGACTTGCTTTTTATGCGGTGGATACCCACGACTTGATTTCTATGCGGTGGGAACCCACGTCTTGCTTTCTATGCGGTGGGAGTGTCCATGACGTGCTTTCTATGCGGTGGACATACCTAGTTGTATGGGCAGCTAAGCGACAATGGAAGGAGTGAACTCTCGCTGGAGGGGGGATGTTGTACCTCCAGAACATTGGAACTTTTATGAATAAGTTTGAGTAGAATTTTTACTAGAATTCTGTCTTGGTGTTGTTTGCAATACTAGTTGAAGGGCTGTTTTAACGAACCATGTGATTCGGAATTAGACAAGGAATATCTATGTTGAACAACCTTTGTGGTAGTAATTAGATCACACGAGGAAGTGTGAATGTGGGGGCTTGGCTCGCGTTGCCAATGCCTACGAGATGGGTGGTCCTGATTGGTTGGGAACTCTCTGTCCCCATAGTGCTTACTCGATATTGGTATTACTCATTGCCCCTAGAGCGGCGAATCCTCGAGAGTACGTGCCTCTGAAACATGGGGAAAAAGGCACTCGGGGTTTCTCTCCTCTTGGAAGGTGGGTCTTAGGATCGCTAGATAGTTAAGTACGCTTCCCCTGCGAGGTGGAGCTAGATCTCGTTGCTAGTAGGCTCGAACTCGACTCACTTTGTGATGAGAAATCGTCCGCTAGTTGAACCCAGAACCATTTTGTTTGCTTCCGCTATAGATCTAGTGGCCACCAGGTTTACCATCAGATCCGTTGTTTGATACGACGGGGTGGGGATCTCACACCTGGTATCAGAGCCTAGGTTAGGCTGGGAAAATAAAGTCGTATTTTTTGAACATTTAAAAGGAACTGAAAGTATATAGGTAGTTGATCCGAATTCCTTGCATTGGTGTTGCAGGAAGACCCCGTGCTCGTATATCGGAAGTTCCAAGTGTTTGAGCTTATTTATGAGCAAGCTCGAAGATCCCCTGTTTACCAGTTCAGGCGAGATGTCATGGAGATACTGTTGAAGGCTTATACGCCACACTCCACTCGCATTGACAAAGGATGGGAACCTGATTGGACATTTCCAGGAGGGGTTTACTACATCAATGCTCGGAAGCTAGGGTGCCTGGCTACCGACTTGAAGAAGATACGTTGGGGAGAAGAGTTGAGAGTGATAGAGATATTCTACTTGGTGCCCACACGATTGGACCAGACTGTTTCGGGCAACGCCAACCAAACCATCAACGACTGGCTCTTGGAGAAGGTCACCAATGTGATTCCAGCAAACCGAGTCAAAACCTTTGGATTACTGAAAGCGGAACTCCGGCCCGATATCTTAGTTTATTATCCCCTCAAGAATGTGTATAAGAACTGTTACACGAATGAAGTAGTGCATCATGTCAATACCATTTCCTAGGCGTATGTTATACGCAATCCATAAAGCCATGTAATAAGCGGTCATCAGTCATTCTAAACCTTGAGGAGTTTCGATTGTAATAAATTTCCACCAATAAAGTGCTTTTTGTCTCTGAATCTCTGTCTCTTGATAAAGTGGAATTTTGAATTTTATTAAAGTCTCGTGTCTATCTTGAAATTCAAGTAATGGTATCAAGAATTTCGTATAACCCATGTAGGTACCGCCTGTTGCTCTGTACTCGGCAGCGCAAGAGAAGAAGCTTCTCCTCAAACAAGCCCAACCTCCGATCTTTAAGGGCGAGGGGGCAAATGTGGAGAGAGATGTGGAAGTATGGATGGAAGCCATGGACGATTACTTTGAAGCTGCGGGAACCCAACCTGTAAATCAAACCATGCTTGCGATGTTCCGCTTGACTGGCGATGCCAAGATATGGTGGAAGAAACATTGCAGAGACCTGGACATTAAAGGATCTTCCCAATCTTGGGAAGACATCAAAGCTGCGGTAATGGGGCGTTATTTACCACCTGCCTATAGGACCTTGAGAATGAATGAATTCTTTTCACTTCGGCAGCTGAATTCAACTGTCGAAGAATACTATGCAAAGTTTGTCACTCTTCGGAGATATGCTCCTAAGATGACCTTGGAACAACAGGTGGCAAGGTTTTGTCAAGGACTAATCGATCCCTTGAACACTCGGCTGGAGGCTCTCAGGCCGTCAACACTACAGGATGCCTTGTTGAGGGCTAAACCTCTAGCTCTCGAAGTACAAAAGGCTAATCAGAATAGGAGGAATCATTGGGCAAAGAGGGCAAGGAACACTGCTTGGGACAACAGACCAGCCAACCAAACCTATAACCAGTGCCCTATTGTGGCTACCACCACAACCATGGAGTTCCCTGATGTTCGATGCTATGGTTGCGGCGAGCATGGACACTACAGATCCAATTGCCCCAGGAACATTCATGAAACCAACGCCAATGCCATACCCTTGAATACCCGTGGGCGTGGCCAAGCTAATGGAAGAGGAGGACGCGGAAGAATGAACAGAGGGCGAGGGCGTGGAGCTACCGCCAGAGTGAATGCCGCAGTAGTTCAACCAATTGTGGGTGATGAAGCAGTGGAGAGAGCAACCCTACATGCTGCAATTGACAATCCCAATGGTTGCGAGCAATACGCATTCATTCATATGCCAGGATCTCTCAGAGGTGAACAAGTTAACTTCCTTATAGATTGTGGCAGTACTCTTTCATTTCTTTCACCCAGATGCATGAGAAAGCTTAAGCTAGATAAGTATCCGTCAAGCAAGCTAGTTGTCGAGCTAGCAAACGGCAAGGAGGTAGTATCTCAACACTCTGCAGGAAAAATTGACTTCGATTTAGGGGGACACCCAACTTCTGCCCAATTTCGAACCCTACCCTTAGGATTCTTTGATGGGATACTAGGGATGGACTGGTTAAAGAAAAATAAGGCCCATATCCATTGTGCACAAGGAAACTTTACATTTACAGATAACTTGGGTAATGAAGCCTTAATTCAGGGGGAAAATGGGAGACCTAGGGCTATTCTAGTTAAGGACAACAGACTCTTGAAGGGACTAAGAAAGGGTCAGCAAATATATGCAGTTAAACTCAATAAGGTGGACCAATCAGATACCTCACTTCGACGAGACTGGCTGAGGGAGTATGATGACGTATTCCCCGAAGACCTTACGAATCTTCCACCACACAGAGAGGTAGATCATGGGATTGAGACTATCCCTGGGTGTGAAACTATCTCAAAAAGACCTTATAAAATGTCACTTCCTGAGGCCATCGAACTCAAAGAACAACTTAGGCAACTCATTGAGCAAGGATTCATTCGACCCAGTACTTCTCCTTGGGGTGCTCCAGTTCTTTTTCAGAAGAAGAAGGATGGGACCTTAAGGCTATGCATAGACTACCGTGGGCTGAATCAGGTAACTGTCAAGAACAAGTATCCAATTCCAAGGATCGACGAGCTCTTGGACAAGCTCCACGGTGCCAAAATATTTACAAAGATTGATCTAAGGTCAGGATATTACCAAATCAGGATCAAGGAATCAGATATTCCAAAGACAGCTTTCAACACCAGGTATGGACACTACGAATTCACAGTAATGTCTTTTGGTCTAACAAATGCTCCTGCAAGCTTCAATCGACTCATGCAGGATATTTTCAAACCTTACTTGGACGACTTTGTCTTGGTTTTCTTTGATGACATTCTAGTCTATTCTAAGAATGAAACAGATCACAAGGAACATGTTTGCAAAGTACTTGATCTCCTTCGAGAACACCAGCTTTACGCTAAAGAGAGCAAGTACACTTTTCGCTCACCAAAGGTCAACTATCTTGGATTTGTCATTTTGGCTGAAGGGATTTCAGTGGACCCAGACAAAGTCAAGGACATCGTTGACTGGCCTCAACCATCCACTGTCAGCGAAGTAAGGGGATTTCTTGGAATAACGAGATGGTACAAGATTTTGTCAAGAATTATGCACGTATTGCTGCACCTTTGATGGAACTCCTGAAGAAAGGAATGAGGATCTATTGGAAGACCGAGCACGAGTCTAGTTTTGCTAAGCTAAAATAATTCTTGGTCTCAGCTCCTATTTTAAAGCTTCCAGACTTCAGTAAGGAATTTGAAGTAGCGACAGATGCTAGTAAGTCTGCTCTAGGCGGAGTTCTTACTCAAGAAGGAAGACCAGTGGCGTATACTTCGCGAAAGCTGAGGGATCATGAGAAGAATTATCCCACTCATGATCTGGAACTTTTAGCAGTTATACATGCACTGAAGTTATGGAGACATTATCTTCTTGGACGCAAGTTTCGGTTGGTTACAGACCACAAGAGTTTAAAGTGGATTTTTACTCAACCCATTCTCGATATGCGACAACGACGATGGATAGAGCTATTACATGAATATGACCTTGACATAAAGTATAGACCAGGGAAGGAAAACGCAGTTGCAGATGGTCTTAGCCGAAAATCGTTTCTCGGAGCTATCTCTATTCCAAATAACCCTATCTGGGATGGAATCAAAGAAGCATCCCTCGAAGATCCAGAGTACCAACATATGGCTTCATTAGTCCAGCAGAATAAGATGCCTGAAGCTAAAGATTACTCTCTTATGGGAGGATGTCTTTACTACAGACATAGACTCTGTGTACCCAGAGACCCAGCTTTAAAGAAGGCCATTCTATATGAAGCACACGATAGCCCTACATCCGGACACCCAGGCTATGCTAAAACTCTTCACGCCGTCAGAAGGAGTTATTTCTGGTCTGGAATGAAAGGAGACATACTTCGCTATGTGAGGCAATGTATTTCTTGTCAACGGATAAAGGCCGAAAGGATCAAATTACCAGGGCAACTTCAACCTCTTGACATACCCCAGATGAAGTGGGAATGCATCAGTATGGATTTTGTTACAGGGTTACCTTCTACAGGAGGTTATGATTCTTTTTTCGTGGTTGTTGACATGCTCACAAAAGTGGCTCATCTAATACCCGTAAAGACAAACTTTACTGCTTCAGATATTAGTCGTGTATTCATCAAGGAGATTTTCAGGCTACATGGTCTACCCAAGTGTATTGTCAGTGATAGAGATGCCAAGTTTACATCAAAATTTTGGACTTCTCTTTTCCAATCTATTGGGTCACAATTAGCTTTCAGTACAGCATACCATCCACAAACAGATGGGCAAACTGAAAGAGTTAATCAAGTCATTGAGGACATTCTCAGAGCCTATTGTTTGCAAGAACCAAAGAAGTGGTTACAATATCTACCTTTGGTAGAATATGCTTATAACTCTTCCGAACACAGAAGCATTGGAATGTCACCTTTCAAAGCTCTTTATGGACAGGACTGTTTAGCACCACTGAACTTTTCAGATCCAACCATCAGAGTAGAAGCCTCTAGAAAGATGTTAGAAGATATGGAAGCACAGACTAGAGCCATTCGCCAGGACATTCAGGCAGCTCAAGATAGGCAGAAGTACTATACAGATAAGAACCGCACAGATAGAACTTTCAAGGAAGGAGATAAGGTTTTTCTCCGAGTCCAACCTAAGAAAAGTAATTTATCGCTAGGCAGATACAAGAAGCTAAGCCCAAGGTATTGTGGACCATTTGAGATCGTTAAGGTTGTAAGTGACCAGGCCTACAAGCTAAAGTTACCTGCGAACTTGAAGGTTCATGATGTATTCCATGTCAGCTTACTCAAACCCTATATTCCCAATCCTGATCAATTCTTGGACTCAGATCAGATAGTCATTCCAGCACAAGGAGTTCTCGAGCTCCAACCTGACTATGTACTTGAAACAAGGGAAAGAAAGTTACGCAACACAACTATCACAGAGCATCTAGTAAAATGGAAGGATTACCCTGAAGAAGATGCAACTTGGGAGGACGAATCAACGCTCTTAAAAGATTACCCAAACTCATTCTTGAGATGAGGACATCTCAAAATTTTCACGTTGGGGAGGTTGTAAGGTCTCTGACCCGATCACAAGAGCACCCTTGTACCACGAAATGAATACAATGGAATAAGTTACTATTTTTAGCAGTTTTCCAGATTCTGTCAGTGCCATGATGTTTAGAATGTTATAAAGCTTCAAAATGTGAATTAAAATAATTTTTGTGAAAATTTTCTAAAAATAGTAAGTTTTTGGTCACCCAAACCGTCCAGTCTCGACCGTCTCGAAAATCTGCACCCGTATCCCGAATTTGAAAAAAAATGCATTTTCGGACCCCGGGGGGGTTGCTAAATATGGTAGGTACTCAGACCCGTACGCCTTAGTTAGAGCTTAGTATAGCAATTTACGGCATCAAAATCCGACTCGTATGGCCCGTTTTAGCCTAAAACCAATTTTTCACAAAATTGTCCGAGAGGCACCGGGGGCCCAAGGCTATGTGGGAACAGGTCCCAGCCCACTCCAGACCTACTTTAGCAGCTAGGGGGCGCCCTCTTGCTTTGTGGGAGTCTTGGGGAAGCTGCCAAGCCTGCAACTCAGTGTGAGAGTCAGTTTACTGAGCCAACTCGACACTTGGTGGGTACGCAACTAGACTTGCCATGCAAGGACTGAGTGCTCATCCAGATGCAATTAGCAGCACAAATCGATTTTCAGCCTGTAGGAGCCTATTTAAAGGCCTACACACACACAGAGACATATATGCTCACACACACACATTGCATACTCACACACCTACACACTGGGAAGGTGCTGCCGGCACACACACAGCTTTTGAAGGAGAAGCAAGGAGGGAGGTGCTGCCAAAATTCCCATCTCGAGGATTCATTGCATCAAAAATTTAAGAGGATTCTCAGCCCCTAATCACGGTAATTATGGTTTAATTACTGCTCTTCTTAATCTCATCATTACCCACTCATAATTCTTGTCTACTATGCCTACTTTTAGCTATAATTCTCTATAGCTGCTCTCTAAGTTTTCATAGCTATACTTCATTACATAATTATCATTCATTTAGTTAATTTATTCAGCCATTCATCATCCTTAATCAAGGATTAATGCATGATTAGGAAAGATTCTCTCTCTAGGCGGTATAGTCAATAAATTGTTAGCTAGTAATAGTGTAGATTTATCAGAATTCAATCTTTCACTACTCAATAGCGTTGTAATTAAATTATAATTAATCTTCTCCCACATTAGATGCGATTAAGGCTGAAAATTAATTCGTCATTAGTCCAATAAGAAGAAGGTTTTTCCATCACACATGCCTGCGGTCACTCTGCACCTTCATATTGCTCTAGGAAAATGAATGAGCTTGCTTACTTCATATCTTTCGTGAATCAATTAGAAAAACTCTGAATTTCTTAATCATCTAAGCCAAGTAATTAACCTTAGAGTCGTTTCCCATAGGGTGGATACAGAATTACCCTTAAAAATTGCTAGGGCAAAAAGGGAAAAATCTAACCTCGTGCATAAGGAGGAGTCTTTAAATAAATCTAATCTGCCGATTGGTTTGTCATGTTACTCTCGGACCTTAGCTCTTTTTTTTCAAGTCTATCATTTAAGTAGTAAGAAAAATGGCCCCGGTTAAGAGAACTCGCTTCGGTGGAGCCCACGACCGCGAGGCGGGAACAAGCAATGTCAACGGAAAAGGAAAGGCTCCCATGGACGAGCAAATACCGGCCATCTCACGGGCTATTGACGAAGAAATGGAAGAGGTAGGTCCCAATTTTTATTCAAGTTGTTTAATTAACATTGCATACGATTAGTTAGGAATGAACATATCCCCGAGCATGTTGGAGAAATCCGACAGAAACCTCGCATTGAATGCATAGTACATTTAAGTATAAAGTAGGAAAGAAATGATTGATGGGTATGCTGTTTGCAAGAGGAAAGAATGTTTGCTAGGGAAAATTTAGCTCGACATGTTCATTTTATTTCCAATGTTGAATCAGTCCTGACCCCCCTACCGATCACAGGGGGCAGAGTTCCTCGTTAGGGCTCTTGAATCCATGACTTGCTTTTTATGCGGTGGATACCCACGACTTAATTTCTATGCGGTGGGAACCCACGTCTTGCTTTCTATGTGGTGGGAGTGTCCATGACGTGGTTTCTATGCGGTGGACATACCTAGTTGTATGGGCAGCTAGGCGACAACGGGAGGAGTGAACTCTCACTGGAGGGGGGATGTTGTACCTCCAGAACATTGGAACTTTTATGAATAAGTTTGAGTAGAATTTTTACTAGAATTCTTTCTTGGTAATGTTTGCAATACTGGTTGAAGGGCTATTTTAACGAACCATGTGATTCGGAATTAAACAAGGAATATCCATGTTGAACAACCTGTGTGGTAGTAATTAGGTCACACGAGGAAGTGTGAATGTGGGGGTGGAAAGTGGGGGCTTGTCTCGGGTTGCCAATGCCTACGAGATGGGTGGTCCCGATTGGTCGGGAACTCTTTGTCCCCATAGTGCGTACTCGATATTGGTATTACTCATTGCCCCTAGAGCAGCGAATCCTCGAGAGTACGTGCCTCTGAAACATGGGGAAAAAGGCACTCGGGGTTTCTCTCCTCTTGGAAGGTGGGTCTTAGGATCGCTAGATAGTTAAGTACGCTTCCCCTGCGAGGTGGAGCTAGATCTCGTTGCTAGTAGGCTCGAACTCGACTCACTTTGTGATGAGAGATCGTCTGCTAGTTGAACCCAGAACCATTTTGTTTGCTTCCGCTATAGATCTAGTGGCCACCAGGTTTACCATCAGATCCGTTGTTTGATACGACGGGGTGGGGACCTCACAACGAAGGTCTGCGTCCTCAGGAGGTTTGGCCCTCTCTCTCTCTCCCTCTGCGTATGAAATTTCCCTCTGCCTTTGCCTCTATCTCTCTCTCTCTCTGTTTCTGTCACAGTATATTGCATATCTAGCTCTGTCTTAACAAACAACACACACATACAGTCACAAACACAACACACACACACACACACACACACTCAGAGACACACACACACACACACTCACAAACACACAGACACACAAATAAAACATACACACACACACACACAGAGACACAAATATAACATACACACACACAGACACACACACACACACATACAGAGACACACACACACTCACAAACACACACACACGCACACAAATATAACTTACACACACACACACACACACACAGAGCCTCTCTCTCTCTCTCTCTCTCTCTCTCTCTCTCTCTCTCTCTCTCTCTCTCTCTCTCTCTCTCTCTCTCTCTCTCTCTCTCTCTCTCTCTCTCTCTCTCTCTCTCTACTAAAGGCGCGCGTAGAGCGGCATAACCGGTGTGCATGTCTCTATGCGCGCCGTTAGTACTGTGCATTGACCAGTGTATGTGTGAGTGTTATAGAGAGAGGATGTAAGGCGGGGGAATGAGAGAGAGAGAGAGAGTGAGTCTTTCTTTTACCTTATACTAACGGCGCGCGGAGGTGTTTTTTGAGGTCAAAACATGTTCCACGCGCGCCTTTAGTAATGGGAGTCACTCACTCTCTCTCTATTTAAATATGCTAAGCTATAGAAAGGAGAGAGAGAGAGAGAGAGAGAGAGAGAGAGAGAGAGAGAGAGAGAGAGAGAGAGAGTCCTCTTTTTGTATACAGTGAAATGGCTAGAACAAAAGCCACTGCAAGGAAGGAAGGCAAGGGACCAGGATTAGCAGCTAAAGCAAGTAGCAGATCTGCAACCCCAAAGAAAAGACCTGGAAAACCCAATAAAATTCTGAAAGGTCCAAGGGTGAAGAAGTTACAAACCTGTATGGGACTTTTCAGAGAAATCAGAAAGGCACAGAAATGTGTAGATTTATGCATACCAAAGCTGCCCTTTCAGAGGATGGTGAGGTCCATATGTGCAGAAGCTACCTGGGGCACCAAAAGGTGTAAGGTGGTGGCATTAATGGCTCTACAAGAAGCAGCAGAGGACTTCCTACTGGAGTACTTCAGTGACATGACCATTGTTGCAGCCCATGCCCACAGGGTTACTATAATGGACAAAGATAGTGAGACACTGAAAAGAATAAGGTGGAGGTATGACAAACTATTGGTCCCCAATGTCTGGAGGGATAAGAAAATGAGGGAAATTTTGTTATACCCCCCTGATCTAGTGCCACAACTCACAGTTGTAGATGTAACACATGATGTGAATACAAGGGCAAGGGCAGAGACTATTGCTCGCCAAACAGAGGACATGAGGGAAGCAGAGCTTAAGAAGAAAGAAAAAGTAGCAATGGAGTCCCAGAGGCAAACAGAATGCAATGTGACCCTGTCCATAGAGGCAAGCAATCAAGAAAATCTACTTTCAATGAAGGATGGTTTGCTTGCAGAGATACCATTTGTAGATGGAGCCAGAAAGCTAGCTCTGGAAAAAGTGGACATTAATTTATTGCAGAATCCAGATGCTCAGATTTCAGACGCAATTATCTATGCTTGTCTTAAGTAAGTGTTACTATCTTGCTAGCTTTGAAAACTCAGATAATAGGTTTGCTAACTCAGGTAAAGTCTCTGCAGCCTGATAAAAAGTCAACTCCCACTGCACACCCACACAAAGGTGTTTCTTCTTGATCCACAAATGTCAGTGATTATTAGACAAAAGAACAGTCCATCTGGGACCTTTGAGAGTTGGTTTCTCCACTGTGCTATGTTGGAAGTTACTGTCATCATCTTTCCATATGAGAACAACCATCACTGGAGTCTCATATGCCTTGATGTTGACCAACCAGCAGTGTGGGTGTTCAATTCAATAAAAAGAACCCACCCTGAAATTAGGCTGTAAGTGTTTTGTATCAGAAAGTGTTTCTTATAGATATCCATGTAAATTTGAAGCCTCATGCTAACATCTTGACATTGCTTTGTGCAGTCGTATAAAGAGGTTGTTGCTTGCCTATGGCAAGCTATGTGGAAGGTATGAACTATACAAGGCCCCAATCAAAGATGTACCTGTCCCAAATCAAACCGATGGAAATTCTTGCGGTTGGAGATGTCTTCTCCATGCAGAATATGTCCTACAAATCTACTTTGCATTAAAACCTTTCATGACTAAGGTAACCATTTGGCAATGCATTCAGTTAGTTTTGGTTTAGTTTATAAACGAATTCTCACCATGTGGTCTTTCAATTTTGCAGAGTGCTTTAAAAAACTACACATATGATTATTTGCAAAGATACCGGGTAAGTTTAATACAACACCTGCTTACTATGTCTAGCCCCAGAGAGCTTGAAGATAGCGGCTTGGATGACCGCACTATTGATTTAACAAAACATAACGTGCCACCACGACAAACCCCTGCATCCGATACAGTGGAATCACAACGGGCCGAGGGGGTCATATCAGTAGAAGATGAAAGAGCCGAGGATGAGGAAAGGTCAAATGAGCATATGGAAGGTGCTAGTGTACAACCAGAGGAGACAATGAAAGAGCCAAGTCGGCCAGTGGAGGAGCCAAAAGAGCCTATGGCTGAAACCCAAGATGAGGAAAGAAGGCCTATAGATGAGCAAAAGGATATGGATGAGGAAAGCAGGCCTAGGGATGAGCAAACTGATATGGATCAGGCAAGGATGTATGAGGCAAGCCGGTCAACCGAGGGAGAGGAAAAGACCTTGGAGGAAACCTTGAATGACGCAAAAAGAGCCATGGGGGAGACCCCTGATGAAGATGTGAATGATGACTATGAAGATGTGAATGATGAAGCTAAAGCAAAAAAAACCACACTTACCTCTTTTGTACAAACCGTTTAGCCAAATCGGTGTACCCTTTGATGCAACTAATACACTACTGATTGATGATACTCCTGAAAAGGGAGAACTAAATCCGCCGGAAACAACTATCTCACCACCTTCTTTCGAGGGGCATTCCTTCGATTTTTACCTTGAAGACATTTTGATTCCATACTTACAGAAATTGTATCTCAGTCCATTGTTCACGGACGAGTTTGTACTTTCTAATGAATTAAGATGACTCTTCTATCATGTCTTTGTCTTGTCTAACATTGAGAGAGAGAGAGAGAGAGAGAGAGAGAGAGAGAGAGAGAGAGAGAGAGAGAGAGAGAGAGAGAGAGAGAGAGAGAGATTTGACATGGTAAAGAAATGTATTTCAAGCACACTTTTTCACAGGGCACAATTGACAAATGAGCTCAATAAACTTAATGTATTGAAAGTCATTTGTATACACTCGGGTTCACAAGAATATCTGTTACATTGACACTACTTCAACCCGACCATCCAACTCTTTGCACAAAATATCTTTTTCCCTTCGCCGCATCACCTTACGGCCAGCTAGGAAAAAGGGAAAATCTGATAGGTCCTTGTCCATTGACTCTTCAATTATGTCATGCCGCAAATGCTGAAGACTGCATAGCTCCCTTATTGTAACCACCAACAGTAGGCCATGCTCTTTATCAATCACTTCCACATCCACAGCAGGATTATCTTCCAAACCTGTAGAAACCTGGTCCATAGGAATGTACTTACCATTGAGCATTTGTGATCGCATATACCAAAACGAGAGTAACAGTGATTGGCTTGCAATCATGTACTTGACAACTAGAGTATCAAGCGTGACCTCGCACCGTAAACCAATCTCTTCCTTTACATACCATCCTCTGTCAAGAAGTTTGTCACAGGATGACTGCTGAAATGACTTACACATGAACATAGTTTTCGTAACACGGATGTTGTAGCTATGAAACGACTCTATGAAGAGTGCAACAGGACAAAAGTTTGCAATTGTAACCAGTTTGGTGGGAATGGAGCTACGTAGAGACCTCTGTATATCCTTGTAGAGCTTACTTCGCATTGCCTCCACCATTGTTTCCTCAGGAACTGGCCAGTCCACAATGTTCCAATCAGTTGGTAGAGGCACTTTCACCAACATGCCATTCTTATTCCCTGAGCTGAGTTGATAGAAGTGGTCATAAAAAAATATTCCCTCATCAGCCAGTCTTTTGCTGCTCCTCCTTGAATACTGTAGAGAGCCAATGTGGGCATGAACAACATGGAAGAGGCCTATTATGCACTCCACAGGCTCCCATTGCTCATAAGAAGAGGGATAAACATCTGCAATATATATAAGAAGAGTTAAACTAAGAGTATCAATAAGTAAAAATGACAAATCTAATGTAATTGAGCTGTGAAGAATGGAGACATTGCTCATAACAAGCGGGAGAAACATTGCAAAATATATAAGAAAAGTTATAATGAGAGTATCAGTAAGTTCACATGTCAAGAGTACTTACAATTGCAACGTGGTTAATGTATATCTGATACATTTCCACCATTTGCTATTACCTCTGGATGGGTAAACACATGCTGAACAAGAACTTCCTTTACAGATCGTTTGCCAATTTCAACTTTGAAATCCAACACTCTAGCCTTCCATGCTGAGCGGTAAACTTTGATACCACTAGACCTCTTGGGTCTTCATGGTTGCATGAGGACCCATGAACCTTTGTTTATCCTTTGTCCAACCCATTGGTTCTCTGCACTTATTGAAGTTGATATTGTAATTGAAGATATGCTACTACTTGGACTTCTAGGCAAAGTGCAGCTGTTGGTTGTTGGTGTGAGAGACAGTAAACACCTAGAGCTTCTTGGGCGAGAAGACGTGGAAGCCATAGCTCTCAGAGAAAAGCTTTAGTGGAGGGAGATTCACTTTGAAAGCATTCTAATGGAGGGAAAGTGTTTTAGAATTCCAATATCTTGTGTGGGCTTAATGGTCACCCTCCAGTACGTTAATGACCATAAGAGAATATCAGAAGTGGGACCACATGCAAGCACCTAAAAGCTCGGTAAAAGGAAGGAAATTACGATGCTACAATCCTAGATTCGTGAAAGTTTTATGTTATTTTCCTATTTTTTGAGTCTTTCCACGTACTTTCCTACGTAACGTAGCCTTCGTGCTCATTAAACGCGCTCTATTTTTCTCTCTCTTCATATGGCCCTCCAAATGACCTCTGAAATTTCCTAATGGGTCACCACCAAGATCTCCTCCAAAGAGACAGATTCTCCCAGAACGTACAGTGGATCTATTAAGATCAAGAGTTACCCAGATGCAGGAGGACAATGCTCAACAAGTGCAAAAAAGTACAGTATCACACTCATATGATTCAACATCAAGTCAAGCAGTTGGTCAAAGCAAAGAAAATGTAGATAAAGCTCAACAAAAGGACGTTATCACAACAAAAGTAGTCAATTCAGACACAAATCCTGAGAAGATCAAGTGCAACATCATTGGGTGAACACGAAGAAAAGCTATCAGGAGAAGTGAAGCTAGATTTTCAGTTAGACAAGAACCTCATGTCTTTTTGCACTTGGAAAAGATGTGGCCAACCAAAGCTGGAAGATGTTCCTGAATTTGTGAGCATATCACGAAACAAACGAGTAGAATGTTGGAGAATCATCTCCACCACCATTGAGGTAAGTTCACAGATCATCAAAGCTCAATTCCAGGTGATCACAACAAAGGATATGCCAGAAGACATCATAATGGGAATGCCAATGGCCCAAAAGGTCCTAGAGATATAGAGTTCAATGAAGATGCAGTCTTCAAAGACAACAAAGAATGGAGACTAAAACTGGTCACCCGCGGACGACAGCACAAGGTCCTCAAGCACAATTAAAATGGAGACTTATATCAAATCAGGTCCTATTGAAGATGATTCATCTCCATCAATCAGAACCTCAAAAGATCTTAAAGAAAATCAAGCAACAACAAGTGAAAATCAAACAGAGCACAAAGCAACCACGATAGCTATTGAGCAGAGAATGCCACCAAAACCAAAAGTTAAGAAGAATGAGGTTGCAATAAGTCAAGAAGCAATAGGAAGTCCAAAGATCAATCACTCATTTCCAGTTGAATCAGCTACAGTAATTCAGAGTGGAAGACAAAGTCTCAAGTCACCCTCCATAGAGACACAGTTAGATCAAGATGAGACAATGGCAAAAGCTAGACAAAGATCTTCAATAGAACCAAAAAAGCCAGATTCACAGTTACAGAAGTCACAAGGATCTAAGACAAATCTTGCAGACAAAGGTAAAGCTAAAGTGGACCCTCCACTGATTAGCAAAGAAGGTGTGACAGCATATGCCACTACATCAAAGAACCCTCATGGATCAGCTTCTTCAAGCAAGATAGATTTAAAAATTTCAAGTCAAGTGCTGACCCAACTGAAACCTCTAAGGAGACACCCAAAAAATCAAAGATATATCAGCCAAAGTACTCAAGAAAGCAAAATAAAGTCAAGCAAGAGTTTGTTTCAAGCAGTTTAGTCAAAGTCAATGATCTGGTTTGGATTAAAGACATGAAATCACCATAGAAAGACAAACACATGGGATGGATAGCATCACATTGGAGATTAAAGGAATAGGAGTACTATGGAGGTAACAGACAGATATGGGTACCAAAACCACAGGTTAGAGCATATGAAGTAACTTCAAGTTCCTCCCAAGAAAGAAGGTCCACATTAAGGTATCAAACTCAAAAATATCCTAGGATACCTAAGAAGCAAGAATACAACCAAACAACATCAAAAGATGATGAAGTCCACCACAACTCACAAGAGGATACAGAAAAAAGACAGATCTTAAAGAATCTTCCTCTTGGACAAGGATTCTACACAGGTTATACAAAGATTTGGCTACCAATCAACCACAAGCCAACTGCAGCTACACCATACCTGCATGAAGATCTCAAGAAATCAACAAGACCTAGAGCTAAACAAAGTCAACAATGGAGTTACAAAGGTAATCAAGAGATTTGGATTCCTAAGTCTTCCAATGCTCCTAGTCAAAAGCCAAATGCCGACAATGAACAAAGGCCTACAACAACATCAAAGACTCCTATCAACAGGCCTATTTGGAAAATCAAACAGATAATGGAGTCTTCACAGTCAAAGAAGGACGACCCAACCAGCACGAATGCAGATTCAAAGATGATAAAACAAGTATGGCAAAAGAAACTTCAATGCCATCTTGGTCCTTCACTAATCCTCTTTTTGAGGATTCAAGCCTACTTTTACATGAAGAAATGTTTGTAGTAAGCACAAGAATGTAAAAAGTCAAAGTTTCTAGGGTGCAAAAAACACTCTTTGGCATAGTTAGAGTCGGGCTACTGAGCCATAAAATGAGCAAAGCATTAGTCCCAAAGCTTCAAGTCATATTAAACTCTATGCTAAGAGTCGTAGTTATTAGGCTTATGCGCTCAACCTGGAAGAGTTGAGCATATCTAAAGTCATGTTGCTCATGCTAGATGAGATGAGCATAAGAGTCAAAATCTATTAACTTACAATTGGTGGAGTGTCGTAGAGTCCAACACTCACATACAGTGCACAGTAAGATGAGAGCACATATCCTCATCAATGAAAACCATTCTTAAAGGGGTGCAAGCTTGCAAAGCCATGTCATATGCTTTTATAGCTACACTAGATTTGTGAAGAACCCCTCAAAATATTTCTTGCACAACATATTATTTCCCATGCATTTATGTGTATGCATAAATCGGATGTCCCACCATTGGTCATATGCATTAGACACTCTTTTTTTCTTCCACATATGCACCTTGAGTGGACTACAACATGCAAACCAATGTTCCATCATGATATCCTTTCATATTTGCTACCTTTTTAATTCCATATCTATCAGCAAATAATCCCTTCAGTACTTTATTAATATTTCCCATGCTAATAAGTACTCCAATAATGCTCTTATTCCAAAGACACTTTTTTTCCACTGGGTTTTTTTCCTTTGGTCATCCAGGTATTAGACCCTAATTTAGGATCTCATCATTCTACTTCCCTTGTACATACTTTTCATAAATAAACGTCAACCTCATCATTATGCTATTACAACGGACAAATGCAACATCATCTCTCACATCAGACATATTCAGACCAATGAAGATGTTGCAACAGATTGAACCTCATCAACAAATTCAAGTACAAATGAAGACAATCAGCCCATCAACAACCAATCAAAACCTTCCACAGCCTCCACAGACACCTTTCAACAGTGCCGGAGGACGGGCACTAAAATAGGAAGGGGGGAATGTTAACTGAGTCAACGTCAATTAACAGAAGCTCCTAAAGACCGAAGAAGTACAAATGTACATCGATGATGAATGCAAAGAAGTAGTAAATATTGGAGTTACACATTTTTCACATTTTTCCAAAATGGTCACGTATTGTAAATTCTCGATTTATTTCAAGCCATTATAATATTTTAATGTGTTACGGGCTCAATGGGATTTCCAAGCTGTAAAGAATAGGTCAATTACTGTGTCTAGGTTGTAGATTCACTAAGTGGTGGATCCCTAAAGGCCTTGGGTGCCCGAACATTGCATATTTTTAACCTAGGTATATAAGACAATGTGTCAAAGAAATTAGGGTTCTCAAGTCATTTGTTGAGAGCACTCTTTGGTGAGAGCTCTTGAGGTGTGTGGCTATGGATTCCTTGAGCTTCTCCTTGCTCATGAGACTTGATTAACACTAGTCAATGATTCATTCTCTTTCATTATGCCTCTCTTTTACTTCTTATGATTTCCTATAATGCTTAGATTAACTGGTGTATTAACAAATTAGTGGTAATCCCTCTCTAATCTTGTGTGATTACCCTCTTTTGATTTTACAAATTGAATATGAAAGGGGTGTATTATATTTGTCAAAATCACAGATAAGGAGTTTTAAAATAGTCCTTGAACGCACGTGATATACACAATTTATACATAGTGACCCCCCTAAGATATGGGTGTATAACCAATCCATGAAAGAAGGTACGTCCTCGTCATTATTTACATTGATTTGATGTCTAGATCTTGTCTTTTTATGTTTACCAACTCGTTTGCTTGCAAGTTCCTCCTCGTACTCATCAAAAAATTGTTGTAGACAATGAAAATAGAAATATCCAATTTATCTTGGAACTTAAGTAAAAAAGGGACTCCCTTACCACAAAATACCTTGTCTAACATGGTAGAAGAAGACTCATTTTTCCATATGCGTGGAGATTCAAAATCGGTTTACTTGAGGTATTCGTGAATGTAATGCATGCATTCTTCAGCATCCATCCCTTCGCTATAGAACCCTCTCGTCTTGCTTTTTGACATACATAACCTTTCAATACTCCGATAAATCCCTCAGCCCAAAACATCCATCAAGTGCTCACAACATCATCGAGCTCTATCTTATCCACTAGATGGATCAGAAGATGAACCTAGATATTAAAAACGGAGGTTGGAAGTTCTTTTTTCATTAAACAAAGAAGCTCTATACCTTCACGCTTCTTATGTGGAATTGACCCTTTGTCAATCTCTTTAGATGTAATCCATCTATTGTCAAAGAAAGAAAACATTAGAGATGTTTTTGAATTAAGAATATATCAAATTAAATTTTATCCTAAAAATTAACGATCGATAAATACCTTGCAAGCAATCCAAGGTGATATATTACATCTCAAACTCCTCTTGTAGTACATCCATCAATAACAGGGGGTAGAACATGCTGCACTTTGATCAACAAAACATGCAAGAAAATAAATACTTACAAAGATAAAAATAGATTGACCTTCACAAAATTGTGCCAATCATGTGTTTTAAAACGAGACAAGGTCTTGTCATGTATAGTGAACATGTTTTGAGAAGATGCTCCATATCATGTAGGCGTACAAATCGACTGAATCTTCCTGTTGATATTCTACAGCTCTTCTACCATGAGCACTTATGGGGCAGGCTCATAGGTTTTCTCACGTCAAGTTTCATCAAAAAGTGTCCATAGATTGGTCTTTGAGTTTTGATCCTTTAAGTCATTTCTTGCTACCGCTGTGTCTTTCAAGCCAATGAGGTGTTGCCATAATGAATGACCAACGTTATTGAATATATGCATAGGATGAAGAAGATGACATATCTTCAAATCCTTCCAATATTCTAGAGTATACCATATCAAAGGACTTTGAGCTAGAGCACGCTTTCCTTTGGATCTCATCTTCATAGCCTCATCATCATCGCCACTTATGATCTTCAACTCCGGATCGATACGGGTCCAACAGTCCACTTTAGATACCAATCCTTTGGTGTCATTGGTATTGGGCATCTTCCTTCTTCTACCTTTCCATTAAATTGTATGGCTTGCCTTCTATTTCATAGATGATGATCTTCAGATAAAAGTCGTCTATGTCAAAGATATATATTTTTGTTGAGTTTGTTGCTATAATTTGACCTCAACCAATCGCCACAAAGAGGGCAAGCTCTTGGTACATGTCCTTGCATGGAAAACATAAAAAAGGTGATTACTGCAATGAACATCATACAAATGTATGTATTTAAACCATTTACCTAAGCAAAAACTATATCTTGGAAAGTCACGGATAATTCATGCAGATTCCACCAACAATGAATTGTCTTTGACCAATGCTTCTGGACATATCCACAACGCGGATCCCTCTCCACAAATCTTGAAGACCGTTGATGAGAAGCGCCAAATAAACATTCAAGTCTTTAGCTTGTCATTCTCTCAAAATTAAGAGTGAGAGAATTAAATGCTCTTTCTTAATGTTGAGATATGGGGGTAGATTATAGTTAATAACTACCACTGGCCATGTAGACCATTTACTTGATTTCATAGAAAATGGATTCACACCATATAATTCTACACCCATCTTTAAATTGCGCGGATTTAAAAAGATCAAATCAATATGCTCAAATGTAGGACTATCCAATGGAATTCACATTATTCCATCTTTGCTCTTGTGCTCCACTGCCCATTGTTGATGGGCGAACGTCCATGACATGCATTGTGATTTCATTGATGTATACACACATGTGTATATGTACCTTTCTTGTATCTATGGGCTCTATGAGAGTTCCAACTTGTATTTGTGAGCCTATGCCTTTTATGCACATTTGAGCATCTGGCCACTTCTTCAAAACACCGTAGGTATAAATGTCAAATTCTACAATGTAAAGCTCAATTATTTAGAAAGTTGGGTGGAGAGTAGAGAAGAGAGGTGTCTATGGAGATGGAGCTTCCCTCTCACATTGTAGCTAGCATTAGGTTGAAAATGCAAATCTATTTGTCTCTCTATGCTTCTCTCCCATGTCTCTATGTGCTTGATGCTTAGATGTGTGATTATTAGTCTCTAATTTCATCTAATCATTCTCTCCTCTTGCTCATTTTGTCATGTGTTGTGCACTTTATTCATGTGTGTGCTTGATTAGAGTGTGTGTGTTGAGGCAATGGCATTGCATTTCTCTAATCTTGGCTTCCATATGCTTGGGTGCGCGTGATTATGTAAGTAATGTTAGTCATTCGGGAGAGATTAGCATCATGTCTTTGAGCTTGTGAGAGTTTAATGATTGATCAATGTGTTTGTGCAAAGAGCTTCCCATTTCTTCTTGCATTCCCTCTTCTCTAATCACTAACTCTTCCTCTCTCATTAGAGTCCTCTACCCATTGCATTTGGTGCATCCACGCCTCCATGCACTTGCCAAGTTCCGATCCACCGGATTTGAAATTATGTCAGTGGGTTGTATGCTATGCTACAACCACCAACACCCATGTCATAATCTTAGCTAATTCGGTACTTTTAAACAGATGTTTTATATGCAGATCTAGGGGAAAATGTCTCAATACCTTTCTAGGAACCTTAACTTTCTCATCTTTATAATAAGGAATTTGACATTTTGGGCACGTCACAATGTCTTCGTACTAATCTCTATATAAAATACAATCGTTGGGACATGCATGTATAGAAGAATAGTAAAGTCCAAGACTACTTATCATCTTCTTCACCTCACCATTTGATGCAAGAAGGGAATTGATTGTCGGCAAGAACTTTTGGGAGAGTAGCTTGCAAGTTGATTAAAAATACAATCACTAACAAGCAAACATGTTTAGAATGTAATAGAAAGATATGTTAGATTGTTACATACTTCAATAGTGCTGAAATGGATACATTACTCCATCCAAAATGGTTTTGAAGATTAAGAATAAGTAAGCTTGCACTTAGTCACATCAGTTAGATTCCTACATAGGTATGCTTTAGAGCCTCTTCTTGAAGATACTTCTCATTGATAGGAATATTGCTCGCATTATCATTTGATACCAATCCTCAATAAAATCAGCCATGCCATCGTCGTTATCAAAGATATCAGTATGCCCATTAAAGTCCTTTAGAATATTGTTCCTTTAGTCTTGCATATGCATTAGGATCACTCCTACGTAAAATCTTCATGCACTCTATTGACATGTGAGATACATCATGTGAACATTGATTTCTAACATCATCAATATCATTAATCCAAAATTTTCATATTTGAAGGTAAAGAAGATTGTATCTATAGCATGCTTCTATTTAAAGAAGAGACAGGTGTGCATGGAATTCAATAATTATCACTTTTTTTATACTTGGATACTGTAAAAGACGGTTATCAAATCAAATTAGAGACACTAGAGAACGTAGTGCAAATTAAAGCATAGAATAAGGGTACAAGAGTCCAAAATAGCATTAGGAATTATATACAATGAATCTCTCAACCCTCATCTCTTAAGGGTGCTCTTAGAGGTCTACACCATCCATAATGACTAGCAATTCATCACCAGCATGTAATGATCTAATAGCATTGACAGCTATGTATCTTTGTAAATCCCTACTCATATGTCTTGGTTCATGACTATTCTCACACTCCACAAATGTGTAATTGGTTCTTGCACCCATCCCTCGACTTGATTAAACATGCTATGTTTCCTTGAGAGTATGGTCTTTCATCAACATAGAGTCTTTGTCCTTTGGCATGTGTAATCCCTCTATCAGAAAGAGAGGATGCATTGAGACATAACCCATAAGTACTCATGCTCTAAATGTAGCAAGTAAGTTGATGCCATGGATCCCATCTATATATAGGTCCACAAAAAGACATAAGGGTGACCTTTGGATGACGGGGCACATGCAAATCATGTGCAATAAAAAGGCCTCATCTTGATCCATTGATGGTGGATGGAGCAATCATGTAGTGATTGCCCATAAGCTAAATACCACTCCATCTAAAGGAAGTGACCCTCTCTACCATCCTCCATATCGTCTTCAATTGTATGATTGTACTAGAGAACGCAAACAAGTAGGAAATGGATGATCACAAAAAGACATAAGGGTGATCTTTGGATGATGGGGCACACGCAAATCCTGTGCAATAAAGAGGCCTCATCTTGCTCCATTGATGGTGGATGGAGAAATCATGTAGCGATTGCCCCATAAGCTAAAAACCACTCCATCTAAAGGAAGTGACCCTCTGCCATCCTCCATATTGTCTTCAATTGTACGACTGTACTAGAGAACGCAAACGAGTAGGCAATGGATGATTTCCACCCATCTCAGACTCCAAAATAGGAAGTAGAGGATGTCAAGAAATCTCAAGCTGTAACTGATAAATGATGTGTCTGTGCCGTGTGCGAGGGACATGTGCACCACTGATAGTGAAGTCAACCTCATCATCAAGTGAAGCTACCTACATATATAATATTGTTGTAATATATATGAGCCTTTGATTTATAAATTATCCAATAACAAAACTAAGGGAGATTAGTCACATACCATAGGTCGATGTTGCTCCTCAGGTGGTGGTGCTCGCTCAAAAGTACCATAAGTCATCTGATGTGAATAGCACTCCCGTCGTGGCCTCCAATATGTGCTACAAAAAAGATCACACCATCATATAATAGACTCGTAGTAGTAGAAATCATCATAAATGGGTTCATGTGCAGTATTGGAGCTCTGTGCACCATGGCCACCACGAGTAGGAGGTGGTGATGTACCGTCTAACTAGTCCAAATCTGATTTTCAAGTACCATAAAGATAGTGTTGAGATAGGCATGTCCTTCTTCAACGACTATGGGAAACACCTCTACATGTGCATACCTTTTGCTATTGGCATTTAGCCTATGAGTTGTAAGCTTCTAAGAAGGGCTACATGGAGAGTCATAAGCTGGATAGCCACTCTAGCTTTGTCAATAAATAAATCCCAAGCCTATGTTGTACATACACTATGCAAAAGTATTATTAGCCGCTTTTTTGTGTATTGAGTCTACCTTTTCAAAAGTGTGTGTACTTTTCTCTCTAGCTGTGTAAGCTATGTCTACACACACACACACACAAACCTCCTTGAGCACACACACGCACACCATCAGCCCCAACAACTGGTATCAAAGCGAGTGAGCATCACAACAAGCTTAGAAATCCAATTAGCATCACACAGGAGCCCAATTTTCTGATTTTCAAGTGCATTAATCACTGATCAGAAGGTGATAAAGAAGCCCAAATCAGCCCCTTAATCGAAGAAAATTGAGAGCATGGCTTGAAGTTTCTTCGATCCGAGCTCGAGGATGTTTTTCCCTCACTAAGGTGCTCTGTTTTGCAACTTTGGATCATGCAAAGCTGAAAATTTCAGCTTATCACCTCATTCCATGGCTTCAGCTTTGCTTCAGAATCTCTTCCCGGCCTTGGAGGTTCGTCGATCATCCCCTTCGGATGCAGTCGCAGCTCAAAAACAACCCCACTTGCAATACCTGATCGCAGAATGGCTTCAAGATCATCCCACCTTACTTTGGACGGCAACAATTGCTCAGCTCATCTCAGAAACTCTTAGGTCTCGTTCTTTGTGTACATAATGCCCTTTTTTTAATTATAGTAGCCTTTTGAGCCTTTGATTGGCTAGTGGAGCTTCACACCAACATACTACACAACTCTAACAATTTGCAAAGCTCCCATTATAATCTTTTTGTTGATTAAAACCCACAAGTTTACGCACACTCGAAGTGGCAGCCAAGCTCGACATCGACAACACGCTTGACTTCGTCACCAAGCTCGACATAATCAATATTTTATGTGGTCAATTTGTATTTGATCAAGCTTCTAAGATGTTCGAACTTCAAAGCATGATTTTCCAAGGCACATGCACACTTCCACACACATAATTTAATCACTACTTGTGAAGAGGGGCTTCACGCACGTGAAGAGTGACCACAATTTCAGCTTTCGATCATTGTGTACAGGGCAAGACACTGACATAGAGAGAGTCTCTCTACTCGTAAGACCAAGTCCCTTCGTGTGTATAACCATTTTGCACCATGAGAGAAAAAGGGATTGAAAAATTTAATGGAGACGATTTCCATACATGGCAGCCAAAGCTACGTGGATACCTTATGAAAAAGCAGTTACGGTCTGTTGTAAAACCGATAGTAAGTAAACCATCCACTTCTGCTAAAGGCACTCTCACTAGGGCCCAAATTGCACAATCACAAGCTAAAGATGAACAAGCACTCGGCATAATTATCACACCACTCGATGATAATTATGTGCACTTTATAGATAGTTGCACCACTGCAATCCAAGCGCATGGGGTACTCTGGAACATAACTTTGGTGCTAAACAAAAGAAAAGTAAGATTAGCTTAAAGAAAAATCTTTATAAACTTACTATGCTTCAAGAGGAGGATGTTTCAAGCCTCATTAACAGACTAATGAGCATAATCACGCAGCTCACTTACATTCAATGCCAAGTCCCGGAAGAAGATAAAGTCATTGTGCTCCTAAGTGCTAGATACCTGAAAGTTTTGACAACATAGTCACAGTCTTAGAGCAAAAAGAACCCATACCTTCTCTACAATATGTTACAAGGGCAATCCATGAAGAAGAAAAGAAACATAAGAAGCAATCTGAGTCAATCAGAGAGATTATTTTACATCATCATCATCATCATCATCTAGGGCATCATCATCATCACCTAGATTAAATGACAAGAAGTGTTATAAGTGTGGCAAGCCTGGACACTTCTCCAAGGACTGCTACAAGAAAAAGTATTGCAGCAATTGTGGCATCACCATCAAAATGCCAAGGAAGCAACAACAAAGACAAAAGTAGAGTCAATCTTGCAAAAGAAGAGGATGGAGATGCATCTCAACAACGAGAGAATTGTCTCCATGTGTGTGCTGCCCCTAACTACTTTTGCAAGTATATTGATGTACTGTAAATGGTCTTCCACCTTCTTTGTTTAAGGGGAGGATTTATTAGTCTGTGTGACACCATGTGATGAGACCACGCAGTCTGTGTTACTACCTTGGTCTGTGTGACTATTAGCCTGTGTGGCTTTAGGTCTCGATCCAGCTTCATTCAGTATAGTCCATGCCTAAGGGGAGAATTGTTGAGATAGGCATGTCCTTCTTCAACAACTATGGGAAAAATCTCTACGTGTGCATACCTTTTGCTATTGACATTTTTTCTATGAGTTGTAAGCTTCTAAGAAGGGCTACATGGAGAGTCATCAGCCGGATAGCCACTCCAGCTTTGTACATAAATAAAGCCCAAGCCTATGTTGTACATACACTATGCAAAAGTATTATTAGCCCCGTTTTTGTGTATTGAATCTACCTTTTTAAAAATGTGTGTACTTCTCTCTCTAACTGTGTAAGCTATGTGTGCACACACACAAAAACCTCCTTGAGCACACACACGCACACCATCAGTCCCAACAGATAGGAGACATTTATCAAATGATCAACGTTAGAAAATCAATATAAGTAACAAAAAAATGAAATATAACAATTTCTATAGGATATTCTTATGCTTATTGTAATATGAAAAATAAACAAACACCACTGTATGGAAGAGACAAATGAGAGGAAGGATGATATGTGCATGGAGACATGGCAATACTTCCGCAAGGAAAAGGTGTGTGACTTTGCTAATGTATATTAGGATTACTATGAACTTTTCTAGGTTCCTTCTAACAAAAATTCTCTAATCTATGTTATTTTGTTTAATCAAATTTACATAGGAGGCATCACGAAAGAGAGTGATAGCTGGTCACACATCCAAATTAGGCCGAATGGGATGGGATGGATTTGTGGCCACATTTGTGGGTATAGACCATGAAAATTTAAACTTTCAAAGGTAATATTATTGAATTAAGGAATCAATAAGTATTTGGTTCTCTCTTAATGTAGACCAAAGACTATGGTCGTGCACCTACGACGCATGAGATGGAGTATGCCACATACTATGGCTATTGTGCTTTGCAGGAGACACTTATTCATAGGCGAGATCCACTTGTGAGTATCACTGGTTTGTTTTGTAGTTTATTTTAATGTTAAATATAATATATTCTTGTTTGATTTCACTAAGTAATACATGAGTAGTATGGTGAGTTTGACATGATAGAGGTGGCTTGACAGGAGGCCGAGGGGCAACATCGAAAGGCTGAGAGGAGCGGCTGCCCAATCGCTTGCCATGATGGTGACAATTGTGGAGAGAGGGGTAGGGCTAGTGCTATAAATGGGGGCAATGGTGGTGTTACTAATGATGATGATGAGGATGGTAGTGACTCGTATAGTGATGGCTGTTCTACTGATTGTGTCTAGGGATTTGTTTTATATATTTGAGGATGAGACTTGTATTGCATGTCATAAAATATAATATATAACTATACCAAATGATTTTCTCATATTAAATTGATCATTTAATGTGGGAGAATAAACTAGAACAAGAGTTAGAATAGAGACATATGCTTCTAGACCTATCTCAATATAGGACCAAAAGGAGAGATGGTTGCATCTTAATAGGGGTTCCAAAGGAGATGGTCTATCAAAGAGCAATGTGCAATAAGTGCTTCTAGACTTACCAACAGGGGACCAAGAGGACAGATGGTTACATGTCCAAAAGAAGGTAGTCTATCAAAGAGCAACGTGCATCGAATGGAGCTTAAAAGACCTTAGGGTTAGCTTCATTAAAGACCTCCAATGGTTAGTGCTAAAAGTCCTTTGACCTTAAGCAATCTAGGGGTGTGCTTGAGGTGGGAGCCCAACCTAAACTTGTCTTTGACCTTAAGCAAGCCAGGGCTGTGTTTGACATGGGAACCCGACCTAAACTTGCCTTTGACCTTAGGCAAGCTAGGGCTGAGCTTGAGGTGGGAACTCCACCTAAGGTTCTTGTCATGTTTAAAGGTACTTGAGGTACTTGTCGGAAGTTGCTTGAGAAGCTTCCTATGCATGGGGGGTAAGATGCTTGAGTCAAAAAGGGACCCTACACACTTAATGAGGAAGTTGCTTCAGAAGCTTCCTATGCACGGGGGTAAGATGCTTGAGTAAAAAAGAGACCCTACACACTTAATGAGGAAGTTGCTTGAGAAGCTTCCTATGCATGGGGGGTTAAGATTCTTGAGTCAAAAAGAGAACCTACACACTTAATGAGGAAGTTGCTTGAGAAGATTCCTATGCATAAAATTCCCAAAGTTAGGGGAATATTTGACCTAACGTTCCACTCACCCAAGGGGCACCCCTTTTCTAAAAGGGCACATGGGACACATGTCAGACTCTCACTAATCTTAACCACATGGTGTGCTTGAATGCCATTGGTTGGACTAAAGAGGGTTCCAATGAGCTTCTAGTTCCATCCAACAAATATCTAGATATTTTCAAGCTCTCTCTCTCTCTCTCTCTAAGGGGTAAGGAGGACACTTGTCAAAAGACTACCCATGTACTTGACTGCATACTACATGCCATTGGCTAGGGGAGAGGGGTCCAATGAGCTTGCAGCATGTGAAAAATTTGCAACTCACCCCAAACAAGCAAGGGGGGTGCTAGGGGGATATACAACACACACACACACACACACTCATTTTGTGGATCCATTCTCACTTGGTGAAAGTTGAGGAACTCCACCTCCTTCTCCAAGCTTGTGAGAAGTGAGAGCCTACACCAACAATCTTGGCTATGGAATGCAAATCCAACCAAGAGCCATGTTTCAATGGTTAAGCTTGCCATCTTCTCCATCTTCATTACTATGCTATTATGTATGCTAGCAACAAGAGTGATGATAAGTGAGGAGTTATTTCTTTCTCCTATGGAATGTTTCTTCTTCCTCTTCCCTATCCTCATTCCCCACTAGCTCTCTCCACCTTCGAAGGTGTTTGAGGCCTTGGGACTGAGGCTTGGGATAGTTAATGCTTTCTACAAAGTTTATGTTATGTTTGTGATGCATGAAGCTTTCCATCTTCATTGCATCACCTAGGTCACAAGGAACACAAAGATTGTATTGTACAAGGTCTCTCTTGATGGGAGAAACTATAATACAAATGCCTATTGGAGGGGAGACCGGCTCCATATTAATCCGGTCCTCAACTATTGTCATCTTCTTTAAACTCTCTCTCTTGCAAAAGTATTGTTCATGCCAAGTTAACTAAGCACCATGTTTATGTTGCTACCATCAATTAACTTCACCCGCTATGCTCACAAAGTAATCGCTCAAAAGTGCTTCACCTAATTTCCGCTACTTTCAAAGTTCATAGGCCATTTCCATTACATTGGTATCAGAGCATTTGGTTTCTCTTTTCTTGTTGAAGAAGAGAGGTCCTTAAGTAGCCTATTAATGGTTGTTTTTGTTAATTATATTAGGGTAAGTGGGTCTGGGATCTATTATCGGTTTTGTTGAGCCCACTATGTGGGATATGGTGCACACCTCAGGAGCTTTGGTCTTAATAATGGAGTCTTTTTAGAATTACCTACGGCTTTACCATTATTGAGCCATAAGAAGCCCGAAAGGAGCTATCCCTCGGCAACTTCACTATATTAGACTCACTCCACTACTCTCTATAATTAACTAATTTGAGCCGTGGGTGTAAATACTTAAGTGCCTATTTTCAAAGGCTAGGAGGAGTAGCAACTAAGGTTTTGAATTGCAAAATCATACACTAAGTAAACACCTAACTTTAATTAACATGGCTGACAATAACCAAGAGAGTAGAATGAACATTGATAACTTTGATTTTGCACATGAAGGTGTTAATGATGATGCCCCCATGTTTGTTAATTATCTTGTTACTAGGTTGCAACAAGCTATGGGAAACCCCTCTTTGCAAGCAGAAGTTACTCGAGTGAAAAAGGCTAGGAGGAGTAGCAACTAAGGTTTTGAATTGCAAAAGCATACACTAAGTAAACACCTAACTTTAATTAACATGGCTGACAATAACCAAGAGAGTAGAATGAACATTGATAACTTTGATTTTGCACATGAAGGTGTTAACAATGATGCCCCCATGTTTGTTAATTATCTTGTTACTAGGTTGCAACAAGCTATGGGCAACCCCTCTTTGCAAGCAGAAGTTACTCAAAACCTTCGTGCTTATGGGATTTCCTTTCCTCTCAAAGAGGAGAGAGAGCTTAGGAGGCCTCTTGGTGAGACCCCCAAAAGAAGACTCTCTTCCATACGAGAGGAGGAATCCAAAGAATGAGAAAGTAATGACTCCCTAAGTTCCTCAAAAGATGTGGCTTCTCCTCGTAGTCCTTATCCTCGTTACTCCAAAAGGGAAGAGAGGAAACAAAGGAGGAAAAGGGAAAGAAAGAGGTCACCCTCTTCTCCTTCTTCTTCACCTTCCTCCTTACTGATGAAAGCTATGGGTATTCTCCTAGAGAATACAAGAGGAGAGGACATCGCAAATCTTACCCTACATGGCAAAGGTCACAAAAGCTAAAGAATTTCAAAGAGGCAGGAAAGAGTATTTATTTTCTCACCTATGATGGCACTTTGGTGCTACCGACAAAGTATTGGCCTTCATCCAACAATTTGATGCGGCCTTTGGAGATGAGGGCTTCACGAAAACCTCCAAGCTACACCATGTAGCTATGCACTTCCAAAAATCATCTCATCAATGGTGGGCTAGCCTTTGTGGCAATGGCGAAGCCCCAAAGACATGGAAAACTCTACGACTTTCCATCATGAAGCAATTCCTTGCAAGTGATGCAAAGGACAAAGTGCTTACCAAATGGTGAAGTTTAAAGCTTCTCTCTCATGAGTCTATCCACAAATATCTGGACAAGTTTTGGGATTTACATCTCAAGGCTACTATCTTTCAAAAGATAGGCTTTGCCGTGCAAAAGAAACAATTATGTGCAGGATTACCCAAAGAGATTGCCGAGTATGTCAACTCTCAATGGCTTGGTTCTATCACCAAGTAATCCACCACACCATGGTTGCTTCGTGCATCAATTTCCAACAAGGGGCTAGATGGAATGTCAAGCCTATGGAAAATAAAGACAAAAGTGATGCCAAGGGAAAATCCAATGCCCAAAAATTCTTCCCAAGGCCATTCCAACAACAACAACAACAATCGGTCCAAGGAGAAGGGAGTTTACAAAGGTAAATATAAACTCTCTCCTAAAGAGCTAGAAGATTTTTGTAAGGACTACAAATGTTTTAAGTGTGGGGAGCAAGGCCATCGTTATCGTCCTTGCCCCAAGAGAATTGCCCGCAATGAGACTCCTAGAGCCTCTATGTTTGAAGCTCCAAAAGAGGATGCTCATTGCCAATGATTTCTCCTTTCCTATGCTTGGGGAAAGATGTAAGAGTATGATGCCTTTATTTTGTTTGACCCTGGACCCTGGTTGAACTCACAACTTCATATCCACGGAGTTGACCACTAAGCTAGGCATACAAGCCCACGAGATGGGAGATACATTGAAAGCCAATGGAGCTATCAAGGGACAAGACATCTCAGTTACTTTCTTAATTGGAAAATTAAGGCTTCATGTCCAAAGCTATGTGGACAAAAAGGATTTCTTCATCTTTCCTCTCAAAAATGAGAATGTTATCATTGGGTCACCATGGTTTAACCGCATGGCTTCCAACATGAAGCTCCTTGAAAGGAGAATCTATTTCACCTATAGGGAAAAGATCATGTACATAGATGCTAATGAGTTGGGGAACACCATATCCTTGCAATAAAGGGAATCAAGAGGAATTAGAGTTGTCTAATTTCCTAAATGGATTCCAAGATGTTTTCATTGATGACATCCCTAGTGAGCTATCTCTAAAATGAGGGATGATGACCATGCAATTGAGCTCCTATCAAGAAGCTCACCACCTAACACGCCTCCTTATCGAGTTTCACAAGCTCAACAAGAGGAGATCATGAGGCAAGTGCATGAATTGGTGAAAAAAAGGGATGGTGAGGTCTAGATCCTCTCCATTTTGTTCACCATTGCTTTTAGTGCAAAAGAAAGACGACACATATCACATGTGTATCGACTATAGAGCACTAGATACGATCGCTATCAAAAATAGATTTCCCGTGCCACGGGTAGAAGATCTATTTGATAATTTACAAGTTTTGGGCTGACAAATGCTCCAGACGCATTCAAACTCATGATGGACAAAAATCTTCAGGCCATCCAAATTCTCTTGAAGAGTACAAGCGACACCTCCAGGCAACCTTTCAAGTTGTGAGAGAGAATAAGCTTTTCATTAATCAAAAGAAAAGCAAATTTTTTCTACAAGAGATTCAATATTTAGGTCACATTATCTCTAATGATGGCACCCGTATGGATCCAACAAAGTTAGAGATAATAAAAGGATGGCCTAATCCAAGGAATCTACATCAGGTACGAAGTGTCATAGGTATGTGTGCATACTATAGATGCTTCATAGAAAAAATTCTCGCTAATAGCAGGCCCATTACATGACTTAACAAAAAGAAACATTAAGTATTCATGGACTCCAAAAGTGAAAGAATCTTTTGAGAAGCTTAAGGAGAATCTTATCTCTAAACATGTGCTCACACTATTAAATCTCTTAAAGCCATTTGAGGTCCAATGTGATGCTTGTGGTAATTGCCTTGGAGCTATTTTGCTTCAAGAAGGGCATGCCATAGCATATGAGAGTCAAAGAATCAACTTTGATAAGTGAGTATTGGGCAAATACAAAAAAGAGCTACTAGCTATTCTATATGCCCTAAACACGTGGAAACACTATCTCTTGGGGACTCCATTCATCCTACGGATGGATCACAAAGCCT
Source organism: Adiantum capillus-veneris (assembly GCF_014529385.1). Lineage (NCBI taxonomy): Eukaryota > Viridiplantae > Streptophyta > Polypodiopsida > Polypodiales > Pteridaceae > Adiantum > Adiantum capillus-veneris. Next base: position 14,377,180 of record NC_140932.1, on the reverse strand, counting down.
CAAAAACTTCATGACGCAAACCAAGCTCTTCAACAAACAAATGAGGTGGGAAAATTTTCTTTTGCAATTTAAATTTCATATCGTTCACATTGTTGGCAAGCACAATCAAGTGGTCGATGCACTTTCACAACGACCAAGGGTAAATGTGGTGTCTATAGCAACTCACAATTATCAATCTTTTATGATAGATGAGTATGCTACTGACCAAGACTTTAAGTATGTAATTACAGCCTTTGCAATAGGGAAGAAAAAAGAACCATTCACCTTGAAGGGTGGTTATCTTCCAAACGGCAATAGGCTATGTGTTAATCACCCATACAATACAAAAGTCATGTATGAATCCCATACTTCTCCTTATGCGGGGCAAAGAGGGATTCCATAGTCTAATCTTTGAGGAGTAGAAATGTATTTTTGTTGGTCTACCATCAAAAGTAAACATACAAGAGTATGTTTCAAAATGCGTGGTATACCAAAAATTGCAAATTGATCAAGGGAAGCAACATGGATTGTTTTAGTCAACAAGATTAACAAGAAAACACACTCTATGACTGTCAAAAAGACTATTAAGGCACATCAAATGGCAACCCTCTTCAGATCTCAGATTTTCAAGCATCATGGATTTCCAACATCCATAGTGTCGCGGACAAAGATCCTAGAATGACCAGTAATTTCTAGAAGGGTCTCTTTTGGAATCTAAGAAGTAGATTAAATTTCTCTTTTGGTCTATGATCCACAAAAGGATGCCCAAAGTGAAATAACTAATCTAATGATTCTTGAATCTACTAAAATCCTATGTCATGGAAGTAGATCAACATTCTCAGTGATAGAAGTACCTACCTCTTATAGAGTATGTATACAATACAATGACATTGTACATACTTCTATGGGGAAAGCACCTTTCGAGGTTAAAGAGGAAGATTCAAAAGTCCCTTATTACTTCAAGTACATGGGAAGATCTTCGCTGCTGATGAATATAGCTGTTGAGACCTACAAGAATCTTTTCTAAAGATTAAAGGGGCTATATCCATATCATAGGAAAGGCAAAAAGGGTTGCTGCTAATAAGCATAAAATATCCTTAGCCTTTAAGGAGTATGATTTGGTCTTGCTAAAGTTTCTCAAGGCTCATTTGAGGCATACTACGAGCAAGAGTCCTACTAACCACCAAGAGTATGATGCTAAACTAGCAAAAAGATACTATGGTCCTTAAAATTCTTAAGGTAGTCAATGAGATGGATTATCAACTGAAGTTGCCCAACCATTGGCTCATGCACAATGTTTGCCATGAGAACCTACACAAGCCTTAGAAAGGAGCGCCATCAAAAGAAACAATAGTTGCAGATCCTCCAAAAATTGAAGATCAAGAAGAAGTACTTCAATCTAAGTCCATTCTATGACATGAAGACAAGGTATTAAGAAACGGTAAGATTATCTGGCAATATCTTATAAGTTAAAGAATTATCCTTAAAGATGCTAAATGGATGCAAGGAACCTAGCTTAAGGATAATATGAACCTTGTCAATGCTTACAATGTTGCACTAGGGTAAGCATATGAAAATGCATTTTAAATTAAAAATGTTTTTGTCTTATAGGACTAGTTCTCTTTTTATTGTGCAAAAATTTAAATCGTATGCATGCTTAGAATCATGTTTGTGGTGATGACATCTCCCAAACACCAAGTAGAATTTGTCACTCTACTTTGGAAGTATGATACAGACTAAAGAGCAGGCATGCTTGCGGCAGCTACGTCTCCCAAGCACCAAATGGACTAGTCATCCATCTTGGAATGATGTCGTAGGGTAAAAGGGATCCTCTACCCGCTAAGAAACATGGACTAATGACTAGGCTTTATCTTCTCTACCTCATAGTCGAGGATGACTATCATTTCAAGAGAGAAGTAATGTCATAAAATATAATATCTAACTATACCAAATGATTCTCTCATATTAAACTGATCATTTAATGTGGGAGAATAAACGAGAACAAGAGTTAGAATAGAGACGTGTGCTTCTAGACCTATCTCAATACGGGACCAAAACGAGAGATGGTTGCATCTCAATAGGGGTTCAAAAGGAGATGGTCTATCAAAGAGCAATGTGCAATAAGTGCTTCTAGACTTACCTCAACAGGGGACCAAGAGGAGAAATGGTTACATCTCAATAGGGTTCCAAAAGGAGGTAGTCTATCAAAGAGCAACGTGCATCTAATGGAGCTTAAAAGACCTTATGGTAGCTTAATTAAAGACCTCCAATGGTTAGTGTTAAAAGTCCTTTGACCTTAAGCAAGCTAGGACTCAGCTTGAGGTGGGAACCCGACCTAAACTTGTCTTTGACCTTAAGCAAGCTAGGGTTGTGCTTGAGGTGGGAACCCGACCTAAACCTGCCTTTGACCTTAGGCAAGCTAGGGTTGAGCTTGAGATGGGAACTCCACCAAAGGTGATTGTCATGTTTGATGACTAAGGTACTTGAGGTACTTCTCATAATGAGGAAGTTTCTTGAGAAGCTTCCTATGCATGGGGGGTAAGATGATTGAGTCAAAAAGAGACCCTACACTCTTAATGAGGAAGTTGCTTGAGAAGCTTCCTATGCATGGGGGGTAAGATGCTTGAGTCAAAAAGAGACCCTACACACTTAATGAGAAAGTTGCTTGAGAAGCTTCCTATGCATGGGCGGTAAGATGCTTGAGTCAAAAAGAGAACCTACACACTTAATGAGGAAGTTGTTGGGAAGCTTCCTATCATAAAAGTCCCAAAGTTAGGGGACTCTTTGACCTAACCTTCCACTCACCCAAGGGGCACCCCTTTTCTAAAAGGGCACATGGGACACATGTCAGACTCTCACTAAGCTTAACCACATGGTGTGCTTAAATGCTATTGGTTGGGCTAAAGAGGGTTCCAATGAGCTTCCAGTTACATCCAAAAAATATCTAGATATTTTCAAGCTCTCTCTCTGTCTAAGGGGTAAGGAGGACACTTGTCAAAAGACTACCCATGTACTTGACTGCATGCTGCATGTGATTGGCTAGGGGGAGAGGGGTGCAATGAGCTTGCAGCATGTGGAAAAGTTGCAACTTGCCCCAAGCAAGCAAGGGGGGTGCTAGGGGGATATACACCACACACACACACACACACACACACACACACTCATTTTGTGGATCCATTCTTACTTGGTGAAAGTTGAGGAACTTCACCTCCTTCTCCAAGCTTGTGAGAAGTGAGAGCTTACACCAACACTCTTGGCTATGGAATGCAAATCCAACCAAGAGCCATGTTTCAATGGTTAAGCTTGCCATCTTCTCCATCTTCATTACTATGCTATTATGTATGCTAGCAACAACAGTGATGATAAGTGAGGAATTATTTCTTTCTCCTATGGAATGTTTCTTCTTCCTCTTCCCTATCCTCATTCCCCACTAGCTCTCTCCACCTTCGAAGGTGTTTGAGGCCTTGGGATAGTTAATGATTTCTAAAAAGTTTATGTTATGTTTGTGATGCATGAATCTTTCCATCTTCATTGCATCACCTAGGTCACAAGGAACACAAATATTGTATTGTACCAAGTCTCTCTTGATGGGAGAAACTATAATACAAATGCCTATTGGAGGGGGGACTGGCTCCATATGAATCCGGTCCTCAACTATTGTCATGTTCTCTAAACTCTCTCTCTTGCAAAAGTATTGTTCATGCCAAGTTAACGAAGTACCATGTTTATGTTGCTACCATCAATTAAGTTCACCCGCTATGATCACAAAGTAATCTCTCAAAAGTGCTTCACCTAATTTCCTAATTCCGTTACTTTCAAAGTTCATAGGCCATTTCCATTACATTGTATATGTGAGGATTCATCACTATTCATTGTAAAGACATATGTGCGGATGAGACTTGTTTTGTATATGGGAGGATTGATCACCAAAGTCTTTGGACACATGTACATATATTTACTGATGATATGTATTTACATATGTTCATTCCATCATTGAATTTGTCTATTGTTAATTGTTTTATGGTGAGTTAATTAGCCTAAGTATCTGCTAGAACGTTATTTACTTGTCTTTACGTTTTTTTTTAAAAGGTGGATTGAAATTGTGGTCATTGTTAAGAAGGTTTTTAATGTTTGTTTGAAGATGAAGATTTGAACTATGACGTTTTAAAGCACCAAGCATCATAATCTCCAAGTTCCAAATTACGTGCCATGTATAGAGTACCTTGTACCATGTACACTGCAAGTAGAGAGTTTTAGTTTGGAACTCGATACCAAATCAAGTACCAAGTACCAAGGCTAAGAAGTTTTCTTTGTTTCAATGTTCATTGCTTAAGGTACCTTAAAGCTATTTCGACATGTATCAACTCGTACCGAATACAAGGACATAAAACGGTTCTCAATCTAGGTACAAAACTTTACGTCTTATGATTTTTGATGTTATTACTTTTTTGTTTTTCTTATTGTTTCACAATCTAGCAAGCTATTGTATTGTATGCTTCATCCGTAAAATTATAGTGTCTTTTCCTTAAGCTAGGCTAGCTATCACTTATGGGACACTTAATTTGTTTAGGGTTCTCTCCCTTATCTTCAACATTGTAGTCCAACCCTAAGTACATTGTGGATGGATTTCAAATTCTTGTCCATGCTATTCCATGAGGGTCCTTGTTTGGCAGCCTTCCTTGAGGACCTACCTACATATGAAGCTTTGCCTTTTGTTATGAGATTTTTCTTCTTTAAGAGCATGTTTCTACACATGGATAGACAAGAAACCCATGCTACGAATTTCTTGGATTCAGAAGATGGATTGGATACTTCTTCCATGCATGGGTAGATCAAATTGAGCAACACCTATTCATCTCTTGCTTGCTGTGCTGATCATTGGCACTTACTCATCATAAGAGTAAAGCCCATCTTTGTCCCACAAGAGGGCTGGGCAAGCTCTCTCTTAATGTCATCATTGTAATCCCACTCTGAGTACCTTGAAAATGGCACTACCTCCAACCCTCCACTTCTCAAATGTCTGCTAGTGATCTCCTCTCTGCATCAAGAAGATTGCCATTTCTCCTCACCAGGAGGTCCTTGGTGTAGGTGGCAAAAGCAGGCCACGAGCGGGGTCAATACTGAATCATACAAAGTTTTCATTGCAGGCAATATGCTAAGTGCTATTTGAGGGGTTTGAGATCCCCTACTTGCAGCTCTTTAAGGACAAGGATTATCAGAGCTTGCCTCACTTTGAGAGATATGAAAACAGTAGAATCACCCGTTGGAGGAATACATGAGGTTCCAGTATTGCTATTTGGAGTAGGTACAATGCCAGTCTAACTGAGTTCAACACATCTGGAAATGAACGGGCACGAACCCTATGCAATTCCTAGTTTCATGCTCTTTTATACATTCAAGATGAAGCTGGTGTTGCACCAGGAGCGGTCCAGAACGACGTATGCGAGCTAGCAAGGAAGGTTTGTGGGTAATAACATAGATAGTGCATTATTCCACAATAGTTTCATGAGAACGCTTAAGGTCGTTTGGTTGTTGCATGAGAGATTCTATGTCATAACTCTAGTACAGGTAATGGTGGAATTGCAAGACTAGCTGAGCACAATGAGAACTATGGGAAAAACTCTCCATATACGAATGCTTATGTTCGATATGACAACAATTAGAAGCAGAAACCCATCCCTGCTTCTTATTTCCTTCCTTTGTTTCTTCTATGCCAAGCTTCTCTTATGAAGGATCCACAAAAGAAAGAGACCTAGCGAAAAGTTCCTAGCATTACCCTCCCCTGTGAAGAGATCAGCCTCACCACATCAGGAGAGTCTTGACCTTCCCACTCCCAAAACTCCCATCAGAACGAGACAACAACCAATTGCTTTAGAGCCTCCACGATTGGAGCTTGAAGTTCTTATGCCTAATGGGGGAAATGTCATCGGCCTGCATCTTGAAATTTATGAAGATCTCAGTGTGAGTGAGCTTGTCTGCAAAGTCAAGTGCAAAGTGGGCACGGAGACTTGCTTGGTTAACTGGGGTGCACATGTGTACCTTGAGGACGCATCTAGGAACAGAGTGGAGGATGGTCATTGTAAGGAATCAAAGAGGAGATTGATTCCCCAAGCACTGAAGTTCCTACCATTTCATAATTGCATGCACGAGACTTGAGTGCCTATGAAAACAAGGAAAGAGGCGAGGCTACGTTGTAACCCATCAAAAGAAGCAAAAGATTGGCAAGCATCAACAATTTCTCAAAATCTCTTGGAACTCTAGATACAGACATATCAAACTTTTTATCGCAGTTCAGTGATTGTTTTTCTATGTTAGGCTCTAATATTAACAAACTTTTGATTTCCATACAATGATTTTTTTTCTATGTTAGGCTCTAATATTAACAAGCTTTTGATTTCCATAGTTTCTACAGAGATATAAAATTCTATGCTACGTATCAACTCAAGCTAGCTTTCAAGCTCAAAGATCCAAACTATGAAGTTTCAAAGCACGTGATTTCAAAGTATCAAGCTCACCATAAGCTATTACGACTACAATACCTGATTTCAATTTATGTACCATGTACCATGTACCAATTAGAAGTACAAAGTTTCATTATGATACTTGATACCAAACCAACTACCAAGTACTAAGTACCAAGTACCAAATCTAACACTAAAAAGTTTTCTTTGTTTCCATGTTTATTGGTTAAGGTACCACAAAGTTACACCGACCAATTGGTACCATGTACCAATTGCAAATACAAAGTTTCATTATGGAACTTGATACCAAATCAAGTACCAAGTACCAAATCTAACACTGAAAAGTTTTCTTTGTTTCCATGTTTAATTTATTGGTTAAGCACTGCAAAGCTACACCGACATGTACCAATTAAAAAATAGGGAAAAAAGGCTCAATCTAGGTACGATACTTGACGTCTTATAATTTAGAATATTAATATTTTTCTTGTTTTTCTTATCGGCTCATATTTCAGCAAGCTAATATATCGGAATTATATTCAACAGCATAGAGCTAGAGAGAGAAAGAGAAAGAGGGGGGAGGAGAGAGAGAGAGAGAGAGAGAGAGAGAGATGTGTTGAGTATATCTTATTGGGTGCTAGAAAACTATAAACAACGTTTATGAACGTTGTGCTCACAGACCGTCGCGTATGAAAAGAAGCCCATTTAAACCCACGTCATTGCTTAAGCGACGAAAATCCTTGTTTATGCAATGAGCCGTTGCTTATGCATTGCATCAAGATGATGCACAAAGTCAACCTTTAGCAATGCAAAATTGTCGCTTTTGCCCTTGCTATAGCCTTTGTTTATACGATGACTCACAATGATGCCACTAGCGATGCTCGTTTGTGTGGCTTAAACGCCATACACACTTAGAAATGAGTACATGTTGCACCATATAAGGCCATAATGGATAGTTTCCTCCATCCAATTTGTCATCAATAGACAACATCTTGAAAAAATTATTGCTCTTAGCAATAGTGAAGCATTGAACATCTTGAGCCGGTCATGTTTCAAAATATGTATCATATCTTGTGAGTTAATGGGAGAAAATTTTTAATTAACCAAAAAGTATAATTATATGTATGCATTAGAAGGGGTTGGGGTTTTTTTAAATAGGCCCATATTCACAGTAAATATAGTATATATATTGAGGTAACTAAATAACATCTTGAATGCACGTGATATAGGTAACTTTTGATAAGTGATCGCCTTGGGCTGAGCCTGAATTGAATACAAAGTGAAGGGAAACTGTACGTGCTATATATAAAAAATCACAATAGACAAATTGTATTATGCAAAAATTTTAAGTGGAATAAATTCTATACAAAAGGATGAAATTGCATGCGCAATACCTATAGTAGGGTAAGCAGAGGCCAAAATGAGCTTGACCTATTGATGCTTACCAAAGCTCACCAAAATTAGAGAAAGTAAGTAGGAGGGTGCTGGTGATGCTAGAATTATGCCCAAGAAGATGCAAGTTCATCTGATACCAAAATTATTGGAGTTAGGGTTGCAAGAATGCACACAGAACTTGGAGATGGAGAAGATGTTGCAGGCACACAACAAAGAATGTATTATTAAGTGTGCAAATTCAAGATAAGATAGCCATAGAGTGATGGATGTACATACAAAGCACCAAGAAAAACTCCTTTAGTGAGGGAAAAAGTGCCCCAATGGTACTCAGTGTGTTGACACACATCACTACCAAATACACATGGTAACAAACCCTTCCCTCCTCCCACCATGTAAATGGCAAGGACCTCATTTCTCTTGAGAATATCCAGTACTTGTCAACCTTAGGAAGGCTATTCTCTTGCAATCATCGCAAAATTTAGTGAGGTTGCCAAGGGATTTGTTGACACAAAAGGAGAATTTAAGGACATTTCTTGGCACTTGATTTACAGACAGTTAGTAATACTTGTGAGGTTGCCAGGAAATTTGTTGATACAAAAGGAGAACTTAAGAATATTTCTTGGCACTTTATTTACAAACATTTAGTAATACGTGTTGAGGCCTTTGATGCTCTTGATCTATCTCTAAGAAGAGTTGAGGAGAAACCTACCCTTAAGTATAAATACTTTGAAGCCAAAGAAGAGCTTGGGATAGATTCATTATCCAATTGAAAAGGAGTGAGAATTATTTTGTCGGACTTTTAGAGTCCAAAACTAGAGAATACCACCACTAAGACATTGCTTGACATGTGGAGTAGATCATCCGGTGACACATCAATGTCCCGTGTTGCCACAATAATGTCCTAGACAAAAGTGGTGTGCCATTGAGAACAAGTGGACAAATCATACTACCAAGGAATGTTACTATAACAAAGGTCAAGGTAGGGAAAGGTGTTATCAACCTAACCTACAATACCAGCCTAACCCACCAGTAAATCCTCAATATCATTAGAATAGGTTAGCACCACCACCACCAAGATATGCTTCTGGACAAATGAATCCATAGCTAGGAGTTGAAAGACCAAGACTAGTATTGTGATACCAACCACCATTGCCAAGTGACAACCATGATGGGTGAGCTTCTAAATGTGACAGCCTTGTAAAAGAGGAGTGTAGAGGGGATAGATTGTTTGAAGATTCTTATTATATACCTGAACCATTCTCGAATGAAGAATGGAACCCTTGGAGGGGACTCAAAGTTTGGCCACCTTAGATGTGCGTGTCAATGAGATCGCCCCTACAAAAGTTTGTGATGAGAATGGTCTGGACTCGATTCCTTTTTGATTGATAAACGAGATTCAAAAACAAGATGATCATGTAGGGAAAACCGATGATGATGTAACACGAGAGCTAGAGACTAGTGTGTAGTGTTTGCATATCTAGGATGAGATTTCTATTCAAAAGGGATGCACAAAAGAGTTTTAGGAGAAGCATGTAAAATCTAAGGATTTTTCCCTAATTAATATATGCTTTCTTACACTCTTAACCAAAAGACTTTTTTTTTATAGAAAAAGCAAGGTATGGTACGATTTGTGCTGCATTCTATATCACTAAAAGTGGGACCATAAAACTTGTTGGATTGGATGGATAGGAAATGTCCAATTGGATCAACAGTTGTAGATTAAAAAACTATCACTTGAAGCTAACTCAAGAAATGCTTGAAAGAGAAAATGAAATTAAAAACAAGAAGGAAAAGCATAACAAAGTCATTCCGTAGGCGTAACAAGAAGCCAAATAACAAGTCTCAAAGAGGAAACAAATGCTGGAAAACTTTAGAAAGTGAAAGCTATTTGAATTTACCAGCAAAACAACTAACGAGCATAGAGGAGGACAAAGAAAGTTTAGATTCTTATATTTCTACAAATCTAGGAGCCAACGTGTTATCTATTCATGTCGTAGTAGATTCTGGTGTGCATTTGAATATAATTAGTTGAGATCTATACCAGAAAATGCCGGAGTTGATCCAACAACCATTGCAAAGGACATTCATAGAATTTAATGGGTTTGCCACTATTGCCCCAAGCTATGTGGAGGGCATGCTACACATCAAAGGATTACCATGTCTCCATAACTTCTTTGTACTACCTTCAGACTCCCTTGATAATCAACTAATACTGGGTTCACCATGGAAACACAAATACAAGGAGTATATACATTGGGACAAAAATCAAGTGTATTTGACAAAAGAACATTGAGTACAACAGATCACATTTGCTTCCATGGAAGATATTAGGTGTCTCTTTCAAGATAATGACAAAAGCACCTTATAGAATCTACTGACAACCATAACTATGTATCTATAGTTGATTCTCTCCCTTTGGTATAAGTCTTTGAGACAAAGCAGCTTGTTATAAATTTTGTGTCAGTAATTGAAGATTCAACAGCATTGAAATAGATCACTCAAGTCAATCATCCCAAAAAAATTGGGTACCAAAGAAGAGACAAGCCAAGATCACACCAATACAACACCAAAAACCCTCAAGGTGATAAATATGGATACCAAAGGATACCCCAAGAATTGATGCAAGCTTCATTTGGGTGACAAAAGCCCAACTATAAATCATTTTTGAGCAAGGTTGAAGTCAACCACGATATTCACCTAAAGCTACAAAGGAAAGAGGAACCAATCATGCTTAATCCCGTCCAGTGCTCCACACTACAAAGGTCAAGAAAACATAGGTAAACAAATATAAATGTGTGTCGGTACCTAAGAAACTTGTTACTACTCAAAAATCAACACACGGGCTGTAGATTGCAAAACAAAAAATTCCGCTTCATCTCGTGGCAACCACAATCCATGAAAGTGCTTCAAAGACACCACAATACTTGCCAAAGTTATAACCCACTATAATGGTGTGGTGTCCTAAACTTCTGACTCAAATTCAAGCCAAGAAGAGATTTCAACCTTCACCAAGTTCAAAAGCATACTGCTGACTTACAAGACTCGCTACATGGCACGTGCTCATTAACATAGGACCAAGTCAACCTCATCGTTGAATGCCCTTAAGCAGTTTTCTAACACCCACCTCTTGCACAACATTAGTTTTTCCATGCATTGACTGAGTATGCATACAGAAGGCCACATTACAAGGCCTTTCATAAGGCGCTTCTTTGACACCCATGCACAACACAACCCTGATGGCTCACTACCATCATTCAAAAGAACTCCAACTAGGAGGGGGAAAGGCATTCTGAATGCAGTTCTACTTATGATCAGCTGAGAGACCTATTGATCAGATTAGAAAGGGCCATTGTCTTATTGTTGTTTGTGTTATAATTTACGTTTGACTTTGATTTTGGAAAAAAAAAAAGAGAAGAAAGAGAGAGAGAGAGAGAGAGAGAGAGAGAGAGAGAGAGAGAGAGAGAGAGAGAGAGAGAGAAGAGAATTTCTCTTGAAGCATTAGTCTTTTATGATTTTCTAGCTAATTTCTAGAAATTTTCCACTTATTTTTTACTTTTTTCTCTATTTTCTATTGCATTTTTTACTTTTCTAGAAAAAATCCAAAAAACAAGAGAAATTGCAAGAAAAGCAAGATACAAGTACAAAGCATCTATGAAGTGGCGGGAACTTCTAAAAGTCTAATTGTAGGTTGTTTGGTCAAGATTCAAAATGGATAGAACTCAGCTAGATGAGGACCAAACTTGACCTACAGATTAAGGGCATCAAAGCTACCAAATTCTTTGAAGGAGTCTCACCAGAAACTCTACATGCAAAATGATACAAGCAAAAAGGCTCTTGGAAGTCCAAAACATCAAAATAGCTAAAAGTAATATAAATGACATCAAGAATGGGGTCACACTTTATACGCCACTTCTACATGGCTACTACATCATTCCCATATCATACATAGTGTCATGTCTCAGCCTACAGTCCAGGAAAATAGTTAGAGCTTCATTCAAATGAGAAATTGCTAATAGCAGCAATCACGGCATCCAAAAGCTGGGAGTGACACAATAAGTGTGTCTCAAGGGAGTATATGCTCATGTGGGAATAGTCACATCATTGAAAATTGTATATTTGTGCTAGGTAGGAAAAAATTGCAATATTTTTCTTTGCCTGATTCATGTTGAGAACAACAGCCAGATCTTGATTTTAGCAAGTGTTTTACCCTAACCTAGAAATTAGTGCATATGAAGTCCCAAATGTATTAGACTTACCCAATGCCAATAACGTGCTTTTTTCACCTTGCTAGAAGTTTGAAAGTGGTAAAAATCTTGCATGGGAGGCCATGTTTATGGTATAGATTCTTTAGTACCGTCAAATCATCATGCGGAAAATGGCCACAAAGCTAGAAGTCAATCAAAGTTAAAATCTTCAATTGCATTTTTTGCCATAGAGACTGATCACACACCCATCATTAGGTAGAGAATGGGGTCTAGGAGGGCCTCTTTATTTGGCAGTTTAAGGAAGTCAAACCTTTAGTATTAAGAAAGTAATCAAAGAACAGCTTTTATAAACAGGCAAAACGGCTAGTTTATTTGAATTCAAAGTTTCCCCCCAAAATGAAATTTAAAATCTAGCGGGTAAAACCATATCATGTAGCATATCTATGGAAAGAGCTCCACACATACATTGCAAATCTATGATCTCCTCTCAAATCAGAGATCATATGTGGGAGTTATGGAAGGCCAAGAATCATAAAGTTGTCCACCTCCTTTTTGGGGGGAAAAGTACATACTTTGACCACTCTTACACATGTCTTACACACCCACCATTCTTGCACACATGGTGTGCACCTATTTGTCAAAAGGTTAATCACATCCATAAGCTCATGGAAAATAAAGAGGCCCTCCTACACCCCATCCTCTTCCTAATGCAAGGTTTTCAACCTAATAAACATTCTAGCTAGAGTTGATAGATCACTCTTATAAGGTCAAAAGTCAAAAGGCTCACATCTATTGTGAACAAGGTCCAAAAAAATCTTGCAATAGCTAATGTCAAAACCCTGGATCAAGACAAATTACTCAACAAATTTTACCATTTTTGTACCAAAGTCTATTCTTATTACAATGTACATCAAGGCCACGAGGTCCAAATCCAACAAGCGTTTCTATTCATCATAGCTAGATACAAATTACGATTTTTTCTTAATCTTGTACGAATGAAAAAATTTCAAGTTTTTGTGTAGTTTGCATGACTCATATAGTCATTTTAAGACAACCAGAGAATGAGCAAGCTAAACGGATGCATGGAGGCATGAAAATGCAAAAATAGCTTTGAAAATTTGCTAAAAATGCTACTATGATGTGATGGTTATACAAGAGCTATGCAAAATGGCACAACAGGAATGCCCAATAGGTGGAGCAATAATAAAAATGGAGCAGGCTGGATCACAGGACACTGCTCTTTACAACCAGAGAATGAGCAAGCTAAACGGATGCATGGAGGCATGAAAATGCAAAAATAGCTTTGAAAATTTGCTAAAAATGCTACTATGATGTGATGGTTATACAAGAGCTATGCAAAATGGCACAACAGGAATGCCCAATAGGTGGAGCAATAATAAAAATGGAGCAGGCTGGATCACAGGACACTGCTCTTTACAATATCAAGAAGCTGGATGGAACCAATTTCCCATTGTGGAAGCAGCAGATTTGGCACGTGTTGGTACAAAAGAAGCGGATAAAACCTATAAAGCTCAAGGGGATAAAACCAGAAGATATGGACGAAGATGAATGGAGCGAAATGGATGAATTGGCACTTTCTACCATTATGCTGACTTTGGCAGAAAGCGTTTACTTCAATGTAGAAGACGAGATGTCGGCTTATCAAGCATGGTTAAAGCTGAGTGATCTTGATGAGAAGCAGAGTGCAGCTTCACACGTATACTGGCTTAAGAAGCTTGTTGACTTGAAGATGAAAGAAGGGACACCTATGTCCAATCATCTGAATGAGTTCAACACAATCTATAGTCAGTTGTCAGCTCAAGGTGTCAAGTTTGATGAACCTGTTAGAGCTATGTTCCTGTTGATCACATTGCCGGAAAGTTGGGATACTTTTCGCACAGCTTTGAGTAATTCTGCACCTCCAGATGGTTTGAACATAGCAGGTGTAGAAGGAAGTCTTCTTACTGAAGAAACCAATAGAAAGACAATGGACAAAGGCAAAGGAACAACCTTAGTTGTCAGGGGAAGTACCAAAGAAAATTACAAAGGTGGAAAGAGGAATCAGTCTCGTAGCAAGTCCCGCAGTGCTAAAGGCAAGAGTGACATAGAATGCTACCATTGTGGCAAGAAGGGTCACATGAAAAGAGACTGCAGAGAATGGAAAGCAGAAAAAGGCAAAGAGAAAGCTGAAGACCATGGTGAGAAGAACAAGTCCTCAGTGAAGATTCAAGGAATAAATGTGACAAACATTGTTGCAGAGGATGACAGTCTAGTGTCAGCAGACATCTACTTCTTGAAGAATACAATGGACTCAGCTCTTCTTACAGCATCTGATGGAAATGCACTGAGTGACTGGATTATAGACTCAGGGGCATCACTTCATGTGTCTCCAAACAAGGAGTGGTTTACCTCTTATGTGCCCACTAAAGATCATGTTCGGCTAGGCAATGGGCAGACATGTGAGATCTTAGGTGTTGGAGATGTTCAATTGAAGTTTCAGAATGGCTCTTCTTTCACGCTGAAGAATGTGAGACATGTTCCCGCAATTACAAAGAGCTTGATGAGCCTTCATGTTACAAGGAAGCAGTGCAAATGAAGGACTCCGGGAATTGGCAATTAGCCATGCAGTCAGAGATGACAGCTCTGCATAAAAACCAGACATGGAAGCTAGTTAAATTACCACGGGGTAAAAAGGCTCTACCCTGTAAATGGGTTTACAGGTATAAGATCACCGCTCATGATAGTCAACCAAAGTACAAAGCAAGGCTTGTTGCCAAGGGCTTTAAGCAAGAACAATGCATTGACTTTGAGGAAGTCTTCTCTCCGGTGGTCAAGATGACTACATTGAGATGCTTTCTTGCATTGGTTGCCATATTAGATTTGGTGTTGCACCAAATGGATGTCAAGACAGCGTTCTTGCATGGTGATTTAGATGTGGAAATTTACATGCAGCAGCCAGAAGGGTTTGTTGAGAAAGGCAAGGAAGATTGGGTATGCCAGTTGTTAAAGAGTCTTTATGGCTTAAAACAATCACTGAGGGCATGGTACCATAAATTCCACAAGTTTATGCTTTCTCAAGGCTACAAACGTAGTGAGTTCGATCACTGTCTATATACAAAGAAGGCTAAGGATGGTAGTTGGCTGATCCTTATTTTGTATGTGGATGACATGTTGATTGATGGCAAGCACTTGGAAGAAATTTCAGCTTTGAAGTCAAAGATGGCAAAATCATTTGACATGAAAGACATGGGTGAGGCAAGTCATATCCTTGGTATGCGCATTGAGAGAGACAGATCACAGAAGTTGATTTGGTTATCTCAAACAGAGTATATTGACAAGGTTTTGCAACGTTTCAATATGGAGAAGGGAAAGGCACTGAGTGTTCCATTGTCACCATATGTGAAACTTAGCAAACAAGATTGTCATGTGTCTGAGGAAGAACACGCTGAAATGGATAAGATTCCATATGCGTCTGTAGTGGGTAGTTTGATGTATGCAATGATTGCTACTTGCCCAGACATTGCATTTGCAGCGGGAGTAGTAAGTCGATACATGTCAAACCCAGGCAAGAAACATTGGGAGGCAGTGAAAGGAATATTGAGATACCTGAAAGCTACAAAGAGTATGCGTATATGCTATGGGAGTCAGGAGCTAAGTGTAAAGGGTTTTACAGACTCAGATTATGCATGTGACTTAGACAACCGAAGGTCTACGTCAGGGTATGTCTTTACATTGGTTGGTGGAGCAGTATCATGGCGTTCTAGATTACAAGATTGTGTTACTCAGTCTACTACAGAGGCTGAATATGTTGCAGCATCAGAGGCATGCAAAGAATCAATTTGGCTTAATCGACTAGTAACAGATTTGGGAATCAAAGAAGAGATGCCTGTGTTATATTGTGATAGTCAAAGTGCTATACAATTGGCTCGCAATCCAGTTTATCACTCAAAGACAAAGCATGTGGATGTGAAGTATCATTTCATCAGGGAAATGCTCGAGGATAAGCAACTTCATCTTGTCAAAGTTCACACCACAGAAAATCCTATTGATCTACTTACAAAAGGACTTCCCTCAGAGAGCTTTGCGCATTTTCGCAAGCAGTTAGGTGTAGGGTAGTACATCACTTCTCTACATCTCTTGTATATTAGCTTGTATAGTAGCTTCTCTCACACTTAAAGTACCACATTGGGCTTTAAGTGGGAGGTTGTTGGGGTATAAAGCCCAATGTGGTCGCCCAGGTAAGTGGGTGGGCCGCTAGGTATGTACACATATTCTTTTGTTAAAACCTAATAAGAACTCACTATGCTCTACACATTACAATAGAGCGAGTTCACCATATCGTCGTGCTCTTCTTCTCGCACTCTCTCTCGCGTCGCACTTCCGCTCATACTCCTTCAGTTAGGGCCTTCTTTAATAACTCATAAGATTGATGAAATTCTTTTGTCCAGTGAAACTCGATAAGAAGCTTGTACAATGGATGCGCTATCTCGGCAAAGTTTAAAATAAACCTTCGATAATAACCAACATGGCCCGTAAATCTTTGAACTCCTTTATAGTTCGTAGGTGGTGGCAAATCGGCAATGGATTTAATCTTACTCTCATCTGTGGATATCCCGTTCTTGGACACTATATGCCCTAGAATGACTCCATGCTTAACCCAAAATTGGCATTTGAAAGGGTTCAATGAGATGCAATAAAATCTGCACCTTTCAAATATTTTTCGTAGATATAAGAAATGCTTCTCCCAAGAAGAATAAACACAAAGGTCGTCTAAAAAAGCTTCACAAAACTCCCTTGGAAATTCTTTAAACGCAGTGTTTATTAATCGTTGGAATGTAGCAGGGGCATTTGTTAAGCCAAAAGCCATAACACAAAATGCAAACACTCCAAACTCTGTGATAAAAGCAGTTTTAGCTTGGTCCTCTAATGCAATGTGATTTGATTGTAACCAGAGTACCCATCTAAAAAGCTATAAGCTTCCTTGCCCGCAACTCTTTCAAGCACATGTTTTCAATATGGCAAGGGATAATGATCTCTCCTAGTAGTTGCATTAACTTTCTTGAGGTCCACGCACACTCTTAGTTTCCCATTCTTTTTTGGCACAATGACTATTGGAGAAACCCATTCTGAGTGCTCAATAGGGTATATGAATCCACATTGGATAAGTTTTTCAATCTCCTCTTGTACAATTTTGGCGTATTTAGGATTCATTGGATAGGGTCGTTGCTGGACGGGTTTAGCAATGTTGATCATGGGAATCGTATGTTTCACCACAGAAGGTGGAACTCCCTTCATGTCATGATATGTCCAAGAAAATATATACTTGTATTCCTTGAGGAGCTCCTTAAGTACAGCCTCTTCAGTTTCGGTAAGGTCTTGAGCAATACAGACTGGTTTAGACTCCTCACCTGGTTCTGCTAATTCTATCTCTTTAACTACCGCTGGACCATCATAGACTCCACTGCTTCCATTGGTAGGTATTCGTTGGGCTTTGGCATACACAACCTTTCACTCCCCCGTGGTATAAGATTTAAAATGTTCAGGAGCCGTATGTAAGTCAGCAGGCTCTTGTCCTGACAGAGACCTTTCTTTTAGTTCTGCCTCCTTTCGTTGTTGTGCTAACTCTCGGTTTTGACATCTTCTTATAGTTCGACTCAGTTTCGGCTTTGTAACCTCCAATTGAGCGAGTTCAATGGGTCGCGGGCTGCACCACATGACACTCTCGAGATGTTCACCCCAATTGTCTACTAGCTTTCGATGAGCATCACATGCCCCTAGATAGCTAAGCCATTATGCAGTAGATCTTTCCTTGTTTATCCTAGCTCTCACATTTGCTCGATATCGTCGTCTCTTATATGACCTTTGTTTCTGGTTAAGGTTTTGATTTTGGTAAATGTTTGAACTTGACTCACCTGATAGGTCTTCGCTTGTATTTTCTTCACTCTCATATAAATTACCATAGATGGTCGTACTAGGCCTTGAGTGTTTAGTTTCTATACTTGGTTCACTCGATGTTTTCTTAGGTTCTGAATCCATTTCTCCCTGAGATTCCGTTTCTGATGTGTATTGGCCTAAAGCCTTTGAGGAATCATCAGTTTCACTCTCAGGTAGGTGTGCCTCTTTCTTATCATCGGATGTTACATGCGCTACACCTAACATGTTTACTGGTGCAATGTGTGGTATCTCTTTCCCATCTGGTGTTACCCAGGTTGTTCCTCTAGCTCCCCATGTATCTATAGTTTCGGCTAGGTGTACCCAATCGACATTGTCTGACTCGGCCATTCCGGGTAGGATATCTATATAAGGAGAGTTCTCCCCAATATCCATGTCTTCGTTACACGTGTAACAATACTGTAATGGAGCTGAGTGAATTGTTGTGTCTGATCGATTATTAATGATGAATTTATTTCCTAGAGGATGCGTTCGACCACTTAAAAGATCAACTCGAATGACAGACTCTTGGAACTGTAAGTAGACATGGTTTTTGGACCAATCATGCACCATTTTTGCTTCCCTCATGAATGGACGCCCTAAGATCATCTCAAATGACATAGGATGCTTGGAAAAATCCATAACAATGAAAGTCTGCCTTACCTTGTGTCCCAAGACCTTGATCCTGAGATCCTTTAACATTCCAATAGGCGTAACAATAGATCCATTAGCCATTTTCACCACTACGCTTGTGGCTTCAAGGTGAGGTCTCCCCATAGACTCCCAAAAACTCTTTGTCACCATGCTGACTCCCGCACCACCGTCAAGGACCCCCTTTACAGTTAATACTTTAGTAGTGATTGGTAGAGTAGCATTAGATTCATCACCTTCAAAGTATTGCCCCAACTTGTTAACGGGTATTTCAATTACAGATTCATGTCCTGCTAGGTCAGATGGTGGTGCTAAATGTTCCTCATCATTCATTACCGAGTCAGGTTTGTTCATATGTGCAAACTGTGGTAATCCAGCCTATAATTCTCCATTGAGGAAGGCTCGAAGAGCTGAGACTATCTCGGGGTCTTTATATAGTTTGGACATGATGGTGGTTCTAACTTCTGAAGACATGAAATCCATCAATTTTCCAATGTTTGACGGCACCTTTTGGCCTTGAGTCCCTTGACGTGGGGAAGATGGGATCTCCATTTCTTCGATAGGATCAAGTAGTCCCTCTGTAAACATTCTTTCCATCAAGAAGTGAGTACGCCCACTTTCCCATGACTTTAAGTCACTTTCTTCTTGGATGACACTAGGTATGTCCAAGGGTCTATGGACTTGGTGAGGTTGTTGTTGTGTAGGGAACACGGTGTCTGTAATCTGGATCTTCCTAGGTGCTGGTTCTAGATCCCTTTGGGTATCTTCTACCAAACTACTTAAATGCTTGACTTGCTCAATCTCCTCTGTAGGGTTTGGGTAAGTTCCTATCTTCTTTTTGAATCCTGGCCATTGTGGCTCATGAAGATCTTCCTTGTTGGTTTCTATGCTAGTGGTCGTTTTGGTCTCCATGGTTTCACCTGAATCAGAATCTTCTTCAGCGTCGTTCATATATACGGGGTCATCACCAGTCCCTATGTTGGCCTTTGAGCTGGGGTCTGACTTCGCTGCTTTTTGCGATCTCTTTCTTTGTGTTTTCTTCTTTTTCTGAGATTGGGCAATTGATGTCGTGTCTCTTTCCTCAAGAATATAATTTTGTTTTTGGAGCATCGATCGTGTGAGTGCGTTTACTGGTACTATGTTTATAGTTGGTGGTGTCCCATCAACAATCTCTATTAAGTTCAATGGTGTGATTTTTGGTGCGTTTGGATTGTTAGGACACTGTGCGATCAAATGATCTACGCCACAACGATTACAAGTGAGTATTGGCATTGCCAATGCACTCCCTTGACTTGTTTGCATTAGTGCAGCATTCTTTTGCATTCTAATGGGGCACTCAACTACTTGATGTGGTCCACCACATTCGTAGCACTGAAGAGGTGGTCTCCTGGCAAAACTATTAATGTTTTGGCCTCTTGCTGCTAGCGCAGTAGCTTGATATACCGGTTTGATTTGTCCCCAATGGTCTTCCATATAGTACATGGGACACTCCTCAAGCATGTCGACTCCATAGGTGATACTAGATTCTATGTCCTCTTCGCAATCTACATAAGTACTAGATGACTCGCAACCTATTTGGTTCATAGGTGTAACTCTTGGATGAGGGGGTTGCGGTCCTAGCACTGGAGGTGGCAACAGTGTGGTTTGGACCACATTTTGGGTTCTAGGGACCATGTGCTGTAATGGCAACTGTTGCTCCATGGGTGGTGGGGTAGGCATCAATGCAGGAACTCGAGGTGAGTCTACCCAAGCTATAGGCGGTCTATTTTCCATGATGTGTTTAAGCATTAGGCAATCCTTCGCTTGATGGCCATACCTACCACACGTGTTACAAGTCCCGTTAAACTTTACTCTGAAAGTAGGGCATTCAATCATAGTATGTGGGCCCAAGAAAATTGAGAACCATTGTTGCTCCCTTCTTGGATACATATGAGTGTTTTGTGGAGCACGATTACCCCTAAGGCTTTCTTGGATGGCCTTGGTGAGATCTGCCAAAGTCATTTCAGATATCGTTTGCTCTTTCACGATTGGCTTTATCTTCATTGGCTCATGCCCTGATGCTTGCGAGCTACTAGGCTTCGTCTCGGCAGACACTCTTTCTCTTGCAATCATTAAATTATTCTCCAATTGGATTGCATTCATGGTGACTGCTTCCCAAGTAGTGATACCTCTAATGAATAGGCCATTATAGATACTTTCATGTCGTAGTCCCCTAATGAATCTATCGAGAAATTGGTTGTTGTTGAATCGCTTGTTTGGATTGCATCGAGAATTCAAATTCTTTAGGCGACTAATGAAGTCTCTCACGGATTCACCTTCTTCTCGTTGGGCTTTCTGGAGCTGAGAGGCTACACCCCAAAGTACTCCCTCTCGTATGTGCTCTTTCAAGAACAATCTCCTAAGAGTAGAGTAGATCGTTTTCTCTTCTACTCTTAAGGTTCTATACCAATCTCCAGCCTTTCCGCTTAGTGTCAAACTCAAAGCCTTACACTTATGTAGCTCATTGTGCTCTTCCAAGGAATCGCACACATGTTCAAAGACTTCCATATGCTTTCTAGCATCTCCGTCTCCACTGAATTTCTGTGGAGCTTAGCTACTTGAACTGCCTTGCTCCTAGGCTCTCTATCAGGTGCACTACACATGTTTTCCGCAATAGAGCGACCGATAGTTTGAGCAAATGTTGCCAAATCTCCTATTTGAGCAGGTATAATGGGTGTATGTGCTCTTGAAACCACATGTGAGATGGGAGTTGGTCTTGGCCTTGGCATACGTGCAGCTCTTGGGTCCCATATTTCGTATGGTGGTGTACCAGACGCTGGTCCAAAGTTTACAGGCGTGGCCCTAGGCATAGGGGGTGCCTGATATGGAAAGTTATTATTAAATGGCATGGCTCCACTTGTATAAGAGCTTGGATAATGCCATTGTGGATTGTAAGCTCTTGGAATAATCGGAGGTGTAGGAGCTACATGAGGCTAAGGTACGACAGGTGCACATGATTGATACATACATGTAGGTATAGTTGGGGGCACTGTGCTACTAGGCATCGGCGCAGTATTAACAAATGAACGCCATGGTGTACTTCTTGTCATGCTCACCACTGGGATATGCATGGTAGCCGTAGTGTCATTAAGAGAAAGATGAGCTAGATCTGGGAAGGTAAAGCTGCCACTTGTGGGCTCATATTGTACTGAGGCTCCTGGCGAAACAACATATGGAGGATCAATGGGGCTCACTGAGGGAGTCTCCATTTGTGATAGGGTTGGTTGGTTGGCCTTTCTCGTATCCAAGAATCTCATTAGGCTTGTTGAAGGCATGTTGATCCCTGTGTTCTGTCTTTCTAACTCGACAATCCTATGGAGGACATCACAGACTTTCTGTTGTTGCTCATCTATGCTAGTATCACCCGATGTGGATTGTAGAACATCTAACCAACCCACATGATAGGTGTGTCCTGTGTACCGATCAGTTAAAGATTCTGCTTGTAGGTCATACTCCCAATTTTTGTTTAGGAATATCCCATCTAGGCCTGGCGTGCTGGAGGTTTCCCTCGAAGTGGAAGCATTATTGCTCCCCATCGCTTGCCCCTCCGTGACTGCTACCTTGGGAGCACTCGGTTGCTCGGCTGGCATGATTGTTGTCGTAGGAGCCTTTGCTTTCAGGGCTCGACTTTGTTCTAGCCTTCGTAGGTTCTCAATTTCCCTCTCCCTTGTTGCTTGCATATAGCGTTCGATCTCTTGTACTTCGGCAAGACTCCTACCATCGGGTAGTAAAACCTCAGAGGGAGATAGTCCTAAAAGATCAGGAGGTGCAGTGGATGGAACATTCACATGCACACTCTCAAGAAGCATAGGGTCTATTTTTGGCATGAATGACGAATTTACTTCCCCACTCCCTTCATTTATTTCATTAACCGCATGTTCGGAGCGAGTAGCTCTACTAAGGGTCTCTTTAAGCGGCTAAACACGCTGGACCCGGGCCGTGGGCCCATGGCATGCATGTCTTGACTTGAACTATCAGGGTTTGGTGTAGGATACCCCTCCATGACTTCGTAGTCAGAGGAAGAATCACTAGACGCGATATGAGGATCTTGGGTCGCGCTACCTTGAGTCCAGGCCGAAGGCCCGGAACCTAGGGTGGAGGAATAATGGGTGCCCGCGTAAATGGAGGCACTACCAATATGCTCGTGCTCTAACACTCGTCCAGAGCGTAGGTTCATATCACTTGGATCCCCTAGAAGTGTCAGTGAGTGCCCGTGAAGGCTGCTCACCTAGTATTTTTGGGTGTTTTGCAACCCAAGTCTTTTTTTTTTTTTGATTTTTTGGTCCTTTTTTTCTGACCCAGCTATAGAATAGAACGTACGATAGCTCAAAATGAGCATCTCGGTTAGAGGGACGTGTCGTGTTTTATAGCCCTCCGTTTGGTCACTTTATGCCCTCGGAATCCCTAAAACCGTCAATTTCTAGTAGGGAACTAGGCCCAAATTAGAAAGTCTAAGGGTGCAAGTGGGAAGAGAAGGGAGGAGAGTGGAGGACTTGCCCCACATGCTCTCATTCCCTCTTGAGGGGGTAGGGTATATATATAAAAGTGAGTCTAGTATATATCATAAGACTGAGGACTGAAGGTTGGGGTTGGGGTTGGGATCCCGATCAAAATTTTAGTGTAGCCCCCCCAGTCACTCGCGCTTAAATATTTTCGGTTTTTTTTTTAATATAAATTTTATTTATTTATTTATTTATTTAATTAATTTTATTTTGGTGCCAACCGCGCGCGGTTTAAGTGACCCTTTCTTGGCCACACACACTGTCAACACCTACCTAACCTCTCTGTCCACAGCTCACAGCTCACTACCTTATCTACTTACTAACAATGCTGCTAACCACTAACTAATCTACTAACTAATCTGTTAACCACTCTGCTAACTGCTTACTGACAGTGAGCTAACTGTCCACCTACTTCCTCTCTCACTACCTTATTGTGCAAAGACTGTGTGCAGGCAAACCTTAACAGAAAACTGTGTACAGACTGTGTGCAAATAGAAATTGCTAACTGTCTATCTACTTACTCATTCACTGCGAACAAGCTAACGACTACTAATTGTGCAAAGACTATGTGCAAGCAGAAAACACAAGATTATGCAGAAATCACAGAACTTGCAGACAATACAGAAATTAACAACTTGCAGAAAAATGACTCATTCCTCTTCCTCTTCCTCTTCCTCTTCTTTCCTACTACAAACAACTCATAGAAGAAGCACAAAGTGCCTCTTGGGCTTAGTGCAAGGCGATTCCCCGGCAGCGGCGCCAAAAATGTGCGCTCCTTGCCGCACTGTCAAAGCAAGGGACTTGCCTAACACTGTGTGCGAACCACAGACGGCTCCAAGCACACAACTAGCTTAACTAGTAAGCTCAAAAGAGGGCAATGGTGTGTCACTCACCGCTCTATGCTCCTGTCGTGGAGGATTCCTCGCCGCGAAGAAGAAGGAGACGCCGCTACGTCGCGCTCAACCGCTTCGCTGCCGTCGTGCCACCGCAATGCTCGATCGCACTCTCTCTCTCTCTCTCTCTCTCTCTCTCTCTCTCTCTCTCTCTCTCTCTCTCTCTCTCTCTCTCTCTCTCTCTCTCTCTCACACACACACACACACACACACACACACACACATACACACACATACACACACACACAGAGGTGAAGAAGAAGAAGATGGAGATGGAGATGGAGCAAGAGCACTCTTCTATTGCACAAATGAGAGAATGAGTGAATTTTAGGTTTAGTTGGCTTTTATATGAGCTCACCCCATTCACACTTGGGCCCCCATGCTTAGCCAACTAAGCCCTTGAATGTCCCAGTTAGAGTGCGCCTCTCATCGGCGATCACTCTTACCCTTTTCCTATTGGACCGACAAGCCCGGTACCTGACTCTACCAAATAAATAATACAATGTCCATCGTAGGTTACAACGTCCGTCTCGTAGGTGATAGGGTGTCCGTGAGCCGTGAGGGTTAACATATATGTGTGTTTGTTTTACTACGCTTAATCAATGGTTGGTACTCATTGTCCAAATCAATGTGAAGGTGATATTTGGCTCGTTTCTGCATAACATTTGTGCCATTTGAGGAGTGCGCCATTAGCCAAATGTGCAGGTTTAATGGAAATTAGTGAATAGCGGCTGCTCCTTCGTCCCTCCATGTTAGCCTCATTCCCTCCATATTGACGAGGTTCATTCAATGCAATTGAAAAGAAGATTATCCCTCAATCATTACGAACGAATGTTCAGAAGAGTAAGGAATCTACTTAAAGTACACTTTTTGAACTTTTACCATGAAAGACCCACCTCTATTATTTGCCATTTTTTCTAGAGAGAGAGTGCAAAAAATACATTTTCTTAGAAGGCCCTCCAAATGACCTTCGAAATTTCCTAATGCTTAGATTTTGGTTTGGATGTCAAAAATCCCAAATTTCAGTTGTTCTTACCTTTTTCAGTCAAAAGTGCTAAAGTCCGCTTTGAATCCAATTTTCTCACCCTAATGAGGTGAAACCCCTTTCAGTCACTCAATATATCATGCAAGACATGCTCATGCTGCCATCTAATGGTTTTGGTCTCAAAACAATGTTTTGGCACTATTTGGGTAGGATGTCTGGCAATTTCAGTCTATCTGGCCTTATCCTGTCAAGATATGGCCAAATTTCCACTTTCCAGTTGAAATTAAGGTAAACCCTACCTTTTGAACACACTGGTCAACTCAAAATCCCAAAATTCCTCCCAGATTAGCCTGTAGACATCCTACGCGTAGGATGTCTCCTGGCTTAAAATTAAATTTTTTTCTGACAGGAATGCTCTTGATGCTCTGTAGATCTATCAGAAACACTCACAGTAACTTTTGGACTTCAATTAGGCCTTCAAACACACTTTTGCGTATTTTTGCATCTTTTTGCGTCTTTTACAAACTTGTAATGACTTTACCAAGCAAGTGTACATGCATGAAATGCTCTAGATCCTGAATCGTGATGTGCTACTAACTCTACTCCTACCTATCATGTGAAATGGTGATAATGGTGTTTTGGTTGCTTTTTGGCCTCTCCGGACTCTCAAGCTCTCCTCTCACTGCTTCTACCACTCCAACTCCTACTCTAGAACTCGACTACCACCTAAACTTACCTAAGTCTACCTCATCTACCTAAGTCGAAAGATCTAGGCCAGACACACGCTTCCTATACTCCCTCTGAGACCTAGAGAGTCCTCCACCGTCTGATCCTATCTAAATGTAAAGCGAGAATATTGGCAAGCCAAAAATCCCAATCCTCAAGGATTAGTCTCGGTCACCTACCTAAGGTTTTCGTCCCCGGGCAGCGGCACCAATATTGGACGGATACGCCGCGACGGACGTCAGCACAGCGAGAACTCACCTAACATGTAATGTCAGCTAAGGACGAAGCTCGACCCGCAGGCACGTGGAAGCAAGCATAAGGTGTCAACCTACACTCGACCGACTCCTAACTAATTCCTACAGAGGTCTCTACCAATTGTCTAAGTCACAGCCTTCAAGAGTGCATAAGAGGAAACTTCCTACAACGCTTTCTAGAGTCGAACACCCATCAAACAATCTCGAAACACCATAGAACTTGAAGGAGACCCTACTAATACCAATAGATCGCTCTCCCTAAGGTCTATGAACCAAAATCATGACCCAAAACACCTAGTCCAGAAACACGTGGGATGTCTGGCCGAAATCTACAGGTCTTCGTTTCCGAAATCTAAAGTGCCTAATGTGTAGTTCTACTCCATGTGAACGCGTGGATATGCTGCAATGCAAAATCGGACAACGTATGCTCACCCAAACACCCGATGAAGCTCATAGAAGGAGCTCGCAAAACCGGACCGTACGCGTGCAATGTAGGTATCGACGCGTAGCTCTCATCGGGGGAAACACGCTGCACTTCTTTACACTCGATTCCGACCACTGGAGCACACGTAGCGTCAAGATGAAGCTCACACTCTCTCTCTCGTACACAATACGCTCACTCACAGACTTCAAACTTGTTTTAAAATGATAAAAGGTTTTTTCATTAAGGTCAAAAAGTGGTATATATACCTTACAATTTCTCAAACCCTAAAGTTCCAAAATCAACCATCTACTCAATCTAACTATCAAAACTGGGATACAATCTGGAAACTTCTGTAAGTCCCAATAATTACAAGGTGAAAAATCAGGTTTTCCTCAACGAATGAATAATTACAAAAAGAATAATCTTCTGAATAGTTAGATGCCGTGGGGTGTGTCCAACTTCTAACAAATATTTTCCCTCTAAGGTCATCCCAAACTCCTCAAACTAAGTATGGAAGTCTGTTATGTGGTCAACTCTCAAAACTTGCTTGAAGCTTGCTAAATGGTGTTATAGATCCCTCGATTCGATGTATGTTTTGACCCATTTATAAAAATCAATTTGTATGAATCTATGATTATGTTTCACACCCACTATCTTGGCCGATGTTTCTCCCAATAAGCCTTCAAACCAATTGCTTGGTAGCTGTGACTCATGTGGACCTCTTTTTTGTTGTGATGTCACCCATTCTTCTCCAATTGATGATGGTTTTCGCATCTTTACCCCAATTTCCATCATTGAGGTGGCTACCTTGGGCTGTGCTTCCCCATTGATTGGTCATGCTACCAAATTCTCTTTCATTTGGTCCCATATTCTATTTTATTTCAAGTATTGTACCCATGATGATTTCCCAGATTGAGTATCCCTGGTACCTTGTTTGTTTGATCCCCTTCGGAGTCATCGTAACAAAGTTTTTGTTGAAACAATCCCTAAAGAGATGGATGGTAAGGTTTGATAGGCCCTTCTCCCTTATCTTGAAAATATACATAACTTTCAAGGGTGTCAGTTACCCTAGTTTGGCATGGGAAATTCAAATCAAATCCAACATTGTTGTCCTCCCAATAGTAAATTCCAAGCCGTGCGTTGTTGGTAGGTATGCACTTCAGAGGTTTGGTATCTATCAAGTCGTATCCTTCTAACTCTAACACTAGCGGTCCTCTTTTACAACCATGTTTAGAATTAGAGTATTAACCTCTAATCCACATCGGTCTATAGTGTCATGATTTTTTATTTTGAGTTATTCCACTCCATTTTGATCCATATAGAAGGCATCTTTCTTATTAGCCCTAACCTCCTCTTCAAACTCAATTGTATGTTTATCTACCTTTACTACATACTCCTCGTTAGGATCCAGGTAAATCTGAGCCCCACTCTTATTAGTCTCTAGAAGATCAAAATGTGCTTGAACCTGAGAGAAGTTTCAGTCCTTGATTGAGTTGAGAAGGAAGACATCTTGGAACTTGAGTCGGAGTAAGTGCCGGGAACTTCTTCCCCTATAGTCTCTAAAGGCTTCCCTTGGTTTACGCTTTATTTTGTAGATACTCTACTATTAGTTTCTTGATTATAGCCTTGATTCGTGACAAAATGTCCTAACCTTAGGTACATAAAGACTTGAACTACTCACTGGAAATGTATACTCTGCCCTCAATATCAATACCCACCCATGTCAAGTGTTGTAACTCCAATCTAGCAATTTTCCAGCCTATTTTTTATCTCCCTGTGAAATGAAGAGTATATAGCTTAGTCTATTGATTGGTAATAATATACAAGAACTCTTGATGAAAATTTTGTTACCATATACATGTGGTAGTGATGTGTGTGAACACACTAGGACCGCCGGGGCATTTTTTCCCTCTTTAGGAGGTTTTTTCCCCTGTGCATTGTATATACGCCCATCACTCTAGGGCTATCTATCTTTCCATTGCACACGAAGTTATACACTCTCTATTGTGTGCCTTGAGCTTCCTTTGTCTTCTCCAAGCTGTGTGTGTTTCTCTGCAACCCTAATTCCAACAATTGGTATCAGAGCAGGTCACGTCCTCCCGGGCTTAGTCGCCAGCTGCTCCAGCACACGCCTGCTCACTTTCTCCGATTTCAGTGAGCTTTGGCGAGCGTTCGCAGCTCAAAATTTTGATTTGGGCTCATTTCAGCCTTCGTTTCCACTACAAGCAGTACTGCACAGGCTATTTCGTCATTTTGTGTAGAATTTCTGTCAGTTCCGTTTTCTGCATGTGCCTTACAGTCTTCTACGGTTTGTGCTATATAGCACAGGTTGTTCCCGCTCTATTTCTCCTATTTTCGGGCAGTTTTCACATCAGGTGCAGCATTTACCATGGCTGACAACAACAACACAAATGTGTTCAAGATGTTTGCTGCTGAGGACAGGTTGGATGGGGACAACTACCCTATGTGGGCTTATATGATGCAACATGTTCTTGTGTCAAAAGGTGTCTGGAACATTGTGCAAGGCATTGATGTACGTCCTGGTTCTGAGGATGTAGGCGATGTTGAGGATGTTGCAGGTCTTGCTGCAAGGATTGCAGCTGTTAGAGTTGTTTTGCCTACGACAGAACAAGCTCGTTGGGATGTTAAGGATGCGCAAGCTCACGCATTGATTGCGTTGTCTATGAAGCGCACCATTGTTCCTCACATCCGTTCAACAAAATCTGCAAAACAGGCTTGGGATATTTTAGCAGGTCTTTATGCAAGCCGCAATGAGACTAAAATTGCTTTGCTCCGTAAAGAGCTGGAGTCGAAGATTATGCATGAGGAAGATGATATGGACACTTTCCTTGCTAGTGTCAAGGATATTAATGAGCAGCTTATTTCTGCAGGTGAAGTCATTTCAGACAGTTCCCTTGTGCAGATTGTTCTTGATGCCTTACCAGATTCCTACCAGACTTTTGCTAGTACTTGGAGACTGATGACCCAAGGAAATCCTGAAGTTGTCAAGTTTGATGCATTATGCACATTGCTGTTGCAAGAGTCACTTTCTAGAAAAAACAGAACTAGGCAGCGTGCAGTTGACCATGCCTTTATTTCTTCTCAAAGAAAGGGTGGTAACAGTAATGCAGCCACTTCTTATGGTTCTGCTGCGAGTGGCAAAATTATGTTCCTAATTCTGGTGATAAGGGCAAAAAGAAGATGCGCTGCCATTATTGTAAAGCCAATGATCACTTGATCAAGTCGTGTCCTAAGTTGAAGGCCAAAGAGGCTAAGAAGAAAGAGGGTGGTTCCACTGCAAATGCTGGTTCCACTACAAATGCAGCCATTGTTGAGTCTTCTGTGAAAGGAGACTGTGTTGTTGATGTTGATGCAGAATGGGCTTTTAGCGTAGAGTGCACTTACAATCCTGTTTTCCATGATGCATGCTTGTCAGTTGCTGCAGATTCACATGTGTGGTATTTCGACAGTGGTGCTACAAAGCACATTACCTCACATTGTGAATTGTTTACCTCTCTCGTTTTGTCCCTCATGGGAATTCAGTCACTTGTGCCAACAACGCCTCTTATCCAGTTCAGGGAGTTGGAAAGATTGTGCTCACTGCTGCTAATGGCAGTTCCTTCACACTTGTTGATGCACTTTATGTACCTGGGATCAAGAAGAATCTCTTGTCTGTATCCGCACTTGCTAGACTTGGACTTGTAGTCAAATTTGTGGATGACAGATGTATAGTTCATGATCTCAGTTTTGGTGATGAAATTGTTGCATCTGGGCTTTTGTGGCGTGGGCTGTATAAGCTCACTTTGTATGACAAGTGTGGACAAAATTTTGCAAATTTTGTTGCAGATTCAAGGGCTATTTGAGATGCAAAACTTTGGCATGCACGTTTTGGTCATCTGAATTTTGCCAGTTTGCTGCGTTTGCAGAAATCTAATATGGTTGCTTCTTTGCCACCTCTTGAACCACCTGTCAAACATGTTTGTGAAGGCTGTATTTTGGGTAAGATGCAGCGTTCTAAGTTTCCAAAGGATGGTTCAGTTCGGGCCACATGCAGGTTGCAGCTTGTGCATAGTGATGTTTGTGGGCCCATGCAAACTCCGTCCTTGGGCAATTACCTGTACTTCGTGACTTTCATTGATGATTACTCCAGGCATGCATGGGTATTTCCGCTTAAAGCGAAGTCGAAGTCTTTATGTGCTTCAAACAATTTCTGGCTATGGCTGAAATGTCTTGAAATGTACTATGGGCACCCTCCGTTTAGATCGAGGGGGGGAGTATATGTCTCATGAATTTAATGCATTTCTGGCTAGTCGTGGGATAAAACACCAATGTACAGTGCCTTATACACCTCAGCAAAATGGTATTGCTGAGAGGAAAAACAGGTCACTGACGGAAATGGCACGATGTATGGTCAAAAGTCAAGCTTTACCACATTCTTTTTGGCTTGAGGCCATCATGTGTGCCACTTATGTACTTAACAGGTGTCCTACGAAAGCTTTGCAGTCTATTACTCCATATGAAGCATGGCATGATAGAAAACCTTCTATTGAGCACATGCGTGTTTTTGGTTGTTTGGCATATGCTTTGGTGCCACAAGTGCAGCGTAGAAAACTGGATGATAAGGCTGTCAAATGTATTTTTGTTGGTTATAGTGTTGAAAGCAAAGGTTACAGGCTGTATCATCTGCAAACAAAACGTATTCTGGTTTCTCGGGATGTAGTGTTTGTGGAAGATTTTGTTCAGCCCTTGCTGTCATGTACTAGAGACAGTAATGTAAGCTCACAGGACATTTATGACACTTTGTTGCCTCTTTTCAGTGGTGGAAATACGAATGTAAGTTCCAATGAGGCAAATGTACAGCCTATGGGGGTTTCTGAAAATGTTTAAGATCAGCCTATTACTGATGCAGATGTACATGATGTACTTGATGAGGAAAGGGTTGAAAATGAGCAGGCTAGAGGTATGCCAAAATGGTTGGTGCACACTTTGCGTAACAGTAAATTGGATGCACCTTTGTCTAGTCGTACTCGTTCAGGCTCTCGCCATGCATCCTATGCATCAGATTGTTATGCTTTGGCTGTGTCTAGTTTACATGATGTTGAGGAGCCTCTGTCTTTTGATGAAGCACAGAATTCAGAAAATTGGATGGCTGCCATGCAATCAGAATATGATGCACTTATAGAAAATGACACATGGACTTTATGTGATTTGCCTCCTGGCAAAAAGGACATTGGTACAAAGTGGGTTTACAAGTTGAAACGCAAACCGGATGGTGAGATCGATCGCCATAAGGCTCGACTTGTTGCAAAGGGTTATGCACAGCAAAAAGGCATAGATTATGAAGAGACTTTTGCTCCCACTTGTCGTATGACTACTGTGCATTTTCTATGTGCATTTGCAGCTCATTTTGGTTGGGATGTACATCAATCAGACATTGTTAGTGCTTTCTTGAATGGTGACATATTTGAGGAAGTTTATGTAACGCAGCCTCGCGATTTTGTCATAAAAGGAATGGAGGACAAAGTGTGCAAATGTAACAAGGCTTTGTATGGGTTGAAGCAATCTCCTCGTGCTTGGTATGAGAAAGCTGACACTCATTTGGTCAAACAAGGCTTTCGTAACAGTCCAACAGAAAGCACATTGTATGTAAAGCGTGAGGGTGATGTATTTCTCATCGTGGTTCTTTATGTTGATGATTTGCTTATCACTGGACCAAATGAGAGACATATTTCTGAATTTAAGGCTGATTTGAATGCTACTTTCAAGATGAAAGATTTGGGGCTGTTGCATCATTACTTGGGTATATACTTTAAGCAGTGTGATGGTGGTATTGCCTTGTGTCTGAAAAGTTACATAGAGACATTGCTATGTAAGTTTGGACTTGAGGATTGCAAACCTATTGCCACTCCCATGGAAACAGGTTTGAAGTTGAGTCTACATGATGCTGGCAATCCTGCTGATGTCACTCTTTACCAAACTGTTGTTGGCTGCCTCATTTATGTATGCAACACGAGGCCGGATATTCACTTTGCAGTCTCACAGGTCAGCAGATTTATGCATAGCCCAGGGTCTAAGCATTGGCAGGCTGTCAAGAGGATTTTCCGCTACCTTAGTGCCTTGTTTTATCCCAAGGGGGGATCATTGCCGCCAGACTTACATGCTTTTTCGGACTCACATTGGGCTGGTTGTTTTGACACGCGAGTGTCCACAAGTGGTTTTTGTTTCATGCTTGGCAGTTCATGTATATCATGGTTGAGCAAGAAGCAACCTACTGTGGCCACTTCGAGTTGTGAGGCTGAGTACAGGGTAGTCTTCACAGCTACGATTGAGTGTGTATGGCTCAGACGCCTTATGGCTGATTTGGGTGTTGGACAGGACACTGCCAACACTATCTACACTGACAGTCAGAGCGCATTGGCAATTGCGAGGAACCCAGTTTTTCATGCTCGCACAAAGCACATTGAGGTGCATTACCACTATGTCAGGGAGAGGCTCTCAGCAGGAGAGATCATCTTGGCTTATGTGCCAACACAGGACAACCTTGCAGATCTTTTCACAAAGGCATTGTCTCATGAGAAGCTTGAAGCTTTCCGCAAAGCTTTGGGCTTACTCCCCTTTGTGGACTGATCCTGTCCTCAGGGCATGGCACTTCCCTTTACTCATGTGCCAGCTCTCGTTCACCGCATCACTCCAGGGGGGATTTGTTACCATATACATGTGGTAGTGATGTGTGTGAACACACTAGGACCGCCGGGGCATTTTTTCCCTCTTTAGGAGGTTTTTTTCCCCATGCATTGTATATACGCCCATCACTCTAGGGCTATCTATCTTTCCATTGCACACGAAGTTATACACTCTCTATTGTGTGCCTTGAGCTTCCTTTGTCTTCTCCAAGCTGTGTGTGTTTCTCTGCAACCCTAATTCCAACAAATTTTTCTTTACTCCTATCAAAATAGCCACAGTGTCAATTTGCAACCTTCAATTTTGAAATACTCAACTTCAAGTAGCAAACAATGTCCAAATGACTTCAAACTTGCTAGGCTAGTTACTTAAGGTGTCTACCAGCTATCTCGACCAAAAAAATGTCAAAATGGATCTCTCTTGCTAGTAGGAGATAATAAGTGTGTATATTATCTACTAGGAAAATAATGATAATTTCACACTTTTTCTTGTCCACATTGGTCAATTATGTCCCTAAGCACTGAATGAGGTTATTTCATTTTTTTGTCAATTTGGTCTCAATCCCCAATACTTTTTGTATCTGGTAATTTCAAATGCAATTTTAGTGTTCATGCAGGTCAAATGATGTTCAAATTGGTTGAAACTCT
The DNA here is from genome assembly GCF_014529385.1 of Adiantum capillus-veneris. Taxonomy (NCBI): domain Eukaryota; kingdom Viridiplantae; phylum Streptophyta; class Polypodiopsida; order Polypodiales; family Pteridaceae; genus Adiantum; species Adiantum capillus-veneris. The sequence goes on along the minus strand of NC_140932.1, from coordinate 14,343,410 downwards.
TCCAACCACTCTATTGCTTGCCTAGACCCAATCCCCTTTGAGAAAGTTGCAATTTTTAGGTCAGGAGATATCAAGTGTGCTTATTGTTGCCAGGGTCAAAATGAGGTGATTTTTTAACTTTTTTGCCTTGCACTAGTTGTATGCTCTCTAATGAAGCCACAAATCAATTTCATGTAGTTTGGTTTAGTTTTAAGGTTTCTAAGCCAAGTTTTGTTTGTGCAGTTTGGTTTCAAAGATTTTTAAGCCTATTACATAGCTTATAAGTCCAGATTCTATTAAACTTGAATCAAAGCCTCCTTACTCTATGCTGATACCAGTGGAGATGAAAAAAGATCAAAATTTTGTTTTTTTAGTCTCCTAGATATTAAGCATGCTTATTATCTAGGTGATGAGTTTTTACACTTTTTTCCAAGCTTTTATCTTCTATAATTGCAATAAGGTGTTTAATTAAGACCTGTCAAGAGATTTCTCAGTTTAAAGTGTTTTCACCTTTAGTTGTCTATCTATTTAGAGAAAGGACTGTTTTGGCCCCCAATCTGGTCCCCAAGTGGAGTTATAATCACTTGTTTGTTCACAAAAGTGTTAACTTATCACCCAAACAAGATGCTTATGTGAAAAAAGTTCAGTTTCAATCTTGTTAAAAAAAGCACTTATTATGTACATGAAAGATTCTGCATTTTTTTGGGAATTTGATAGGATTTAGGTCTTATACAAGCTAATACAAACACTTTTAGCCAATTAAACTCAGTTTTGCATGCATCTATCATTCGGGAGACGATAAGTTGAATTTTGTCCGAACTTTGAAAGTTTTCTTGAAAGTTGATTTTTTACTTAGCTGTAAGTTGCTACAGCTTTTCCAAGATCATTGATGCCCAAAAATGCTATTTTGAAGCTTTGAACTTAACCTTATGAGTCCCACATCTAAAAACTCTGAAATTTTTTGCAAGCAACCTCAGTGATGTCAATTTAGAGAGTGAGATAATCGGAAACCTTCCTCGATTCCTACTTACCCTACTCCTAATCACATCAACCAAAAGATAGTGGAAAATGTCTACTAACACTGGTTTTTTTGTGTTTTTTTAAACTTGAAAAGTGCATCAATCCTTAGACTTTGACATAGTCCAAGCCATCAACCACTGAAAAATAACCAAAATTAAGCCTGAAGGTCCTCGGCAAGTACGGCTATTCCCAAGACACCTATACACAGTTGAAGTAAACACACCTCAATCGTGCGGTTTCTAAAAATTTGTTTTGGTATTCCTAGAAGAATTTTTTGGACAATCCTAGTGAGCATTGAGGTTTTTCCCTAGTTTAGGTCACCTCGTCCTCGGCAACAACGCCAAAATGTGCATCTCTCTAAATCCCCAAGCCTCACTATCTTATTGTAGTGACAGTGAGAACCACATACATACATGTCACACCATGGGATGGACTCGGCTTGACTAGTGCATAGAGGCTACGAGAGGTTGTCAATCTCTTGGAAAACACACTCAATCACAATGTCATGAAGAGATTCTACCTGTGAATGCAATGAAGTAAATGACACGTCCAATGGACAGTTCATGAGTGAGCTTGAGAAGAAAGCAGGAGAATGCATAGTGCTCTGTAAGCTAGTCGTATCAGTTATTATCCAAAAAGTCTCCTTTAGGTTTTACAAAAAATGGCTTATATACCTTAGCCAAAGGTTTGGGGTTCAGAAATGAGAAGAACTTCCAACTCACAACAGCCTATGATTTCCTTGATACAATCTGGAAGCGTATAGCCCCACTCTATATGGATCATAATCACATAATAGTTACAAATTTTTTTTGAAAATAAAGAATTATAATGGCTTAGGATGATGGATGTCCAAAATGAACCAAAAAGTGAAAAACTACATCATAGACTGAGTGTATAGGCTCCCGCTGTTAGGTATGTGCTAACAATTGGTATATCGACTTGATATCATAGCTTAGGTCATGACTCTTCTGCATCATTGCTTATGTAATATACTTCTCTCCACTTGTATAAATACCTATTTCATAATCAAAACTATCCATTTGTGGCCAATGTGCGTAATCTCTTGTGTTCAAAGAAAATGTGCGTAATCTCTTGTGTCTTGCCTTTTTGTATGATCAAAGAAAATGTGTTCCCGTCGAGGGCCACTACCACCGTAAAAAAACACATTTACCTCTTTTGTACAAACCGTTTAGCCAATTGATGTACCCTTTGATGCAAATAATACACTACTGATTGATGATACTCCTGAAAAGGGAGAACTAAATCCACCAGGAACAACTATCTCACCACCCTCTTTCGAGGGGCATTCCTTTGATTTTTACCTTGAAGACATTTTGATTCCATACTTACAGAAATTGTATCTCAGTCCATTGTTCATGGACGAGTTTGTACTTTCTAATGAATTAAGATGACTCTTCTATCATGTTTTTGTCTTGCCTAACATTGAGAGAGAGAGAGAGAGAGAGAGAGAGAGAGAGAGAGAGAGATTTGACATGCTAAAGAAATGTATTTCAAGAACACTTATATTCACAGAGCACAATTGACAAATGAGCTCAAAAAACTTCATGTATTGAAAGTCATTCGTATACACTTGGGTTCACAAGAATCTCTGTTACATTGACACTATTTCAACCCGACCATCCAACTCTTTGCACAAAATATCTTTTTCCCTACGCCGCATCAGCTTACGGGCAGCTAGGAAAAAGGAAAAATATGAAAGGTCCCTGTCCATTGACTCTTCAATTATGTCGTGCCGCAATTGCAGAAGACTGCATAGCTCCCTTATTATAACCACCAACATTAGGCCTTGCTCTTTATCAATCACTTCCACATCCACGGCAGGATTATCTTCCAAACCTGCAGAAACCTGGTCCATAGAAATGTACTTACCTCTGAGCATTTGTGATCGCATATACCAAAAGGAAACTAACAGTAATTGGCTTGCAATCATGTACTTGACAACTAGAGTGTCAAGTGCGACCTCGCACCGTATGCCAATCTCTTCTTTTACAAACCATCCTCTGTCAAGAAGTTTGTCACAGGATGACTGCTGAAATGACTTGCACATGAACATAGTTTTCGTAACATGTATATTGTAGTTATGAAACAACTCTATGAACAGTGCAGCAGGAAAAAAGTTTGCAATTCTAACCAGTTTGGTGGGAATAGAGCTACATAGAGACCTCTGTATATCCTTATAGAGCTTACTTTGCATTGCCTCCACCATTGTTTCCTCAGGAACTGGCCAGTCCACAGTGTTCCAATCGGTTGGTAGAGGCACTTTCACCAACATGCCATTCTTATTCCCTGGGCTGAGTTGGTAGAAGTGGTCATAGAAAAATATTCCTTCATCAGCCAGGCTTTTGCTGCTTCTCCCTAAATACTGTAGAGAACCAATGTGGGCATGAACAACAAGGAAGAGGCCTATTATGCACTCCACAGGCTCCCATTGCTCATAAGAAGAGGGATAAACATCTGCAAAATATATAACAAGAGTTAAACTAAGAGTATCAATAAGTCAAAATGACAAATCTAATGTAGTTGAGATGTGAAGAATGGAGCCATTGCTCATAAGAAGAGGAATAAACGTTGCAAAATATATAAGAAAAGTTATAATGAGAGTATCAATAAGTGAAATGACAAATCAAATGCAGTTCAGATGTCAAGAATACTTACAATTGCAACGTGGTTGATGTATATCTGACACATTTCCACCGTTTGCTATCACGTCTGGATGGGTAAACACATGCTGAACAAGAACTTCCTTTACAAATCTTTTGCCGATTTCAACTTTGAAATCCAACACTCTGGCCTTCCATGCTGAGTGGTAAACATTGATAGCACTAGACCTCTTGGGTCTTCTTGGTTGCATGAGGACCCATGAACCTTTGTTTATCCTTTGTCCAATCCATTGGTTCTCTGCACTTATTGAAGTTGATATTGTAATTGAGGATATTCTACTACTTGACCTTCTAGGAAAAGTGCAGCTGTTGGTAGTTGGTGTGAGAGACCATAAACACCTAGAGCTTCTTGGGCGAGAAGACGTGGAAGCCATAGCTCTCAGAGAAAATCTTTAGTGGAGGGAGATTCACTTTGAAAGCATTCTAATGGAGGGAAAGTGTTTTAGAATTCCAATATCTTGTGCGGGCTTAATGGTCACCCTCCAGTACGTTAACGACCATAAGAGAATATCAGCAGTGGGACCACACACGCACCTAACAGCTCGGTAAAAGCAAGGAAGTTACCATGCCACAATCCTAGATTCGTGAAAGTTTTTAGGGTATTTTCCTATTTTTTGAGTCTTTCCCATACTTTCCTACGTAACGTAGCCCTCTTGCTCATTGGATGCGCTCTATTTTTCTCTCTCCTTCATATGGCCCTCCAAGTGACCTCCAAAATTTCCTAATGACCCATCAAATGGAAACCCTCTTTATATAGCAAATTTTCAAGTACCGCGGCTTGCCAATTTCCATAGTGTCGGATAGATATCCTAGAACGACCAGGAATTTCTGGTGGAAGGGTCTCTTTGAGAATTTAGGTACAAGGCTAAACTTCTCTTTGGCCTATCACCCCCAAACGGATGGCCAAAGTGAAATAGCTAACCTAACAATTCTTGATCTACTAAAATCTTATGTCACAGAAGTAGATCAAAAGTCCCAATGAGAGAAGTACTTACCTTTAGTGGAGTATGCTTACAATAACATTGTACATACTTCCAGGGAAAAAGCACCTTTTGAGGTGATAGAGGGAAGATCAAAAAGTCCCCTGCTACTCAAGGTACATGGGAAGATCTTTGCTACAGATGAATATAGCCGAGACCTGCAAGAATCTTTCCAAAAGATTAAGGATGCTATATCCATCTCTCAGGAAAGGCAAAAGGCTGTTGCTGATAAGCACAAAAGAGCCTTAGCCTTTAAACAAAATGATTGGGCCTTGCTTATGTTTCCCAAGGCTCGATTAAGGCACACAACGGGCAAGAATCCTACAGGACACCAAAAGTACTATGCTAAGTTAGCAAAAAGGTACTATGGTCCCTTTCAGATTCTTAGGCCAATCAATGATATGACCTATCAACTTAAGTTGCCCAATCATTGGCTCATACACATTGCTTTCCACGTGAGTCTACTAAAGCCTTACAAAGGAGAGCCACCTCAAGAAGCAATCATTGAAGACCCACCGGAGATCGAGGGGACCAGGAGGAGGTGCTGCAGCTCGAGTCCAGCAACTCGAGTCCATTCTCCAACACAAAGACAAGGTATTATGAGGCAGTAAGACTATCCAATGATATCTTATCAAGTTTGAAAATTATCCTTTTAAAGATTCTAGATGGATGCAAGGCATACAATTAAAGGATAACCTAAACCTTGTCAATGCTACAATGATTTCCTAGAGTAAGCAAATGTAAATATGTCTAAATGAACAATTTTTTTTTCTAATAAGACTCTCTTTTTCTTTATTGTGCACAAATGTTAATAAGTATGCATGCTTAGGATCATGTTTCCGGAGACGACGTCTCCCGAATACCAAGTAGAGTTTGTCACTCTACTATAAAAGATAGATATGGACTAATGTGCAGACATGCTTGCGGTAGCTAAGGCTCTCAAGCACCAAATGGACTAGTCATCCATTCAAGAACGGTGTTGTGGGGTAGAATAGGGATCCTCTACCCGCTAGCAAACAGACTAATGAATAGGATTTATCTTCTCTACCTCATAGTTGAGGACGACTATGATTTCAAGAGAGATAATGTCATAAAAACTAATATCTAATTCTCCCAAATGATTTTCTCATATTAAACCGATCATTTAATATGAGGAAGTACCAAGGGAGTAAAAGCTAGAATATTGGTAAGGCTTCTAGACCAATCTCTGTAGGGATCCAAAGGAGGAAAAATAGGGATCCAAAAGGGGACAGTCTACAAAAGAGCAATGTGCTTCAATGGGGCTTAAAAGACCTAAGGTTCAGCTCCATTAAGACTTCCATAGGCTAAAGTTCCTAAACTTAATTCAATTGTCCAAAGGCCAAAGTAGGGGATAATTGGATGATCATGTGAAGACTAAAAAGTCTTCCCACATCCCTAGGAAGGAGGGGGCAAGCCCTAATAGTAGGGGATGAGAGAGAGAAACACACACACACACACACACACACTCCAAAGCTTCCCCTTTACACAAAGGGAATACTGGACACATGGCAGGCTCCTAGGCCAGCTGCCCCCAATCTCCCCTCAAATCCTATTGGATGGCCATAGAGGTGGACCAATGAGAATTAGGCTAGAGTAAAATTAGTCTAATCGATTTATGAATGCTTGATAAAATAACTTAATAGAAATTAAGCTCCCTAGAAGACTATTGGATAGTCCATCAAGGGGTCCAATGAGCATGTAGCAGCCCAATGGCTTGCCTCATTCCTATTGGCCAGAAGACTAAAGGGTCCAATGAGAGTTTAAACGAATTATTTAATTACCTAAATCTCTCACAAAAGGGAAAAGGGGGACACATGTCACAAGGCTATCAATCATGCTTCTAATTTATGATTGGCTAAGCTCTATAGGGGCCAATGGGAAGCCAGCATGAGTAATTTGCAAGAGGGATCGACCAAGGAGAGAGAGAGAAGGCTGCATTTTTGTCTAACACAATGCACACTCACATACACACAAAACTCATGTGTGCAAGAAGAACTCCATCTCCTTCTCCAAGCATTGGGAAGTTGAGGCCTACACCAACAACTCTTGGCTATAGAATGCAAATCCAACCAAGAGCCAAGCTTCAATGGCATGCTCATCTCCTCTACCATGCTAATTACTAAACTAAGGTATGCTATTAGAGGGATTATGTGAGGAGAATACTTCTTTCTTGTAAGATACACCTTCTTCGTCTGAATATTTCCTCATTCCTTGCTAGCTCTCACCATTTTTGAAGGTGTGTGAGGTCTTGGGATTGAGGCTAGGGACACTACGTGTGTTTTTCAAGCATAGTTTGGTGTATGAAGCTTCCATCTTCATTGCACCAACGATTTTTGTCAAGGAACACAAGATTGTATTGTATAAAGTCTCCTTTGATGGGAGAAGCTATAATACACAGCCTTTATGGAGGGGGGACTGGCTCCATGTAAATCCGGTCCTCAACTATTGTCAATTGTTCTATTTCTTTCTCTTTTCAAGTATTGTCAATGTCAAATTAACTAGGTGTAAATTGCTATGTTGTTTTCTCGAATTAAGTACTCTCTCTCTATGCTCATTAGGAACTTGTTCTTAATGAAATGCTCACTATGTTATCAATTTTCGCTACACACAAGTTACTAGTGCATTAAATGTTACTACTAGATTATGTAATACAGGTTTCGTAGGTTCGTGGAAGCAACAAGAAATGGGCCAACAAAGGAGAGCGTCGGTGTGAATTCTTTGCTACAGCTAAAAAGAGATTGCACGTATGATTTTTTTCATAGAAGCAAGTTTCCCGAGCAAGGAGCGGAAGGGGAGTGATGCTTTGTGTTCAAGATGTCTACGGTTGGCCCTGTATTTGGATTGGATTTGGTTAATTGAACAAAGTGGAACTGGAGATCTTTGGCATGCTTGGGTGCAATTTGATCACATTCACCAAGTGGCGGATTGGTTGACCATGGCATGCCATGTTTACGATCCAAGGTTCATTAGTTCAAAAACATATTTCTCAAGTTTGGCATATCTTAGGAAACGACTAACAATATGTATGCTGATATGAATGTCTTATGTTATAGCATGGAAGATCTTCTCACTATTGAAACTTGTGAGATGAAAGAGGAAGACATGGAAGCACAAATTCTTTCTGGTAGTGCATATATGAAGTTATGGAAGGGCATGGATGTGAGAGAGTGATATTCCATGGATCCATGGGCAAGGATGTTCAAGTCAATTGGAATGCAGTTTGCACTGTGTTCAATGGTGGGAAAGACAATGTTCTACAACATCGAGAGTGATCTTTCCTTTTTCATTGAAAGAAAAGCATGGTGGCACACACAATAAATTACATTGTTTTTCGATCTCAAAAAACTCACAAAGACGTGTGCAAAAGTGAAGTTTAGCCCCCTTGAGAGAGGCATCTCTATCAGAGTCTCGTCTCTTTCGACAATGGTGGCACAATGGAAATTGCATGGATAGAAACATCCCCGCGCAATGGACTCTTGGTTGAGTTGGTGGAAGGTGCATATTGCACATTGGGGAGCATCATGACAACAATAGAGAGAATTACTGATGGGGCAAACACTCCAAGAACCAACTTGGCCGAGAGTAAGCATGGGAGTTGTCTTGTAGGCGAGGGATTCAAGAAAAAATCTCATTTTATGACACATGTATTTCAAATATGGAGAATGCAATACTACAAAGTACGAAGGCAGTTTCTTACTCTCAAGTTAAACATATTGGAAAGGGTCCTTTAGTACAGAGACTCAAGGAGAGAGTTCCCTCTAGTCTAGCACAAGTGATAAGTAGTAAATGAGGCTACATATGGAACACCCTTGTATAAGGCTCGCACTCCGCTCGAAAGAGACCAAGACACGAATCAACACATAGACCAAAGTACAATGCAAAAACAAGTGACCACACACCACATGGAAGGCCCAAGAAGATCATTTTCATGGAAGACATAAGGGTAGCAGATGGGAGTGAGAACGCTAAAGAGAAGGCAAAGTTCTGTGTTTTGGAATGAAAGGTCAATGAAGCTATGTGGGAGATTAGAAGAACCCCTCTTGGCAATCGCGTAACATGTAGTGGCACCCCTACCAATGGAAAAGGATGTGGACAAAATATAGTGGCATGTAGTAAAGGGACTCCTGTACCATCCTTTGAGGGGTATAGAAAACATCCAAATGGGCTACTCAGGTAATGGTTTTGGTTTTGTCCCAACCGTGTTATTCATTGTTATGTGGTGGATCATAACATAAATCCAAGGGAAGCTCCTCCTCTAACAATTTGGCCATTGATCTAGGAACAAATCTCACGGGTGAAAAAGTTGAGATATTGCTTGGAGGATTTCAAGTGGGGACAATTGGAAAAGCAAAAATGGCTACAACCACAATGCGGACTCCTCCTAGGGGTGGAGGTAATTCCTCTTCCACTTCAACAAAAGCAGGTAGCACTGGTTCAATACTAAGAAATGGCATAAGAGTCAAATTTAATCTTCCATTTCGGAGGAGGCAACAAAGAAAACCGGTTTGGCTCTTTGTTTAAAGGCTAAGGTGATTGAAGAGAAATGCATCATAGACAAAGTACATGGTCTTCAAGATTGAGTCTCACGCAAGAGACGGGCATGTGGGGGTGTATGAGGTGCACATCAAGGATGACCCCTACTGCACATACCCCGATTCCACCGATAGGGAGGTCAAGAAAAAATCTTATTTGTCTTGCAAGCACTTGTATTTTATTTTCTTGAGAGTGCTTGGATTGAGCCAAAATGAAAACATGTTCATATATCATCTGTGCTAGGCAAAGTAGATGTCTACAATGCTCTTAGCCGTGAACCCACATATCCAGCCTTAGAGTAAAGCCCCACGATTGGATAATTTTGTGACATATTTTCCACCATGCATTGAAGCTGGTAAGTTGATTTTGATTTATTAGGTATTGGACCATTGGCAAAGGTGTTTTGGATTATCTTGGTTTATAAATCATTTTGTCTCTCTTTTTCTTGTCATTAATCTTGGTGTAAAATGATTTTGGTGTATACTTCTCCTTATGTAAGTTTGTGTGTGTGTGTGTGTGTGCGCGCGCGCGCACGCGCGTGAGAGAGAGAGAGAGAGAGAGAGAGAGAGAGAGAGAGAGAGAGAGAGAGAGAGAGAGAGAGAGAGAGAGAGATTGTTGTGATAGGGTATGAGGCTGTTGAGGTGTCACATCAATAAAAAAGTAACAAATAATAAATTAATACTCTCCCAAATGCTATAAATTTGATAGTACCTCCAGTTATTTTGTGTAACCATTCAAGTGATATCCTAGAGCGCTTCTTTATCTCACTAAAATGTCCGATGATGTTGAGAATAGCATTAAGTCTGCTTGGTATGCCAAGAGTTATCCTAGAGCACATCTTTATCTCATTAAAATGTCCAACAATCTTGAGAATAGCATCAAGTCTGCTTGGGATGCCATGGCGGCCATCCCCAAAGGAGAGGCAACATAAGGAGCAGAATGGCTTAGGGAGGCTCACAAGGCAACATTAGAGGTGTATCATCTTTATAATGTTGCACGAACTCAACATGCACTCGTTGCTTAGCTTGAACGAGAAGAGGCAATTTGAATTCTCTTGCTGGAAATGAGTTGGAATCATCATAGAGGAGGACGAGGGGAGACTTAAGGCGTAGCTAGAGCGTGTGGTGAATCGTCTCTTTCCTATAGAGGGAAACACTCCTACAATCCCCAGGGCTTCTAGAAAATGAATGTGTCACACCATATAGAGTGATGTCTTATGTACTACAAGCAATATAAATGTAATGTTTTCTATCAATAATGGATGTTCGTCTTTTAAATAGCTTTGTTTATGATGTCACTGAAGCACTTTCGAAGTTGGCATACATTTGCCTCTCTCTCTCTCTCTCTCTCTCTCTCTCTCTCTCTCTCTCTCTCTCTCTCCCTCTCTCTCTCCCTCTCTCTCTCTCTCTCTCTCCCCCCCCCCTCCCTCTCTCTCTCTCTCTCTCTCTCACCCTAAATCGTGCACACACAACTTCTCTCTCTTCCTCTATGTTTCTATCCGGGTTGCCACGATGTTATGTGCGTTTTCCGGCCTGCATGGAATTGTGTGTTAGGTTTAATGGCCATGTGGTTGACCGCCCATCACTAACTGCCGCTAACCCTAAGTGTACAGCTATATACTTGTGTGAGCCACTAACACTAAGTACAATGTGTATTGTGCCTTAGTGCATAAGATAAGAGAAGAAAGAAAGGGGGCATACAATACGTTGGCTCTCTTCCTTCAACCTGTGTGTGGCTATGGTGGTGTGTGTGTGTGTGTGTGAGTGTGTGCGTGCGTATTCTTCTTCCATTGTGCTCCCAGCTCCTCCCTATCATCTGGTATCAGAGCGGTTTCATTCCCGAAATCGTTTTCGCGCGCGCACACTTTCAAGAGTGCAAACAGGATTCCGATTTCGCCATTGGCAAGTTCAGCTTCCCGAGAGTGTTTCCACAAGGTTTCCTGGTGTTTTACCCCCCTTTCAGAGCCATTCGAGCCATCAGAAACCCCATTCAAGCTACGGTTCAAGAGCTGAAATTTTCAGCCCTCTTGTGGTAGTTTGTGTTGCAGTGCTTCCATAGCCAGTTTTACAGGTACCATTGTTGCATTCTCTTCCATCTACGAGAGCCCACGGCTCATTCAGGAGTGTGTAGCCTCTTTTGGAGTGGCCTCATACACACACATAGAGTGGGAGCTTGACAGCATTGTCTTCTTCGACTACAGGTACAGGTATAGGTACAGGTATAGGCTATAGGTTTCAGTGCTTGCGATATTATGGTTCCAGTGGGAGCAGTTGTTTATGCGTACATGCATATGTTGACACTTTTGACAGTGTTTGAGCTCTTTTTAGAGCGGATTGACTCCCCGCAGGGATGTTTAGTTGCAGGCACATGCTTTTGACGCCTGTTTGAGCGTTTTGACAGACTTGTACGTCTTTGTGGATACTTCCATTGTATGATTTTGTGGAGCCATCTTTTGGCTAGTACGGTAGTCCCTGCCATTTCTGAGACTTGGTTCGGAAGATAGCCATTTTTGAGACTTGGCTATACATTTTTTGCTACATAACCTACGTTGTTGAGGGTCGATAGCGTGAGGTTTTCATTGAGCTGGGGTATTCTCAAATGTGGAGATACCTTCGGTGATACAGGTAGCTGGAGCATCCCTTACGAGGCCTCGCCATAGGACATGTATAGAGTGGTATAGGTGCTTTTGACGCCGAGTTGGCGGTCTATGGTCAGTTTGATTGTTTATGCGCCTCAGTTGGTCTCTATACAGTGTGCTTTTGAGAGGCATTGCTCTCTTTTATGCTTTGTGAGTGACATACTTGGTCATTTTGTCTCGTATTTCGGTTGACATTGTCCCAAATACAAAGGAGACTCTGCCGAAATTTTCCCAAAATCTTTTGGTAGTTTTGTCACCATGTCTACTAGCAAAGACCGTGACATTTATGACATAAAGAAGTTTGATGGCACTAATTTTCAACTTTGGAAGAATCAGATGCAAGATGTGCTTGTCCAAAAGAAACAGAAATTGCCTATTATTTATGCGACACGGACTGAAGAGATGAACTTGACTCAGTTTCAGTGGGAGGAGCTTGATGAGCTATGCAGATCTACTATTAGATTGCACCTTGCTGAGTCAGTGTACTTTTCAGTGCTAGAATGTGAATCTGCCTATGCTTTATGGCAAAAGTTATGCAACACTTATGAAAAGGATACGGCAAGTAATAAGGTTTTCATGATGCGAAAACTGTTTAACCTTCGCATGGAGGAGTCAGCCTGTTGCCAGTCATATTAATGACTTTGATTCTCTATTTGCTCAGATTCGTGCACAACGGATCAATATTGATGACGAGATGAAAGCAATCTTCTTACTTTGTTCGTTGCCACCCTCATGGGATATCTTTTGCACAGCTGTCAGTAACTCTGCTCCTAATGGTACGCTAGTGTACATTGATGTCACTAGTTCTCTTTTGTCAAAGGAAATGCTTCGCAAGGCTATGGATAGCTCGCATAATGGTGAAGCTCATTATGTGCAAAAGGATGGAAAATAGCATAAAGGTCGTTCTTGGAATCGTGAATCCAAGAAAGAGAGCAATAGAGATGCTTCAAAGGGTAGATCAAAGTCTCCTGGTCGTCGCAATGTTCAATGCCATTATTGTGATAATTTTGGAAGCGTGACAAAGATAAAGGCAAAGGCAAAGACAATGATGATAAAGAGGAGAAAGAGGGCAATAGAGATGCTTCAAAGGGTAGATCAAAGTCTCCTGGTCATCGCAATGTTCAATGCCATTATTGTGATAAGTTTGGAAGCGTGACAAAGATAAAGGCAAAGGCAAAGACAATGATGATAAAGAGGAGAAACCAAAGAGTTCGGTTAAGATTGAAGAACTGAACATAGTGCAAGATGATTGTGATGCACAAGACATCAATATGTTGACTGAAAATAATGATGTATTTTATGATGCACAAGAAACTCTATCTTTGCAGAGTTCTATGCCAGTAGAGCTACTTGTTAGTGGTGAAGTGTCCCATACATGGATTCTTGATTCGGGTGCTTCGTTGCATGTCACACCTCATAGGCATTGGTTTACTACATATGGTACTGTTACGCTAGGTGACAACTACTCTTGTGACATTGTGGGCATAGGTGATATTGCTATGGTTATGGAAAATGGGGTGAGGTTTACCATACATAATGTGCGTCATGTTCCAACTTTGACACGAAATTTGATTTCGGTTGGACGTCTTGATGACTTGGGTTACAAAGTCACTTTTCATCAGCAGTCTTGGTGTATTGCGAAAGGTCATCTTATTTTAGCCCATGGTTCTAAAGTTGGTACACTTTATCCTCTTTATGTATCTGACAAGAACACTGTTCTTTCTGTAACCGAGCTGCCAACTGTTGCTTTGTGGCATAGCCGATTAGGTCATATGTCAAAGAAGGGAATGGAAACTCTTTCTCGTTTGGGCTACTTACCGTCTTTATCATTTTTTGATTTTCCCTTTTGTGAACACTATCAATATGGTAAGCAAACACGAGCACATCGTACACAGTCTTTTGACAAAGAAAGAAATCCCTTAGAGCTTGTGCATAGTGATTTATGCAGGCCTATGCCTTCTAAATCCCATGGTGGTGCGTCTTATTATGTTACATTCATTGACGATGCAACACGACATGTTTGGGTTTATGCCATGAAGTCTAAAGATAAGACTTTTTCTTGTTTCAAAAAGTTCTTATCTAGTGTGGAAACTCAGTTTGAACATAAGTTGAAAGCTTTACGATCAGACAATGGTGGAGAATATGTCTCCAAAGAGTTTGCAGACTTCTGTTCAAGTAGGGGAATTAAGCGCGAGTTTACAGGTCCTTATACCCCTGTACAAAATGGTGTTGCTGAACGAATGAATAGGACCATCCAAGAGAGGATTATGTCTATGCTATCACAGGCTAATTTACCGCAAGCGTTTTGGGCTGAAGCATTATACACTATTGTGTATTTGATCAATAGATCACCACATGCTTCATTACAGTTTCGTGTACCTTTGGAGTTATGGTTAGGACATAAGTTGTCTTATGAAAAACTCCGTACATTTGGTTGCGAAGCTTATGCATATGAACCCAAGGAGTTGCGTGCTAAGCTTGACCCTAAGTCCAAGAAATGCGTCTTTATTGACTATGGTGTAGATGGTCAATTTGGCTATCGTTTATGGGATCCGAAAAGTCGATCAGTAATCCGTAGCAGTGATGTTGTCTTCAATGAGACCAAGATGCATAGGCACCCAACGAAAGAGGTTGAATTCCGGAAAGTGAAGTTTTCCGATGTATCACCTCCTGTACAGATAGCTCCAGAGCCAATTACTACACAGGGTAGTACAAGCTCTGATCAGACGAGGAGATCTCAAAGAGTCTCACATCCGCCAGAACGGTTTGTTCCAGGCGTGGACTTTGTGTTTCTGACAGATAGTGGTGAGCCTTCTTGTTACAAAGAGGCTATGCTAGCCAATGATAAGGTTCAGTGGGAACATGCTATGAAGAGGGAGCTATCCAATATTGCAAAGAACAAAACATGGGAACTTGTTCCATTGCCAAAAGGTAGGAAAGCTTTGCCTTGTAAATGGGTTTACAAGAAGAAGATTGCATCCAATGTTGAGAATTACAAAGCTCGTTTAGTGGCCAAAGGTTTCAAGCAAGAATATGGTGTAGCTTTCCAGGAAATCTTTTCTCCAGTGGTCAAGATGACGACACTAATAATGTTGCTTGCTTTGGTTGCCACTGAAGATATGGAGCTTGATCAAATGGATGTCATTACAGCTTTCTTACATGGTGATCTTGAGGAAGAGATTTATATGCAGCAACCTGAAGGGTTTGTGCGCAAGGGCAAGAAACATTTGGTCTTTAAGCTTCTAAAAAGTCTCTATGGCTTGAAGCAATCGTCCAGACAATGGTATCAAAAGTTTGATGCATTTATGCGTTCCCTAGGCTATAAGCGTAGTAATGAGGATCCATGTCTTTACATGAAAAGACAACCAAATGGACAGCTTATTATGCTTATCCTTTATGTAGATGACATGCTTATTGTTGGTCATTCTAAGAAGGACATTGCTGACTTGAAAACCAAGCTGAAAAGTCAATTCGACATGAAAGATTTGGGTGAAGCCAATCACATTTTGGGTATGCACATTACTCGTGATCGTAAGAAGAGGTTGTTGTACCTTTCTCAAAAAGAGTATGTGCACAAGGTTCTTGATCGTTTCAACATGCAGAAGGGGAAGGCCTTGAGTACTCCATTGCCTGCATATTTGAAACTTAGCAAGAACGATTGTCCCAAATCTGCTGAGGAAAAAGCTGCGATGGCTGAAATTCCTTATGCTTCAGCTTGTGGTAGTCTCATGTATGCCATGGTGGCTACAAGACCCGACATTGCACATGTAGTGGGAGTTGTCAGCAGATTTATGTCTAACCTTGGTAAAAAGCATTTGGATGCTATCAAATCGATTCTCAGATACTTGAGTGGCACTGTAGATAGACAGTTATGCTATGGTTGTGGAGAGTCATCCATTCAGGGATTTGTAGACAGTGACTATGCAGGCTATGTTGACAGCCGTAAATCAACAAGAGGTTGGATTTACACATTTGCTGGTTCTGCTATTTCTTGGAGATCTGTTCTTCAAGATTGTACATCCATTTCTACCATAGAGGAAGAGTATGTTGCATTGAGTGAAGCATGCAAAGAAGCTATTTGGCTTGCTCGCCTACTGAAAGATCTTGGATTGGAGCAGTGTACACCAGTTCTTCATTGTGACAGTCAAAGTGCTATTGCCTTGGCTAACAATCCAGTGTTTCATTCCAGAACGAAACACATTGATGTGCGCTATCACTTCAGGCGTGAATGCCTAGCAAACAAGAGCCTTGATTTAGTGAAGATTCCTACATCAGAGAACACAGCGGATGCACTCACTAAGACTCTCTCCAGCCATCAGTTTCAACACTGTCGTAAGTTGATGGGCATTGGGTGAAGAGTGGTGCTCTTCCATTTTTATAGTCTCCCACATTGGCCATCAAGTGGGAGAATGTTAGGTTTAATGGCCATGTGGCCGACCGCCTATCACTAACTGCCGCTAACCCTAAGTGTACAGCTATACACTTGTGTGAGCCACTAATACTAAGTACAATGTGTATTGTGCCTTAGTGCATAAGATAAGAGAAGAAAAAAAGGGGACATACAGTACGTTGGCTCTCCCCCTTTAACCTGTGTGTGGCTATGGTGGTGTGTGTGTGAGTGTGTGCGTGCGTATTCTTCTTCCGTTGTGCTCCCAGCTCCTCCCCATCATTGTGCGTTGGTGGATGGGAAGCAGTGCTACAGCCGGAGGCGTGGCTACCCTGCCAAATACTCCAAGATAACACAATAACACATAAATCGGCAAATCCCCATACCTAATGAATTCCATAGCACGGAATTGAAGCCATACGCGAACAGAGAGAGAGATTGAGAGCGTGAGAGGATAAAAGAGCGCGTGCAAACGCACCTCCTAGAGCGGAGTGCTACGTCGGCACGATGAGAGAGAAGAGAAGAGTGGAGAGAAGAACAACGCGGACACTGGGTGCAATCTCCCCCCGTGCAAGAGTGACCATTTCCCTCTTGCACGTATTTCATTTATAGATTTCTTGAATGGTCAAATTGAATACAAACTGGCCAGCCGGACATAATTGGCCAAAGCTCACAAGGAGCACTTGAATAATCAAATATACATAAAATGTAACATCCTTCTGCATAATTCATTATTTGCTGATGCTCTTGCCACCTGTCAGCTGCAATAGATAATCAAATATCAATTCTATAACATACCTCTCCGTTGGAAAGCAACTGTCCTCAGTTGCGAAGATAAAAATCTGCAAACAATACTTGTCAAAAACAATGATTAGATATCTGTATCAAATAATAAAAGGAAAATCCATAAATTGAGACACATTGGTTATGCCTGCTCTCATCCACATACTACCTATTCTAGTGTCCCATACCACTAGAATAAGCAGTATATGTCATACTCTGATGAATCAGGATATCATTGGTCACACTCATCATTGTATAAATCAATTCTCATCAATCTTAAGTTCACTTCCATAGAGACTGTCGCGATAGAAAATCATCATATACCAATTCCAAATACAAATCCAAAATATCTTTCATTTTCTATACCCGGGTAACAAAATCATACGAGTTACAGTGGTGGCCAGCCACTGCTTCATGATTTTGTGATCGGTGTTGCCTCATCCGGCGAGTCTACACCAATAAAGTGTGCTGCCTAAATCGGCGAATCTACACTAATGCTACCTATTGGCGAATCTGCATTCGGTATAAGTTTAAAAATCGTGAATCTGCAATTTATCAATGTGCTGCCTAAATCGGCGGATCTGCACCAAGATGAGTATGTACACACTGCCTAAATCGGCAAATCTGTGTGCGTGTGACCAATGGACCAAGCAAGACATAAAAAGAAAACATTTGTCACCTATTTGACACCAAATGAGAGTATGTTCCACTAACTAGGCACTTACAAATTGTGGCTCGATATTCGAGAGCACCCTAGCTCAAATGCGGAGCTACATAACTACTGAAGAATCATGTCAAAAAAAACATTTCATACCGTGCAAGTAGTAAGTGGAGAATATAAAAATGAGCCCGTTAAAGAGGACAACTTGAATAAAAAATCCCCAAAATTTTATACTTTATGCAGTTTTCAACTATGTATATGTGTGTATAATAGTTACTAACAACAATTGATCAACGAACATTAATTTATGAAGGGGTTGTACATAGATTCTAGAGGTTAAATGACAATAGGTTGCTAGCGATTAATACAGAGCATGACCCTTATTGTTTATTAGTTAAAATGCCAACAATGATGAATTGATATTTGATTATCTATTGCAGCTGACAGGTGGCAAGAGCATCAGCAAATAATGAATTCTATAACAAGCAGAGAGTAGGAGATTGAGAAAAAACGAGCGAGAGAGAGAGAGAGAGAGAGAGAGAGAGAGAGAGAGAGAGAGAGAGATAGTTCTATTATCGTCCTCGGAGGTTAGATATGACCTATGGGACCAAATGAACATGTCATGTGGTGTGAGTGGAGGTCATAAGTGACTCTCGATGCTCAAAAATGGCTGAAATGAGAGAGAGACTGAGAGAGAGAGAGAGAGAGAGAGAGAGAGAGAGAGAGAGAGAGAGAGAGAGAGAGAGAGAGAGAGAGAGACTCTATAAGGAAAAGGTGGCTTTGGATTATCTTGGATCCAAAATCATTTTGTCTCTCCACTTGTTAGCGTTAATCTTGGTGTTTAATGATTTAGGTGTATACTTGTCCATGTGTGTGTGTGTGCGCGCACATGTGCGCACGTGTGCGTGTGTGTGCACACGCACACACACATGTGTGTGTGTGTGTGTGTGTGTGTGTGTGAGAGAGAGAGAGAGAGAGAGACAGAGAGAGAGATAGATAGATAGTTCTATTATCGTCCTCGGAGGTCAAATATGACCTATGGGACCAAATGAACATGTCACGTGGTGTGAGTGGAGGTCATAAGTGACTCTTGATGCTCAAAAATGGTTGAAATGAGCGTCGCAATAGAGAGTCCACATCGTGGTTGGGAGAGGAAGGTATGTAGGGAGAGCTCATGGTTGAATATATGGGAAAAAGAGGACCTAATGTGGTCAAAAGCTGAGCACTCAAGTAGTGTGTGGTACTCACTCTCTCGCACTTGACAAGGGCATAAGGTGCAAAGTCGATGACACTCCTCGCTAGTGCCCCAACGTCCTGTCTCGCAGCGTAGAGAATGGGAGCTAAGACCAATGGAGGCAATGGTGCGGATCGAACTTAACGGGATGGGCTCAAGGATGTAGGGATGGGTTCGGTTACCTCGTTCGGAGAAGAAGAGAGATTTGTAGTTTGGGGCAACATGTGTGGTGTAATAGCTGAAGCGAGAACCTCCGGATTTCTCCCGAGCCGTGATACATTGGCGTTGTAAGAAGACCTCATTAACTTGGGAGTCGATCGATGCATCCTTGACCAAGTGACATGCATCCCATCTTCCAAACCATTTCTTGATGTCAAGCATCCACCCCAAACTTAGTATTTTGCTCTTGCATTTCTTTTGAACCTTTTGACTTGCTTCATATACGATTCTAGTAAGTTGATGCAAAGGGCTACGTTGTGTCTTACGCATGTACGCCACAACCCTTTGCATGCCCAAGACCTTAATGGGAAGCGATCCGGACTCAAGAAGTAAGAGCATGTAGGGTGTTTGTGTCTTGACTTGGAGAAAGTTGGTGAGAAAATGCTTTTGGACATTCGCAAACTCTTTCCAAGTAGACTTCCCGATGCTTCCACCCCACACCTCCACTCCATAAAGAAGCACCGGTGTCACCAATGTGTCAAAGAGGTACTTTTTGAGAGCCCAACACTTGATCTCTCCAGCATTGCACATGTTCTCAAATGCATAATAAGCCCTCTTTCCGGCTTCCAAGCGACGCATTGCACAATCCTTCCATTTATGATTGGATGGAACCTCAAGGCCAAGGTACTTGAAGTGATCTACCACTTCAAGTTGCTCATTGTTGTATACAATGAATGGATTTTCGTCATTGAGGGTCTTTACAAGCATAACCTTGGTTTTGGATCCATTCACGATCAGCCCGCTATGTAGGCAAAAGAGTTCCAAGACACTCATAAGCTCTTGTGCATCTTCTAAGGTATGTGCCAAGAGCACTACATCATCGGCATAAAGCAAAAGCATGATCACCGCATTTCCGATCTTAACCTCTTCTATGCCTTCTTGCTGCATAAAATCAAGAACTATGCATTCCAATTCATCAATGAGTAGCCCAAAGAGGGTTGGGGAAAGTGGGCATCCTTGTTTGACACCAATAGTGCTTGCAAAAAAATTTGAAATTCCATCTCCCGTACGTAATTGACATATCACTTTTTGGTAGATGCGAAAGACTGCATGCATAAATTCTCTCGGCACTTGAAGGCTTTGCATACGTCTCCAAAGATTTCCTCGTGGTACCATGTCAAAAGCTTTCTTGAAATCCACAAAGCAACAATACAACTTTTTTCCTTTCAATCGATACGCTTCCATAAGAACTCGAAGAGTGACAAGGTGATCAATAGTACTATGATGCTTTCGAAAACCTGCTTGGCCAAGCGCACGTTTGGCATTCTTTTCAACCCATTCACTTATTTTCATCTCCATGATACATCCAGAGGATCAAGAGAGAGAAAAATATTGAGAGAGAAAAAGAATCTTTTTTGAAATATGTTGGAATTAGGGTTGGAGGAAAACACACACAGCTTGGAGAAGACGAATGAAGCTTAAGGCACACAACAGAGAGTATAGTACTTAGTGTGCAATGGAAAGATAGATAGCCCTAGTGTGATGGGTGTATGTACAATGCACGGGGGAAAAACCTCCTAAAGAGGGAAAAAATGCGCCGGCGGTCCTAAGTGTGTTTACACACATCACTACCACATGTATATGGTAACAAATCCCCCCTGGAGTGATGCGGTGAACGCGAGCTGGCACATGAGTAAAGGGAAGTGCCGTGTCCTGAGGACTTGATTAGTCCACAAAGTGGAGTAAGACCAAAGCTTTGCAGAAAGCTTCGAACTTCTCACGAGACAATGCCTTTGTGAAAAGATCTGCAAGATTTTCATGTGTTGGCACATAATCCAAGCTGATCTCTTCTTCTGAGAGCCTCTCCCTGACATAGTGGTAATGCACCTCAATGTGCTTTGTGCGAACATGAAGAATTGGGTTCCTCGCAACTGCCAATGCACTCTGACTGTTAGTGTAGATAGTGTTGGCAGTGTCCTATCCAACACCCAAATCGGCCATAACGCGTATGAGCCATACACACGGTTGTCCTGTACTCAGCCCCACAACTCGAAGTGGCCATAGTAGGTTGCTTCTTGCTCAACTATGATATACATGAATTGCCAAGCATGAAAAAAAACCACTTGTGGACACTCTCGTGTAAAAACAACCAGCCCAATCTGAGTTTGAAAAATCATGTAAGTCTGGCGGCAATGTTCCCCCCTTGGGATAAAACAAGCCAAGATGTAAAGTGCCATTCAAGTAGCAGAAAATCCTCTTGACAGCCTACCAATGCTTTGACCCCTGGGCTATGCATAAATCTGTTGACCTGTGAGACTACAAACTGAATATCTGACCTCGTGTTGCATACATAAATGAGGCAGCCAACAACAGTTTGGTAAAGAGTGACATCAACAGGATCACCAACATCATGTAGACTGAACTTCAAACCTGTTTCCATGGAAGTGGCAATAGGTTTGCAGTCCTCAAGTCCAATCTTACATAGCAATGTCTCTATGTAAATTTCCTAACACAAGGAAATACCACCATCACACTGCTTAAATTGTATACCCAAGTAATGATGCAATAGCCCCAAATCTTTCATCTTGAAAGTATCACTCAAATCAGCCTTAAATTCAGCAATATGTGCCTCATTGGGACCAGTGATCAACAAATCATCCACATAAAGAACAACAATGAGAAGTACATCACCCTCATGCTTGACATATAATGAGCTTTCTGTTGGACTGTTACAAAAGCCTCGTTTGACCAAATGAGTGTCAGCTTTCTCATACCAAGCACGAGGAGGTTGCTTCAACCCATACAAAGCCTTCTTATGTCTGCACACTTTGTCCTCTTGTCCTTTCTTGACAAACCGCGGGGCTGTGTTACGTAAACTTCCTAAAAAATATCACCATGTAAGGAAGAAATAACAGTATTGGATTGATCTACATCCCAACCAAAATGAGCTGCCAATGCACATAGAAAATGAACAGTAGTCATACGACAAGTGGGAGCAAAAGTTTCTTCATAATCTATGCCTTTTTTATGTGCATAACCCTTTGCAACAAGTCGAGCCTTACGGCGATCAACCTCACCATCCGGCTTGCGTTTCAACTTGTAAACCCACTTTGTACCAATGGCCTTTTTGCCAAGAGGCAAACCACATAAAGTCCATGTGTCATTTTCTATAAGTGCATCATATTTTGATTGCATGGCAACCATCCAATTTTTTGAATTTTGTGCTTCATCAAAAGATAGAGGTTCCTCAACATCATGTAAGCTAGGCACAGCCAAATTTTGGCATACCTCTAGCCTGCTCATTTTTGCCCTTTCCTCATCAAGTACATCATGTACATCTGCATTAATAATAGGCTGATCTGGAACATTTTCAGAAACCCCCATAGGTTGTACATTTGCCTGATTGGAATTTACATTCGTACTTCCACCACTAAAAAGAGGCAACAAAGTGTCATAAATGTCTTGTGAGCTTACATTACTATCTCTAGTACATGATGACAACAAAGGCTAAACAGAATCTTCCACAAACATAACATCACGTGAGACCAGAATACGCTTTGTTTGTGGATGGTACAACCTGTAACCTTTGCTTTTAGCACTATAATCAACAAACATACATTTGACAGCCTTATCATCCAATTTTCTGTGTTGAGGTTGCATTAGGAAATTTCGGAGGTCATTTGGAGGGCCTTCTAAGAAAATGTATTTTTTGCACTCTCTCTCTAGAAAAAATGGCAA
The DNA here is from genome assembly GCF_014529385.1 of Adiantum capillus-veneris. Classification (NCBI taxonomy): domain Eukaryota; kingdom Viridiplantae; phylum Streptophyta; class Polypodiopsida; order Polypodiales; family Pteridaceae; genus Adiantum; species Adiantum capillus-veneris. The sequence goes on along the minus strand of NC_140932.1, from coordinate 14,320,596 downwards.
ATAAAAGAGCTGGGTCTTTCATAGTAAAACTTCAAAAAGTGTACTTTAAGTAGATTCCTTACTCTTCTGAACATTCGTTCGTAGTGATTGAGGGATAATCCTCTTTTCAGTTGCATTGAATGAACAACGTCAATATGGAGGCAATGAGGCTAACATGGAGGGACGAATCCGCAGCCGCTATTCACTTTCCATTAAACCTGCACATTTGGCTAATGGCGCACTCCTCAAATGGCACAAATGTTACCCAAAAACGAGCCAAATATCAGCTTCACATTGATTTGGACAATGAGTACCAACCATTGATTAAGCGCAGTAAAACAAACACACATATACCTCCCGCTTCCATAGACACGCTCAGAGCTCAAGGAACTAAACACATAGATATCTGGACGAGAGGCTCTCTCTACCCTAAGAATCCAATAACTAATGCGTCTCCACCGTTTGTCAATCCTACAAGCCTATTGACCTTTGCTGGTGATGGAGAAAAGGGCCTTCTGGGTTATTGTAAATCACTTACAAGAGAAGCTGAAACTTACAAGAGCATTCTCCAAGCTCAACGATGTGAGATTGTTCGCCTTTCACATTTACATTCTACAGATCAGGTTACCATTTTGCAACATAAAACAGAGGTACAAGAACTGAAAGGAAAGGTGCGAAGTTGTCAAATGAAGGACACCATCTTAGGTGGTCGTATCCGAAAGAAGAAACTGCGCAATCTTGAAACATTGCAGGTTGCATCAGGAGGTCTCAAGAAAAGAATCCGAGCATTAAGGTGATGCTTCTTGGTTGGCTACATTGTCTTAGTTAAGTAATCTTTTTGTTTTTTCTTGTTATGCATTGTTTTCATGTGTCTAAATAGTGTTAGTGAAGCAAATTTTCTGTTATTTACTTATGCATTGTCTTCATGTAGAGATTCAATCTATCCTGACAAGGAAAACATTGACCCCAAAGCCAATATAGGAAAGAGATTGAAGCCACTTATAAGTAGAAGCCTGGCAGCAGATATAGTACATGACAAGAAGTTTAAGGTTCTACAAAGAAATGTAGTGGACCGCTTTATTTCAGAGAACTCAGTGCCTGCAAAAGAGATACAAGGCACACTTGATTCACTTGGTGTAAGCAAAAGAGGATATTCGGCTATCCAAAAGTCTGTCTCATCCATGTTTGTTAGGAAGGGTATAAAATCCAAACTTCTACCATCAGCCTCAAGTGTTTGGAAAGAGAGGCTTCAGCTTAACGAGGCACAGGGAGACTATCTTGGACAACCCTTTCATATTAAAGCAACTTACAGTGGCCATGGAGTGAACATGGCATATGATGAGTTCAACAATATTTTTATGGACCTGCGGATACTACAGAAGATAATGGTGGAGTTTTACAACATCACATTTGAAGAGTCACGTGGGCTATTACATTTTGTGTTAAAACTGGATGAGTGTGAGCTTGTTAAAGAGAAAAACCTAGAGCGTGTTACTATTACTTTAATGAATAGAGCCCTCTCAAAGTGTCCCAGTGATGATCCTTTATATTTTAGTGTTCAATTAGAATCTAACATATGGTGGCTTGGTGCGTTTGAGGTAAGCGATATTCTCAAGTAAGCTCAAATGTTCGGATCTACTTAAGTCTCATTTATTTTGTGTTGCAGGTAAAGAAAGAAGATCATGAGATTCTATATTGGGTGTTCCATCGAACTAATATTCCGGAGGTGATTGATCGACAGACTAACTAGGGAGAGGTACTACGTCTAGATGGAAGGGGAGACTTTCAAGTTCAGTGGCATCTTGCAGGTGACCTTAAAACATTAAAGTGCATGTATAATTGTGGAATGGGTGCAATGGCAAAGTCACCGTGTTTGTTCTGCATGGAGCCTGCAAAGGTCATGGACCCAAAGTGGTGGAGAAAAGCTCCAACACGTCACATTGAGGACCCTGCTTTTCGACCGGTTAAGAAAATACCACTTGTGAATGTCCACATCTGTACAATGCATGCCCTTTGTAGAATTGTGGAGAAATTGGTCTACTTATACATCGGGTTTGCTTGGAAGATTAAGAACTCCGCAGAACGACAAGTAGCCCTACAGTGCTTAGAAATGGTACTGTCGGATATGGGGCTTCATGGTGGCAATGTGAAAATCCAGCGGGATGAAAAGAGATCAACTGCTGAGAAGGATGTCCCATGCAAACCATCCATCGGTGGGGTGAAGGCACGGAGGTTTTTATCTAAACCCCAAGGTACAAGAGATCCAAAGCTAACAAAACATGGAAAAATATATAACACATCTTATGTTAGCAAGGTAGAGTATCAAAGCTGGAAAAAGCTACATATTGCAGTCAAAGACCACGAACCAACTACGCGTAACGCGAAGGCTGAGGTTTGGCGATCAATAGACATCCTATTTTTGATGTGCGACAAAGATGACTGGTCACAAGGTGATATGAACAAGTTCAAGGAAAATCTCAACCTTCTGAAAAAATCATTCAAGACAGCATGGACAGACACCCAGATTACTCACTACATGGTATTATAATGTATTTCTTTCTCTCTTATGTGCAAATATGTGACTGTAAAACATTCTAACTAATCTGTTTTCATATCCAGCACATCATCTTCAATCATTTGCCATATTTTATACAGAAGTATGGGAACCCGGCAATATGGAATACCCAAGGGATGGAAAAGTCTCATTACATGGCGAGAAATGCTTATTTCAGGCACACACGACATGGTGGCTCTCGAATCGAGGCTAACAGTTTGAGAGAACTATTTGAATGGTTCTATCGTAGAATCATTCATCGAATGCAGGCAAAAGAAGTCTTGGCAAATTCAGCAACAGCACAAGCCATCAGACATTTACAACAACAAAAAGCTAAAAGATCAATGGCATACAACAACTCCGGAGCTCGTGAAAGTCAACGAAGGTGGAGAGAGACAATGGTGTATGTGAATCACAAGTGGAGAAAGATACTCTGAGTGGATGACATTGTACAAAATTTATGTAATACATGATCTTATACAATTGCTACTTGAAGTGTATCAAGATTTTGCAAGTTCAATTTTGTTTTTTGGCACGTCACCCTTGTAACGAATCATGAGATGTTTGCCATACTCTAAAAGTTCATCTGGGTTTTGTCTACCAAGAGCTACTGCCATTGCTGTGTAGGTGTAGTAATACGCTGCCCGACCAGTTGTATAGCCTGGGCAGTAACCAAAACAATCTCTAGCAAACACTTTGTCCACAAGAATGACTTTATATGCACTTTTGGGCAGCACCGGTCCACCCAAGAAGCGTGATAGTGTCTTGAATGTGTAAGTTGCTATTGAACCCTCTTGTGACAATTGTAAAAAACTACTATCGGCGACTCGCAAAGCTTTGAAAGGTACTGTGCTAGGGCCGCATCCCTTCCTCGATACTCTCTTGTCCGGCGCCGAAGGAAGTCATCCTTGTCAGCAATCCAAGACTGCACATACAATGTCAGAAATGACACAAAGAGAGAGAGAGAGAGAGAGAGAGAGAGAGAGAGTTACCATGAAGCTCTCATCCTGCAGAAAGAGGTTTTCTTGCCACAGGTCTACAGATGTAGTTGACCCCTGACCTGAATGGTTAAACCAATCCTCCACTTCTTTGTTACTTTTCGATGGTCTTAGGCTTTGTCTTATTGCTTGGAAGGTGGCTTCATCAGGTAGTGTCTCCTTGTATTTTTCAGCTTTCTCAAAGCATCTTCGAAGGCATTCCATTGGATTTCTGGATGTTTCCATTGTCTCATCATCACTACTATCCTCTGAAACAAATCCACTCCTCTCCTCTTGGACTCTGGAAATAATAGCCAGGGAGAAATCCTCCCTTAAATAAAACACACTTTGCACATCATGTAAGAAGATATAGGTCTTGTCTCCAATCCTGAAGTCAGGCACAGCAGGCAACATGATATGAGCATGCTTCTCAGTGAAGTTACTGACATCCAATGGAAGTTTGATTTCTGTGGTTTTCACAGAGAGCATCTTACTTCTTTGTACTTCAATTGCCTCAACCTCAAGGTCGACTGTGTCTTCAACCTCCTCGACTTCTTGCATATGAGTTGTCTCCTCGCATTCCTCATCTGGTGCTGCATCCTGCTCCTCTAACACCTCATCAGGATTCTGCATGAGGAATCCAAACAGGCTGTTCAGGTAAATCATAAAGCCAAAGGCTTCCTGAATGAGTTTGCATTCTTTTTGATGCAAAGGGCAGGCTGAATGTCGGCAAGAGGGTGGTAATTCCCTATACTTCTTCACTCCCTGTCCCTTTCCACCACAGTCATTTAAATGCACAAGAGTCATAGTAGGCAGAACAACCCTTCCTACCTGCACCATCACTTCAAACTTATCTCTGTAGGACTGCAAGAAATTACTGTGCTGAGCTAACAGGTCTTCAATGTCAAACTTTGGATTAAACATAGAATGAACTAGATCATACTTGTCCCCAGCACCACAAGATGCTGCAAAATCAAACAGCCTCTCATCAGTTGCAGCTGGGTCTTCCAGAGAAGACACATCCTCTTTGTCTTTACATTTAGTTGCACAGGGACTTCCTTCTAGCACATCTGTATCATCTGAGAAGTCTATATTCCTCTTTCTTGTATTTCTCTTCAGAAGTACTGTAGAGGGCACCACAGCCTTGTAGGGTGAGGGATCCTCTTGCCCTGGTGACCTCTCTGATTGATCTTCACCAATTGACTTTTCTTCAGATATGTCCTGACAAAAGTCAACAGTTCTTTTGGCAGATACATTAAGCAACTGAGCCTGCAAGGGTTGAAATCCTGGCACAAGCTCTGGATCAGGTTTCAGCCTCTTCTGCCTGCTAGACCTTAATCCTATTCATCAGGAAACATGACAAGTCAAAACCATCAAGAAACATGACAACTCTGCCAAAACCAAACCATCATGATCTCTCTCTCTCTCTCTCTCTCTCTCTCTCTCTCTCTCTCTCTCTCTCTCCTCATAGATATAAATATATATATATATATATATATATATATATATATATATATATATATATATATATATATATATATATATATATATATATCTGTCTCTCACCAAAGCACAAACAAAAACACACCTAGTCTCTCTCTCTCTCTCTCTCTCTCTCTCTCTCTCTCTCTCTCTCTCTCTCTCTCTCTCTCTTTGTATTTTTCTATTTGACTAAAGGTGCGCAAGGAAGGAAAAGTGCGTTTTGCAACTCTCTCCGCGCGCCTTAAGTACAACTGAGAGAGTCATAACAATACTATAGGCGCGCGGAGAGAGCTGGAGCCAATATTTGGTTGGCTATGCGCGCCGTTAGTAACGTGTACAAAGAGGGTAGGGAAAGAGACAATGTATATATATATCTCTGTGTGTGTCTGTGTGTATGTGTGTCTGTGTCTCTGTCTATGGAAGTATGGGTATTGAGGTGTGTGTGTTGAACAACAGTCTGGGTTTTTCTTTGTTTAGACACACACACACACACACACACAATTTGTACCAACTGTTGGAAATACAGAGAGAAAGAGTGAGAGATCACCTTTTGTTGGTGGGGTTTGCAGGAACTCCAAGGGAGGTGTCTCCTCCATTGCTTTTCTGTGTGTCAAACTGACTCTGTCTCTCTCCCTCCCTCTCTCTCTCTCTCTCTCTGAGAGTAAGGACTCCCTCTCTCTATCTCTCTCTCAATCTGTGTCTCTCCCTCTCTCTATCTCTCTGACAATCTGATCACTCTTTCTCTCTCTCTGTCTCTCTAAGACTCTCTCTCTCTCTCTCTCTCTCTCTCTCTCTCTCTCTCTCTCTCTCTCTCTCTCTCTCTATTGTTCTCTCTCTTTCTCTCTCTCAAAATCACACTTATAACGGATACACACGGCGGCGCCCCACGTGTCACTATAAATTATAGTATATTTGCATGCTGTCACACGTGTGGTCATTATTGAGACCGTATACTTTTGTACGTCGTATAAAGAGGTCAAGAGAGAGAAAAACCACACCTCGTGAAAGAGAGTGAGTGAAAGAGAGAGAGAGAGAGAGAGAGAGAGAGAGAGTGCAAGAGCCGTCATCTGCGTCTCAGACAACAAGCTCACCCATCGACATAACGAAGGTCTGCCTCTCCCTCTGCCTTTGCCTCTATCTCTCTATCTCTGTTTCTGTCACCCACACACACACACTCACAAACACACACACACACACACCCACACACACACACACTCACAAACACACACACACACACACCCACACACACACACACACACACACTCACAAACACACTCACAAACACACAAACACACATCTTTAAAATACAAACACACACACACACATACACACCCACACACACACACTCACAAACACACACACACACACCCACACACACACACACACACTCACAAACACACAGACACACATCTTTAAAATACAAACACACACACACACACATACTCTCTCTCTCTCTCTCTCTCTCTCTCTCTCTCTCTCTCTCTCTCTCTCTCTCTCTCTCTCTCTCTCTCTCTCTGTGGGGCGCGTAGAGAGGCATACCCGTAGTGCATGTCTCTATGCGCGCCGTTAGTACTGTGCATTGACCAGAGAGAGAGAGAGAGAGAGAGAGAGAGAGAGAGAGAGAGAGAGAGAGAGAGAGAGTATGTGTGTATTATTTTACCCTATACTAACGGCGCGCGGAGGTGTCTGTTGAGGTAAAAACGTGCTCCGCGCGCGCCTTTAGTAATGCGCACTCTCTCTCTCTCTCTCTATTTAGATATGCTAAGCTATAGAAAGGGGAGAGAGAGAGAGAGAGAGAGAGAGTCATAGAAAGAGAGAAGGGGATTGAGACTCTTCTTTTGGTGTACAGTGAGATGGCTAGAACAAAAGCCACTGCAAGGAAGGCAGGCAAGGGACCAGGATTAGCATCTAAAGCAAGTAGCAGATCTGCAACCCCAAAGAAAAGACCTGGAAAACCAAATAAAATTCTGAAAGGGCCAAGGATGAAGAAGCTGCAAACCTGCATGGGACTTTTCAGAGAAATCAGAAAGGCACAGAAATGTGTAGATTTATGCATACCAAAGCTGCCCTTCCAGAGGATGGTGAGGTCCATATGTGATGAAGCTACCTGGGGCACCAAAAGGTGGAAGGTGGTGGCATTAATGGCTCTACAGGAAGCAGCAGAGGACTTCCTACTGGAGTACTTCAGTGACATGACCATTGTTGCAGCCCATGCCCACAGGGTTACTATAATGGACAAAGATAGTGAGACACTGAAAAGAATAAGGTGGAGGTATGACAAACTGCTGGTCCCCAATGTCTGCAAGGATAAGAAAATGAGGGAAATTTTGTTATACCCCCCGGAGCTAGTGCCACAACTCACAGTTGTAGATGTCACACATGATGTGAATACAAGGGCAAGGGCAGAGACTATTGCTCGCCAAACAGAGGACATGAGGGAAGCAGAGCTTAAGGAGAAAGCAAAAGTAGCAGTGGAGTCCCAGAGGCAAATAGAGTGCAATGTGACCCTGTCTATAGAGGCAAGCAATCAAGAAACTCTACTTTCAATGAAGAATGGTTTGCTTGCAGAGATACCATTTGTAGATGGAGCCAGAAAGCTAGCTCTGGAAAAAGTGGACATTAATTTATTGCAGAATCCAGATGCTCAGATTTCAGACACAATTATCTATGCTTGTCTTAAGTAAGTGTTACTATCTTGCTAGCTTTGAAAACTCAGATAATAGGTTTGCTAACTCAGGTAGAGTCTCTGCAGCCTGATCAAAAGTCAACTCCCACTGCACACTCACACGGAGGTGTTTCTCCTTGATCCACAAATGTCAGTAATTATTAGACAAAAGAACAGTCGATCTGGGACCTTTGAGAGTTGGTTTCTCCACTGTGCTATGCTGGAAGTTACTGTGATAATCTTTCCATATGAGAACAACCATCACTGGAGTCTCATATGCCTTGATGTTGACCAACCAGCAGTGTGGGTGTTCAATTCAATAAAAGGAACCCACCCTGAAATTAGGCTGTAAGTGTTTTGTATCAGAAAGTGTTTCTTATAGATATCCATGTAAATTTGAAGCCTCATGCTAACATCTTGACATTGCTTTGTGCAGTTGTATAAAGAGGTTGTTGCTTGCCTATGGCAAGCTATGTGGAAGGTATGAACTATACAAGGCCCCAATCAAAGAAGTACCTGTCCCAAATCAAACCGATGGGAATTCTTGCGGCTGGAGATGTCTTCTCCATGCAGAATATGTCCTGCAAAGCTACTTTGCATTAAAACCTTTCATGACTAAGGTACCCATTTGGCAATGCATTCAGATAGTTTTGGTTTAGTCTATAAAAGAATTCTCACCATGTGGTCTTTCAATTTTGCAGAGTGCTTTAAAAAACTACACATATGATTATTTGCAAAGATATCGGGTAAGTTTAATACAACACCTGCTTACTATGTCTAGCCCTAGAGAGCTTGAAGATAGCGGCTTGGATGAGCGCACTATTGATCTTACAAAACATGACGTGCCACCACGACAAACCCCTACATCCGATACAGTGGAATCACAACGGGCCGAGGGGGTCATATCAGCAGAAGATGAAAGAGCCGAGGATGAGGAAAGGTCAAATGAGCATATGGAAGGTGCTAAGGTTCAACCGGAGGAGACAATGAAAGAGCCAAGTCAGCCAGTGGAGGAGCCAAAAGAGCCTATGGCTGAAACCCAAGATGAGGAAAGCAGGCCTATAGATAAGCAAAAGGATATGGATGAGGAAAGCAGGCCTAGGGATGAGCAAAATGATATGGATCAGGAAAGGATGTATGAGGCAAGCCGATCAACCGAGGGAGACGAAAAGACCTTGGAAGAAACCTTGAATGAGGCAGAAAGAGCCATGGGGGAGACCCCTGATGAAGATGTGAATGATGACTATGAAGATAAAGCGGAGGAGAGCAACAACGACATGAACACTACAGAGACCCAGTATGGACCCTTGCTACCTGTAGATACGGTTGTTCCGGTAATGTCTATTCAAGTATGGCAAAATATGTTCAGCTTCTAACTACTTATATGTACTTGTCAACTTTTACAGAGGTTGATTGCCTCTCGGTGACAGAGGACCCTTTGAGGATTTGCAAACGTTTCGGATGGGAACTTGTCGAGTCGTGGTTCGTCCAGGAACCAAGGAATTTATTCAGTTTCTTCTTCCGCGCTTCAGAGTTGCCATATGGTCTTCAATGCAAAGGCAAAACTTGTTGCCACTAGTTGCAATAGTTTGCAGTGTATGCCAAGCTCACACGTCAGATTTTGCCTTTTTGTATGATCAAAGAAAATGGGTTACCGTTGAGGGCCACTACCACCCTAAAAAACCAGGCTTACCTCTTTTGTACAAACCGTTTAGCCAAATCGGTGTACCCTTTGATGCAACTAATACACTACTAATTGATGATACTCCTGAAAAGGGAGAACTAAATCCGCCGGGAACAACTATCTCACCACCTTCTTTCGAGGGGCATTCCTTCGATTTTTACCTTGAAGACGTTCTGATTCCATACTTACAAAAATTGTATCTCAGTCCATTGTTCACGGACGAGTTTGTACTTTCTAATGAATTAAGATGATTCTTCTATCATGTCTTTGTCTTGTCTAACATATATATATATATATATATATATATATATATATATATATATATATATATATAGAGAGAGAGAGAGAGAGAGAGAGAGAGAGAGAGATTTGACGTGGTAAAGAAATGTATTTCAAGCACACTTTTTCACAGAGCACAATTGAAAAATGAGATCAATAAACTTCATGTCTTGAAAGTCATTTGTATACACTTGGGTTCACAAGAATATCTGTTACATTGACACTACTTCAGCCCGACCATCCAACTCTTTGCACAAAATATCTTTTTCCCTTCGCCGCATCACCTTACGGCCAGCTAAGAAAAAGGAATAGGTCCTTGTCCATTGACTCTTCAATGATGTCATTTCGCAAATGCTGAAGACTGCATAGCTCCCTTATTGTAACCACCAATAGTAGGCCATGCTCTTTATCAATCACTTCCACATCCACAGTAGGATTATCTTCCAAACTTGCAGAAACCTGGTCCATAGGAATGTACTTACCGTTTAGCATTTGTGATCGCATATACCAAAATGAGAGTAACAGTGATTGGCTTGCAATCATGTACTTGACAACTAGAGTATCAAGCGCGACCTCGCACCGTAAACCAATCTCTTCCTTTGCATACCATCCTTTGTCAAGAAGTTTGTCACAGGATGACTGTTGAAATGACTTGCACATGAACATAGTTTTTGTAACTCGGATGTTGTAGCTATGAAACAGCTCTATGAAGAGTGCAACAGGACAAAAGTTTGCAATTCTAACCAGTTTGGTAGGAATAGAGCTACGTAGAGACCTTTGTATATCCTTGTAGAGCTTACTTCGCATTGCCTCCACCATTGTTTCCTCGGGAACTGGCCAGTCCACAGTGTTCCAATCGGTTGGTAGAGGCACTTTCACCAACATGCCATTCTTATTCCCTGAGCTGAGTTGGTAAAAGTGGTCATAAAAAAAGATTCCCTCATCAGCCAGTCTTTTGCTGCTCCTCTCTGAGTACTGTAGAGAACCAATGTGGGCATGAACAACATGGAAGAGGCCTATTATGCACTCCACAGGTTCCCATTGCTCATAAGAAGAGGGATAAACATCTGCAATATATATAAGAAGAGTTAAACTAAGAGTATCAATAAGTACAAATGACAAATCTAATGTAATTGAGCTGTGAAGAATGGAGACATTACTCATAACAAGCGGGAGAAACATTGCAAAATATATAAGAAAAGTTATAATGAGAGTATCAGTAAGTTCACATGTCAAGAGTACTTACAATTGCAACGTGGTTGATGTATATCTGATACATTTCCACCGTTTGCTATCACCTCTGGATGGGTAAACACATGCTGAACAAGAACTTCCTTTACAGATCTTTTGCCGATTTCAACTTTGAAATCCAACACCCTGGCCTTCCATGCTGAGCGGTAAACGTTGATACCACTAGACCTCTTGGGTCTTCTAGGTTGCATGAGGACCCATGAACCTTTGTTTATCCTTTGTCCAACCCATTGGTTCTCTGCACTTATTGAAGCTGGTATTGTAATTGAGGATATGCTACTACTTGGCCTTCTAGGCAAAGTGCAGTTGTTGGTTGTTGGTGTGAGAGACAGTAAACACCTGGAGGCTCTTGGGCGAGAAGACGTGGACGCCATAACTCTCAGAGAAAAGCTTTAGTGGAGGGAGATTCACTTTGAAAGCATTCTAATGGAGGGAAAGTGTTTTAGAATTCCAATATCTTGTGCGGGCTTAATGGTCACCCTCCAGTACGTTAATGACCATAAGAGAATATCAGAAGTGGGACCACATGCAAGCACCTAAAAGCTCGGTAAAAGGAAGGAAATTACTATGCTACAATCCTAGTTTCGTGAAAGTTTTATGCTATTTTCCTATTTTTTGAGTCTTTCCACGTACTTTCCTACGTAACGTAGCCTTCATGCTCATTGGATGCGCTCTATTTTTCTCTCTCTTCATATGGCCCTCCAAATGACCTCTGAAATTTCCTAATGTGGCACTGGACCATAAGCCAAACAACCAAAAACACGCATGTGCTCAATAGATGTCTTTCTATCCGACCATGCTTCATATGGAGTCATAGACTCCAATGATTTCGTAGGACACCTATTGAGTACATAAGTGGCACACATGACAGCCTTGATCCAAAACGAATGTGGTAAAGCTTGGCTCTTGACCATACATCTTGCCATTTCCGTTAGAGACTTGTTTTTCCTCTCAGCAATACCATTTTGCTGAGGCATATACGGCACTGTATATTGGTGTTTTATCCCATGACTAGCCAGAAATGCACTAAATTCATGAGACATATACCCCCCCCCCCCCCCCCCCTCGATTGGAACGGAGGGTGCCCATAGTACATTTCAAGACATTTTCAGCCATAGCAAGAAATTGCTTGAAGCACATGAACACTTTGGATTAGTTTTCAACGGATATACCCATGCATGCATGGAGTAGTCATCAATGAAAGTCATGAAGTACAAGTAATTTCCCAAGGATGGAGTTTGCATAGGCCCACAAACATCACTATGCACAAGTTGCAATCTGCATGTAGCACAAACTGACCCATCCTTTGGAAACTTAGAACGCTACATTTTACCAAAAATACAGCCTTCACAAACATGTTTGACAAGTGCTTCAAGAGGCGGCAAAGAAGCAACCATATCATATTTTTGTAAACGTAGCAAACTGGCAAAATTCAGATGCCCAAAACGTGCATGCCACAGTTTTGCATCTGAAATAGCCCTTGAATCTGCCATTGCATTTGCAAAATTTTGTCAACACTTTTCATACAAAGTGAGCTTATACAACCCACGCCACAAAAGGCCAGAACGCAACAATTTCATCACCAAAACTGAGATCATGGATTGTACATCTGTCATCCACAAACTTGACTACAAGTCCAAGTCTAGGAAGTGCAGATACAGACAAAAGATTCTTCTTGATCCCAGTTACATAAAGTGCATCGACAAGTGTGAAAGAACTGCCATTTGGTAAGCACAATCTTTTCAACTTCTTGAACCGGATAAGAAGCATTGTTGGCACAAGTGAATGAATTCCCATGAGGGATAGACTCAAGAGAGGTGAACAATTCACCATGTGAGGTAATGTGCTTTGTAGCACCACTGTCGAAATACCACATGTGTGAATCTACAGCAACTGACATGCATGCATGATGGACATCAGGATTGTAAGTGCACTATGCACTAAAAGCCCATTCTGCATCAACATCAGCATCACAGTCTCCTTTCACAAAAGACTCAACAATGGCTGCATTTGTAATGGAACCAGCATTTGCAGTGGAACCACCCTCTTTCTTCTTAGCCTCTTTGGCCTTCAATTTAGGACACTGCTTGATCAAGTGATCATTAGCTTTACAATAATGGCAACGGATCTTCTTTTTTCCCTTATCACCATAATTTCCAGACAAATTGCTGCCAATAGAAGCATTAGGAACAAGTGATTTTCCACTCGTAGAAGAACCATAAGAAGTGGCTGCATCAAGTGATTTTCCACTTGCAGAAGAATTATAAGAAGTGGCTGCATTGTTGTTACCACCCTTTCTTTGAGAAGAAATAAAAGCCTGTTTAACTGCACGCTGTCTAGTCCTGTTTTTTCTGGAAAGTGACTCTTGCAATAGCTTTGTGCACAATGCATTAAACTTGACAACTTCAGGATTTCCTTGGGTCATAAGTCTCCAAGTACTAGCAAAAATCTAGTAAGAATCTGGTAAGGCATCAAGAACAATCTGCACAAGGGAACTGTTTGAAATGACTTCACTTGAAGAAATAAGTTGCTAATTGATATCCTTGACACCAGCAAGGAAAGTATCCATATCATCTTCCTCATGCATAATCTTCGACTCCAGCTCTTTATGCAGCAATGCAATTTTTGCCTCATTGTGGCTTGCATAAAGACCATTCAGAATATCCCAAGCCTGTTTTGCAGATTTTTGCTGAACAAATTTTAGGAGTAATGGTGCACTTTACAGACAATGCAATCAACGCATGAGCCTGCGCATCCTTTACATCCCAACGAGCTTGTTCTGTCGTAGGCAAAATAGCTCTAACAGCAACAATCCTTGCAGCAAGACCTGCCACATCCTCAACATCGCCTACATCCTTAGAATCAGGACGTACATCAATGCCCTGCACAATATTCCAGTGGTGAACTGGCGAGGAGTCTTTGTAACATATCAAAAGGTAGCACAAGCCATCTGCAACCTCTCAAAATTCTGTCTATGAAGGGCTATGATAGATGTAGACCTATTGTTACTGAAGATCAAGAAGGTGATAGCTTGCAATAAATTAGGTTGGCCACTATTTCTAAATAGTGTGAACACAAAAGAAAAAACAAGCTCTCTGTGTAGCAACGCAAAAAGAGGATGATGGGCAAGATGGATGCACTCGCAGCGGGCCGAGGAGGCACAATTTGGAGGCGCTCAAGAGTCAGGGCGCTCTGTTTGATGGTGTTTGTGCTCGGTGTGCTGCAAGTCGGCACGTTGCCTCTTCCCTCTGTAAGCTGTGATTCCCGCGAGCCGAGTCGTTCGAGCCAAGGCCGATGCCAAGCAAGGTTTATGACCTGCTCAAACACATTGACAACCACAAGAATGAAGAGGATTTGCTTTCAAGAACTTGGTTCATCACCAATCTGCAGAGTTCAAAATCGATTTTACATGTTCAGTGTCATACGTTTGCGATGATTTTATTTAACAACAGTATCATCTATTTTATATAAAAGGTTTGTTTTAGTTTGTCATGCTTGTCAGTTGTCATCATGTCAAAATTTTATGGGTTATAGACACTGCCACATAACAAGTGGTAAGACCGCCCTTTTCTTGTTTGTTTGAGTTCTGGTATGTCTCACGCTCATGGTTGTTTGAGGGAAGTGCACACACACACTATGTTATAGTCAAGGGGGGTCCTTCTACTCATAGTTTCAGGTGATTGAACTCTGCCATGGTCTGTCTCGAGTCCATAGTCAATGGTTTGGGCTTGAGAGGGGGTTGTTGGGTTTCCAATCCCAAGCGGTGTCAGTCCGTGGGTACAAGCCCTATAACATGCAGTCAGTAGTCCAGTTTGCATGGCAATTGCATGTTCAAACTATATGTGTAATATTTTTGCAAACAATCAAATATAGCGTATAGTCTTCGTGCAATATCGACTCTCTCTCTCTCTCTCTCTCTCTCTCTCTCTCTCTCTCTTTCTCATTTTCTCTGCAAGCCTGCTCGCCATGGATTCTGCAAGGCGCCATCCTCCATAAGATTTGAGCCAACAAGTAGTTGCAAGGAACCCAATTTTTCATGCTAAGCACATTGAGGTGCATTACCACTGTGCCAGAGAGAGAATCTCAGCAGGAGAGATCAGCTTGGTTTATGTACGAACATAGGACAACCTTGCTGATCTTTTCACAAAGGCAATGTCTCGTGAGAATTTTGAAGCTTTCCGTAAAGCTTTCGGCTTACTCCTCTTTGTGGAGTGATCATGTCCTCAGGGCATGGCACTTCCTAATAATCTATGTGCCAGCTCTTGTTCACCACATCACTCTCAGGGGGGATTTGTTACCATATTGTGGTAGTGATGTGTGTAAACATGCTTAGGACTGTTAGGGTATTTTTTCCCTCACTAGGAGGTTTTTTCTCCCGTGCATTGTATATACGCCCATCATTCTAGGGATAACTTATCTTTCATTGTACACTAAGCAATATATACTCTTTGTTGTGTACCTTGAGTGTCTTTGTCTTCTACAAGCTATGTGTGTTTCCCTGCAACCCTATTTCCAACACTTTGCGATATAAGGTATCTTTCTATTTTTTTCATAGAGAGATATGATTATTTCACGATCCAGTTGTGAATAAAATTCCAACTTGAGAGGATTTACATCAATGATTGTGGCTATGGAAGTGGTATTCTAGGGGTATGACCCAACTAATGCCAAACTGCTCATGAGGGTCAATGATTGGCCTCTTCACAATTGTACTTTCAAGAAAAGAAGTTCTCAATCTACCAAAGGGTAGTGGATGAGTTTAGCTGCTAGTTTAAGCAGTTAACGTGCAAAATTTAACCAAAGGGTTTAGAATTTCAAACTCTAACCAAGGGGTTTGGATTTCCAAGGCAATACTTAGGGTTACTACTTCAATATTGCTTGATTTTCACTAATCTTTCCTTTAGTGTTTCACATGTCAAAGACATAATAAGTCTTTTAGGCTAGATTTTTGGTAATGTACCTTCCAGGTTTGAATATACTTGACTCTGTGTAAGTGTACGCTATTTTCCACCTTCCAAGTTGTACCTTTCACGTTTGAATAGTGCACTTGACTCCCGGTAAGTGTACTCTATTTTCCACCTCCAAGTAAGGCTACGATTTGGTTTCATTTGATTTTTACATATGCTTTGATTGAATTGCAAGTAGGATATATAAGCTAGAATGTTTTCATCCATTTTTCTCTTCAGACACATGACAAGGTTAGGGAGGAGCGAAGAATTTTGGGACAGAAGTGTACCAGATATACTTTTGCACCCTGTAGTTATGGACCTACATGGTAGATTTTTGTTTGGCACCTGTTGTCACAAGGAAAACAACATGGTCTAGAAACTTGCGAAGTTCGATTTAGCTAGTATGGAGCGAGAGTTATGAGGATCCCTCTCACTCGTGTCGTTGAGTGTTTACATTTATCTCCACACATAAGTACATCTTGTACTTGATGTCGTTTTTTCGGACATCCTTATATGAGACATATTCCACATGTGGAGAATATGAGTCTTTGGGACTAACATTGGCAATCATTATTTCAATCATGTGTTGCGACAAAGACCCTAGGTGTTGGTCAGATCCGTTTATTAGACCGTTTTGAGCACGTCGTATCAGGAATAATTTCAGTGGCCATAAATTGTCGGATACCTAGTGAGACTTGTTAAGGTTACAAGTATGGTTAAACAATTTTAACGGACGGCTGTTTACACATGCAGCAATGCTATGTTTTGTTAATGAGCATGTTTCATTTGGTACCTAGATGTGATTGATTATCACATTCTATTATGGTCCAAATATGTTAGCATGGCTTTCACGTCGATAGTATTTATTCTTTCCTTGTGGACTATGAGCATAATGTTAGCCACAAGCATTGGCAAGTATGGTCATGGATATGCATGCTTAGATCTGTTTTTGCTAAATGCATGCACACTAGGTGTTATGGGTCCTAGTGTTTAGCAAATGTAGATTTAGAGTGGCACACACATTCATGACATTAGTAGCTTCTATCTATCAACAATAGAGGTCATGTCTTGGTTTGAGTAGTGATAGATAAGTTGACCAAACTTTGTACGAATTATTCAATCTACTTTTCCAATCTCTAAAGCTAACCAAAGTTGGTTGTTCATAACATTTTTGCTTGCTTAACAATGTTGCAAGGAATTGTGATCCTTGTTTATCAGTCATTTTAGAGGACTGTTTGTAAACGCTGGGGAAACACATCTCAGTAATGCTAGTCATCCAAAGAAGATAGGTAGATTACAACGTTAACCTTGTGCTGAAGGATATGTGAAGCGTGTATGTTAGCACCAATAAATCTAATTGAAAATGATATCTCTCTAGTTGGAGTTTGCTTATCTCTTGAAGAAAAACATGTTTACGACTAAGCTTAGTCCCTTCATGTTTAGGTCAGGTTATCAACCTTGAAAACCAATATGGTAGGGTTGTTTATTGATGAGAGTAGATAACAAGTCAAGGACTTCCTCTTTACTGATGAGTTATGTCAGTGTGTTACTTTCATGGAAAGTTAGAAGAGGTATTCTTTTAAACACCTCTTAGTTGTGGTAACTTATTTAGCATACTTTTAATAAGTAATTGTTATAAATATGGTTTACATACTATGTTGAATATAGAACGGTTACACAAGACAGTTACAAAGGGACAACAATGTGAAAAATCAAAATGTTCTTCTTGATTTCATTGAACCTTCTGCTGAACCGTATTCTTGTCAAATGGATAGCTAGATCCATGAAGGATGACACTACAACAAACGTAAGTGTTCTTATAAAGCTATCACCACTTTTATTTTTGAGGACGAAAACGCTTCTCCAAGGGGGGAGTAATGTTAGGCTTAAAGCAAGACGGGGAAAGCCAAGGGCCAAGATAAACATGCGATAAAGGGGGTCCTATAAATAGCAGATCCAAGGCCCTATATAGGGCATGGTTGGGTGGTTATTTGCATGTGCTAGTCCCCTTGGTCTCAGAGCATCATGAAAAAAAGAAAACATAAACCCATTAAAAAAATGAATATTTTCCAAGGCTGGGGAAAAACAATGCTACGTGTGGCCTTGGAGCTTCATGGCTTTAGCAACGTACGTATCATCACCATCTGTTTGTGGCGGTAATTGAATTACAATTACCCCCTCTCTACAATTACCCCCTCTAGTATGAGCCTAGGGGAGCTAACCTTTTGTTCTTATACATAACAACTAACATGTCCAAAGCTCACTTCTCTTTTTGCTTCCAAATTTCAAATAAAGGTTGAGCCACACTTTATACTTAGGTTTGTGTCACACATGGCCATCGACCAAGGGTGATGTAGGTGACCTTCTTTTCCCATGCTTAAATTGTGTCCACACATGCTATCAAACAGAGTGGATGACAACATGCACGAAAAGCTATTGAGCAAGCTCGCTTGGCCAATCACCTCGAGCATAAGCTACCTGGGTGGGAGAGGAACGACATGGGGAGTTGCCCATGGAAATACAAAGGCTCAACGTGACCTGATTGCTAGGTCAACTATTAGCACAAAAGTTCATCCGCCTTGTGTGACTGAGAATGCGAGAGGCAAGAGCGATGATTGACCCATGTCAAGAGAGAGGGAGTCTGTCCACCCTCGTCTCTCAGGGGCCTTACTTGCTTTTCTTCCAAATTCTAAGGCACACTTTAGAACCCTATCTCGTTGGGTGTATGAAGGGGCTTAAAGTACTACAAGCTTTCCCCATTTTGGTCTCGCTAGGTACTTAGAGCACATGGAGGGGTTAGGCTGTAAGCATGATAAAAACGTAAATTGCCTAACAAGTGCTGAAACCATGCTTTGAAGGTGTTCGATTCTTGCTACCTTCTCGGACCTCTTTGGAGACTTAGAGTGCTTGAATGAAGTTAACCTTTGGAATCATTTCAAGAACTAATTGCAAATAGCTCAGGGGGTGACAAGGACCTTACGATCTACCATAGCAAAGAGAGGGCTCCCCTCAAGACTAAAGGGCACGAGGTCTTTAATGAAGACCCCGTGATGAGATCCACGGAGGAGAAGTCCATGCACAGAAGCAAAAGTCCAGGCACAAAAGCAGAGACGCGCGTTGTTGTCCAATCTGAAAAAAGTGAACACACAAATTTTGTAAACTTGGACATCCAAAGAGTAAACTCAGTTAAGTAAAACTCACCTGCATTTCAATGAAATGCAAGTGCACACGCGGTTAAGACATTGGCTTGTTGGTTCGATTGTGGGTGGCCGTCAGCTCACTTCCAAGTTCCGCTCTCTCACATGCTGACGAAATGCAGCTGAACTTCCAATGCACGAAAATCTGCTGCTACACAGTGTCTCGCGTGTGTATACGTCACGCTCTCCGCACAACATCACCTGCTATAGCCGGTGCGTAGCGGTCACTCCAGCCCGTTTGAGGGCCCTTCAAAGAATTTGAGGGCGGGCTGTCAACGTACCCATTATCCATTATCCAGGATTCCAGCCATAAGCCTGGCTGCCGAACGCAGCTGTTCTTGGCCACACACACAAACCCCATTCGCTCTCAGGATGGCTTCGTGCCGATACTCTGCCCGAACTGTGGTGAGCGTAGATGTGAAGAAGAAGGCATGGGAGCAAGAACAACCTCTCCACAACCGGTGGCATCCTGAAATTCCGCCAGTCGCCCATGTTGCTACGGGTGAGCTCTTTCGCGTGGAATCGCTGGATTGGACTGGTGGACAAATTGCAGATAACGACTCCGCAGAAGACATCAAGCATGTTGATCTGTCTAGAGTGTGTCTCTTTCCTTCCTTTAATCTGGCATTTTCCTTTCTTATTTGCAATTCTGCAGTGAGATAAAACGTGGGAGCATGGCCACTTTCTTTTGGTATACTATTAGCTGCACTCTTGCATACATATCTAAAAGGCATGGGCACGGAAGGCTTTGAAAGGGGTAGAAAACAAACGTTATGTTTGAAAAGAAAAAAATTGATTTTCAGGAAAAACCCTTAAGTAGGCCCCCTAATTTGAGGTTAACCCCCTATCCTTCAAGCGAAAGGTTTGGGTCACGCTAAGAGCCTGGCTTACATCCTCTTTGAGGCCGTGCCCTAAACGTCCTTACATGTAAAATGTAAAATGTAAAATGTAAAATGGTTACAGAATCGTTAACTCATTTACCCATCTCAAAGTTGGCATTAATGTTGATGGTTTGAGAAAAGCTTCTGAGGACCGACACGGAAGATGTTGAATGTGTCAAAAGAAGGCTAATTAAAAGTCCTACAATTGGTCCAAATGCTCAATATCTCACCTAATCAGCAACTTACCTATATGCGCAAAGCAGATGAGAGTCCAACACCACCAAAATTATTTAGCTCCTAATAGGAGAATGTCTTTATGGTTTTTTTATTTTCTATACATGTGACATTAGAATGACACTGTACCTCAGGCCTGACCTCACCAGAGAGTTGATCTTGCTGCTTGGTAGCAGCACTAGTTGGCTTGTAGATGCACTGTGTCTTGTATTTTCTATGCGTGTGATATTAGAACGAGGTGCCTCAGCTCACTAAAGAGATGACACAACTAGTTCGCTTGTACGTGCACAGTGGTTGTGATTGCTGAGGTGGCACTAAGATTGTAGACTTGGAAAAGTGTCAGCTCATTGTAGCGTTATGTAGATGAATGCAAGATGACAGATGGATAGGTGAAGAAAGGTGTCAACACATTCTTGAATTAGATCTACAAGTAGCAAACTAAAAACATAGATTTCATATCATGCACACTTGCTAAGAATATTTGAAACAACAAATCATTTTGAGACGCGTAACTCCTTCACCTATAACAAGGGGATCAAAGCTTCTCTCATGGACACACACGTGCACATGCGCCCACACACAAAAATGTGTACACACAACAACAACACAAACACTATCATTGACATTAAAGAGAAAACAATAATGCTTCCATCCTCTTTAGGAGCAAAGAATTTTCTTCAACAAGAGAGGCTATTAGGTGAAGAGAAGGTGTTGTCAAGAGATGCTTTCAGAGCAAATTATAGCAAAACCGCTCAATCTGGTCTTTCAAAGTAATCTTCCGAAACGAAGACACTGGCAAACAAGTATCCCAAAACCTCTGGTAGTAGTCATTCTTCTCAGTCATTTTCAAGTGATGCCAAGTCATGATGACATCTCTAATATCCAATTTGACGTGAAAAAAAGAATTTTAGCCACGTCGCATGTGTTTCTCTGCATAACAACAGAGTAGTTCACCAGGCCTGCACGGTTCCTTTCAAGTAAGATGCCGCCTTTTTGGCACTTTCTCCTTGGAATGTTCTTAGAGTCGTTGCCCAAAGAAGGCGACATCAAACTGTTGTACAAAGGTAGGCTGAAAAACGTCTGAAACCTGACGACCTGACTCCCTTCTTTGAACTCCTTGGTTTTCTTGTTGATCTGGTCATTGTCAAAAGAGGACGAGCTCTCCTCCTTTGAATGGCTAGATGGCCTTCCATGCCTTCTAGACTTTGTTTCCAAAAATCTTCTTCAAAAGAATCTTGTCTTAGGTGCTTAGAAATTGAAGAAACTTCTTAGCACCCTTGATCACTTCAAATGGCGCCTTCCCCTTGTGTTGTTGTAGAAAAACTCCACCAAGCGCAAAACCTTTTTACATTAAGTCTTCTGATCCGAAAAAAAAAGACTTCAACGAGTTTAAAGCATTGAATTGCTATTTCAAATTGCCCATTTGTCTTTGGGTGGAAGGAGGACGAGAATCGCTTGCCAATGTTCTCCCTGGTTGCCCTCCAAAACAACCAAGTAAACCGGAGATCTTTGTCTAAAGCAATGGATTGAGACATGCCATATATATATTCGGAAAAATGTGTGAGACAAACAGCTTCACCAAATGATCGGGCTTAACTGTCTTCTTTACTGGAACGAAGTGGACTTGTTTACTGAATCTGTCAATGACTGTCCAAATGCCATCATGCCCACTTTGAGTCTTGGAGAGATCAAAGATGAAATGCATCGCAATGCTTTCCCAGGGGTGGGTGGAAATGGGTAAAAGGCTGTAGTAATCCTTGTGCCTTATGCCTGTCAAACTTGACCTTCTGGCATACTAAACAACTGAGAACAAAGTCGTCCACATCCTTCTTGAGTCTCGGCCAAAAGAAATAACGCTCCACCTCCTTCAAGGTGGTGTCGATGCCACAGTGACCCATAAATGGTGGATAGTGGCACTCTGTCAAGACCTTTTCCCTCTAAGACTGTTTAACACACAACATTGTTTTCCTCATCAAGTAGCCACCTTGTATGGAATAGCCTGGCACTATCTCCCCATTCTGTATACGAGTAAACACATTGGAAAAGATAGTGTTCAGGGGGTTGCCTATCCAACAACTGTCCAAAGATCCTTGCGAAATCGTCATCGTTAGCATACCGTTCCTTCAGTTCATGAAGCTCATAATGATAAGGAATTGACACAACTGAAGTTTGTGTCTTTCTTGACAACGCATTAACCACAACAATCTTCTTGCCTTCCACATGTACAATCTGAAAGTGGAACATTGAGAGAATGTTTGCCCATCGGATATACTTTTCAGATAACTTTGATTGTGTCAAGAAGTATCGCAAGGTCTGATGATATGTTTGGATAACAGAATCAGCACCTAGCAGGTAACGTTTCCAACTTGAAAGCGCATGAATCACAACCAATAACTCTTTCTCATAGATTTGCGTAGTTTTTGCTGGCATAGTTTTTTTTTGGCCCTTGCAAGATTTTGCTTTCATGGGCTACTACCTGACCATCGTGCATCAACACTGTACCAATGCTATTGCCACAGGCATCACGCTGGATCACAAATGACTTCCTAAGATCTGGCTAAACGATTACTGGATCCGAAATCATCTTTTCTTTTAATAGATAGAACCTGTAATCTCTTTTTGTGTCCATTTGAAAGTGACCTCTTTCTTTTGCAAAGCATGTAGGGGTAAAGCAATCTTGGCAAAGTTTTGGATGAATCTTCTATAGTAGGGACATAGTCTCAAGAAGCTACGAACATCATGCATAGTCTTCAAAGCTGGCCATGTCTTGATTGCTTCAACCTTGGTAGGATCCATTCAAACACCATCCTTTGATAGCCGAAGCTGATACAATAGGGACAGACTCTCCTTTAAGCTTCACATCGAAGATGTGAGTTTTGCCCCTATGCTGCAACATGACCTTTTTGTTGAAGATGTCCAACACTCTTATGTACACGAAACATCCATGGGATTCTTAACAAAGCATCGCACCCTTTCAAAGGTGCTGCTCGTGCTTCAAGCATCTTTTGAAGTTCTGTCTTCTTTTGTTTGAGTTGAGTGGGTGTAAGATCTTCTACAAGCCAAAGCTTAGTGTCTCTGAGAAGCCTTGATTGTTGGAGGAGTTTGATTCGATCCTCTCTAGTCTTGAGAGTGAGGATGACATGGTTGGTTTGGTGCTCATAGTGGTGACTGTCTCTTCATCCCATTGTACCATGGGAAGTGCCGCATGAATTTGAGGAAGGGCCTTCTTGAATTCGATGTCTCCCTCCCCTTTCCAATCAATTGGGAGACCACCAATGCGAACATTGAGAGCAATGTCCTCGTGTCGTTGTTGTTCGCGTAACGCGAATGTTACACGATCGTCAATATTGTGAGAAACAACTTCCTGCACTTGAGCCTTGACCTCCTTTGTGAGAGTGATTTCCACCTGCGCTTTGGTTTTAGTGAGAATGGCTTCTATATTTTTTGTTTTTTCATCTTTGCATTTCTTCACTACGACAAGACGGACCTCGATTGCTGTGAGCTTTTGTTTCAGGTCTTGATTCTCCTTGCAGAGTCTCTCGACCTCATGCTGAAGGCGGGTGTGGTTGTTGAGCATCCGGGGTGTTGCCACAACCCCTGCGAAAGTAGGCTTGCCTCGAGAAGAGGCTCGAGTAGTCATGGCTTGTCCAGCACCCAAGAACAGGCTCTGACTGTCCTTTTTGTAGACTTGAGAGGCCGGACGCGGACAGCAGCCTTGGTCGAGGGGCTTATGGACCACCCTAACCAGTGCTCGGAAAAAATGTGTCTCAGCTTAATATGGTGCCGTTTTCAATTTCAAAAATGCCGGTTGAGGGCAGGGAGGAAAGGAGAAATACCGCCCCAAAATAGAGAAAAATAGTGTAAAAACCCGGAAAAACAACCTAACTTTCTAAAATTTCCTCTTGACAAAATCAAAGAAAGGAATTTTGTATGTTTGGAAAAATGATTTTTCCCGAACACTGACCCTAACTTCCAAAGAACGTAGGCTCGTCTATTTGTTGGTGGCGGGTCAGTTGCTGGCGGTCACAGAGTGGGCTGGAGACTCCTCATGACTAAGTGGCACGGGGTCTTAAATGACCCCGAGCGGTGGGATCGACGGCTGAAGGTAAGTGCGGGGGATCTCGAGGACGGCGGACGGCGGACAAAAAGTCAACGTGAGCGGGATTGGAACCTGGGCAGGATTTGAACCCAAGCAGGCGCGGTGAGAGACACACGTCCTAACCACGTGCACGCGGACGTTTGGTTGTCCAAGAGGGGAAAACATAAACATATAAAGTAAACGAAAATGCTAAAAAGTAAACATGGACACAAAAAGTAAACATGGACAAGCCGTTTGAAATCGGACGGCACTCCGTGCCTCTGCTTTTGTGCGCATCGTTGCTCGCCGCCGATCCCATGACGGGGTCTTCATTTAAGACCCCGTGTTACTTAGTCCTGAGGCTGGAGACTCGTCGAATGAGGCAATGCCGGTTACTGTGCTCAAGGCCTCGCAGGCAGCAAGTTGCAGGTAGACTCGCTCACGACTGGCATGGGGGAGGACGGGGCTGAGGCTGACCGCCCAGCCAGGCGCTGCCCTGCACCTGGCGCGGCATTGCTGTGGCGACAGAGGGGAAACGAGAGAGAGAGAGAGAGAGAGAGAGAGAGAGAGAGAGAGAGAGAGAGAGAGATGTGGGAAAGGCTCTCCATGTTGATAACAATCTGCTCATACAAGTGACCAAGGGTGATCCGACATAGAACTGACATGCCCAATGGATAGACCTGCACACAACTGCGACTGCTATTGACATTGCCAACTGCTCCTGTACATGAGACCACTGACACAGTCTCAACATGGGCATTACCTCCAACATGCTCTGAGAGCATAGATCTGGTGTATCTCCTCTTGGCTAGATCTAGATGTGGAGCTGTCCCCGGAGGTTTGTGGATTTGCAGTGGTCATACCTTCTTTACTGGAGTGTGCTGTGGGCTTTGGAGATCTGGAGTTTGTTTGTGGAGGCTCCTTGGTGGAGTTTTTGGCATCTGAGTTGAAGATTGGGATGCGTGTTTCTGCTACAGTTTTCTGTCACTCCTCTGTCTCCAATTTTTGTGGTCTCACCCATCTTTTGTAACTCTGTTCAGGCAGTTTGGCAGGAGTTCATTTCACTGTTTGGGTCTTCTGTGCAGCCATAAGCAGCTGATCTATGTTGTAGGCTTCATGTTGCAGATACATGTAAATCATTATTATTTTGTGCAGGTACATTACTTAAGCGGGCCAATTAGCGTGACTGATACTGATGGTGAAATGGCTAAGCCAGGGGACATTTTGGTAGTAGAAATATGCAACTTAGGCCCTCTCCCAGGGGATGAATGGGGGTTTACTGGAACTTTTGATAGAGAGAATGGTGGTGGCTTTTTGACCGATCACTTCCCCCATGCCTCCAAGGCCATATGGCATTTTGAAGGAATTTTTGCACAATCCCGCCACATTCCAGGTGTGATAAAAGATGAACATATAGAACAATGCTTCTCAACAAGGTGCATCACATTGTTTCTTGCTTTCTTTTCTCCTCATTTCTGCAGGTGTCCGCTTTCCTGGATTGATACATCCGGGTCTTATTGGCACAGCTCCCTCGCATGAACTTCTCCATATATGGAACAAGCGAGAAAGAGACTTAGTAGAGAGTAGTACAGATGCTGTCACCACCTTAGCAACTGTTTTGCACACCCGGCCCCTGGCATTGCTTCCAACAGCTCACGGTGCTCTGCTTGGGAAGGTATGTTCTACTTAGTTTTTTCTGAGATTTTTGCAGCCGCTCCCAGCAGGATGGCCCCTAATTGAATTATACAGGCTAAGAAAAGGTGCTGTAGGTTGTTCACATTTACCTGTTAAAACTTTGTTTTTCAGAGCCAATGTATCCAACAGGTGTTTGAGCTAAAGCACCTCTTGGCCCATCAGCAATTTTTGTAAGAAAGATTCCTAGGTAATCTCATGTTTTAACGCTATGCTTCTGTTGGTTAGGGGGTTGACCACTGGCACTCTACCAGTAGAGGCCGTCTACAAATGAGCCTTGGCCTCCTTTTTTAAGTGATCAGCTACTTTGGCTGGGTTTACACCATGTCCGCTCAGCTGGGCACCCATCCTGAGGGTGTCATAGACTAGGTCCCCCCTCTTGTAATGGGCTATAACATACTTCCTGCCTTAAGGACATTGCCATCTCTAGATAAACATGGTCAAGTCAAACTACCACACTTCTTTAGCATCTGCAATAATCTCATGGTCATCTGTTACTCAGCAATTAACAAGTTTGTGGGATGATGCGAGCATGCAATACGAGCTGATACAACACACGCTTAGATTGAAGCAGGTACACCTCTGTGGGAAGGTGTTGCAAGAGAAGCTGCCCGAACAATTCCCGGTCGGGAGAATGGAGGCAATTGTGACATAAAGAACCTAAGTCGAGGCTGCAAGGCGTATTTTCCTGTGTTTGTAGAGGGGGGCAATCTTAGCATGGGTGACATGCATTTCTCTCAAGGGGATGGTGAAGTGGCTTTCTGTGGTGCAATCGAGATGAGTGGGTTCTTGGAGCTCAAGTAATTATCTCTATGTTTCAGGTATTTAAAAGCTTCCTTCAGCTGGCATAGCATACTTAATGTTTTTTGGTAGATGTGATATCATTCGAGGAGGTATGGAGAAATACCTGACTCCTATGGGACCCACAAAGCTGCATGTGAACCCAATTTTCGAAATTGGACCGTTGGAGCCACGGTTTGGTGATTGGCTGGTCTTTGAAGGCTTGAGTGTTGATGAAAGTGGTCGGCAGCATTATCTTGATGCATCGGTTGCGTACAAACGGGCAGTGCTGAACGCCATTGATTATCTTTCCAAGTTTGGCTATACAAAGGAGCAGGTGAAGCTTGGAACTTGCTAACCGCACATGAACCGTGCACCTAAACATTTCTTGGTCTTAATGGACATTAAATGCATTTTATTCAGATCTATCTTCTGTTATCTTGCTGCCCTTGTGAAGGAAGGATTTCTGGGATCGTCGACATTCCAAATGCATGTGCCACACTCGCCATTCCTACTGCGATATTTGACCAGGTCTCTCATCCTTCTGACAGCTTGGTGGACTACATCTGTGTTTTACTAGGGTTCAAGTATGTGTTTCCTTCTCTATGTGCAGGATGTGCGCCCTCAAAGAGACGGTCCACCAAGATCACCATATCTTGTCCAACGAGGCGATGTTTCTAAATGCGCATATGATGGATCTTTGCCGATCACAAAAAATCTAGCTTTGTCCTGAAAATTGTTAGTGGCAAGGCACTCGTTTTGTCAAATCTTGTGTTTGGCTACCAAGGACTTGAACCGTACCATCTGCAGGTGAATTAAGATGAAGGAATGTCATTCATCATGCCAAAAGTGGACCAAGATGTAGCATCTTCAGTGGGGGGATGATCAACATGCAAAAACCACCTTTGTCTGGCAATTTAAATGGCCATAGCTGCCCTATTGCGAGACGCAGCAATAGGGCATACATTATGTTTCATTATGCCTTTGTTCATACATAGAATGTGTAATCTAACTGTTGGTAGATTTTGTTTGATATTAAGAAGCTATATCAATATAACCTGCATTTCACTCATCCTAACAAGCATGCTCCACACTCGAAGCTCCTTTTGCATTACAATATATTCTGTAAGGAGATTCTCTGTGCATGTTGCAACTAAATATTCACCCTGAAGTTTTCATCTTGTATATCCTGTTGCCTGTGATAGGACACCCATACATCCTCACGGGAAAGCATGTCCAAGCATGCCCTACTCAGTAACTAGTTTTGCATAACATGAGTTCACAATTGGTCGTTCTCACATCTTGGTTATCCGTGCCTAATACTTAATATGTGGTGCACTCTTAAAGTGTAGTGGAAATCATGTTATGTGTATAATGAACATTGTCTTTGAAGTAGTCATTGAAAATTTTCATTTGCATTTTGCGTAACATAAGTAACGCATGTCCTATAGTAATCTGCATAAGCAAAAGAGAAATCCAACAAAAATATTAAAGAGTTGTGTGTCAAGGTATTTGCATGTATTTGCACGAGACAGTGGATTGTCTGTGAACCTTGGTAAGGCCAAGGTAATGGTGTTTAACACCATGGTGCAATGGGTAAGGAGGTCCGCCCCCACTTTTACATATGGTCGAGAGACTATGGAGTATGCAGATACATACACGTATCTTGGGGTGGTTTTCAGTGGTCCAGTATTTTCCCTCAGACATGCAACATATCGATTGACCAGAGCCTATACAACATTGGGGAGACTTGAGAGGATATGTTCGTAGGTTCAGTTCCAGGAGCTTGGGACAAAGCTTTGGCTTTGACACTTGGGTCACTTCGGCCATGTTGTACGAAGTGGAAATATGGGGTCCCTCAGTTGATTATCATAGCAGAGTTGGCAGTATTGATGGATGGAGATGTATGGAGAAGCCCTTGGTGTGTGATTTCTCGGATGATTAGGGCCAAGGCCTCAGTACCACATGACGTTGTTAGGGTGGAGCTCGCTGCTCCTCCATTAGTAGTGGAGGCACTCACTCAATCAGATTCATTTGTGCATGGCAATTGGGCTCTCTCTAGAGACAGATATGCTCGATCAGCACTAGAGTCTTGGCAATAGCTGGCATTGCAGGGAGATATATCATGTTGGTATGTAGAGATGGTATCTTGGTTTCAGTTACATGGCTTTATTATGGACCGGCTACCCTTATGTCAGTACTCTTTGGATGCACCCTCCATCTCCCTCACCAGGGCAGAGATTACCAGGCTCATCAGTCAAGACTTGATTCAATTGGATACGAAGAGGACATGGATACAACCTACACATGAGCTAGGTATGAAGATGACTTTCTATAGAGAGCATCTTCTCCAGCTCACAGAGGATAGTTTTGTGATCCGACCAGGATACATGGATACTCATCTATCCCACGGGATACGATGTGCTATTGGTCAGATACGCACATCCTCACATCAGCTAGAGATCGAGACAGGCAGATTTAGAGTACTCGTTGAGTCCAGGATTTGTCAGGTGTGCCAAATAGAGCCAAAGACATAGCTACATTACATGTCATTGCCCAATATACTATGAGATACGAGGCTGATTTCACTCTCTATTCATAGAGAGTTTTGGGCCACTTTCTAGAGTCATGAGATACGAGGATTAGAAATGCCTCGGATTATACTTATGGGAGATTCGCAAACATAGAGAGGACCTCTTGAAGAGGGGCACAATGAGAGAGATCGAGCGACAACGGAAGATTACAGATTTTTTTAGTGAGACAGAGGAGTTCGAGCAACCCCCACAGCATAACAACACCAGAGGCATGAGAGACATACTGCTTGATCGGGCGATAGAGTTGGGGTGGTCTCGTCACCCACGGATGAGGGTGCCCTCTCGATATCGACGTAGATTGCGACAGAGGATCCATACCATAATGGCTCAACATAGGAGCCGTCCCAGATACTGATGTATATGTATATGTGCCTCGATTGTCAGAGAGCTCCATTGCATTGTATCAACTTACCCTTTGTATTTCCTATTCCCTTTGTATCAGCTTTCACCCCATCCCTACCCACTATTTTCTTTTCAGTTCTTTGCACTTTTTGTACCCAGACCTGGTATTAGATTCAGCACATTTAACCTTTTCGTCTCAGAGGTCATTTTGGCCTTTTGAAGAACCTTTATATTACCTTTCATTTCTCTCTCTCTCTCTCTCTCTCTCTCTCTCTCTCTCTCTCTCTCTCTCTCTCTCTCTCGTGCGTAATGTTGTATCCGTCCTTCCCAACTGATACTGTTGCAAATCTACGTGCTTCATCATTGCCCATTGCTATGTACTATAGACTAGCGCATCGATTTTGTTGTTGTTGACGGAATCTTTGAATTAAGAATACCTTTTCATTTTTTTGAAGCCATTAGGAATACCTTTTAATTAGCTAGTATGTGTGCTTGAGAGTTAGAAAAGAAAAAAATAATTGCATAGATAAATATGTAAATGTAAAGAGGAAAAGAAAGATTGTCCTCTTGTAGCACACTCTTAAACACCCAAGAGAGCTCATAATGCAAATGGAAGTTGAAAGCTGGTTTTTTTTTGGCTACTCTGTTTGATAAGAAGGGTTGCAAAACATAAGTAGGAAAAATTTAACCTATTAGAGTGACAATATACGAAGGATCAATATTAAGCTGTTGGTATGGAGATGGAAGGTTAAGAGCCATTACTCTCAAGAAGTAGAGCAAGTTAGTGAAGTTAAATTGTAGTACGCTAGCGATGATCCTTTTGTCCACTACCTATGCTAGTGATAAATGTAGACAAGAAATCTATACTATGTGCTGAGCTTGATATCTCAACACTACTTTTCAAGCTCAATGCCATCTCTCATATTCCAAGCATAGCCTAAATTGTCCCAAGCTTCTTTATTCGCAGGGCCTTTGGAATGTTTGGAGTCTATTCATATGTACTCTCATGTCCAAGATTTATGTTGTCAATCTGGGACCTCTGTATTTGGTGAAGTGGTAGGGCACCTCAATGTGAAGAATTTTCCAATGTTTCATGTCAATTTTATGTTGCTGAGGTTATCAAAGTAAACCACAAATGGCCTTTAAATGTGTATTCTCATCTCTCCAAGTAGCATTTGCAGCCATACTATCTCACATTCTACATCTACATGGCCTCTCTACCTAGCGTTTCTATTGACCAGAGCTGCCATGTCTTGCTTCTTGCCTCTCTATGTGATAGGAAAATGTTCACATGAAAACATAAATCTTTTGGTGGATTGCATATCATAATGACTATCAACTGAGTGTGCATTTATGTATCCATCTGGTTGTAAGTCCATGCTAGCCTCATAAAAGAGATTATAGTCCAGGTAGCACTCATATAGCATAAGTAACCTCACTACAACCAAGCGGTGCTTCCTTGGAAGCTACATAAACTAACTCTCCATTTCAACTATGTAATCCAGTAATAAGAATGAACAAGATCCTTGTACATGATGACATTCTCAAACACAAGCACTTTATCTGCATAAGCTCTCATTTTCAACTTTTGGTTAATGACCATAGCGATGAGAATACAATCATTCATACAATACTTTGATAGCATATCTAATGTATATGGCCAAAAAGTATCATAGCTCTTCCCAATGTTTCACATCAAATTCTTGCTTTAAGAGGTAGTGTACACGATCGAATTTAGCCTTGTAACCGCAATATCTGTCCTCTTCTCTTGCAAATACAATGAGCGATTCACAATGTGAAAATCAATAGTAACCATTTATGTTGCAATTCTTTCATGCAAAGCTCTAGATTCTCACCAAGCCATAAAGTGCTTCTTTCGACTTACATATAGATATTTGGGGTGGCTGAAATCCTCTTATCTCTATGATTGCTTCATATACACCTCTTCTTGCAAGTCACCATGCAAGAATGCATTCTATTGAACTTTATGAGACAAAACATCTTTGATGTAGCCACTACAATAGTAGTATCCTCATAATCGATACCATAAGTATGTGTGGAGCCTTTTATTACCAATCTTTCATTGTATCTATCAATTATACTATCACGTTATGCTTCACCTTGTAGAGCCACTTGCAGTCAAGCACATTTCTACCTCGACAATGAGGCAATAACACTAAATCCAAAGTTTCATGTGCAAAGAAGCTATCTCCTCATCCATAGCTTGCTCCTACTTTGTATCTTCAACATCATCTAGCACGATCTTTGTCATACATACACATTGGTGAGTCACATACTATCATAAGTCAAATGCTAGCAACTGCCATGGTTTCCTACTCTTCTACATCTATGTGGTCCGCGATCTTCTCAAATGCCCTATTTTTCGCTTGCATCCTTCTTGTACCTGGAGTCTTCATCAAAGATATAAAAAATCTTTCAAATGATTTGGTCTAAGCCACATAAATGACCATTACTTGTACTTAGACTTGACTTCCTTGGGTTATCATCAACCTTTTCTTTATCTTTGGTTGATACATGATCAATTACAACCTACCATTCCATGGATTTTCATTTGTACTAGGTGGCCCTTGCAATCGACTCAAAATTTCTCACTACACTCTTGTATTTTTAGAAGTCTAATTCTTCTTAACATCGACCGTAAGATCATCTTTTATATCGGTATAATACCGACTCTTCATTTTTATCTAAAAACAAACACCCTCCTTGCCCTCAATTGATGTGTGATAGGATTCTAGCACTTCAAATCTTTTAGCTCAAGGGAATAACCAACAAACTCATATTTTTCATCTCTTGGATCCAACTCACTAGTTGCTCATAAAAAAACATGTACATAATCAATACACACTCAACAACTTTAAGTGTCACTACAACTAGTAAATGTAGACAATCGTAGAGACAACCTCGACCATTGACAATAAGGAATTTATTAATGCTCTTGTAACTTCTACAAGGTGCCTATTTCTTTTGCTCAACGACACCATTTTATTGTAGGATATACTCGTAAAAAAGTTATCTTTGAATTTCATGCATTTTAATAAACTGCTAAACACCATCGGAGAAGAACTCTTGCTTGAGGCACCATACTTATTTTTTGTTATTTGTCTTAGAACTCTTAAAGTGAGGGAATACCTTATTATTCTCCTCCACCCATACCTTCCTTGTATAGTCAACAATGGACATGGCATACAATCTACACTCACCCATAAACGTACTCTTCACACAACCCCATTTCACATGACCCCATTAAGCCATAATGTATTGATTCCAATACATCTTTGGTTACATGCTTCTCATAAGCAACCTAAAGAAAAGTACCTTTGTTTGCTCCATAAAATAAAAAACCTCGCAAACCTTATGCATTTTAGTTGCCACAAACTTTGGAAAACCTATTAGAATCTCTTGACTTTGCATTGTTTTTAGCCATTGCACATTTACATGACCAATATATTTATACCAAATTTCAATATTTGCAACAACCCCTAAAACTTGTGCTAACATGGTAGCTTTTATCTTGGGTACATCTAAATCAAGATTGGCATTCTTCCCCCTTTCTTTCCTTTTGCAATTACCCTTACATGCTTCTTGTATTCTTCTACATACACACCATCAACAAACCTGCATTCCAAAAGCACACTCACAATCATGAGCTGGTCTCAACATAGGTCACGTGTCCCTACTTGTTGGATGGACCATCTTCCTCTTCAGGTACCTTTTCTTCATGAGACAGATCGTTAGGATTTTTGCTTCTTTCTTCATATACTTTGCAACAAGCATTGTGCTACATATAAGGGTGAGGTCTTCATACACAAAACTTCCCAACCCCTTGAGGTATATCCAACTATTGTCAAGGATAATCTTTTGCTTTGTTGAATCACCCATAATACATACAATAGGCCTTTCTCTCAAGCAAGGGGCCTCCTTGTTTTCTAACTCTATGTGCACCACAAACTCAATTCCAAACATACCACAGTGGGTGCTTAAAAATTCTTCAACAAAAATTGCAAGAGATGGAGCTATTTCAAAATTTTCTTCAACAATTTGGTAGATTAAGGTTTCCTTGGAACACCTTTTTCACTCTTTGCATTCTTGTGCATCCAAATTGTCCACATTCTATGCTTAAGCCCTAACTTGTATGATAGATAAATTGAAAACCACATCACCCTTACATACATCAGTTCATGACTTGGATACATTTTTGATTGCAACTCATTGTATCTATCTTTTCTTGTTAACCCTCACGGCTCACGGATACCCTATCACCTATGACGGACGTTGTATTATTTACTTGGTAGAGTTAGGTACCGGGCTTGTTGGTCCAATAGGAAGAGGGTAAGAGTGATCGCCGATGAGAGACACACTCTAACTGGAACATTCAAGGGATTAGTTGGCTAAGCATGGGCACTCGAGTGTGAATGGAGTGAGCTCATATAAAAGTCAACTAAACCTAAAATTCACTGATTCTCTCATTTGTGCAATTGAAGAGTGCTCTTGCTCCATCTCCATCTTCTTCTTCTTCATCTCCTTGTGTGTGTGTGTGTGTGTGTGTGTGTGTGTGTGTGTGTGAGAGAGAGAGAGAGAGAGAGAGAGAGAGAGAGAGAGAGAGAGAGAGAGAGAGAGAGAGAGAGTGCGATCGAGCATTGCGGCGGCACGATGGCGGTGAGGTGGTTGAGCGCGGTGTAGCGGCGTCTCCCTCTTCTTCGCGGCGAGGAATCCTCCACGACAGGAAGCGTAGAGCGGTGAGTGACACACCAACGCCATCTTTGAGCTTACTAGTTTAGGCTTGTTGTGTGCTTGGAGCCATTTGTGGCTCGCACATGGTGTATCGGCAAGTTCCTTGCATTGACACATGCGATATACGCGCACATTTTTGGCGCCGCTGTCGGGGAATGCCATACATTAAGCTTGAATGGCACTCTGTGCTTCTTTTGTGGTGCAATTTCAATTGTAGGAAAGGTAAGGAAGGAGGGTGTGTGTGTTGAGAAGAAAGAATTGTGTTACTACTATGTATTTTTTTTTGTTAATGGAGTTTTCAAAGGTACTGTGTTTTTTTCTCTATGTAAGGTGGATAGTTATGTGTAATGTAATGTACAGTAAGTAGGAAGTAGATCTGTGAGGAGAGCTAATAGAGTGTGTTAGTGTGTAACAGTAGTAGGTGTATCAGTTATAAGTGGGTAGGTAGAGTGTGTGTGCGCTCTCACGCAGGCCATGGCGACCTTATTCTTTAAAAAAAAAAAAAAACTTTAAAGATAGGACCGGAATCGAGAATATCTCCCAGACCCAAGCCCAAGCTCGTGCTCAGGTTTAGACATCTATCGCCCTTCAAAATTACGAATTTTAGCTTCACACGTAGCTAAAAATTGACTTTTTTGAGGACCAACGGAGCTTCAGGTGACCAAACGTTGTGCTGTAAAGCACACCGCGACCCTCTAAGTGATACGCTCGTTTTGAGCTATCACATACTTTAATTAAAAAAATCGATCATTAAAAAACATTAAAAACGTAAAAAACACGAGTGAAAACGGACGCTTAAAAAAGTAAGGAGTTAACCTTCGAGGTTATTCGTCGACGCTTGTAGGGTGTCAAAAGCACATGCATCTGCGCTCTGGTCGTGTGCTAGAGATGGAGAAACTAGAGAGAATTTCGACTTACACGAGTTCTCAATATCCACCTACATTAGGTTCCGCACCCTCAACGGGGATCCAAGGTAGTACAAACCAAGACCCGAACATAGCGGCTAGTGACTCCTCCTCTGACTACGACATCATGGAGGGTTTACCAATGCCTAATCCCGATAGCTCAAGCCAAGACATGCATGCCATGGACTCGCGGTCTGGACCGAGAGTGCTTAGCCGCTTGAAGGAAACCTTTAGTAGAGCCACTCGCTCCGAACATGGAGCTAATGATGTAAATGAGGGGGGTGGGGAAGTAAATTCTCCATTCGTGACCAACGTAGACCCTATACCCTTAGAGAATGTGCACGTGAATACTTCATTTACTGCATCTCCTGACTCTTCAGAGTTATTTTCCTCTTCAGAGTTATTTCCCTCCGAGTTATTGCCTGCCGAAGTGTGAGAGGTTGAGGGATATATCATTGCGGCTAGGGAAAAGGAAGTCGAGAGCTTACGCAAGGCGGAGCAACGAAGAGAGTTAAAAGCAAAAGCCCCTATGTCAATATCCTTGCTAAGAGAGCAATCGAGTGCTCTTGACTTAGCAACCGCTAAGGGCCAACCCCTAGAAAGAAACATTGCATCTAGCTCAAAGGACACCCCTAGCACCTCAATCCTAGATGGAGTGTTCTTAAATGAGAACTGGGAGTACGAACTACAAACGGAAACTCTGACCGACCTATACACAGGTCACACCTATCACGTGGGTTGGTTAGATGTCCTACAATCCACAATGGGTGCTACTAGTGTGGAGGATCAACAACAAAGAGTTTGTGAGGTCATCCATAGGGTCATTGAGTTAGAAAGACAGAACAAGGGATCAACATGCCTTCAACAGGTCTCATGAGATTCTTAGATACAGGAAAGGCTAAACAACCGGCCTTATCACAAATGGAGACTCCCTCGGTAAGTCTGATGGATCCTCCATATGTTGTTTCTCCAGAGGTCTCAGTGCAATCTGAGCCCACAAGTGATAGCTTCACCTTTCCAAGTCTAGCTCATCTTTCCCTTTTGATGACACCACGGCTACCATGCCTACCCCAATGATGGGCATGCCAAGAAACACGCCATGGACCTCATTTGTTAGTATAGCACCGCTACATGGTAGCTCAATGCCTCCAACAATACCTACAAGTGTGTACCAATCGTATACACCCATGGGTCCTCGTACTCATGTAGTCCCTACTCCTCCCATTGTTTCAACTACCTATGCTCCACAATCACAACACCCAAGCTCTTATTTCCATGGGACTATACCGGCTAGCATTAGGATGTCACATCCGACGTCTTCTATGCCTAGGGCCACCCATATGAACTATGGACCACCACATGGCACAACATCGTACCCAACATGGAACCCAAGGGCTTTCTACGCGCCAAGCCCAATGCCAATACCTACTCCACATGTAGTCTCTGGAGAACCTCCACCCACGGTACCTGCTCACTTAGGTGACTTGGCAACATTTGCTCAAGCTATAGGTCGATCTATTGCTGAGGATATGCGTAACACATCTGATGGAGAGCCTAGAAGTAAGGCAGTACAAATAGCCAAGCTCACACAAAAATTTAATGGAGACGGGGATGTGAGAAAGCATATCGAAGTGTTTGAACAAATATGCGATTCTATAGGAGAACACAATGACCTGCATAAGAGTAATGCTTTAAGCCTAACCTTAAGTGGGAAGGCAGGGGATTGGTATAGAACCCTAAGGGTGGAAGAAAAAACGATTTACCCTACTCTTAGGAGACTGTTCTTGAAAGAATACATACGAGAGGGAGTGCTTTGGGGTGTAGCCTCTCAACTCCAGAAAGCCCAACGAGAGGAAGGAGAGTCGGTGAGAGACTTTATAAGTCGCTTGAAGCATTTGAATTCTCGTTGTAATCCAAATGAGCGCTTCAACAATAACCAATTGCTTGATAGATTCATTAGGGGGTTACGACATGAGGATATCTACAATGGCCTAGTCATTATCACCACTTGGGAAGCAGTCACCACCAATGCGATCCAACTTAATGATTCAAGGAGAAAGAGTGTCTGTTGAGCCTAAATCTATTAGCTCGCAAGCATCAGGGCATCAATCAATGACCCTAAAGCCTATTGCTAAGGAGCCAAAGATATCTGAGATGACTCTAGCAGATCTCACCAAGGCTATTCAAGAGAGTCTTAGAGACAATCGTGCTCCGCAAAACAATCATATGTATCCAAGAAGGGAGCAACAATGGTGCTCAGTATGCTATGGACCACATAGTACCAGTGAATGCCCTACTTTTAGAGTAAAATTCAATGGGAACTGCAATGCCTGTGGGAGGTATGGTCATCAAGCTAAGGATTTCATAGTATTTAAGCGCGCGATGACCAATAGACCAACCTTAGCATGGACAGACACACCTCGAGTGCCTGCATTGATGTCGGCCCCACCTCTTGAACAAACAACACAACACATGGTCCCTAGGGCCCAAAATGTTGTTCAAACAACACCCTTACCACCTCCAATGCTAGGACCGCAACCACCACATCCGAGAATCACTTCTATGAATCTAGTGGGTTGTGAGTCATCTATTTCTTGTTTGGAAGGCTGTGAGGAAGATATAGATCCTAATATTGCATATGGGCTGGATGTACTTGAAGAAAGTCCACAATACTACATGGAGGACTATTGGGGACAAGTCAAACCTGTATATCAAGTAGCTGCTCTTGCGGCAAGAGGCCAAAATATCAATTACACTGCTAAGAGACCACCTCTTCAATGCTATGAGTGTGGAGGTCCATATCGTGTGGCCGAGTGTTCTATTAGGCTATAAAAGAACTCCACACTAATGCAAACCAATCAAGCGAGCACGTCTACAATGCCAATACTCATGTGTAATTGATGTGGAATAGATCATTTGATTGCCCAATGTCCAAATAATCCAAATGCACCGAAGATCACGCCATTAAACTTGATTGAAGTTACCGAGGAGCCATCACAAAGTACACATGTGGTACCAGTAAACGCACTCACACGATCGATGCTTCAAAAACAAAATTATATCCTTGAGGAAAAAGACATGGCATCAATTTCCCAATCTCAAAAAAAGAAGAAAATACGAAGGAAGAGATCGCAAAAAGCAGCGAAGTCAGGCCTCAGTTCAAAGACCAACATAGGGACTGATGACAACCCCGTATATATGAATGACGCTGAAGAGGATTCTGATTTAGGTGAAACCATGGAGACCAAAATGACCACTAAGATAGAAACCAACAAGGAAGATCTTCATGAGCCACAATCGTCAGGATCCAAGAAGAAGATTGGAACTTATCCAAACCCTACAGAGGAGATTGAGCAGGTCAAGCAATTAAGGAGTTTGGTAGAAGATACCCAAAGGGATCTAGAACCAGCACCTAGGCAGATCCAGATTACAGACACCGTGTTCCCTACACAACAACAACCTCACCAAGTCCATAGACCCTTAGCCATACCTAGTGTCATCCAAGAAGAAAGTGACTTAAAGTCATGGGAAAGTGGGCGTATTCACTTCTTGATGGAAAGAATGTTTACGGAGGGACTACTTGATCCTATCAAAGAAATGGAGATCCCATCTTTCCCACGTCAAGGGACTCAAGGCCAAAAGGTGCCGTTAAACATTGACAAATTGATGGATTTTATGTCTTCAGAAGTTAGAACCACCATCATGTCCAAACTATATAAAGATCCTGAGCTAGTCTAAGCTCTTCGAGCCTTCCTCAATGGAGAACTAAAATTTGGGCTACCATAATTTGCACAGATGGATGGAGCTGGGGAGATGTCAATAGAGGAGGAACACTTAGATCCACAACCCAACCTAGATGAGAACCTTGTTATAGAAATACCTGTTAACAAGTTGGGACAATACTTTGAGGGTGATGAATCCAATGCGACCATACCAATCACTACTAAGCGATTAACGGTGAAGGGAATCCTTGATGGTGGCGCTAGGGTTAGCATTGTGACTAAAAATTGATGGGAAACTATGGGAAGACCTCACCTTGTGACCACAACCATAGTAGTGAAGATGGCCAATGGGTCTATTGTTAAACCTATTGGGATGCTAGAAGATCTCAAGATCAAGGTCTTTGGACATAAAAGAAGGATTACCTTCATTGTTATGGATTTCTCCAAACACACTATGGCATCGGAGATGATCTTAGGACGTCCTTTCATGAGGGAAGCAAAAATGGTGCATGACTGGTCTAAAAACCATGTCTACCTGCAGTTCCAAGATTCTGTCATTCGAGTGGATCTTGTGACGGGTTGAGCACATCCTCTAGGAAACAGGTTTATAATTGATCATAGATCTGACACCATAGTTCACTCGGCCCCATTGCAGTATTGTTACACGTGTAAAGCGGACATTGATGTTGGAGAAGATTCTCCTTATATGGACGTACTACCTGGAATGATTGAGTCGGACAATGTGGATTGGGTCCACCTAGCAGCAACCATAGACACTTGGGGAAATAGGGGGACGACCTGGGTAACACCTGAGGGGGATGAAAGGCACGTACCCTTAAATATGCTACAAGCAATGCATATAGCTTTTGACAAGACTCATCCTAATATAACAAAAAGAACATACAAATGGGTCCCTAAAGCTTCTTTAGTGACCATAGCCAGTGCTAAAAAACAGAAGCCTTGTAAGAAACATCCCACTCGCTCCAAGAAATGTAAGGAAACATGGCGTTGGATACCTAAACGAGTATTGGAAGCCCAAGGCTACTGTCAAGGAAATGATCAATCTGGGTGCCAAAACGTAGGTTGTGCTCTTACCTATCACCTGACCCATGTGAGACCAATCTCGTAGCTCCAAAATGAATAAACGATCATGGAAAGAAAAAATCACATAATGCTACACACCCGCTCTAGAGCTAGTTTGGGTACCGAAGAAAGAACGATTTGTTCCACCTAGCTCAGGAAGGGAGGAGTCCCATGAAGCTTCTAGCTCCTCATGTAATGCATCCATAGAGGTAAAAGCTTCTACATAGCCTCCACCTACAATAGTTGACCTCCATGAAGCTACAAAGGAATCCATACTTCCCAGTGTTCAAGAATCACCTGATGAACCACTTCAAGTTAAATCTTGGGAGAGTACCTTACCACACTTGCAACTCGATGAGGCACCTAAGGTAATAGAAAACTACTGGCAAAAATCCTCACCTATTACCAGCTGGAACAATTGTTTTCAAAGGGTGACAAACACATTTCAAACGATATGATCTACCCAAGGAAGGGGGGAGTGTTTGCTGACAATCATCATTCACTCACTCCCCTCTCAACCTTCCTCCCTGACCTCTCAATCTCCCAATCTTAGGGAATGTATATATAAAGCCTTATACTCACAAAAAAGAAAAGAGCAAGAGCAATTAGCAAACGATGTGCATAATAAAAGTCAAAACATTGACCCAGACCTACACATTCATATCCGGTACACTGAAACACAAACCTATGTCATCAAACACCTTTGATCCTCAACGCTCGAGTGATGGAGGGTAGGTAAGATTAGTAGGATAGGAGTGTTTCTGTTTTAGAGTTGAGTGATTACCACTGATGTGCCTCCTAGAGGTATTCTTTGTGTTTCCTCGTGTGTACAGGAAAGTGTTGCTATGGTGGTTAGGATTTGGACCTTCATAGAATCTTTCTCTCATCCACTTTTTAAATCAAGCGCGATTATCAACACAAACATGTGTTTCTTGTCCATTAGCATTGTCCCTTATTCTTTTTGTATCTATGTTTGTCTGCTTTAATTGTGATTGATAGCATAATATTCAACGCATTTGCTTAGTATTAAACATTAAATTCAATGTGATTTTTTGTCATAATCACTTGTCTAGGTTTAAAAATCAAGCAGTTCGACTAAACTAGTTTGACCAAGTTAGGTGTTAGAAATCTTCTATTAATACCATGGGGAATTCCTTCCTAATAATTAATGGTTACTTAGGTTCTTAATCCGATTTAGGTAGCATTGTGTGAAATGTACTAGGGCTTTCTAGTGGGCTTAGTCCCTATTGACCTTTTGCTTAATTATTATAAAGGGAGTTTACTAATGTGATGAGCCTGGGGAGGGTAACAGTGTTATATGACCCCCCAAAGTTACAAAATTAAAATGCTGAAAACGAAAAAAAAATAAATCAAAGTGCCACAATGTAAAATGTTAAGCTGGAAGAGAAATCTCAGCATGATTTGGTACTTCACTCACATGTATCGCCTATGGTACTAGAGCCCTAGAGGTTCCCAGTATGGGCGCTTTTCCTTGAAAAGCAAAAAACCCAAGGCATACAAAATAAGCACACACATCAAAATTGAATCATTGTGAAAAGACTTTGGAGGGTCAAAGAAAAGATAATCAGTCAGGCGATGATTTCATGAGAAATTTCTTTTATCATAGCTTAACTACAAGGTCTTCTAGGTATAGTCTCTAGTCAGCCCTCGAACATGAAATACTTGGCTCTCGCGATTAAACAACTTAATTGACCAGAGAAAACTAAGAAGCTTACCCATGGTATTAATAGTCGATCTTTAGTGCCTTTTGACCGTTAAATTAGCGACCCCATAATTGTTTAATTTTTTACCGTTACAACTGTTTATGCATTTGATTATATTGCAATTTAATGTTTATTCCTGACAAATGGTTTAAAATTTTGTTACCAATCAAGCTGTCTGCCTACAACTGCATATGATTTTTAATTGCTTATGAGAGTGCAATTACTGTGCCAATGTTGTTTGATTTTGTAGTGACTGAAGGAGGCTAAGGACATTCATCTCAAAAGCTCTTCCACCTCGACGAACGAGATTCAACTCAATAGCTTCCGAGGATGGAATCTACATCAGGAAGGGGGGCATGTTAACCCTCACGGCTCACGGACACCCTATCACCTACAACGGATGTTGTATTATTTACTTGGTAGAGTCAGGTACTGGGCTTGTCGGTCCAATAGGAAAAGGGTAAGAGTGATTGCTGATGAGAGGCGCACTCTAACTGGAACATTCAAGGGATTAGTTGGCTAAGCATGGGCGCCCAAGTGTGAATGGGGTGAGCTCATATAAAAGTCAACTAAACCTAAAATTCACTGATTCTTTCATTTGTGCAATTGAAGAGTGCTCTTGCTCCATCTCCATCTTCTTCTTCTTCATCTCCTTGTGTGTGTGTGTGTGTATGCGAGAGAGAGAGAGAGAGAGAGAGAGAGAGAGAGAGAGAGAGAGAGAGAGAGAGAGAGAGAGAGAGAGAGAGAGAGAGAGAGAGAGAGAGAGAGAGAGCATTGCGGTGGCACGACGACGGTGAGGCGGTTGAGCGCAGCGTAGCGGCGTCTCCCTCTTCTTCGCGGTGAGGAATCCTCCACGACAGGAAGCGTAGGGCGGTGAGTGACACACCAATGCCATCTTTGAGCTTACTTGTTTAGGCTTGTTGTGTGCTTGGATCCATTTGTGGCTCGCACACGGTGTATCAGCAAGTTCCTTGCATTGACACGTGTGACATACACGCACATTTCTTCTTTCAATGCAGAACCATTCTCAACTTTTCTCAAGTGGTCTTTTACAAAACTTATATCTACAAGAGAGTGCTTCCAGTTTATAACTTCTTTCTTAAGTTGTGCCAAGCATATCGTTTTTATTTTGAGAACCATATTTGATGTGCTCATTCTTAACAACAAGAGCTCTAAAAGTGCCATTCTCAATTACAAGTGTAGATAGATCTTCACCTTGCTTGTTAGCTTTTTTTTGCAATGTGAGTGCGTGCATGAGTGCCTACATGCATGCATGCATGTGTGTGTGTGTGTGTGTGTGTGTGTGTGTGTGTGAGAGAGAGAGAGAGAGAGAGAGAGAGAGAGAGAGAATGAATCTTCCTTAAAGGTCAAATATGATCTATGGGGCCAAAAGGAACGTATCATGTGCTTTGTGTGGAGCTGATAAGTGAATTTTGATGCTTAAGATTTGTGGAAAGGGGCGTTCCAAGTCAGATTCCACATCATGTTTGGAAGAAGAATGAGTGTAGGGAGAGCTGAAAATGTAGGGAAATAAATCTTTAATGTGATAACAAAGCTAGCACTCAAGTAGGGTTTACAAACTTGTCAAGGACA
The DNA here is from genome assembly GCF_014529385.1 of Adiantum capillus-veneris. Lineage (NCBI taxonomy): Eukaryota > Viridiplantae > Streptophyta > Polypodiopsida > Polypodiales > Pteridaceae > Adiantum > Adiantum capillus-veneris. The sequence goes on along the minus strand of NC_140932.1, from coordinate 14,277,199 downwards.
AAGAGAATAAGAGTTGAGTTGGTTGGAGGTGATAACATGGATCACACCCCAACAAATGGGCTTGAGCATGTAAGGGTGTGTGCAATTCCTTGGTTTGGAGAAGATGGTTTTGTAGTTGGGGGAATAATGTGTGGTGTAAAGTATGAAGCATGAAACCTTTTTGGAGTTCTATTGAGCTATGATACATTGGCATTGCAAAAAAGCCTTATTGACTTTGGAGTCTATTTGGACATCACGAAGCAAGTGTAATGCATCCCATCTTCCAAACCACTTCTTTATGTGTTGCATATATCTTGAACTTACTATTTTGCTTTTGTGAATCTTTTGAATTGTTTTACATGCTTTCCACACAATTCTAGGAAGTCAATGTGAAGGTACTCCACGACACTCTCCATACCCAAAATCTTAATGGGAAATGATTCAAAATCATCAAGAAGTAAGATCATGTATGGTATTTGCGTCTTGACTGGGAGAAATTTTCGACAATGTTTCAAACCCTTCACAATTTTCCCACTATGCAAGCATATTTTTCCAAGATAATAATAAGCTTTTGTGCATCTTCTAAAGTATGGGCCAGCAACACTACATCATCTACACATAAGAAAACCATGATCATTACATTTCCAAATATAACCTCTTCATTTCTTATTGTATAATTAAAAAACAATGTGTTCCAAGTCTTTGAAGAGAGAAGTAATGAAAGTGGGCATCCTTGACACTTATAGTAATCATCTTAATAGAAGATTCCAACAACATATGCTTGCTTCAAAAAAGAAGATGTTTAAAATGCTTTTGAACCTTTATAACACGAAGTTGAATGTAATTTTCCCGTAAAAAACCATTAGATTTTGTCTCACTTTTTTGTTAATGTTGGATTTGGGGCTACGAGCTTCCCATTTGTATCAATAGATAGACATTTTGCTAGACTAGATCACTCATTATTTGAAGTAGAAATAGCCCTTGTACATTTGAGACCCTTAGCCACGACATAAAAGGCAATCTTGTAAGGATTTTAAGGATGTCAATTCATAAGTAAGTTCAAGCAATAAGGTTTTATCTGTCTTTACCCATAACAACTTGGAACAATTGGTTTCAAAAGGTGACGACATCATTCCAAAAGGTATGATCTACCCAAGGAAGGGGGGAGTGTTTGCTGACATCCGTCATTCACTTGCTTCCCTCTCAACCTTCCTCCCTGACCTCTCAATCGCCAATCTTAGGGAATGTATATATAAAGCCTTATACTCACAAAAACAAGATAAAAAAGTAAAAGAGCAAGAGCCATAACACAAAATAATAAAAACAAATTATGCACAAGAACACGACCCTTGTAATATTTGCACTCTAACCATCATCTATTTGCGTGTACATATATGGCTAGTACGCTAGAGTCATCCACTCCTGCCTTGGGTGAGAGGTACCCTCGTTACTTTTCACAAATGTTTCACATGGTCTTTCCAGTGCTTACATGTGAATGGGATTTGATAGGTACGCTAACATGTGAGAGGAATTTTGAGGAGTTAGAATGGCTGATACGTCTCTTGACCACGTCTGATCCATACTTAGTAGAGAGCGTTTCTCCCATTGCACAAGCCTACCCTTTTGACCAAGATGACTATAGGCGTCTAGTGACCTTCTTAGTAAACATGGGCACCTATGATGAAGAAGAAAATTTACATGACTACACGGATGGCACATATGGTCTCATGGATGATGACTTTGTTTATCTCGACGACGAGGATAGGGGTTTAGCCTTAGGGTTTCCCCCCAACCTCTACAATATCCTATTCCCTTGACTCTTTAGGAAGAGTGCAAATAATTAGGCTAGGGTTCCTTATGGTTTTTGTCATGTTCAATAAGTGTTGGTACCTTTTCCCACTAATGTGCCTCCTGGAGGTATTCCTTTTGCTTCCTAGTGTGTACAGGAGCGTGTTGCTATTGATAGGATTTGGACCTTCATGGAACCTTTCTCTCGTTCACACTTCAAATCAAGCGCAACCATCAACACAAACAGGTGTTTTATGTCCATTAGCATTGCCCTTATCTTTTTGCATCCATGTTTGTCTGCTTTGATTGTGATTGGTAGCATAATACTCAACGCATTTGCTTAGTATCAAACATTTAATTCAATGTAATGTTTTATCATAATCACTTGTCTAGGTTTAAAAATCAAGCAGTCCGACTAAGCTAGTTTGACCAAGCTAGGTATTAGAAATCTTCTCTTAATACCATGGGGAATGCCTTCCTAATAAGCAATGGTTAGTTAGGTTCTTAATCCAATTTAGGCAGCATTGTGTGAAATGTACTAGGTCTTTCTAGTGGGCTTAACCCTATTGACCTTTAGCTTAAGTATTATAAAGGGAGTTTACTAATGTGATGAGCTTGGGGAGGGTAACAGTGTTATATGACCCCCCAAAGTTACAAAATTAAAATGTTGAAAATGAACAAACAAAAAATCAAAGTGCCACAATGTAAAATTTTAAGCTGGAAGAGAAATCCCTGCTTAAATTTGTACTTCACTCACATGTATCGCCTATGGTACTAGAGCCCTAGAGGTTCCCAATGTGGGCGCTTTTCCTTGAAAAGCAAAAATCCCAAGGCATACAAAATAAGCACACACATCAAAATTGAATCAATGGGAAAAGACTTTGGGGGGTCAAAGAAAAGGTAATTAGTCAGGCGATGATTTCATGAGAAATTCCTTTTATCGTAGCTTAACTACAAGGTCTTCTAGGTATAGCCTCTAGTCAGCCCTCGAACATCAAATACTTGGCTCTCGCGATTAAACAACTTAATTGACCAGAGAAAATTGAGAAGTTACCCATGGTATTAATAGTCGAGCTCTAGTGCCTTTTGACCGTTAAATTAGCGACCCCGGACTTGTTTAATTTTTTACCTTTACATCTGTTTCTGCATTTGATTATATTGCAATTTAATGTTTATTGCTGACAAATTGTCTAAAATTCTGTTACCAATCAATTTGTCCGTCTAAAATTGCATATGATTTTTAATTGTATATGAGAATGCAATTACTGTGGCAATGTTGTTTGATTTTGCAGTGATTGAAGAAGGCTACGCACATTCATGTCGACTGCTCTTCCATCTCGACGAACGAGCTTCAACTGGATAGCTTTCGAGGACGGAATCTACATCAGGAAGGGGGGCATGTTAACCCTCACGGCACACGGATACCCTATGATCTATAAACGTTGTATTATTTAGAGTCAGGTACCGGGCTTGTCGGACCAATAGGAACAGGGTAAGGGTGATCACCGATGACAGGCGCACTCTAACTGGAGTATTCAAGGAGTTAGTTGGCTAAGTATGGGCGCCCAAGTGTGAATGGGGTGAGCTCATATAAAAGCCACTAAACCTAATTTTTACTCATTCTCTCATTGTGCAATAGAAGTCGCTCTTGCTCCATCTCCACCTTCTCCTTCACCATCTCCTTGTGTGTGTGTGTGTGTGTGTGTGTGTGTGTGTGTGTGTGTGTGTGTGTGTGTACGTGTGTGAGAGACAGAGAGAGTGTGAGAGTGTGTGTATGATCGAGCGTTGCGGCGGCACGACGGCGGCGAGATGGTTGAGCGCGGCGTAGCGGCGTCTCCCTCTTCTTCGCGGCGTGGGAATCCTTCATTCGCAACTACGCAGGAAGGTGAGTGACACACCATTCTTCCTTGTGAGCTTGTCTGTTGTATGACTGTGTGCTAGGAGCCTTTGTGGCTCGCACACGGCGCGTAGCAAGTCCCTAGCCTTGACAAGGTTGCTAGAAACATGTGAAATTTGGTGTGCTCATAGGCCTTGGTCTGAGAAACTCAATGTTCAAAATCAAAATTGAACACTTAGATCACAGGTTAAGCTTAAAAGAATGTTAGAAAAGGACTCAAAAACTACCAAACTAGGGTTTAGGGGGACCTTTTGAAACCCCAAATTGGATCAAAATTGGTTGGTAGGCGGCTATTCATAAGGTGAGGAACCCAGCTTAAGTGAATACATTTGGAAAAAGTTGAAAAGAAAGCATTTGAGGAGAAAAATGCGTTTTTCCCCAAGTACTCCAAAAAAGGTGAATCTTTTTGTGCTCATTCATGATTGCATTTCAAGCTCAAGGTCTTTCAAGATTAGAAATTGGACTTTTTTGTGGGGCCTTTATGCTCAAAATAGTGTCTTTTAAGGTTCTAAAAGTATTGCAGTGATAGTAGGAGGTCATTTTGGACTCCAAATTTCACAAAATTTGACAAGAAGACTCTACAGAGAGTAGGAACCCAATGAACTCAACAAAAGTGAAAAAAGTTGTAAAAAATAATTAGGAAAAAAATGTGAATTTTTCCTCAAGTATGGGGTGGTTATTCTCCTCTTTATTACAAGCCCATTTGTCTTTTCATATTTCAATTTGGATATTTTGGTAATGTAGTGTGCATATTAGTGTAAGAACAGACTAGGAACAATATAGAATCGGACCCAATGGCCAAAGAAAAACTCCAAACTAGATGAAACTTGAACTGTGGAGTACATGTACTAACCCTGTTGAACCTAAGGGAATTGAAATAAAATTGCATGCTGACCATTTTGACCATCTTAAGAAAACAATTCTGAAGGTTGTCAGATTGGGCTCAAATTTGGTGCTTATAGTATATGGTGTGTTAAGTGCGCAACTAAATTTTGGTGTCAGTTGGACATTTGGGAGTGCAAGATACAAAGAAAACAGTTTGCCAAGACCGGGTGAAATTGTGATTCTTTGTGTTTTCCTTGACCAAAAAAGAGCAAAACTTGACAAACTTGGCAAACAGGGTATAGTGAGATTGAGGAATCTAGTGAAATTGAAAAAATCAAATTTGGACCACCTTAAAGAAAAAAATTGTAACAAGGGAAAATTGTTGAGATTGAGACAAGACTTGGAGACCATGTTGTGCATGTCCTATACATTGTAGTGACTAAGTATGGGCTGAAAATACGCACAAGAGCTCATGAGTTTTGTGTTGTAAGTGAAAACTAGTTTTCACTAAAAAGGTCATAACTTACACATACAAATTCCGATTCTAAAATTCTTTTTATTGAAATGTACCATGGAAGTGCCTCTACAAATCTTAGAGTAATGCTTGAGCCTCTAGTTCAAAAATATGAAAAAATATCGTTTAAGGCCTCAAAATTCCATCTCCCTTCAAGGGTGTTTGAAACTAGCTTTTTGGCAGGATTTTGGGAGAAAATGATCAAAGTTTTGGACATAGTTCGGAATTTTTTCAATCCTCACTACTCGAAACAACTGAGCTAAGTATTTATGAACAAAGCAGAGGTGGGATTTCCCACATAACACTGCTTGGAAACGTGCCATTCAAGAGCTGACAATTGCAACTTTAAAGAAGAGTTGACTTTGCATGTTGGCTTAACATTTTTGAGTGTTTGTGATTATACACAAATTTCACACAGGTTCTAAATAATAACACAAGATTCAAAGGAGTTCACTTGGTTGGACATCTAGCTAGACACCACATTTGTACTTTATTATTTTGGCGAGCTAGTGTAGCTACATTCTGTGTCAATCTTGATTCCAGAGTAGCAAGTCGATTCCCTGAGTTGTAATTATTTCATGATATGTGTAAAGGCCCATGTGAGCTGGCCACTGGCCATTTAGAAAGCCCTAGGTATAAAGGTCAATAACCTTAATGTGAAAGGAGGTTTATCTTTTGAGAAGAAAAGAGCTATGTTGTACGTGCGCTCAAGCGGCCAAGAAACTACAACTTGTAATCATCATAACTTGTGATTGGGAAATCCGCTCTCAATTTTGAAACTTGCATTGTGTTCCTTATTCCATGGTCTTTCAATGAAGTGTAAGCATTGTCAATTTTGTTGATGATTTGTGACTACGCGTTAGTGAGCCTAATCTTCAGATTTGAGTGCTTAAATCATTGTGTTTTGACATGTCGACCATAGGGGTGACATCTTTGGATTGTTTTGTTGCAGTTTTTAGGACCTTGATCATGATGGATCATGATTTCTGTACCTTGTCAAAATTGTGACTAGACTTGGTAGGATAGTGCTCCTAGGTGTCTTACACCACCTCCTAAAGTTTTGTTGCATTTTGACTTTATTTGGGAGCTGAAATGACGTGACGGCCTAGAGCGGTGAGAAAGGACATAGAAAAATTTCTTGTTGAGTTGATGTGTTTCCTTGTTAGGTTCAATTCTTGAGATTGACAACCTCAAAGAGTCTCTGTGCCCCATTCCAGTTGCTTCCCAAAGTATTGACATTATATTAGTGCCAGACAACCATGCTGCAAATGTCCGATTGTGGAGACCCGCTAACATTGGCGTCATTTCTAGGGAATGATCCTTAGATGGTGAGTGACCTATTGCGTATATAAAGTATTCTTTTCCCGAGGTTAGTCTTTCCATTCCATTTACACCTTAGCACTGAAGCAGCTAGACACGAGGTTTAGTGCTTGGTAGAGTTTAGAAGTGGGTGACTTGCTAGATCTTCGATTTTCTTTATGCTTTTAGAGTGATGTTTTGTTTTTTTTTTCTGATCTTTTTTTGCATTTTCTTGTTTTTTTATGTTGCTAGATTCATTTCATTACTTAGGAGTAGGGTAAGTAGAAACTAAAACCATCAAATTGGGCTGAAAAGATTAGGGGCAAAAAGGGTGAAAATCACATTTTGGGCAAAAACGAACATAACTCTGAAAAACTAGAAATTTGATGGTAGAGATTTGAAAATTGATCAATGAAAGGATATCAATTCCTTCATGGAAGGAGTGAGGAACAAAACTCTCAAAAAGTACCTAGATTTGAAAGCATGCACAACATTTGAGCAAGTCACTCAAGAAGCTTTTTATCTAGTTGACAATTGTAGTGCCTACGGAGAGGTGATGGATGATGCAAACAATGATACTAGTAGTGCCTCTTCTCCAAATAGTGAATCCCCAACAAATAAATATGTTCAAACTCATACGGTGCCTAGCATTGATCAAGTGGTTGAGGAGGTGATTAGAAGAATAAACTAAGGGTACAAACAGAACTTGAATGGATGACAATAACCCATGAGAAGGTGTGATACTTGTAGAGGGGGTCATCCCACCCCATGGTGTAACACTCAACCAAAATTGCAACGTACGCTAGGGTAGAGTAGTAGTCAACTACGCTCAACCAATGTATGCATCACAACCCCCAAGAAATCAGTAATCCACTTAATGGTAAAGTAGTAGTCAACTACACTCAACCAATGTATGCATCACAACCCCCAAGAAATCAGTAATCCATGGACGAGAACACATTAATTTTCATAGCCAATCAAGAGCATGGTTCAAAGATCATTCTTACCAAGCAAGGCTAGATCACCAGCTATGCAGCAAGTAGGACCATGCTATGAGTGTGGAGGCAATCATTGGTCAAGAAATTGTCCTCATCAAGCAAAGAACGTAAAGATATTGGGATATTTTTTAAAATGTGTTGTTACACATCTCATTCTTGATTGTTCAAAACACCCAAATAACAAGAGGAAAGCCGTAATGAACATTGTAGGTGTGTTATTCTCTTCATGTGGATTTGCGGTAGACTCGACAATTCACATACATGCGCTGACAAGAGCTCAAGCTCAAGAAGCTGCAAAAAACAAACCTACTGAGGAACCCACATTGCGTGTTCAAACAGAAATTGAGAACATATCAGTGACAATTGGAAGAAAATATTGGAAGGTTAAATAAGAAAAATAAAAGCAAAAAGGCTAAAGGAGAAAATAGAAACTAAGCTGCAACAAACCAAATAGCAATTAAAGCAATAAAGGGAATCAAGGAACAAACGAAAAAAGAGAAATCATCCAAAATTTCATCAAGAGATTCGGTCTTGGTAGAAAAAGTTAATGAGCAATTAGATGCCATGTTGCAAGCTTATGAGGCTAGAATGACACTCAATTAGACATTAGAAAAAAGATATTTGACATATCTACATCCAAAATTTGACATATCTACATCCAAAATTTGAAACTAAGCGAATGGAAATGTGTAGAAGGCTCATAGAGATAGCCCAAGCTCTAATGCAGCCAGAATCATTGAAAATCCTTAAGCAAGTAGTGCATGTGTCTCAAAAAGAGGATGAGAGTGCACTAAAAGAAAACAAAATGGCAAACCAACTGAACTGGGGAATGAAATTCCATTGGATACAAGGGTAGTGGCAAACACTATGGATGAGGCAAAATCTCTTGAGATACATCCCATTCCTGAAGTAGATGAGCCGTGGTCACAATCCTTGTGGGAGAAAATAAAAAAGGCAAATATGGTAGTGCACTTTACAGTCAGTACCTATCCCTGAGATTGGCATGGAAGATGAACTCTTCCATGGAGAGACACACAATCTCTACACAGAGATTCCGGGTCTGTAGTATCTAATGAGAGAAAATCGCACTCTCTATAGACTTTGTCATCTTTCATAGGAGAACACAAAAAAAAAATCAGAGGTTAGAGTGATACTCTCTCGGTGGAAAGCCACACAAAAAATGATGGATAGCAAAAGCTTGCATGAATTGATGTCTTTCCCTATACAATGCAAGATTACTCTCTTAGAATTGTTAAAAATTAGACCACACCTATGGGGTCAAATGGGCAAAAATTTAAAAAGAATGGGAATGAAAATTCCTCATCAAGATATCCCCTTAGATGACAACATGGGTAAAAATCAATTCGAGAGACCAAAAGCAAAACCTGTACCAATGAATAAGGTGGGTGGTTATTGAGAAGGAGAAGAAGCGAACACCACCTTACCACTAGAGTACAAAGGAGTAAAAATGATAGCCAATACTTGATAGTGGGGATGGAATAGCCATTATTACAAAGAGAATCTGAGAGAAATGGTAAAGATCATCTCTACGGAAAACGGGCATAAAGTTGCAACTAGCAAATGGATATGTAGAGAGACCCTTAGGGATGTTGGGACAAATTATTGTATCCTCACGTGGAATAGAGTACAAGCACACTTTTGCTATAGTTGACTTTGGAAAAGGCAAAAATTTGAGGTTATTTTGAGACGTCCATTCATGAATCAATTCAAAATGGTTCAAGATTGGGGCTATGACCGTTTCTACTTATGGCATAAGGGTATCACAACCATGGTCATCACGAAGGACTATAGTTTTAGAGACGTAAATGAAACCCCAGTGTAAGATTTTGGTATAAAGTATGGATTCCAAAACACAATTGCCTGCTTGGTTCATGAAGGGAGTGCATGTTTGGAGGTGTGATGTGGAAGCTTGAGAAAGGAAGATTGTATGTATCTTAGAGCGCTTGATAGAAGATGAGGACTTTATAAAGGAGTCATTTCTGGAGGAATTATTTGACCCTTTGGATGGGAACAAATATTGGAAACTCTAGATGTGTGCATAAATGACATATTTCCTACAAAGTGTTGTGATGAATATGACTATGACATAACTACTTGTTTTACGATAAAGGTATTGAAGGAAGCTAATGAAACTTGTGAGTATGAAAGCAACACAAGTGAGGTAGACAGCTACATCATGAATCATGATCTAAAGCACAAACAAACGAAGAAATGTAACCAAGGGAATATGTCATTGTTAGGAAGTGGACTCGAGAAAAAGTGCAATTAAAATCAAATAAAAAAGCATCATTTCCAAGTTTCACATCAGATGTCCACCAACAAATGCAAGATCAAGAGAAGAACAAGGATCATGCATAAGATCCATTGTCTCCAATGGTGATCAAATTCAGTGTATGTGGAGAAACAAGATGAAAAATCACATGCTCAGTCGTGATAGATCGTGATGTGAAAAGGAATCTAATGTCTTATGGTACATGGATAATGATGGGAAAGCCGTCAATCATAGAGCTAGAAGAAAGAGTGTATACAAGTTTGAAAATGCCAATTCCTAGCTTTGGAGTGACAGAAGTCATACTCAAGTTGAGTAGTGCTGAGTTCAAGGATATATTCTACATAATTTACTCTGATCATATCAAAGAGAGTTTGGTCCTGACAAAAAGTTGGATGGACGTCTTCTTCTGACCACAAGGACAAGCGTCAACAACAACAACAACAACAACAACAACAACAACAACAACAACAACAACAACAACAACAACAACAACAACAACAACAACAACAACAACAACAACAAAGGTCTAAGAAGCATCTCAAGCTCATGCAACAAAGAAACAACCAACCATTGTGGAAAAAGGAAAGGTAAGGTAAACACCAAAGTAGATCAGCCTTGCAAGTTGACTTTACCTTCAAAAAATCTCCATCAAACTTCCCGCATATCCTCTACATCAAGAGCCACACCATTGACAATGCGATGAAAATCAAAGCAAAAAGTTTATCAACCAAATTTTTCATCACAAAAAACCCTCCAAAAGAAGACGAAGATAATCAACCAAGTGTTGGTATCTTAAGAGCACATTGAAGTCAAAGATCTAGTTTGGATACACCACTTTCAAGTCCAACCTCAACAACCAAAGGTAATAGGGTGGGTAGCATCGAATGAGTCAATCACTACGCAAGGCTACTTCCAAGGAACCACTAATGTTGGGTCCAAAAAGCCTAAATTATCAACTCGACCTACTCACCTCAAGCAAACGATTCTACAAAGATCAATCCAAGTTATCAATAAAAGACAAACAACTCAACCAGGAGAAAGAACCACCACAAAAGGCAAAAGAAAAGATCAAAGAAACAAGCAATGCGGCGAGTATGGGTACCAAAGTTAGATATCAACCAAGCTTCCCACAACAAAAATGTGTGGAGCAACGGATGATTCCAATCAGGCTACTCAAAGCATAAGGATTTTATGAAGGTAACACTCAAATATGGTTACCAGAAGCAGCTCAACTTGGAACAACAAAGATCAACATCCATGTAGCATAAGGCTCCACCCAAAGGAAAGCAATCAAAAGGAAGAAGCAACAGCTAGTCACAATCGAGGGTGCTACAATATCCAGATGGATACCTCATCATCTACTGCAAAAACATGCCTTTTATAACAGTAATCATCAGGTTTAGATACCAAAGTGTAGTGTCCATCAATACGTCATCAAGGAAACTACTAAGCCAAAATCACTAGTGGAAACTCAATCACAAATAATGTGAGGTCCCCAAACCGTTACCATATCCATTTGGAAAAAGGAGGGTACTTGAAATGTCACTAGGCCCTAATCGATTGAGGAAAACATAGTCAGATAGACAAGATTTCTAATGGCAGACTCTTGTCACTAGGTAAATTGAGTCCAAGCCATTGAAAAGGGTTCCTAGACCTATCTCACAAGGAAAGCATGAACTAACACAATAATATGGTGTTCCTAATTCTCACCTTCCAAAAGGGAGAAACCACAAATGCCTTTTTTCCCATAATTTTCAGAGGCATGTACAATTGGGACTTCTCAACTCTTAGCACAATGAGTCTCTAGTTATGCTTCTTCTATCAATGAGGAGCGGAGAGTTTCTCAAATAATCAAGACCACCCATCCTCGACTGGCAACCTGAGCCAGTCCCCACTTTCCACCCCCACACTCACACTTTGTTTTTCTTGTTTTCTAATTACTATAACATGATTGTTCATACACAAAGTTCCTTTTTATGATTTCCATCACAAGTTTGTTAAGATATCCCTTCAACCATTATCAGATCGGCATCAAGAAAAACTTTTCTAGAAGAAAAACAACATACGATCCTTCTTCATTAAAATATCCCAACCCCAAGAGTTCACTCCTCTTAGTGAGAGTTTATAGCTCGCGGTGTCTTTAGTTGTCCATACAACTAAACTGTCGTGCAATCGGGGCACAAATCCGCAGTGACTAACTTGCAACTTGGGCACAAACCAGCAAGTAATATCTTGCATTCTGGGCACAAACCCGCAAGATATGTGCACCCATATGCACTGCTTTAGCGTTCACTCCGCCAAGCCCTCTTTCCTAGATATCAAAGGGAGTTTGACTATATTGGTATAGGGTTTCAAATGAAGAAGGTTTGAGAGTTTTCCTATTAGGAAAACATTTCTTTTCTACTTCAGACAATATATCCTCAAACAATCCTTCCATATTAGTACAACTTAAATAATTAACAAGTTCAATTGATGCGGTTTCAAATCTGGCTTGACCCAATGTTTAGGTAGTTTGCTCCTTCATAATTATTCATGACGCATTGAATAAAAATAAGTTTCCTACCTGTTCATGAGTAATAACATCACTTGTGGGATAATTGGCACATCCTCGTTCATCGGGGCCTTTTCTTTTCCTTTACCATCACTGGTTTCGGCTTTGTGATCGTGTGATCCACCATAGCAAGCTCCCTTGGGTGCCATTCCTACTACTAGATACTTAACTTGAGAAGTTGTAAACTAAAGTATAAGAATCCCATACACTAATCACATGATTAATCACTTATATCTACTTGCAAGAACAATCCATCATTTTAGTTGGACAAAATTCTTGAATATGATTAGCTAATTCGTGCAAGCATCTAGGTTACATTGATGAAGAATTGTGCATGCAATCACCACAATTGATTTTGCAATCGAGCAGTGAGACCTTCATTACTTTGTAATGTAGAGAAATTACCATAAAATAGGTATAATGATTGTTGATTTTCAATTGAGGATAGGTAAATAAGAGTATAGAATTTGATAATATAGTAGTAATTGGAAATGATTCCAATTGATTAATAATATGGTAGTAATTGGAAAGGATTTCAATTAAATAAGTTAATATTGAAGCAATTGGAAAGGATTCCAATTGAGAGAAGAGATTGATAATAAATTGATTAGTTAAGAGATTTAAATTACCCAAATGTGATTTGGAGTTATTGATCTCTCAAAGCCTTGTTGTAGAAGCCACCAAGTTAATTGCCACAGTAGAAGAGCTCTCTTCTCCCAAGTGTGCTCAAGTGTGTCTAGAATTGGGTTGAATTCCCTTTATATAGACTTTCTGGGGTTGCTTGATGGCCAAGGCTTGCCCATACCTCCCTTGCTTGACCCCTCTTGCCAAAATAAGAAGTAGAGGTGTCACACTACTCTCACTTACCACTAGAGGTGTCCCCTTTTACCCAATTGAGTGATACACCTCATGTAGTGCCCCCATGCTTAGAGTCAACATACCATAAGAGATGGTCTTTGGGTATGGGTCATTTATGGACATTCATACACATACACATATATACACACATGTACATACATGACCATGAACATGCATACCTTAGACTTATGATTTAATCTATTAACATTAGGATGAGATTTTATTGTCCAAAGTGACCTTGGCTTATCAAACTTTAATTTTGAAATTTTCTATTAAAAGAAGATCTTGAGGACTACAGACTAAGGTGTCAGATGCACACACCTGCTATATTTAGCAATTTTTGGGACAAATAATTATTTTTATGGAAATTCAGGACAGGGTAGATTTTGACAAGACGGTCGCATCTAGGTGGGTGTAAGCACCTCAAAACTTTTTATTTCTGGATGAAAATGACGAAAAATTAAAATTTTCATTTTTGAAAATCTTACAAAAATATATTTATCATTAGCTCATCAAAGGTGGAAAAACTGCCAAAAATAGTAACTTTTTATATATGGCTAGAATGGCATGATATGTGTTCCTTTACATGGGAATCTCCTCTCCAAGGGTGGCAAAGACCTTACATTCTCCCCAACTTGAAAAATTGAGATATCCTCATCTCAAAGGTAAGTCCGGATGATCTTTAAGGAGAGATGTTTTGTCTTCCCACGTTGCTTCTTCTTCAGGAAAATCTTTCCATTTGACGAGGTGTTTGATGATGCTTCTGTTCCTAAGCTTCCTTTCTCAAGTTTCAAGGGTGAAAAATTACTCTCTCATTAGCTAGGTCTCCTACTGTTGGCACTTCCATAATAATGGCATGAATTTGAGCCATCGCTCCTCTTCCACGACCTCTTTCTGTGTTCCTTCCTCGACGACGAATAGGTTGGTCTCTAACATTTGGTGCTACAAGAATTTCATTTGCAGTAGTTGCTACACTTCTTCTGGGACACCTGTTTCCTATAATGTCCTATCTAATTACACTCATAACAACAAACATCATGATGTTCAAGTTGAGTTGTTGTAGTTGCGGTTGCTACAAAGGGCGAGGTTGATAAGTTTGATTAGTAGGTCTAGGGCTCCAATTGTTTGGCCTGACCCTTTGGTTTCTAAAGTTTCCTCTTCCCTGATTCCTTGCCGTCTCTTTAGCTAGAGGTGTTTCCCTTAAGAGAGAATCTTGAAGTGATGTGGGTCTCATTGCTTCAAGACAGGTATCCAAGGGATGATTCAATCCTTGACAAAATTGTGCTATCTGTTTCTCAATGGACATTTTCGGAGCATATCTTTGCAAGGTTACAAATTTGGAGTAGTACTCTCCCACTGATAAGGATAGCTGTTTTAGAGCAAAGAACTCATTCATTTTGGTGTCTAGATGAGCGGGTGGAAGATATCATGTTGTAACCGCTTCTTTAATATCCTCACAAGACTAAGAAGGTCTTGAAACACCCAAGTCCTTGCAATGTTGTTTCCACCATATTTTTGGATCTCCAGTAAGACGAAACATTGCAAGCATAGTTTGGTTTACAGGTTGGGTCCTCGCAACTTCAAAATAGTCTTACATTGCCTCAATCTAGGCTTCAACATCGTGCTTGATATGGGTTCCCTTGCCTTTGAATGTCTCTTCCTCATTGTATATAATTTTAAATTTACCATATTCCTACCAGAATGCAGTCACTGTGTTATTTTTTTAATGATTTTGTAGGGATCAAGTGCAAATGAGGAGTCACACTCTTGTAAAGAACATGGTCATGTCTTTCAACCTAGACATCTTGATTGTGGGCACGTTCATGGACCACTACTCTCATTAAGATATCCAGTACTACTTACCATCCTTGATACGTGCTCCAGCTACCATGGCATGTTAACCCATGATGTCAATATTATTCTTTTGCTTATTTTTAGTCAAGGGCCTTGCTTGTTGGTCAACTAGTTTTATGGTCAAGGTTTGGTGACCGCCCCAATGAGAGACGCATTAGACTTGTTTAGTGCTGATTGGCTGAATGTGGATGTACATATGTGAAAGGAGAAAACCCATAGATAAGGATTGTAAACCTAATTTTTGGGCGTTCTTGAATGTTAGATGATTTTTCTTGCTCTGCTCCTTTCCAACATTATCTCTTGGCTATGTGTGAGTGAGTGCAATTTGTGATACAATGGCGGCAAGGTGGTTGAGTAGCGGTCGTAATCTCCCTCTTCATTGTGGCACAAGTTTCCTTCATCAATGGCTACATAGAGGTGAGTGAAATACCCAAATGTATTATGAGTTTACATGCATACAGATTGTGTATTTGTAGCCTCAGTGGCTAACACACGATGTGCAGCAAGTACCCAGTGCAGCAATACAACATTTTCCTATAATTCTAGCATGGGTTCCCACATCTTATCTCCCAAGCGTCGTTTTGGTGGCTCTTTAATAATCTTATTTATTCTCTCAAATGAAACATTAGCTATGGCCATTGTCAACATGGGATATCAAATTTCATTCTTTAGGTGTCTTGTGTGTAAGAAGGCATTGACTCCTTGAATTTGGAAAAGAAATTGCTATCTACCAATTGGAAACACACATACACATGTCATCAATATTGTCAATTTCTCAAATTGAGAAGCATTACTGACAGCAGACAAAAAATTCAAGCATGGGCAAAGATGTGTATACCTGTTGGGATTATCGCCCAGTTTGGCATCTTGGATGTGGTTTATGGTTTGAACATTTGCATTGAGATTTAACTCATTTTGCAAGGGAGAATTTATTCAATTTTCTCTAGATTTCTTGCCATACTTTTGGCTTGATTTCCATACACTCTCTTGATGCATTTACTATCATTGGATTGAGGCGGTGATTCCCTCTCACATTGATAGGCATTTGGACAGGGATTGGTGTTCTTGTATTCAGTCTCGCAAGAGTGAGATTTTTGTATGTTTATAGTGGCTATAAGTAGAGTTGTGGTATAAACTATTTTTTGTTTATGAATATTTTGATTGTGAGTCTATTGCATATAGTTTACACGTAGTTACCGATTACAGGTTCCATGTACTTTTGGTAGTGAGACTTGCATTAGTGTGACAATTGTAGAGAACTTTGTGGGCACACTATTGCGGGAGATTTTATGCGTTGATGTGCTTGAGCACTACAAGTTTTGGTGAGATCTTTTGAGAGTGTTTCCTCTCCCTAGGGAGATCCTTTTGTTCCAAGTTTGGTGCACTTCTCTTAGACGTTGGTTTATGCACATTGCACTTGTACATGTTGTAGATCCATAGCTTCACTTATGGCAATTGATATGTGTCACAATTTTGAACCTATGATGATGACTCATTTGAGATAGTGGTCTCATTTGTGTCGACACTTGAGAGTTGGTATTGTGGTCACATAGGGCACATTAGACAACATTGATTTAGATGCATGAGCTTGGGGGTTTCATCTCTTAGACATGTAAGTTACCACGTGAATTCAAATGAATGGTTTTTTTAATTGCCAAATTTTAAAATTATATCATCAAAAGGGGTTTTTTAATTGATTTTAGAGAAAAACCCATATGTTTTTGAAGAAAAAGGGGTCATTTTATTACCTTAACCATGTAAGTAAAGGGATTTTTTAATACCCTTTGAACGCATGTTATATGAATACTTTGATTGCTCAAAGTTTGATCTCAATGATACAGTTGAGAGACGTGGATTTTAAGTATTGTTTAGAGAGAGGAGCTTTTAGATGGATTGCAGTTTGCTAGTCATTTCAAGAGGAGGAAGATTTAATCTACCCTATGCATGTATTTGAGGTGCGAGATGGCATAGTGTCAATTACATTAAAGTCATGTCAACGAGAGACTAGACACATATCTTTCATGGATGAGCTCCAAAGTATTGTGCATGGCATGTTTGTAGATACAAAGCTAGAGCGGCTATGCTCTAGCGAGACACAAAAAATTGATCCTCTTAAGACAAAGATGCCTCCTACCATGGAGATGAGCAATATGAAGTTATTTGACATGCTCATGCTAGAGGTTGATATGGTGATACTAGAACATGTGGATATACTCTGGAGTGAGGATTGACATTGTTACCATATACATGTGGTAGTGATGTGTGTGAACACACTTAGGACCGTCGGGGCATTTTTTCCCTCACTAGGAGGTTTTTCCCCTTGTGCATTGTATATACATCCATCATTCTAGGGCTATCTATCTTTCCATTTCACACTAAGTAATACACTCTCTATTGTGTTCCTCGAGCTTCCTTCATCTTTTCAAAGCTGTGTGTTTTCCTACAACCCTAATTCCAACAATTGGTATCAAAGCAGGTTGCATTCTCTCGGGCTTAGTCGCCAACATCTCCAACACACACTTGCTCAATTTTTGTGAGATTTGGTGAATGTTTGCAGGTCGACAAAATTTTTGGGAGAGCTTGTAGACCTTAGTGTACTTAGATTTTTGATTCTGGCTCATTTGGGCCTTCATTTCCACTACATGCAGTACTGTTCAGGCAATTTTGTCATTTTGTCAGTGCCGGTTTTTTGCATAACAGCTCCTTACGATCTTCTATGGTTTTTTCTATATAGCACATGTTGTTCTCGCTTTCCTTCTCCTCTTTTTCGATAGTTTTCATATCAGGTGGAACATTTACCATGGATGACAACAACACAAATGTGTTCAAGATGTTTGCTACTGAGGACAGATTGGATTGGGACAATTACCCTATGTGGGCTTAAATGATGCAACATGTTCTTGTGTCAAAGGTCATTTAGAACATTGTGCAAGGCATTGATGTATGTCCTGGTTCTGAGGATACAAACGATGTTGAGGATGTTGCAGGTCTTGCTGCAAGGATTGCTATTGTTAGACTTTGTTTTGCCTACGATAGAACAAGCTCGTTGGGATGTAAAGGATGTGCAGGCTCATGCGTTGATTGAATTTTCTGTGAAGCGCACCATTACTCCACACATTTGTTCAGAAAAATCTACAAAACAGGCTTGGGATATTTTGGCTGGTCTTTATGCAAGCTGCAATGAGGCAAAATTTGCATTGCTGCATAAAGAGCTGGAGTCAAAGATTATGCATGAGGAAGATGATATGGACACTTTCCTTGCTGGTGTCAAGGATATCAATGAGCAACTTGTTTTTGTAGGTGAAGTCATTTCAGATAGTTCCCTTGTGCAGACTTTTGCTAGTACTTGGAAACTTATGACCCAAGGAAATCTTGAAGTTGTCAAGTTTGATGCATTATGCACATCGCTATTGCAAGAGTCGCTTTCCAAAAAAAACAGGACTAGAAAACGTGCAATTGAACATGCCTTTATTGTTGCTCAAAGAAAAGGTGGTAACAATAATGCAGCCACTTCTCATGGTTCTTTTGCGAGTGGAAAATCACCTATTCCTAATGCTTCTGCTGGCAGCAATTCATTTGGAAATTCCGGTGATAACGGCAAAAGGAAGATGTGTTGTCATTATTGTAAAGCTAATGATCACTTGATCAAGCAGTGTCCTAAGTTGAAGGCCAAAGAGGCAAAGAAGAAAGAGGGTGGCTCCACTGAAAATGTTGGTTCCACTACAAATGTAGCTACTACTGAGTCTTCTGTGAAAGGAGACTATGATGCTGATGTTGATGCAGAATGGGCTTTTAGTGCAGATATACCTATAATGATGATGTCCATGATGCATGCATGTCAGTTGCTGTAGATTCACATGTGTGGTATTTTGACAGTCGTGCTACAAAGCACATTACCTCACATCGTGATTTGTTCACCTCCCTTGAGTCTGTCCTTCATGAAAATTCAGGTACATGTGCCAACAATGCCTCTTATCTAGTTCAGGGAGTTGAAAATATTGTGCTTACTACTACAAATGACATTTCTTTCACACTTGCACAAGAAGAATCTTTTATCTATATCTGCACTTGCTAGACTCGGTCTTGTAGTCAAATTTATGGATGACAAATGTTTAGTACATGATCTCAATTTTGGTGATGAAATTGTTGCATCTGGCATTTTATGTTGTGGGCTGTATAAGCTCACTTCGTATTACAAGTGTGGGAAAATTTTTGCTAATGTAGTTGTGGATTCTAAGGCTATTTCAAATGCAAAACTTTTGCATGCATGTTTTGGACATCTGACTTTTTCCATTTTGCGCGTTTGCAAAAATCTGATATGGTTTCTTCTTTGCCACCTCTTGAAGCACTTGTCAAACATGTTTGTGAAGGCTGTATATTGGGTAAGATACAACATTCCAAGTTTCCAAAGGATGTTTCAGTTAGGGCCACATGCAGGTTGCAGCTTGTGCATAGTGATATCTGTGGGCTCATGCAAACTCCATCCTTGGGAAATTACCTTTACTTCATGACTTTCATTGATGATTATTCCATGCATGCATGGGTATTTCCTCATAAAACAAAGTTCGAAGTATTTATGTGCTTCAAACAATTTTTGGCCATGGCTGAAAATGTCTCGAAATGTACTATGGGCACCCTCTGTTCTAATCGAGGGGGGGAGTATATGTCTCATGAATTTAATGCATTTCTGGCTAGTCATGGGATGAAACTCCAATGTACAGTGCCATATATGCCTCAACAAAATGGTGTTGTTGAGAGGAAAAACAGGTCACTCACGAAAATGACACGATGTATGGTCAAAGGTCGAGCTTTTCCGCGTTCGTGTTGGCTTGAGGCCATCATGTGTGCCACTTATGTTCTTAACAGGTGTCCTACCTACCAAAGCTTTGCACCCTAATCATTGTGGTAATCCCCTTGTGTCTTAAGTAGATATATTGGTCGTAGCCCCAATCTTGTACCATTTTAAGTTAACACATCAATGGTATCCCCCAAATGACATCAAAGTTGATACTTTTTACGGAAATTCTCTATGTCAAAGGTATGATCGTACTCTATCTCCCATGAAAATACTATGATTTGTCCTAGCATAGTCTAAAAAGGTCCCAGTTTAGGAAAATTGAAAGACTATAGGGATTTAATCCCAAGTGGGGGAGAACCAAGATGAGAAAAAGGGTGGGATCTAGAGCATAGCATCCAAGTGAGGGAGGATATTTGGCTACAAGAACTCAAAAAATTAATGATATAAAACAACAAAATGGAATCAACCAAAATATTTCTAATTAGAGTTGGTGAGGATATAAGTAGTTGAGGGATAGACCAATGGATAAACTCCAAAAGGAAATTTGGTTCTAGGTGGTTTGTTTGAGATATATTTTACTTTTGAATAATATATTGACCTACACACTTTAAGGAGAACCTCTCTAGGGTAGCCTCTTTGTCTATTTCTAATGAAGAAGAAGTTCCTAATAGGGAGGTAAGTCTCAAAGGAACTTTCTCTCACAATATAATGGAAGATATTTTTTGGTGTGTTGGATGCCAAGATATCCAAGGTATATATGGAAAGGTGTTGAGTAGCTTTTGGTAGCATTTTGAGTCTAGAATACCTTGGGTTTGAAAGATTGAATCCTTTTAGAAGCATATATCTGAGATAGTCGCTTATAAGCTGAAGATGGAGGGGGTAATTTTGATGTACTCAGATAGGGGTCCAACATAAGTGTTGAGATGAAGTGTCAATGCTTCAAGGGGGAAGGGGGGGTTGGGGGCTCCAAATTCCAAAGGCATCATCTATCTTTTATGGAATGTCAAGTTGGAATCTATGATGTGTGAGGATTGGAATTCTTGGTGACAAAAGAAAAGGCAAACACGTACTACGAAAACATTAGAACCCATATTTGTACCCTTGAAGAGAGATGATGAACTTTTCTTTTAGGGGGCCAAAGTGGTTATACATTGTTGATGTTAGGGCATGGATTCCTTGTTCTATAAGGATGCGTAGGTAGAGAGTGTTTACATCAAATATGAATAAGAGTGAGTTCAGAGGGAAGGGAGTAGTTTGGAGGTCTATAGCTTTTAGATGTTGGTTTTGTGCTATGAGCATATGGTAGGGTTCTGTGTGGAGCCATTTGGCATTTTTAAATATGTGAGAAAATAGGATGAGTGAACAAAGGTAGTTTGTGTAGTTTGTGAAGGAAATAGGTTGGGCATGGTTTGCCAAGGACTGGCTAGTGGTGCAAGGATATAGATAGTTGCTCCATGGGGAGATGGGGGAATCTATATTGATGTCAAAGAAGCAAGAGGCAAGGTTGTTCGAGGGATGAGTGGTGCTATGTTGAAAGCTGGTGGGATTGTTCAATTGTCTAAGGGCTTTACTCTCATACCATTCTTTTGAGAGGATACTAAGCTCAAGGTTTTTTTTGGTCTGGTTTAATTTGTGAAAGAGATGTAAGAGCTAGATATAAAAATTTTAGAAGTTTAGAGCAAGAGTGTTGTACAATTTCAAAGTTTGTTCTAGGTGAAGTCCATTATTTTTTGTGATATTTTCTAGACAATGGTTCTCTGTAGGTGGTCTCCAATTAGGGTTAGATAGTTTGTAGGGAGAGGGTGGGGAGTATGCTTTGGTTTAGAATAACTCTCTAAGTTCAAGTGTTCTTTGCAAGGTTTCAGTTGCTTTTAAAATGATTTTGGGTCTTAGATTGAGAGGAGGTGGGCATTTATTTGAGACATAAGTATAGGAATTTATTTTTATTCAAAGTGAGGGGGTGTGGGGTGAGATTTTTCACAACATTTAAAGAAATGGAATTACTAAAGAAGTATATTGGTTGCTTACTGAAGATAGAAAGCTCATGGGCATGTGGGCTAGTAAGGGAGAGACAAAACATCTTCCTTCTTATTGCAAGAAGGTTCATGGTTGATAGAGGGGTTCACCAAGTTGGGCAAAAGCATGGACGAGGCACATGCCTCAATGGAAAAAATCATAGACGAGAGAGAAATGAAGGATACATTAAGAGTCCAAAGGTTTGGGAGGAGGAAGGGCTTATTGAAGATTAAGTGCACCCATGTGATTGGGTGTTTTTATTTATTTCCCTTCTTTCTTTCACTTTTCCTAAATTTGATTGACGCTATGCTTTGATTCCTTTGGTTAAATAGATTTGGGGTTTGAAGTAGATGGAAGTTTAAGGGAGAAGAGGGTATGTCTACTGCTAAGGGGATATTTTGGAGAGGAATCGCGTTCTTTGGAAGAGATGGAGTGAAATAATTTAGATTTTTTGGAGGGGGCAAGTTTGAGAGAGGGGATGTTGAAGAAGGCGGCTTATGTGTGTTGAAGTTGGTGGTTTTGGAAGAGGCTTGATTGAAATAGCACTATGCATGAGAGCGCTAGAGGGACCAAAGGTGTTTGGATTCTTGGAGAGAGAGGCTCTAGTTAAAAGGAAAGGTGCTTTAGAGGAAGGGTGAGGATGTGAGCTTCTAGATGGAAGGGTGTGAGAGGTTGCAATAGGGCGGTTTTTGCTAATGGTGCTTTTATGGGGGGATGTGAGTTCATTTGTTTCCTAGCTTCAAGCTTCACAGTCTCTTTGATTGTCTCCTCTTTGGGGAGTAGGGTGATTTCCTCCATGGTTGAGTGGATGGTCCCGATGAAATTTAAATGGGTTTTCATAATGTGGGCTTGCATTTGGGTGAGGAAGACTTGGAGAGGATTCCTTCCAATGTTGTTGCGAGGTGAACGAAAGGGGTAAGGGGATAAGAGAGAGTTTCTTTGTGAGACTTGAGAGGTGGTTAGCCACACATGTATCGTAATCATTCATTTTTGTGCTGAGGTTTTAGAGTTGAAGTTTCTTGGCTTGAATGAAGTAAGGGAGGTAGGCAAGAAACACATTTTTTGATACTTGATATGATTAACCTTTCAGCTTTGCATGGCATGCCTCATGATGATTGGAGTACAAATTGGATAAAAGATTACCATTAAGTTTGAGGTTTGAATAGAGTTAACAAATACTAGACTAAAATGATGGATTCTCTTATGAGAAAGTTGTTTCACTATTATGGAAATAATGATAAGTGAATGTGTTGAAGAGATTGGCAAACATGCAGATAGACAAGAGGGTTTCTAAAAACATCATAGCACCAATAGCACCAGGATCACCTTGTCACTCTTTAAGTTCTCATGGAGGGAAAGGTAAAGTATTGTAATGTTTCTTTTTGTGGGCTTCAAAAAAGCTTTTACTATGGTTTCCTAACAAGCTCTTTGGAGATGTATAGAGGGACTCAAAGTGGCAAGTGAAAATAAGCATCCAATTTCTTATATTTATGAGAAAATAAAATGTTGAGTGCGGATGGGAGAGAAAATTTCATAATTTTTCCATGGTTACTATAAGTTTCAAGCAAGGGTGTGTCTCATGGGGTCTTTTTACAACATCTGTCACATCTTACAAAGGTCCCGATACTAAAATATCAATCTTACAAAACAAGTGACTCAACTAGGGATGAAGGCACACCAAGAGGATGACAATCTCTTTTTTAAACACAATACACTCCATGGAAATATTTTGTTAACTCTTTAACTATGGAAAACTTGATTTCTACCTCTTTGATCTAATCACACACATCCACATGCAAAACCATTAACAAATCAACTCTGATCAACACCAAACTTGGTAGGAACAATCCTTACCAGGTCAGAAACACTTTTGGACCAATAAACCTAAAATTTGTAGACTAGGAAAATATGTGATTTTCTACAATTGCAAAATCAAAGGTCACCAAATCTAATGTCAGCCACACCCAAGAGGTGCTCTTAAGCACTAGGAATTTGATGCAATTGATGGGATCTCAAAAAAACACTTAGATAGTGAGATATGTCACCTAGAACATCATGGGAGTTGATGCATGGATCTCGCAAAATGCCTGCAAAGTAGATATCAACGTGTAGGGCTCCTTAAGGCTAACACAATGATAGTCTCCGCTTGTCGATATGATAATCATGTGGTGCAATGCAAATGGATGAAATCCTGATAGTAAGAGGGTTCTCACAACGTATAGAAAAAACCTTTTTTCTTGAACTTACTTATGAATTAATCTCCTCAAACTCTTTACAAAATTTCCTTTTATACCTTGGCTAAGAGTCTCAAATGTACAAGGGCTATTTCTTCTCCAAATAATGAGTAAATTGGTCTAGTAAAATGTCTATTTATTGAAACAAATTGGAAGCTCATAGCCCCAAATCCCACATTAACAAAACGGTGAGACAAAATCTAATGGTTTTTTGTGGGAAAATTACTTTCAACTTTGTGTTACAACGTTCAAAAGCCTCTTAAGAATCTTCTTGTTTAAAGCAAGATTCTGTTTTTGAAATGTTCCAACACTCCCCCCTTCTCCTTCATGTCATCCCTAACATGAGTCAAGGTTTGAAATTTTGGAAGCTCTTGTCAAGATTTCTGTCTCCTTGAGGATAGTGAAGACCGATAACTGCTCCATTTTTATTGTTGCTCCACCTATTGGGCATTCCTGTTGTGCCATTTTGCATAGCTTTTGTATAACCATCACATCATAGTAGCATTTTTAGCAAATTTTCAAAGCTATTTTTGCATTTTCATGCCTCCATGCATCCGTTTATCTTGCTCATTCTATGGTTGTCTTAAAATGACTATATGATTTATGAAAAATACACAAAAACTTGAAATTTTTTCATTCATACAAGATTAAGAAAAAATCGTAATTTGTATCTAGCTATGATGAATAGAAATGCTTTTTGGATTTGGACCTCGTGGACTTGATGTACATTGTAATAAGAATAGACTTTGGTACAAAAATGGTAAAATTTGCTGAGTAATTTGGCTTGAACCAGGGTTTTGACATTAGCTATTGCAAGATTTGTTTGGACCTTGTTCACAATAGATGTACGTGAGCTTTTTGACGTTTGACCTTACAAGAGTGATCTATCAACTCTAGCCAGAATGTTTATCAGGTTGAAAACCTATGATGGGTGTGTGATCAGTCTCTATGGCAAAAAATGCAATTGAAGATTTTAACTTTGATTGACTTCTAGCTTTGTGGCCATTTTCCGCATGATGATTTGACGGTACTAAACAATCTATACCATAAACATGGCCTCCCATGCAAGATTTTTACCACTTTCAAACTTCTAGCAAGGTGAAAAAAGCACGTTATTGGCATTGGGTAAGTCTAATACATTTGGGACTTCATAGGCACTAATTTCTAGGTTAGGGTAAAACGCTTGCTAAAATCAAGATCTGGCTATTGTTCTCAACATGAATAAGGCAAAGAAAAATATTGCAATTTTTTTCCTACCTAGCACAAATATACAATTTTCAATGATGTGACTATTCCCACATGAGCATATACTCGCTTGAGACACACTTAATTTGTCACTCCCAGCTTTTGGATGCCATGATTGCTGCTCTTAGCAATTTCTCATTTGAATGAAGCTCTGACTATTTTCCTTGACTGTAGGTTGAGACATGACACTATGTATGATATGGGAATGATGTAGTAGCCATGTAGAAGTGGTGTATGAAGTGTGACCCCATTCTTGATGTCATTTATATTACTTTTAGCTATTTTGATGTTTTCGACTTCCAAGAGCCTTTTGGCTTGTATCGTTTTGCATGTAGAGTGTCTGGTGAGACTCCTTCAAAGAATTTGGTAGCTTTGATGCCCTTAATCTGTAGGTCAAGTTTGGTCCTCATCTAGTTGATTTCTATCCATTTTGAATCTTGACCAAAAAACCTACAATTAGACTTTTGGAAGTTCCTGCCACGTCATAGAATCTTTGTACTTGTATCTTGCTTTTCTTGCAATTTCTCTTGTTTTTTGGATTTTTTTCTAGAAAAGTAAAAAATGCAATAGAAAATAGAGAAAAAAAGTAAAAAATAAGTGGAAAATTTCTAGAAATTAGCTAGAAAATCATAAAAGACTAATGCTTCAAGAGAAATCCTCTTCTCTCTCTATCTCTCTCTCTCTCTCTCTCTCTCTCTCTCTTTCTTTCTTCTCTTTTTTTTTTTTCCAAAATCAAAGTAAAACGTAAATTATAACACAAAAAACAATAAAACAATGCCCCTTTCTTATCTGATCAATAGGTCTCTCATATGATCATCAATAGAACTGCATTTAGGTTGCCTTTCCCCCTCCTAGTTGGAGTTCTTTTGATTGATGGTAGTGAGCCATCAGAGTTGTGTTGTGCAGGGGTGTCAAAGAAGTGCCTTATGAAAGGCCTTGTAATGTGGCCTTCTGTATGCATACTCATTCAATGCATGAAAAATTTAATGTTGTGCAAGACTTCGGTGTTAGAAAACTGCTTAAGGGCATTGAACGATGAGTCTGACTTGGTCCTGTGTTAATGAGCACATACCATGTAGCAAGTCTTGTAAGTCAGCAATATGCTTTTGAACTTGGTGAAGGTTGAAATCTCTTCTTGGCTTGAATTTGTGTCAGAAGTTTAGGACACCACACCATTATAGTGGGTTCTAACTTTGGCAAGTATTGTGGTGTCTTTGAAGCACTTTCATGGATTGTGGTCACCACGAGATGAAGTGGAATTTTTTGTTTTTCAATCTACAGCCCGTGTGTTGATTTTTGAGTAGTAACAAGTTTCTTAGGTACCAACACACATTTATATTTGATTACCTATGTTTTCTTGACATTTGTAGTGTGGAGCAGTCGATGAGATTAAGCATGAGTGTTCCTCTTTCCTTTGTAGATTTAGGTGAATATCGTGGTTGACTTCAACCTTGCTCAAAAAAGCTTTGTAGTTGGGGTTTTGTCACCGAAATGAAGCTTGCATCAATTCTTGGGGTATCCTTTGGTATCCATATTTATCACCTTGAGGGTTTTTGGTGTTGTATTGGTGTGATCTTGGCTTGTCTCTTCTTTGGTACCCAATTTTTTTGGGATGATTGACTTGAGTGATCTATTTCAATGCTGTTGAATCTTCAATTACTGACACAAAATTTATAACAAGCTGCTTTGTCTCAAAGACTTATACCAAAGGGAGAGAATCAACTATAGATACATAGTGTAATGGAATTTGCCTATTCAATTTGAGAGTAGCGGAATTTAATGAGAGTACTTTCAAGAAATGATTTTGTGAGCATAGCGGGTTGACATAATTGAAGATAGCAACATAATCATAGCAATTAGTTAACTTGGCATAAACAATACTTTTGCAAGAGAGAGAATTTAGAGAACATGACAACAGTTGAGGACCGGATTTATGTGGAGCCGGTCCCCCCTCCAATAGGCATTTGTATTATGATTTCTCCCATAAAGAGAGACTTGTTACAATACATTCTTTGTGTTCCTTGTGACCTAGGTGAAGCAATGAAGATGGAAAGCTTCATGCATCACCATCATAGCATAACCTAAACTTGAAGAAACCTTTAACTATACCAAGCCTCAGTCCCAAGACCTCAAACACCTTCGAAGGTGGAGAGAGCTAGCAGGGAATGAGGGTAGGGAAGAGGAAGAAGAAACATTTCATATGAGAAAGAGCTAGTTCCTCACTTATCATAACTCTTGTGCTAGCATACATAATAGCATAGTAATGAAGAAGAAATAGATGGCAAGCTCAAGCATTGAAGAATGGCTCTTGGATGGATTTGCACTCCATAGCCAAGAGTGTTGGTGTAGGCTCTCAACCTCTACTTGCTTGGAGAAAGAGAGGGAGCTCTTGCACTTTGCATAGTACACAATAAGAGTGTTTGTGAGTGTGTGTGGGTGAGTATACCCCCTAAGCACCCCCCTAGCTTGCTTGGGTCGACCCCCCCTTGAAGCTCATTGGACCCTTTCAGGCCTTGCCAATCACAAGCCGGAGCCATTACAAGCAACAGGTATAGCCTTGGGACAAGTGTTCCCCTTTCCCCTTTGAGAGAGAGGACTTAATAAATGCAAAATCAATTAATTAAATATCCTTTATTATCATTGGACCCCTTGGGTGGCCAACCAATAGGTTTCAGGCACACCATGAGGGCAACATGAGGAGGAACTTGACAAGTGTCCTTGCTGCCTCTTCAAGCTGGGGCTTCCCTTGTGTGTGTGTGTGTGTGTGTGTTCTCTCTCATCCCCCCCCCTTGTAGGCTCGCCCCCCTCCTTGTAGGGATCTTTTTGACTTTGGATGAGCAAGCCCCTTAGTCATCAAGCATGACTAAGCACTTGAAGTAGGGGGTGTTCCCACAAGCATCTTAGGCAAGCTTCTCAAGGCACTTCAAGCACCTTAATCATGCACCAAGTCAAGAACCTCAAGCATGGAGCCAGTCAAGCACCTCAAGCATCTTAATCAAGCACCTCAAGCAGGACAAGCACCTCAAGCACGACAAGCACCTCGAGTTTGGGCCGGGTTCCCACCTCAAGCTCTCAGCCCTAGCTTACCTAAGGTCAAAGGACTTTTACACACATTATTGGAGGTCTTCAATGAAGCTAACCCGAAGGTCTTATGCTCCATTGGTTAGCCTTGCTCTTGATAGACCATCTCCCATTTGGGCCCCTTTTCTATTGGCCCCGTATTGAGATAGATCTGTAAGCACATATCTATATCTTAACACTTGTTCCCGTTTATTCTCCCACATTAAGTGATCAATTTAATATGAGAAAATCATTTGGGTTGGTTAGATATTAGATTTTATGACATTACCTCTCTCTTGAAATCATAGTCGTCCTCGACTATGAGGTAGAAGAGATAATGCCTTAGTCATTAGTCAATCGTACTTAGCGGGTAGAGGATCTCTTTTTAACCCTACGACATCTTTCCAAGATGGATGACTAATCCATTTGGTGCTTGGGAGATATAGCTGTCGCAAGCATGTCTACTCTTTAGTCCATTTCATTCTCCCAAAGTAGAGTGACAAATTCTACTTAGTGTTTGAGAGACGTCGTCATCACAAACATGATTCTAAGCATGCATACTAGTTAAATTTGTGCACAATTAAAAAGAGGACTAGTTTTATAAGACAAAAACATGAGTCATTTAAAAGAAATTTGTACATTTGCTTACTCTAATGTAGCATTGTAAGCATTGACAAGGTTCATACTATCCTTAAGTTGTACTCCTTGCATCCATCTAGCATCTTCAAAAGGATAATTTTTGAACTTAATAAGATACCGTCGGATTATCTTACCATGTCGTAGTACCTTGTCTTCATGCCGAAGGACAGCTTCGGGTTGTAGCACCTCTTCTTGGTCTTCAACTTCGGGAGGGTCTTCAATAATTGGTTCAATTGGTGGCTCTCCTTTGTAGGGCTTAAGTAGGCTTACATGAAAGGCATTGTGTATAAGCCAATGGTTGGGAAACTTGAGTTGATAAGCCGTCTCATTGATGGGCTTCAAGATTTGGAAAGGACCATAGTATCTTTTTGCTAGTTTAGCATAATACTTTTGATGGCCCGTAGGATTTTTGCCCGTCGTTTGCCTTAATTGAGCCTTAGGAAACTTGAGTAAGACCCAATCATTTTCTTTGAACATTAAGGCTCTTCTGTGCTTATCAGCAGCAACTTGTTGCCTTTGTTGAGAGATGGCTATAGCCTCCCTAATCTTTTGAAAAGATTCTTGTAGGTCACGGGTATACTCATCGGCGGCGAAGATCTTCCCATGTACTTTGAGTAGCAAGATACTTTTAGGTCTTCCCTCTATGATCTCGAAAGGTGCTTTCCCTGTAGAAGTATGGATAGTATTATTGTAGGCATACTCTACTAGAGGTAAATACTTTTCCCATTGTGAGCATTGATCTACTTCGGTAACATAAGTCTTGAGTAGATCGAGTATCGTAAGATTGGCTATCTCACTTTGGCCATCCGTTTATGGGTGATAGGCCGAAGAGAAATTCAATCTTGTTCCTAGATTTTCAAAGAGACCTTTCCAGAAATTACTGGTCATTCTAGGATCTCTATCTGACACGATGGATGTGGGTAATCCATGGTGCTTGAAAATCTGAGATATGAAGAGAGTTGCCATTTGATGTGCCTTAATAGTCTTTTTGACAGGAATAAAATGTGCTTGCTTGCTAAACCTGTCGACTATTGTCCATATTCCTGTATTCCCATGGATATACTTGGGTAATCCAAAGATGAAATCCATGGATATACTCTCCCATGGTGAATTTGGAATAGGCAATGGCTGGAGTAATCCAGGTTGCTTCCCTCTATCATACTTGGTCTTTTGGCATACTACACATTTTGAAACATACTCTTGTATGTCCACTTTCATGGTAGGCCAATAGAAATACGTCTCTACTCCTCGGAGAGTAGGTTGAATACCTCTATGCCCTACATATGGAGGAGCATGGGATTCATACATAACCTTCTCACGAAGGGAATGGGTAACACATAGCCTATTGCCGTGGAGAAGATAACCATCCTGCAAGGTGAATGGTTCCTCTTTCTTCCCCAAAGCAAGGGCTGACATTATGTCTCTAAAGTCAGGGTCAGTAGCATACTCATCTATCATAGAGGATAGATCATTGTGAGTAGCTATAGACACTGCATTAACTTTTGGTCGTCGTGAAAGTGCATCGGCAACTTGATTGTGCTTACCAGCTATGTGAGCAATATGGAAATTAAATTGCGAAAGAAAATTTTCCCACCTCATTTGTTTGTCGGAAAGCTTGGTTTGCATCATGAAACACTTGAGACTTTGGTGGTCGGTTCGTAGGATAAATGGAGTCCCCAATAGGTAGTGCTTCCATGTGTCTAGGGCATGTAGAACAGCTAAAAGCTCTTTCTCATAAATGCCCAAGACTCGTTCATCACTATTGATCCTTTGGCTCTCATATGCTATGGCATGTCCTTCTTGAAGCAAAACCGCTCCAAGGCAATCACCATAAGCATCACATTGGACCTCAAATGGCTTTGAGAGATCCGGAAGCACGAGGACTGGTTGGGAAGTAAGCTTCTCTTTGAGTTTTTCAAAAGCATTTTGCTCCTTAGCAGTCCATACAAACTTAACGTTCTTCTTTGTTAAGTCGTGTAGTGGTCCTGCTACTTGAGAGAATTTTGCTATGAAGTCTCTATAGTATGCACACATACCAATAAAGCTTCTTAGCTCATGTAGATTCCTTGGGTTAGGCCATTATTTTATTACCTCTAACTTTGATGGATCCATACGAATACCATCGTGAGAGATAATATGACCTAGATATTGAATCTCTTGAAGGAAGAATTCACTTTTCTTTTGGTTGAGAAAAAGTTTGTTCTCCCTCAAGGCTTGAAAAATCACTTGGAGATGTTGCTTATGTTCCTCCAAAGACTTGGAGTAGATGATGATATCATCAAAGAACACTCCAGTGAATTTACGATACGGTCTGAAAATTTTCTCCATGAGATGATTGAAAGTAGCTGGTGCATTAGTCAAGCCAAAAGGCATGACTAGATATTCATAAAGACCAAATGTTGTGCGAAACACGGTCTTTAGGATGTCTTCATCCACTATCCTTATTTGATGATAGCCACTCTTAAGGTCAATCCTACTGAAGTAGGTAGAGCCTTGTAGCTTATCAAACAAATCTTCTATCCGAGGCACGGGAAATCTATTTTTGATAGTGATATGGTTTAGTGCTCGATAGTCCACACACATACAGTATGTACCATCTTTCTTTTTCACTAAAAGGACTGGAGAACAAAAGGGAGAGGAACTAGGCCTCACCATCCCTTTGTCTACCAATTCCTGTACTTGCCTCATAATCTCCTCTTGTTGAGCTTGTGAGACTCGATAAGGAGGTTTGTTAGGCGGTGAGCTTCCTGGAAGGAGCTCAATACGATGGTCATCATCCCCTCGTTTTGGAGATAGGTCCATAGGGATATCATCGATGAACACATCTTGGAATCCTTTTAGAAAAGTAGACAAGTCTAACTCTTCTTGATTCCTATCATTTTCATTTGATGAAACATTATTAGCTTTTAGAGACTCTTTGACATAAATCATGTACGCAGAAACTGAGCTCTTCATTGATTTATCAAAAGAAAGAGGATTTACAAGTGGAATAGTGCGACCACGCTCAGTAGCATCTATATACATGTTCTTTCCCCTGTAGGTGAAGTAAATTCTCCTTTCAGGGAACTTCATGTTGGCAGCCATGCGATCAAACCATGGTGCCCCTAGGATAACATCCTGATGTTGGAGAGGAGAGATGAAGAAGTATTCTTTGTCGACATAGCTTTGGACATGAAGCCTCAACTTCCCAATCAAGGGAGTAACGGAGGCTTGTTGTCCCTTGAAATTTGCATCAGCTGTTACTATATCTCCCATCTCAAAAGCTTGAATGCCCAACTTGGTGGCCAACTCTATTGATATGAAGTTGAGAGTAGATCTCGGGTCAAACAAGATGAAGGCATCATGCTCTCTTACCTTTCCCCACTCATAGGAAAGTGATGATCCTTTGCAATGAGCATCCTCTTTTGGAGCTTCGATGGTGGAAGCCCTAGGAGTCTCATTGCGAGTATTCTTCTTGGAGCAAGAACGATAGCCATGTCCTTGCTCCCTACACTTGAAACACTTATGGTCCTTGCGAAAAGCTTCAAGCTCTTCAGGAGAGAGTTTGTTTTTACCTTTGTAAACTCCCTTCTCCTTGGACCGATTGTTGTTGTTGGAAGTGCCTTGGGAATTATTTTGAGCATTGGATTTCCCCTTTGCATCATTTTTATCTTTGTTTTCCATGGGCTTGACATTACGTCTAGCCCCTTGATGGAAATTGATGCGTGAAGCAACCATGGTGTGGTGGATTACTTAGGTAATAGTACCGGGCTGTTGAGAGTTGATGTATTTGGCCATCTCTTCAGGTAATCCCGCACAGAATTGCTGTCTTTGCTCGGCAAAGTCTATCTTTTGAAAGACAGTAGCTTTGAGATGTAAATCCCAAAACTTGTCTACATACTTGTTGATAGACTCATGAGAGAGAAGCTTCAAGCCGCGCCATTCGGTAAGAACTTTATCTTTAGTATCACTTGGAAGAAAATGCTTCATGATGGAAACTCGTAGAGTTTTCCATGTCTTTGGGGCTTCTCCATTGCCACGAAGGCTAGCCCACCATTGACGAGCTGATTTTTGGAAGTGCATAGCTACATGGCATAGCTTGGAGGACTCTGTGAAGCCCTCGTCCCCAAAGGCCACATCAAATTTCTGGATGAAGGCCAACACTTTGTCGGTAGCACCAAAGGTGCCATCATAGGTGAGAAAAGTGATACTCTTTCCTCCCTCCTTGAACTTCTTTAGCTTTTGTGACCTTCGCCATGCAGGAAATGATTTGCGAGGTCCTCCCCTCTTGTATTCTCTAGGAGAATAGCCATAACTTTAATCGGAAGAGGAGGAAGGTGAAGAAGAAGGAGAAGAGGGTGACCTCTTCCTAGTCCTTTTCTTCCTTTGTTTCCTCTCTTGCCTTTCAGAGTGATGAGGAGAAGGACTATGGGTTGCTCTTTTCCTCTTGGAAGGAGTAGGCGATCGTCTAGACCGCCGTCTTCGTGGAGCCACATCTTCAGAAGAACTTAGACTGTCATTCCTTTCTTTCTCTTTGGATTCCTCCTCTCGAATGGGAGAGAGTCTTCTTTTGGGGGTCTCTTCAAGAGGCCTCCTAAGCTCTCTCTCCTCTGGGAGAGGAAGGGAAATTCCATAAGCACGAAGTTGTTGAGTAACTTCGGCTTGCAAAACAGGGTTTCCCATAGCTTGTTGCAACCTAGTGACGAGATAATTCACAAACATGGGAGCTTCATCATTAGCACCTTCATGTGCAAAATCAAAGCTATCAATTTTCATTCTACTCTCTTGATTATTGTCAGCCATGTTAACAAAATTTATGTTTATACTTAGTGTATGCTTTGGCAATACAAAACCTTAGTTGCCACTCCTCTTAGCCTTTGAAAATCGGCTCTTAAGTATCTACACCCACGGCTCAAAGTGGTTAATTATAGAGAGTAGAGGAGTAGGTCTAACATAGCAGAGTTGCCAAGGGCTAGCTCCTTTCGGACTTCTTATGGCTCAATAATGGTAAAGCCGTAGGCAAGTCTAAAATGACTCCATTATTAAGTCCAAAGCTCCCGAGGTGTGCACCATCCCCCACATAGTGGGCTTAACAAAACCGATATTAGATCCGAGTTCCACTTACTCTATTATAATTAACAACATCAACCATTTATAGGCTACTTAAGGACCTCTCTTCTTAAGCAAGAAAAGAGAAACCAAATGATCTGATACCAATGTAATGGAATTTGCCTATTCAATTTGAGAGTAGCGGAATTTAATGAGAGTACTTTCAAGAAATGATTTTGTGAGCATAGCGGGTTGACATAATTGAAGATAGCAACATAATCATAGCAATTAGTTAACTTGGCATAGAGAATACTTTTGCAAGAGAGAGAATTTAGAGAACATGACAACAATTGAGGACCGGATTTATGTGGAGCCGGTGCCCCCTCCAATAGGCATTTGTATTATGATTTCTCCCATAAAGAGAGACTTGTTACAATACATTCTTTGTGTTCCTTGTGACCTAGGTGAAGCAATGAAGATGGAAAGCTTCATGCATCACCATCATAGCATAACCTAAACTTGAAGAAAGCTTTAACTATACCAAGCCTCAGTCCCAAGACCTCAAACACCTTCGAAGGTGGAGAGAGCTAGCAGGGAATGAGGGTAGGGAAGAGGAAGAAGAAACATTTCATACGAGAAAGAGCTAGTTCCTCACTTATCATAACTCTTGTGCTAGCATACATAATAGCATAGTAATGAAGAAGAAATAGATGGAAAGCTCAAGCATTGAAGCATGGCTCTTGGATGGGTTTGCACTCCATAGCCAAGAGTGTTGGTGTAGGCTCTCAACCTCTACTTGCTTGGAGAAAGAGAGGGAGCTCTTGCACTTTGCATAGTACACAATAAGAGTGTTTGTGAGTGTGTGTGGGTGAGTATACCCCCTAAGCACCCCCCTAGCTTTCTTGCGTCGACCCCCCCTTTTAGCTCATGCTTGAAGCTCATTGGACCCCTCCAAGCCTAGCCAATCACAAGTAGGAGCCATTACAAGCAACAGGGATAGCCTTGGGACAAGTGTCCCCCTTTCCCCTTTGAGAGAGAGGACTTGATAAATGAAAAATCAATTAATTAAATATCCTTTATTATCATTGGACCCCTTGGGTGGCCAACCAATAGGTTTCAGGCACACGATGAGGGCAACATGAAGAGGAACTTGACAAGTGTCCTTGCTGCCTCTTCAAGCTAGGGCTTCCCTTGTGTGTGTGTGTGTGTGTGTGTGTGTGTGTGTGTGTGTGTGTGTGTGTGTGTGTGTGTGTGTGTGTGTGT
This sequence comes from Adiantum capillus-veneris, assembly GCF_014529385.1. Taxonomy (NCBI): domain Eukaryota; kingdom Viridiplantae; phylum Streptophyta; class Polypodiopsida; order Polypodiales; family Pteridaceae; genus Adiantum; species Adiantum capillus-veneris. The sequence continues at coordinate 14,242,060 of NC_140932.1, read as the reverse complement.
GTGTGTGTGTGTTTGTGTTCTCTCTCATCCCCCCCCCCCCCCCCCCCTTGTAGGCTCGCCCCCCTCCTTGTAGGGATCTTTTTGAATTTGGATGAACAACCCCCTTAGTCATCAAGCATGACTAAGCACTTGAAGTAGGGGGTGTTCCCACAAGCATCTCAGGCAAGCTTCTCAAGGCACCTCAAGCACCTTAATCATGCACCAAGTCAAGAACCTCAAGCATGGAGCCAGTCAAGCACCTCAAGCAGGACAAGCACCTCGAGTTTGGGCCGGGTTCCCACCTCAAGCTCAGCCCTAGCTTACCTAAGGTCAAAGGACTTTTACACACATTATTGGAGGTTTTCAATGAAGCTAACCCTAAGGTCTTATGCTCCATTGGTTAGCCTTGCTCTTGATAGACCATCTCCCATTTGGGCCCCTTTTCTATTGGCCCCGTGTTGAGATAGATCTATAAGCACATATCTATATCTTAACACTTGTTCCCGTTTATTCTCCCACATTAAGTGATCAATTTAATATGAGAAAATCATTTGGGTTGGTTAGATATTAGATTTTATGACACATAGTTATGGTTGTTAGTAGATTCTGTAAGGTGTCATGTTTGGCATAACAGTTTTTGCAATGTTTTATTGTGTGTCTATTGTGTTGAAGTTATTGATCGACTTGTTGGTGCTTTTGTCATTATCTTGAAAGAGACACCTAATATCTTCCATGGAAGCAAATGTGATCTGTTGTACTCAATGTTCTTTTGTCAAATACACTTGACTTTTGTCCCAATGTATATACTCCTTGTATTTGTGTTTTCATGGTGAACCCAGTATTAGTTGATTATCAAGGGAGTCTGAAGGTAGTACAAAGAAGTTATGGAGACATGGTAATCCTTTGATGTGTAGCATGCACTCCACATAGCTTGGGGCAATAGTGGCAAACCCATTAAATTCTATGAATGTCCTTTGCAATGGTTGTTGGATCAACTCCGGCATTTTCTGGTATAGATCTCAACTAATTATATTCAAATGCACACCAGAATCTACTACGACATGAATAGATAACACGTTGGCTCCTAGATTTGTAGAAATATAAGAATCTAAACTTTCTTTGTCCTCCTCTATGCTCGTTAGTTGTTTTGCTGGTAACTTCAAATAGCTTTCACTTTCTAAAGTTCTCCAGCATTTGTTTTCTCTTTGAGACTTGTTATTTGGCTTCTTCTTACGCCTACGGAATGACTTTGTTATGCTTTTCCTTCTTGTTTTTAATTTCATTTTCTCTTTCAAGCATTTCTTAAGTTAGCTTGAAGTGATATTTTTTAAATCTACAACCGTTGATCCAATTGGACATTTCCTATCCATCCAATGTAGCAAGTTTTATGGTCCCACTTTTAGTGATATAGAATGCATCACAAATCGTACCATACCTTGCTTTTTCTATAAAAAAAAGTCTTTTGGTGAAGAGTGTAATAAAGCATATATTAATTAAGGGCAAAATCCTTAGATTTTACATGCTTCTCATGAAACTCTTTTGTGCATCCCTTTTGAATAGAAATCTCATCCTAGATATGCATACACTACACACTAGTCTCTAGCTCTCGTGTTACATCATCATCGGTTTTCCATACATGATCATCTTGTTTTTGAATTTCATTTATCAAGCAAAAAGGAATCAAGTCTAGAACATTCTCATCACAAACTTTTGTAGGGGCGATCTCATTGACATGCACATCTAAGGTGGCCAAACTTTGAGTCCTCTCCAAGGGTTTCATTCTTTCGTTCAAGAATGGTTCAGGTATATAATAAGAATCTTCAAACAATCTATCCCCTCTACACTCCTCTTTTACAAGGCTGTCACATTTAGAAGCTCACCCATCATGGTTGTCACTTGGAAATAGTGGTTGGTATCACAATACTAGTCTTGGTCTTTCAACTCCTAGCTGAGGATTCATTGGTCCAAAAGCATATCTTGGTGGTGGTGGTGCTAACCTATTCTACTGATATTGAGGATTTAGTGGTGGGTTAGGCTGGTATTGTAGGTTAGGTTGATAACATCTTTCCCTAACTTGACCTTTGTTATAGTAACATTCCTTGGTAGTATGATTTGTCCACTTGTTCTCAATGGCACACCACTTTTGTCTAGGACATTATTGTGGCAACACGGGACATTGATGTGTGACCGGATGATCTCCTCCACATGTCAAGCAATGTCTTAATGGTGGTATTCTCTAGTTTTGGACTCTAAAAGTCCGACAAAATCATTCTTACTCTCTTTCAATTGGATAATGAATCTATCCCAAGCTCTTCTTTGGCTTCAAAGTACTTATACTTAAGGGTAGGTTTCTCCTCATCTTCTTAGGGATAGATCAAGAGCATCAAAGGCCTCAACATGTATTCCTAAATGTTTGTAAATAAAGTGCCAAGAAATATTCTTAAGTTCTCCTTTTGCATCAACAAATTTCGTGGCAACCTCACAAGTATTACTAAATGTTTGTAAATCAAGTGCCAAGAAATCTCCTTGTGTTCTCCTTTTGTGTCAACAAATCCCTTGGCAACCTCACAAAAGTTTTCAATGATTGCAAGATAATAGTCCTTCCTAAGGTTGACAAGTACTGGATATTCTGAAGAGAAATGAGGTCCTTGCCATTTACATGGTAGGAGGGAATGGTTTGTTACCATGTATATTTGGTAGTGATGTGTGTCAACACACTGAGTACCATTGGGGCACTTTTTCCCTCACTAAAGGAGTTTTTCTCTGTGCTTTGTATGTACATCCATCAATCTAGGGCTATCTTATCTTGAATTTGCACACTTAATAATACATTCTTTGTTATTGGGAAAAAGCATGGACGAGGCACATGCCTCAGTGGAAAAAAACATAGACGAGAGAAAGCAGGGATACATTAAGAGTCCAAAGGTTTGGGAGGAGGAAGGGCTTATTAAAGATTAAGTGCACCCATGTGATTGGGTGTTTTTCTTTTAATCCCTGCTTCCTTTCTCTTTTCCTAAATTTGCAATATTGTGATTGAGGCTATGCTTTGATTCCTTTGGTTAAATGGATTTGGGGTTTGAAGTAGATGGAAGTTTAAGGGAGAAGAGGGTATGTGTACTGCTAAGGGGATATTTTGGAGAGGAATTGCGTTGTTTGGAAGAGATGGAGTGAAATAATTTAGGTTTTTTGGAGGGGGCAAGTTTGAGGGAGGGGATGTCGAAGAAGGTGGCTTGTGTGTCTTGAAGTTGGTGGTTTTGGAAGAGGCTTGATTGAAATAGCACTATGCATGAGAGCGCTAGAGGGACCAAAGGTGTTTGGATTCTTGGAGAGAGAGGCTCTAGTTAAAAGGAAAGGTGCTTTAGAGGAAGGGTAGGGTGAGGATGTGAGCTTCTAGATGGAAGGGGGTGAGAGGTTGCAATAGGGCGGTTTTTGCTAATGGTGATTTTATGGGGGGATGTGAGTTCATTTGTTTGCTAGCTTCAAGCTTCACAGTCTCTTTGATTGTCTCCTCTTTGGGGAGTAGGGTGATTTCCTCCATGGTTGAGTGGATGGTCCCGATGCAATTTAAATGGGTCTTCATAATGTGGGCTTGCATTTGGGAGAGGAAGACTTGGAGAGGATTCCTTCCAATGGTGTTGCGAGGTGAACGAAAGGGGTAAGGGGATAAGAGAGAGTTTCTTTGTGAGACTTGAGAGGGTGGTTAGCCACACATGTCTCGTAATCATTCATTTTGGTGCTGAGGTTTTAGAGTTGAATTTTCTTGGCTTGAATGAAGTAAGGGAGGTAGGCAAGAAGCACATTTTTTGATACTTGATATGCTTAACCTTTCAGCTTTGCATGGCATGCCTCATGATGATTGGAGTACATATTGGATAAAAGCTTACCATTAAGTTTGAGGTTTGAATGGAGTTAACAAATACTAGACTAAAATGATGGATTCTCTTATGAGAAAGTTGTTTCACTATTATGGAAATAATGATAAGTGAATGTGTTGAAGAGATTGGCAAACATGCAGATAGACAAGAGGGTTTCTAAAAACATCATAGCACCATGATCATGGAGGGAAAGGTAAATTATTGTAATGTTTCTTTTTGTGGGCTTCAAAAAAACTTTTACTATGGTTTCCCAACAAGATCTTTGGAGATGTATAGAGGGACTCAAAGTGCCAAGTGAAAATAAGCATCCAATTTCTTATATTTATGAGAAAATAAAATGTTGAGTGCGTATGGGAGAGAAAATTTCATAATTTTTCATGATTACTATAAGTTTCAAGAAAGGGTGTGTCTCATGGGGTCTTTTTACAACATATGTCACATCTTACAAAGGTCCCAATACTAAAATATCAATCTCACAAAACAAGTGACTCAACTAGGGATGAAGGCACACCACGAGGATGACAATGTCGTTTTTAAACACAATACACTTCATGGAAAAATTTTATTAACTCTTTAACTATGGAAAGCTTGATTTCTACCTCTTTGATCTAATCACACACATCCACATGCAAAACCATTAGCAAATCAACTCTGATCAACACCAAACTTGGTAGGAACAATCCTTCCTAGGTCAGAAACACTTTTGGACCAATAAACCTAAAATTTGTAGACTAGGAAAATATGTGATTTTCTACAATTGCAAAATCAAAGGTCACCAAATCTAATGTCAGCCACACCCAAGAGGTGCTCTTAAGCTAGGAATTTGATTCAATTGATGGGATCTCAAAAAAACACTTAGATAGTGAGATATGTTACCTAAAAGGTCATGGGAGTCGATGCGTGGATCTCGCAAAATGCTTGCAATGTAGATATCAATGTGTAGGGCGCCTTAAGGCTAACACAATGATAGTCTCCGCTTATCGATATGATAACCATGTGGTGCGATGCAAAGGGATGAAATCTTGATAGTAAGAGGGTTCTCACAACGTATAGAAAAAACCTTTTTGCTTGAACTTACTTATGAATTAAGCTCCTCAAACTCTTTACAGAGAATCATTTTATACCTTGGCTAAGAGTCTCAAATGTACAAGGGCTATTTCTTCTCCAAATAATGAGTAAATTGGTCCAATAAAATGTCTATTTATTGAAACAAATTGGAAGATCATAGCCCCAATTCCACATTAACAAAAAAGTGAGAGAAAATGTAATGGTTTTTTGTGGGAAAATTACTTTCAACTTTGTGTTACAAACGTTCAAAATCCTCTTAAGAATCTTCTTTTTTAAAGCAAGAGTCCGTTGTTGAATTGTTCCAACACTCCCCCCTTCTCCTTCATGTCATCCCTAACATGAGTCAAGGTTTGAAATTTAGGAGGCTCTTGTCAAGATTTCTTTGTCTCCTTGAGGATAGTGAAGACCGATAACCATAGCTACGCTTCACAGTAGTTTACTTTCCTGGGAAAAATTCGGCAGAGTTTCCCTTGTAAACTGACCTCTGAACCAATATCAACCTGTCAAATGAGCCAAGAAAGCTTCAGATTCTACATAAATTCCAGCAGAGTCTCCTTTGTAAAATGGCTCTGGTGTACTAAAAAACAGACCAAAAAACAGCTCAAAAACACTGTCTCTCTGACACTGTAAGTTGTGGGTAAACCTGTCCTGCACCTGTACTGTCTCTGACTGTCCTGTCACTGTCCTGTAAGCATAGACTGTGACAATGCCTCAACGGCAGTAAAGCAAAGATGCAATCACAACTGTCTAACTCACAGTCAATACATCCTAGCTGCCTATCTAAGGGTGCTCGAGGGATCGCTCCAAGACCTGTATCACCGAAAGAATCTCAACATTCGAGAATCCCCCAGCTCAATAAAACCTCACTCGATCGTCAACAAAGGCTGCAGTAAATCTGACAATACATAGACTTCCCACAAAGTCATACATCCACAAATTTCCCACTGTATGCTGTAACCGCTGCGGCGGTTGTTTGCTGCGTGACTCACAGCCAGCAAACCCTCAACAGACATACATCATCTCTGACAATACATCCCATGTGGAAGTACCTGCAATGTCAGGATGAAATCTGGAATATCAAGCAGCAAACACAAGCTACCTGATGAACTAGTGGATGTCGCCTACAGTCTGTGTGTAGATGCGCCCGTGTCGTATGTGACACGCCTCCAAGAACTGTGAGCCGTCCTTCGATGTGCAGACAGCCACAAATCAACACTCTGGGAGTGCCGATATCCTCAACACCTGCAGTCGTAGGCCGAAAACCCCAAATTTGCAGAGTCGGATCTGCACCTGCTGAGACCACGTAGTCGAAAATGGCCTGCGCAGACCATTGTCGAAGCCGAACGGTGACCGAGATGAACTCATAATGAAATTCTGAGCACACCAAGTCCTTTGGGATTTCCCACGAGATTTGGGGCTGTGTCTTCGCCTGTCGAATTTCACTCCAATCTGAGCTGGTGACTCTAGCCTCCTGCAGTGCTGCCCCGAGCCTCGATCTGAGCTCTGATACCAATTGAAGGAGTACGAGCGGAAGTGCGACGCGAGAGAGAGTGCGAGAAGAAGAGCACGACGATATGGTGAACTCGCTCTACTGTAATGTGTAGAGCATAGTGAGTTCTTATTAGGTTTTAACAAAAGAATATGTGTACATACCTGGCGGCCCGCCCACTTACCTGGGCGACCACATTGGGCTTTATACCCCAACACTAACAAGTGCTCCAATCCTGCGAACACCTGATTGGAATGTACCTTTTCATGTGCATATTGATGCATCAAACTTTGCTATTGGGTGTGTTCTAACTCAACCAGGAGAACATAAATTGGACTACCCTATTAGCTTTGCAAGTCGCCAATTAAATGATGCCGAGATGAACTACACTACTACAGAGCACGAAGGTCTAGCTATGATTTACGCAGCAAAGAAATTTCGCTATTACCTTCTTGCTACCAAGTTTGTGTTTTATGTTGATCATCAAGCATTGCTATATTTGGTAAACAAGCCGTGTTCCACAGGTCGAATTACACGATGGTTGTTAATTCTTCTTGAGTTTGACTTCACCGTTGTTGTGAGGCCTGGGAGGAAACATGTCATGGCGGATCATTTATCTCGTATCCCTAATGGCGAAGCTCCTACGGGGGTTGATGATGAATTGCCTGATACTCCTTTGTTCATTGTTGAGACAATGCCTGAATGGAATGAAAAGATTGTTAACTTCTTAGTTAATGGTTTTCCACCCAAAGAGCTGCGAAAAGATATAGCTCGAAAATTAATCAAGGAATGCGAATCCTATTGCTTACTGGCTGGAACTCTCTATAAGAGAGGAAAAGATGATGTTCTTAGACGCTGTGCCCGCGAGGATGAGTATTTATATATTCTACAAGAGGCACACATGGGCGTAGCTGGTGGTCACTTTTCAGGAAAGTTGACTGCCCGAAAGATCTTACACTCACGCTATTGGTGGCCCACTCTGTTTAAGGATGCATCACTTTTTGCAAAGGGATGTGATGAATGCCAACGCTTCAACAAGCCACAAAGAAGGGATAGGATGCCTCTACATCCCATCAAGGTAATCCAACCATTTGAAAAGTGGGGCTTAGACTTTGTAGGACCGATTAGTCCGGCTGCACGTAACACGCAATCACGATATATCATTGTGGCTACCAACTATGTAACCAAATGGGCTGAAGCAAAAGCAACACGAAAGGCGGATGCAAAAACAACAGCTAAGTTCCTCTTTGAGAACATTATCACACGTTTTGGATGCCCCTTTGAACTTGTGAGTGACAATGGAACTCATTTTATAAATGAAGTAATAAAAGAACTCACATCAAACTTCATGATATCTCACCACAAGTCTACACCCTATTATCCCCAAGCAAATGGCCAAGCTGAGAGTACCAACAAAACTCTCATCTCCATTTTGATAAAGACAGTTGAGGCTCATCGCACTGATTGGGACCTAAAGCTTACATCAGCTTTATGGGCTTATCGTACTGCGTATAAAGTTGCTATTAATTGTACACCGTTTAAGATGGTGTATGGCCAAGAAGTAGTTATGCCATGGGAGTTTGTCATTCCTAGTCTTCGAGTAGCTTCTCAAGGAGGTTGGGATGGTAACCCCTTAGTGGAGAGATTACATATCCTGGAAAGGCTAGATGAAGAGAGGCAATTAGCTGTGCGAAATGCTCTAGTGGAGAAGGATGGGAGAAAGAAGTGGTTTGATAGCCATTTAAAGGATAAAGACATCAAGGTTGGTGATAAAGTTCTTATGTACGGGGTACGTAATGAAAAGAAGAAATTGAAATACGCTGGTAAGGGACCATATCGAGTGTGTGAAATTACCCTGCAAGGTTCCGTTCGTGTGGAGACTCTAGATGGAGTTGAAACCATTGGATTCCTTAATGGGAGTAAATTCAAAAGATATTATGATCCTCTAAGCCAGGAAGAGTTGCAAGCCATCCATCAAAAGAAGGCTGCCAAGGAACAAGCAGAGCTTAGAAAAATCCAAGCAAGAGTTGAGGCTCGAGAATGACAACAACGTCTTAGATGCCAACGAGAGGCTAATCTGGGAATCACGCAAGCATTTTTCGAGGACACAGATGACGACTCATTAGAATCTGAGCCACCCCTACGATACCCAATTGAGCTAAATAGCCCCTATGGAAAAGTACTATACAATGCCTTATTAGATACGGGAGCTAAACACAATTTGTTATCCTATGGAGTTTGGTGTCAATTAGGGAAACCGACCCTATCCCCGAGTACGATGCAAGTCAAGGGCATTAATAAAAAGAAAACTGCTATTCTTGGAGTCCTTCAGACCCCTGTTGTCTATGACAATGGAAGCATAGTGCAGAGGTTTCTAGTCATGCCCGCGGGAGCTATGGAAGGCAACGTAAACCTGGGACGCACGTGGATGTTGGCAACCAAATGCACTATTGATTGGGATACTGGTAGTGTCACGACGCGACCACCGACTCTTACCCTTATCATTCAAGCAAAGTCACCTACGTTGCAAACTCTAGCAAAATTGAAGGATAGCCAACATTCACAAGCCAAGGTGGTTAACTCGTCTTTGCCGGCTACCCATGAACCTAGCACTTCAACACTTGTAGTTGCAGAAAGCAGTAATATTGCAAGTACTCAACCTGCACGACCTAAGAGTACATATCAATGGGTCCCCAAGGCCTTACTTCCAACTACCTCAACCCTCCCATCCATTCCAAGAAAAAATTTCCCTGGAAAACTAAGAGCGCGCTCTAGGAGAGTCAAGACCAAATCACGATGGATTCCAAAACGACTATTAGAAGCCCAAGGCTACTATGATGGAAATGAGAAAATTTGGGTACCTAAACGTAAAATGTGTCCTTCCCTATGGACAACAAACCCATATGAGTCAAAAAGTGTAACGCTAAAGCCAATGGCAGACCGTGGGAAGGGAAAGATCACAGAATGCTACACACCTAGTCCAGAGCTAGTTTGGGCTCCAAGGCAAAACCAATTTATTCCACCTAGCTCAGGAAGGGGGGAGTTCCATGAAGCTTCTAGCTCCTCATGTAATACATCCATAGAGGTAAAAGCTTCTACACAGCCTCCATCTATACTAGTGGACCTCCATGAAGCTACAAAAGAATCCACACCTCCCAGTGTTCAAGAATCACCTGATGAACCACTTCAAGTTCAATCCTGGGAGAGTACCTTACCACCCTTGCAGCTTGACAAGGCACCTAGGGTAATAAAAAACTATTGGTTAAAATCCTCACCCATTACCAACTGGAACAATTGGTTTCAAAGGGTGACAAGCTCATTTCAAACGGTATGATCTACCCAAGGAAGGGGGGAGTGTTTGTGGACAATCCATTATTCACTTGTTTCCCTCTCAACCTTTTTCCCTGACCTCTCAATTCCAATCTTAGGGAATGAACATATAAAGCTTTATACTCACCAAAAAAAAAAAAAAAAGAGCAAGAGCAATTAGCAAACGAGTATGCACAATAAAAGTCAAAACATTGACTCAGACCTACACATGTCACATCTGGTACAGTGAAACACCAGTGTTCAAGAATCACCTGATGAACCACTTCAAGTTCGATCCTGGGAGAGTACCTTACCACCCTTGCAACTTGACGAGGCACCTAGGGTAATAGAAAACTACTGGCAAAAATCCTCACCTATTACCAACTGGAACAATTGGTTTCAAAGGGTGACGACATCATTTCAAATGGTATGATCTACCCAAGGAAGGGGGGAGTGTTTTTGGACATCCATCATTCAATTGCTTCCCTCTCAACCTTTCTCCCTGACCTCTTAATCTCCGATCTTAGGGAATGTATATATAAAGCCTTATACTCACAAAAACAAGATAAAAAAGTAAAAGAGCAAGAGCCATAACACAAATCATAAAAACAAATTATGCACAAGAACACGACCCTTGTAATATTTGCACTCTAACCATCATCTATTTGCGTGTACAGATATGGCTAGTACGCTAGAGTCATCCACTCCTGCCTTGGGTGAGAGGTACCCTCGTTACTTTTCACAAATATTTCACATGGTCTTTCCAGTGCTTGCATGTGAATGGGATTTGATAGGTACGCTAGCATGTGAGAGGAATTATGAGGAGTTAGAATGGCTGATACGTCTCTTGACCACGTCTGATCCATACTTAGTAGAGAGCGTTTCTCCCATTGCACAAGCCTACCCTTTTGACCAAGATGACTATAGGCGTCTAGTGACCTTCTTAATAAACATGGGCACCTATGATGAGGAAGAAAATTTACACGACTACACGGATGGCACATATGGTCTCATGGATGATGAATTTGTTTATCTCGACAACGAGGATAGGGGTTTAGCCTTAGGGTTTCCCCCCAACCTCTACAATATCCTATTCCCTTGACTCTCTAGGGGGAGTGCAAATAATTAGGTTAGGGTTCCTTATGTTTTTTGTTGTGTTCAATAAGTGTTAGTACCTTTTTCCACTAATGTGCCTCCTGGAGGTATTCCTTTTGTTTCCTAGTGTGTACAGGAGCGTGTTGCTATTGGTAGGATTTGGACCTTCATGGAATCTTTATCTCGACTCACTCTTCAAATCAAGCGCGACCATCGACACAAACAGGTGTTTCTTGTCCATTAGCATTGCCCCTTATCTTTTTTGCATCTATGATTGTCTGCTTTGATTGTGATTGGTAGGATAATATCTAGCACATTTTCTTAGTAACAAACATTTAATTCAATGTAATTTTTTGTCATAATCACTTGTCTAGGTTTAAAAATCAACCAGTTCGACTAAGCTAGTTTGATCAAGTTAGGTGTTCGAGATCTTCTCTTAATACCATGGGGAATGCATTCCTAATAATCAATGGTTACTTAGGTTCTTAATCCGATTTAGGCAGCATTGTGTGAAATGTACTAGGGCTTTCTAGTGGGCTTGACCCTATTGACCTTTAGCTTAAGTATTATAAAGGGAGTTTACTAGTGTGATGATCCTGGGGAGGTGTATCAGTGTTATATGACCCCCCAAAGTTACAAAATTAAATTGCTGAAAATGAACAAACAAAAAATCAAAGTGCCACAATGTAAAATCTTAAGCTGGAAGGGAAATCTCAGCTTGATTTGGTACTTCACTCACATGTATTGCCTATGGTACTAGAGCCCTAGAGGTTCCCAATGTGGGCGCTTTTCCTTGAAAAGCAAAAAACCCAAGGCATACAAAATAAGCACACACATCAAAATTGAATCACTGTGAAAAGACTTTGGGGGGTCAAAGCAAAGGTAATCAGTCAGGCGATGATTTCATGAGAAATTCCTTTAATCGTAGCTTAACTACAACGTCCTCTAGGTATAGCCTCTAGTCAGCCCTCGAACATGAAATAATTGGCTCTTGCGATTAAATAACTTAATTAACCAGAGAAAATTAAGAAGCTTACCCATGGTATTAATAGTCGATCTCTAGTGCCTTTCGACCGTTAAATTAGTGACCCCAGACTTGTTTAATTTTTTACCTTTACATCTGTTTATGCATTTGATTACATTGCAATTTAATGCTTATTGCTGACAAATTGTTTAAAATTCTGTTACCAATCAATTGTCTGCCTAAAATTGCATATGCTTTTTAATCGCTTATGAGAATGTAATTACCGTGCAATGTTGTTTGATTTTGCAGTGACTGAAGAAGGCTAAGGACATTCATCTCAAATTCTCTTCCACCTCGACCAACGAGCTTCAACTCAATAGCTTCCGAGGACGGAATCTACATCAGGAAGGGGGGCATGTTAACCCTCACGGCTCACGGACACCCTATCACCTACGAGACGGACGTTGTAACCTACGGTGGACATTGTATTATTTATTTGGTAGAGTCAGGTACCGGGCTTGTCGGTCCAATAGGAAAAGGGTAAGAGTGATCGCCGATGAGAGGCGCACTCTAACTGGGACATTCAAGGGATTAGTTGGCTAAGCATGGGCGCCCAAGTGTGAATGGGGTGAGCTCATATAAAAGCCAACTAAACCTAAAATTCACTCATTCTCTCATTTGTGCAATAGAAGAGTGCTCTTGCTCCATCTCCATCTCCATCTTCTTCTTCTTCACCTCTTTGTGTGTGTGTGTATGTGAGAGAGAGAGAGAGAGAAAGAGAGAGAGAGAGAGAGAGAGAGAGAGAGAGAGAGAGAGAGAGAGTGCGATCGAGCATTGCGGCGGCACGATGGCGGTGAAGCGGTTGAGCGCGACGTAGCGGCGTCTCCTTCTTCTTCGCGGTGAGTAATCCTCCACGGCAAGAGCATAGAGCGGTGAGTGACACACCATTGCCCTCTTTTGAGCTTACTAGTTAAGCTAGTTGTGTGCTTGGAGCCGTCTGTGGCTCGCACATAGTGTTAGGCAAGTCCCTTGCTTCGACAGTGCGGCAAGAAGCGCACAATATACCTCCCACATCCATAGACACGCTCATAGCTCAGGGAGCTAAACACATAGATATCTGGATGAGAGGCTCTCTCTATCCTAAGAATCCAATGACTAATGCGTCTCCACCGTTTGTCAATCCTACAAGCTTATTGACCTTTGCTGGTGATAGAGAAAAGGGCCTTTTGGGTTATTGTAAATCTCTTACAAGGGAAGCTAAAACTTATAAGGGCATTCTCCAAGCTCAACAATGTGAGATTGTTCGTCTTTCACATTTACATTCTACAGATCAGGTTACCATTTTGCAACACAAAACAGAGGTACAGGAACTGAAAGGAAAGGTACGAATTTGTCAAATTAAGGACACCATCTTGGGAGGTCGTATCCGAAAGAAGAAATTGCGCAATCTTGAAACATTGCAGGTTGCATCCGGAGGTCTTAAGAAAAGAATCCGAGCATTAAGGTGATGCTTCTTGGTTGGCTACATTGTCTTAGTTAAGTAATCTTTTTGTTTTTTCTTGTTATGCATTTTTTTCATGTGCCTAAATAGTGTTAGTGAAGTAAATTTTCTGTTATTTACTTATGCATTGTCTTCATGTAGAGATTCAATCTATCCTGACAAGGAAAACATTGACCCCAAAGCCAATATAGGAAAGAGACTGAAGCGGCTTATAAGTAGAAGCCTGGCAGCAGATATAGTACATGACAAGAAGTTTAAGGTACTACAACAAAATGTAGTGGACCGCTTTATTTCAGAGAACTCAGTGCCTGCAAAAGAGATACAAGGCACACTTGATTCACTTGGTGTAAGCAAAAGAGGATATTCGGCTATACAAAAATCTGTCTCATCCATCTTTGTTAAGAAGGGTATAAAATCCAAACTTTTACCATCAGCCTCAAGTGTTTGGAAAGAGAGGCTTCAACTTAACGAGGCACAGGGAGACTATCTTGGACATCCCTTTCATATTAAAGCAACTTACAGTGGCCATGGAGCAAACATGGCATATGATGAGTGCAATAATATTTTTATGGACCTGCAGATGTTACTGAAGAGAATGGTGGAGTTTTACAACATCACATTTGAAGAGTCACGAGGGGTATTACATTTTGTGTTAAAAATGGATGAGTGTGAGCTTGTTAAAGAGAAAAAGCTAGAGCGTGTTACTATTACTTTAATGAATAGAGCCCTCTCAAAGTGTCCCAGTGATGATCCTTTGTATTTTAGTGTTCAATCAGAATCTAACATATGGTGGCTTGGTGCGTTTGAGGTAAGCGAGATTCTCAGGTAAGCCCAAATGTTCAGATCTACTTAAGTCTCATTTATTTTGTGTTGCAGGTAAAGAAACAAGATCATGAGATTCTATATTGGGTGTTCCATCGAACTAATATTCCGGAGGTGATTGATCGACAGACTAACTAGGGAGAGGTACTATGTCTAGATGGAAGGGGAGACTTTCAAGTTCAGTGGCATCTTGCAGGTGACCTCAAAACATTAAAGTGCATGTATAATTGTGGAATGGGTGCAATGGAAAAGTCGTCGTGTTTGTTCTGCATGGAGCCTGCAAAGGTCATGGACCCAAAGTGGTGGAGAAAAGCTCCAACATGTCACATTGAGGACCCTGCTTTTCGATCGGTTTTGAAAATACAACTTGTGAATGTCCACATCTGTACAATGCGTGCCCTTTGTAGAATTGTGGAGAAATTTCTCTACTTATATATCGGTTTTGCTTGGAAAATTAAGAACTCAGCAGAGCGACAAGTGGCCCTGCTTCATGGTGCTTCATGGTGGCAATGTGAAAATCCAGCGGGATGAAAAGAGATCAACTGCTGAGAAGGATGTCCCATGCAAACCATCCATCGGTGGGGTGAAGGCACGGAGGTTTTTATCTAAACCCCAAGGAATACGAGATCCGAAGCTAACAAAACATGGAAAAATATATAACACATCTAATGTTAGCAAGGTAGAGTATCAGAGCTGGAAAAAGCTACATATTGTAGTCAAAGACCAAGAACCAACTACTCGTAACACGAAGGCTGAGGTTTGGCGATCAATAGACATCCTATTTTTGATGTGCGACAAAGATGACTGGTCACAAGGTGATATGAACAAGTTCAAGGAGAATCTCAACCTTCTCAAAAAATCATTCAAGACAGCATGGACAGACACCCAGATTACTCACTACATGGTATTATGGTGTATTTGATTCTCTTTTATGTGCAACTATGTGAGTGTAAAAAATTCTAACTAATCTGTTTTCATATCCAACACATCATTTTCAATCATTTACCATATTTTATACAAAAGTATGGGAACCCGGAAATATGGAATACCCAAGGGATGGAAAAGTCTCATTACATGGCGAGAAATGCTTATTTCAGGCACACACGACATGGTGGCTCTCGAATCAAGGCTAACAGTTTGAGAGAACTATTTGAATGGTTCTATCGTAGAATCATTCATCGAATGCAGGCAAAAGAAGTCTTGGCCTCTTCAGCAACAGCAAAAGCCATTCGACATTTACAACAACAAAAAGTTAAAAGATCAATGGCATACAACAACTCCGGTGCTTGTAAAAGTCAACGAAGGTGGAGAGAGACAATGGTGTATGTGAACCACAAGTGGAGAAAGATACTTTGAGTGGATGACATTGTACAAAATTTCTGTAATACATGATCTTATACAATTGCTACTTGAAGTGTATCAAGATTTTGAAGGTTCAATTTTGTTTTTTGGCACATCACCCTTGTAACAAATCATGAGATGTTTCCCAAACTCTAAAAGTTCATCTGGGTTTTGTCTACCAAGAGCTAGTGCCATTGCTGTTTAAGTGTAGTAATACGCTGCCCGACCACATGTATAGCCCGGGCAGTAACCAAAACAATCTCTGGCAAACACTTTGTCCACAAGAATGACTTTATCTCCACTTTTGGGCAGCACGGGTCCACCCAAGAAGCGTGATAGTGTCTTTAATGTGTAAGTTGCTATTGAACCCTCTTGTGACATGGAATTGTGAAAAACTACTATCGGCGACTCGCAAAGCTTTGAAAGGTACTGTGCTAGGGCCGCATCCCTTCCACGATACTCTCCAGTCCGCCGTCGAAGGAAGTCATCCTTGTCAGCAATCCAAGACTGCACATATCATGTCTGAGTAAAGTACACACACACACACACACACACACACACACACACACACACACACACACACACACACACACACACACACACACACACACACACACACACACACACACAGAGTTACCATGAAGCTCTCATCATGCAGAAAGGGGTTTTCCTGCCACACGTCTACAGATGTAGTTGACCGCTGACCTGAATGGTTAAACCAATCCTCCACTTCTTTGTTACTTGTTGATGGTCTTAGGCTTTGTCTTATTGCGTGGAAGGTGGCTTCATCAGGTAGTGTCTCCTTGTATTTTTCAGCTTTCTCAAAGCATCTTCGAAGGCATTCCATTGGATTGCTGGATGTTTCCATTGCCTCATCATCACTACTATCCTCTGAAACAAATCCACTCCTCTCCTCTTGGACTCTGGAAATGATAGCCAGGGAGAAGTCCTCCCTTAAATAAAAGATGCTTTGCACATCATGTAAAAAGATATAGGTCCTGTCTCCAATCCTAAAGTCAGGTAGAGCAGGCAGCATCATCTGAGCATGCTTCTCAGTGAAGTTACTGACATCCAAAGGTAGTTTGATTTTTGTGGTTTTCAGAGAGAGAATCTTACTTCTTTGTACTTCAATTGCCTCAACCTCAAGGTCGACTGTATCTTCAACCTCCTCGACTTCTTGTATATGTGTTGTCTCCTCGCATTCTTCATCTGGTGCTGCATCCTGCTCCTCTAACACCTCATCAGGATTCTGCATGAGAAATCCAAACAGGCAGTTAGGATTCCTGAATAAGTTTGCACTCTTTTTGGTGCAAAGGGCAGGCTGAATGTCGGCAAGCAGGTGGTAATTCCCTATACTTCTTCAGTCCCTCTCCCTTTCCACCGTAGTCATTAAATGCACAACAGTCATACTGGGTAGAACAACCCTCCCTACCTGCACCATCAATTCAAATTTATCTCTGTAGGACTGCAAGAATTCATTGTGCTGAGCTAAAAGGTCTTCAATGTCAAATTTTGGGTTAAACATAGAATGAACTAGATCATATTTGTCCCCAGCACCACAAGATGCTGCAAAATCGAACAGCCTCTCATCAGTTGCAGCTGGGTCTTCCAGAGAAGGCACATCCTCTTTGGCTTTACCTTTACTTGCATAGGGACTGCTTTCTAGGACATCTACATCATCTGAGAAGTCTATATTCCTCTTTCTTGTATTTTTCTTGACAAGTACTGTAGAGGGTGAGCGACCCTTGTAGGGTGAGGGATCCTCTTGGCCTGGTGACCTCTCTGAATCATCTTCACCAATTGACTCTTCTTCAGATATGTCATGACAAAAGTCCATAGTTCTTTTGGCAGAAACATTAAGCAAATGAGCCTGCAAAGGCTGAAATCGTGGCACAAGCTTTGGGTCTGGTTTCAGCCTCTTCTGCCTACTGGACCTTAATCCTATTCATCAGGAAACATGAAAAGTCTCTCTCTCTCTCTCTCTCTCTCTCTCTCTCTCTCTCTCTCTCTCTCTCTCTCTCTCTCTCTCTCTCTCTCTCTCTCTCTCTCTCTCTCTCTCTCTCTCTCTCTCTCTCTCTCTCTCTATTTGTCTCTTTGTACTAAAGGCGCGCAGTTACAAAAACATACTCTTTGCAACTCTCTACGTGCGCCTTGAGTACTATTGAGAGAGAGAGAGAGAGAGAGAGAGAGAGAGAGAGAGAGAGAGAGAGAGAGAGAGAGATGGCAGGTGTCATGAATGTACTATAGGCGCGCGGAGAGAGCTGCAGCCAGTGTTTGGTTGTCTCTGCGCGTCGTTAGTACACGGGGATAGAGAGAGAGGGAGAGATAGATAGATAGATAGTTCTATTATCGTCCTGGGAGGTCAAATATGACCTATGGGACCAAATGAACATGTCACGTGGTGTGAGTGGAGTTCATAAGTGACTCTCGATGCCCAAAAATGGCTGAAATGAGCGTCGCAATAGAGAGTCCACATCGTGGTTGGGAGAGGAAGGTATGTAGGGAGAGATCATGGCTGAATATATGGGAAAAAGAGGACCTAATGTGGTCAAAAGCTGAGCACTCAAGTAGTGTGTGGTACTCACTCTCTCACACTTGACGAGGGCATAAGGTGCAAAGTCTCGCAGCGTAGAGAATGGGAGCTAAGACGAATGGAGGTAATGGTGCGGATCGCACTCAACGGGATGGGCTCAAGGATGTAGGAATGGGTTCGGTTACCTCGTTCCGAGAAGAAGAGAGATTTGTAGTTTGGGGCAACGTGTGTGGTGTAATGGCTGAAGCGAGAACCTCCGGATTTGTCCCAAGCCGTGATACATTGGCGTTGTAAGAAGGCCTCATTAACTTGGGAGTCGATCGACGCATCCTTGACCAAGTGACATGCATCCCATCTTCCAAACCATTTCTTGATATCAAGCATCCACCCCGAACTTAGTATTTTGCTCTTGCATGTCTTTTGAACCATTTGACTTGCTTTATATGCGATTCTAGGAAGTCGATGCAAAGGGCTACATTGTGTCTTACGCATGTACTCCACAACCCTTTGCATGCCCAAGACCTCAATGAGAAGCAATCCGGACTCAAGAAGTAAGAGCATGCAGGGTGTTTGTGTCTTGACTTGGAGAAAATTGGTGAGAAAATGCTTTTGGACATTCTCAAACTCTTTCCAAGTAGACTTCCCGATGCTTCCACCCCACACCTCCACTCCATAAAGAAGCACCGGTGTCACCAATGTGTCAAAGAGGTACTTTTTGAGAGCCCAACACTTGATATCTCCTGCATTGCACATGTTCTCAAATGCATAATAGGCCCTCTTTCCGTCTTCCAAGCGACGCAGTGGACAATCCTTCCATTTATGATTGGATGGAACCTCAAGGCCAAGGTACTTGAAGTGATCTACCACTTCAAGTTTCTCATTGTTATATACAATGCATGGATTTTCATCATTGAGGGTCTTTACAAGCATAACCTTGGTTTTGGATCCATTCACGATCAACCCACTATGTAGGCAAAAGCGTTCCAAGACACTCATAAGCTTTTGTGCATCTTGTAAGGTATGTGTCAAGAGCACTACATCATCGGCTTAAAGCAAAAGCATGATCACCGCATTTCCAATCTTAATCTCTTCTATGCCTTCTTGCTGCATAAAGTCAAGAACCATGCATTCCAATTCATCAATGAGTAGCCCAAAGAGGGTTGGGGAAAGTGGGCATCCTTGTTTGACACCAATAGTGCTTGCAAAAAATTCTGAAATTCCATCTCCCATACGTAATCGACATATCACTTTTTGGTAGATGCGAAAGACTGCATACATAAATTCTCTCGGCACTTGAAGGCTTTGCATACGTCTCCAAAGATTTCCTCGCGGTACCATGTCAAAAGCTTTCTTGAAATCCACAAAGCAACGATACAACTTTTTTCCTTTCAATCGAGACGCTTCCATAAGAACTCGAAGAGTGACAAGGTGATCAATAGTGCTATGATGCTTTCGAAAACCTGCTTGGCCAAGTGTACGTTTGCCATTCTTTTCAGCCCATTCACTTATCTTCATCTCCATGATACATCCAAATAACTTTGCCATTAAAGAACCAACCATTATAGTGCGATAGTTGTTCACATTGTTTACATCTCCTCCTTTGTGTAAAGGTTTGATCCAATTTGCACTCCAATCATGAGGCATGCCATACTGAAGTGCAAGGTTAAACATATCGCATATCCAATATCGTGTTTTCTTGCTTGTCCATTTAATCATTTCATCCTTGACACCTTGAAGGTCACCTGCCTTGCGAGTAGCAAGTTTCTCAAGCGCGCGGCATACATCTTCAATGGTAAAGAAGGGAGACATAAACGGAAGGGAGCTACAACACTCCATCTTATCAACATTGGGTTGCTCATAGAGATTATTACAATGCATATACATATCCTCAAAAGTCAAGTCACCAAAGCTCTCAACGCGCTTGTCTTTTAGATTTTGCAAAAACTTGCCACATGCATGTGCTTTCTCTTGTGCTAAAAGAAGTTGTTTTTCGACTTCCCACCTTCTCCTCTTCTTTTGAACAAGTGCTTTGTATGTGTGTGAACATTTCAAGTAAACTTCCTTGTTTTTGATTGCATCCAATCTTAGCAAGTGTTTTCGGGCTTGACTACATTCCATGTCAAACCATTTCTTCTTGGTGCTACCCTTCTTAGACCTTTTGCAAGACATGTGTTTCACCGAAAAGCATTCCTTCGCACAAGAGAAAATTACTTCTTTGAAAACTTTCAACTTGCATTCTAATGTTGGGCTCTCTTGATGCTCTATCATGCTTAACATTTGGTCCACCATATCAGCATATATAAGTGCTCGCTTGAAGTCTAGACGTAGGTACAAATGATTCACATCATGATTGGGGGATACATGCTCGGGCCGTTTACCACACTTGAGGTCAATACATAACATCCTATGATCCGATTCCGGATTCCATTCACCAAGTGTAAAGCTTTGTATGCATTCTATAGTGGCTTCCGAGAACAACATATAGTCAATCACGCTAGCACCGTTGTGCTTTCTACATGTAAAGTCATTGGTGCCTTGCCATAGAGATACACCATTTGCAATGAGCATTCCGGTACTATTGCACATATGTAGAAGTGACTTTCCATAGTGATCCACTTCTTTTGCATCATTAGAACTTCGATTATACATGTATGAGTCATCCATTCTTCTTGAGACATGCGGCATGTCTACTTGTTGTGTGTCGTGTTGTAGCATATTTGTGCGAGCATTCATGTCTCCAAAAACAATGACTTCACCCTGATCCTTGTAATGAGAAAAGTCGTCCTCTAGTTCAACAAAGGGCTGATCTCTATCCATATTCAAGCAAGCATAAAAGTTGGAGTCATAGTGACGAATGTAGTAACCGGCCACAAACATGACTTGACCATTTGGTGGGCTAATTTTCAGCCATAAGTAGCGTTTATACTTATCTTCTTTGAAAATGGAAACATCTTTCAAACCCTTTTTGGTCATGCATGTACGCCTCCTTGGCCTCTTTGTTGCTTTGCATTTTTGGCCCACATCAAAGAATGCACATCGTATTTGTCAAATCCAAGAATTCGTTGCGCATCATGCTCCCATGTTTTGACAAGAAGTATCACATCGGAGTCATTGGTAAGATCATCAATGCCAATTCCCGCATTCCATGGATACCCGTTACAATTCCAAAAGCTTACTCGCAAGCGTGAGTTGGTCTCATAGATCATGTGTCCCTGTTTGTTGGGTGGACTTGCATCCTTCTTAAGTGGCTTTTCTTCTTGAGTTGATACCTTAACCTTCTTTCTTCTTTCCTCATATGCTTTGCGACGTACATTTTGTTGCATAAGAGTGCGATCCTCATATACATTACAACCTGTTCCTTTGAGGTAGATCCAACCATTGTCAAGGATGATCTTTCTCTTTACCTCATCAGCCATGGTACATACAATAGGTCTTTCTCCCGAGCGAGGGACTCCTTGTTTTCCAACTCGATGTGCACCATAAGCCATGATTCCTGACATGCCAAAGTGTGTAGCAAAAAAATCTTCAATAGCAACTGCAAGAGATTGGGGTGTTTCCATGCTTTCCTCCTTGATTCCACGAATGACGATGTTCTTTGAGCGTTTTTGTCGTTCATGCAATTCTTGAGTGTCCACATTCTCTACATTCTTTGCTTGGACAACGGCTTGCGTGATAGGAGATGTAGAAACCACATTATCCTTACATATATCAGCCCATGATTTGGATGCATTTCTCATCTCACATACATCATGTCGTATTGTATCTATTGTTTCCTCTTTCAATACATGATCACTCTCAACTTTGCTCAAGCGCTCTTTCAATACATTCATGTCAACAAGAGAGCGTTTACATTCTTGAACTTCATTCTCAAGATGCATCAAGCGTGTTGTTTGCATTTCAAGAACCTTCTTGAGGTGCTCATTCTCCACAACGAGAACTCTTAAAGTACCATTCTCCATTGCAAGTGCGCGCAACTCTTCACCTTGTTTGTTGACGGTTTCTTGTAACGAGATCAAGTAAGCCATGATCATTGCTTCCGTTGTTGTAGATGATGTGGTTGGATTAGCATCCAAATTCCTTGGAGATTTTGCATCATTCTCCATGGTGAGTGTGGCTTTTCCACCCTTGCGAGTTTTGTCTGACATTGCCTTCAGGTCGGCAACAAAAGCGCAAAGTTTTGACAGTTTTTTCAGTTCTGAGATGCTGTTACAGAAAAGCCTTCCATTACACAAAAAAAATATGTCTTTACGTCAATGCGTAGAGGCTTCGTGGTCTTCGATTGAGGCTATAGATCACCTAAATCGGAGTTCGGATGAGCAAGTTATGGTGAAAAGAGTGAACTGTTGTCTACTAGGTCAAAAAACGGCTGAGAGAGAGAGAGAGAGAGAGAGAGAGAGAGAGAGAGAGAGAGAGAGAGAGAGAGAGAGAGAGAGAGAGAGAGAGAGAGAGTGTTTGTGTGTGTGTGTGTGTGTGTGTGTGTGTGTGTGTGTGTGTGTCTATCTATGTAAGTATGTGTTGAGGTGTGTGTGTGTGTGTGTGTTGAACAACAGTATGGGTTTTTCTTTGTTTCCACACACACACACACACACACACAATTTGCTACCTATAGTTGGAAATATAGAGAGACAGAGTGAGAGATCACCTTTTGTTGGTGGAGTTTGTAGAAACTCCATGGGAGGTGTCTTCTCCATTTCTTTCTCTCTGTCAACATCTCTCTCTCTCTCTCTCTCTCTCTCTCTATCACTCTCTGGCAGTAATGAGTCTCTCTCTCTCTCTCTCTCTCTCTCTCTCTCTCTCTCTCTCTCTCTCTCTCTCTCTCTCTCTCTCTCTCTCTCTCTCTCTCTCTCTCTCTCTCTCTCTCTCTCTCTCTCTCTCTCTCTCTCTCTCTCAGTTCATGGTTGCGCGTCACTGCCGACCTCTTCCACTGCTCGCTGCTGCCCAGCCACACAAGAGGTCCCAAGCTGTGAGCGCGACAGAGCCCCGCCAAGGTCTGCTCGCTGTCTTCCATCCAGAGCACGGGCCTCCCATCTTTGTTGTGAACGAGATAGAGTCTCCCTCGTGCCACTGTTCCAGCAACCCGCTACATTGTCCAAGGTATGTCTGCAGAACCAGACAAGCTAAGTAGTAACTCGAAGTTTTTGACACCGCGGCGACCCCGCCCGAGCTTTGCCACCGTCCTTGCGGCACCGAGCAAAGCGGATCGCATCGGGCAACTCCAGGCAACCCTTGACAGGGTGATGGAAGAAAACCGTGACCTCAAAGCACGTCTCAGTGTGCTTGAGGGGCGTTTTGACACCATGGTTGGGCTCGCCACTAGCAAAGTGAAGGAAGTTGAGGCCAAGGTTACCCAAGCTCACACAGTGGCATTGACCAAGGTCGAAACCTGTGTCAAGGCAGAGCTCCGAGAACGACACCTTAAAGAAGCAAACACACTCAAGGTTCGCATTGGGGGTCTACCCCAAGCATGGGAAAAGTGTGAAGGTGATTTCTCTGAACGCATCGACTTCCTCAACGAAACCCTCAAGCCAATCCATGTGGACTATGGCATGATCGAAAGCATCACCAACAAGCTCAACCACAAAAATACACCAAGCGGACATGCCATCCTCGAGTTTGAGAACAAAGAAGGACGACTCCGGCTACTCCAACAATCGCGCCTCCTCAAAGGCACCAGCTTTTGGATTGCTGAGGAGCTCACCACGACACAACTAAAACACAAAGGTAGCGAACTCAAAAAAGTACACGCAGCAAGAGCCCAAGGGAAGTGGGCGGTATATCGTGGAGGAAAGGCTCTCATACAGGAGTTTCGATCTCCCAAGCCTCCTATCACACCGCCGAATACCACCCCCTAGCCCCATAGTTCCCATTTACCCTACTTTATTTTGTATTGCATCCTAAGGTTGTCCCACCTATCCACTAGATCTTACCCTAGCCCTACCGACCCCTTTTTTTTGGTCTCACATGCTAATGTAACAACCATTACCCTCTCCTTGATGAGAGGAGATACCCTTTGTACGCATGTTTTGGTCCCATGGGTTATATTTGACCTCCGAGGACGATAATGACATCTATCTATCTATCTCTCTCTGAAAATCACACTTATAATGGATACACACGGCAGGGCCCCACGTGCGGTCATTTATTGAGCCCGTATACTTTCGTACGTCACATATAAAGGTGATGAGAGAGAAAAACCACACCGGGTCAAAGAGAGAGAGAGAGAGAGAGAGAGAGAGAGAGAGAGAGAGAGAGAGAGAGAGAGAGAGAGAGAGAGAGAGAGAGAGAGAGAGAGGGGCTGTGTGTGTGTGTGTGTGTTGTATTTGTGTGTGTGTGTATGTTATATTTGCGTGTCTGTGTGTTTGTGTGTGTGTGTGTATGTTATATTTGTGTGTTTGTGTGTTTGTGTGTGTGTGTGTGTGTGTGTGTGTGTATGTGTGTGTGTTGTATTTGTGTGTGTTTGTGTGTGTATGTGTGTGTGTTGTGTGTTAAGAGAGAGCTAGATATGGAATATACTCTGAGAGAAACAGAGAGAGAAAAATAGAGAGAGAGAGAGAGAGAGAGAGAGAGAGAGAGGGAGAGGTAGAGGGACATGTAGAGGGACGTTTCAGAAACAGAGAGAGAAGCACAGCCTGACCTTTTGGAAAGAGAGAGAGAGAGAGAGAGAGAGAGAGAGAGAGAGAGAGAAAGAGATAGAGATAGAGAGAGAGAGGGCCAAACCTTCTAAGGACGCAGACCTGCGTTATGTCGAAGACGGGTCAAGTCAATCTTGCAGGTGCGTCAAAACCCCTCACATCGACTTCCTAAAATTGCATGGGAAGCAAGCAAAAAAGTTCAAAAGACGCATAAAAGCAAGATCTTGAGCACGGGATGGATGCAAGACATAAAGAAGTGGTTTGGGAGATGGGATGCATTACACTTGCTACATGATGCTTCAATTGACTCTCAAGTGAATGAAGCTTTTCTACAATGCCAATGTATTACGGCTTGGGAGAAATCCGGTGGGTCACGCTTCATACATTACACCACCTATATTGCCCTCAACTACAAAACCATGTTCTTCGCTGAGAGAGGAAACCGTACTCACACTTACATGCTTGAGCCTATTCCCTTGTCTGCGATACGCACTATCACAGCAATTCGGCTTAGCTCCCATTTCCTTCGATGCGAGATAGGGCGTTGGGGCAATGGAGAAGAGTCAAATCGATTGTGCACATTATGCTCACTACAAGTTCGAGAGTCTGAGTACCACACACTACTAGAGTGCTAAGATTTTGATCACATCCGAACTTGCTTCTCTCACATTTTCAGCCATAACTTAGACCTACACACTTTCCTCTCCCAGCCAAAGTGTGGGCTCTTCATTGCGACTCTCATCACTACAATTTTGGAGCATCGAGAGTCACTCATCAGCCATACACATACTACATCACATGTAACTTTGGTCCCATAGGTCATATTTGACCTCCGAGGACGATAATAAAATCTATCTATCTATCTATCTATCTCTATACTAAAGGCGCGCCTAGACAGGCACTTCCGGTTTGTATGTCTCTTTGCACGCCTTTAGTACTGTGCATCCACGAGTGAGAGAGATGGAGTGTATCCACGAGTGTGTGTGTTTGTCTGTGTATGTGTGTGTGTTATAGAGAGAGGAAGAAAAAGTGTAGAGACTGGGGAAGGCGAGAGAAAGAGAGAGAGAGAGAGAGTCTTTCTGTACTCTTATACTAACGGCGCACGGAAGTGTATTTTGGGGTCAAAACATGTTTCACGCGCGCCGTTAGTAATGGGAGTCTCTCACACTCTCTCTTTAAATATGCTAGGCTATAGAAAGGAGAGAGAGAGAGAGAGAGAGAGAGAGAGAGAGAGAGAGAGAGAGAGAGAGAGAGAGAGAGAGAGAGAGAGTATACTTGAGTTAGTACACCTATGATCTGAGTTTTCAAAGTTAGCAAGATAGTAACACTTACTTAAGACAAGCATAGATAATTGTGTCTGAGATATGAGCATCTGGATTCAGAAATAAATTAATGTCCACTTTTTCCAGAGCCAGCTTTCTGGCTCCATCTATAAATGGTATCTCTACAAGCAAACCATCCTTCATTGAAAGTAGAGTTTCTTTGTTGCTTGCCTCTATGGACAGGGTCACATTGCATTCTGTTTGCCTCTGGGACTCCACTGCTACTTTTGCTTTCTCCTTAAGCTCTGCTTCCCTCATGTCCTTTGTTTGGCGAGCAACCGTCTCTGCCCTTGCCCTTGTATTCACATCATGTGTGACATCTACAACTGTGATTTGTGGCAAAAGATAAGGGGGGTATAGCAAAATTTCCCTCATTTTCTTATCCCTGCAGACATTGGGGACCAGCAGTTTGTCATACCTCCACCTTATCCTTTTTAGTGTCTCACTATCTTTGTCCATTATAGTCACCGTGTGGGCATGGGCTGCTACAATGGTCATGTCACTGAAGTACTCAAGCAGGAAGTCCTCTGCTGCTTCTTGTAGAGCCATCAGTGCAACCACTTTCCACCTTTTAGTGCCCCAGGTAGCTTCTTCACATATGGACCTCACCATCCTCTGAAAGGGCAGCTTTGGTATGCACAAATTAACACATTTCTGTGCCTTCCTGATTTCTCTGAAAAGTCCCATGCAGCTCTGTAACTTCTTCACCCTTGGACCTTTCAAAATTTTATTTGGTTTTCCAGGTCTCTTCTTTGGGGTTGCAGATCTGCTACTTGCCTTAGCTGCTAATCCTGGTCCCTTGCCTGCCTTCCTTGCAGTGGCCTTTGTTCTAGCCATTTCACTGTATAAAAATAGAGGAGTCTCTCTCTCTCTCTCTCTCTCTCTCTCTCTCTCTCTCTCTCTCTCTCTCTCTCACACACACACACACACACACACACACACACACACACACACCACAACTTATCCCATTACTAACGGTGCGTGTGAAAGATATTTTGACCCCAAAATACACCTCCGCGCATCATTAGTATAAGGGAACAGAAAGACTCTCTCTCTCTCTCTCTTTCTCCCGTCTTCCCCAGTCTCTCCACTTTTTCTTTCTCTCTCTATAACACACACACATACACACACACACACACACTCGGATACACTCCATCTCTCTCACTCGTTCTACTTGCGTTTCCACAGTACTAAAGGCGCACAAAGAGACATCCAAATCGGAGGTGGCTGTCTCTGCGCGCCTTTACTACACACACACACACACACACACACACAGAGATGTTGTGTGTGTGTGTAGACGTCTAT
Source organism: Adiantum capillus-veneris (assembly GCF_014529385.1). NCBI lineage: Eukaryota > Viridiplantae > Streptophyta > Polypodiopsida > Polypodiales > Pteridaceae > Adiantum > Adiantum capillus-veneris. The sequence goes on along the minus strand of NC_140932.1, from coordinate 14,214,825 downwards.
GTGTGTATGTGTGTGTGTTGTATTTGTGTGTGTGTGTGTGTGTAAGAGAGAGAGATATGAAATTTACTGTGAGAGAAAGAGAGAGAGAAAAAGAAATAGAGAGAGAGAGGGGGACGTTTGAGAAACAGACATGCTGATAGAGAAAAAGAGAGAGAAGCACAGCCCCTTTTGGAAAGAGAGAGAGAGAGAGAGAGAGAGAGAGAGAGGGGGCCAAACCTTCTTAGGACGTAGACCTGCGTTCTGTCGGAGACTGGTCAACTCTATTTTGCACGTGCTTTCTGTCGGAGACGCAGACGAAGGCTCGACCTCTCTTTCTCTCACTCTCTTTGACGCGGTGTGTCACTTTCTCTCTCATCCCTTTTATATGTGACGTACGAAAGTATCCGAGCCCAATAAATGACCGCATGTGTGACATCATGCAACTATATTCTATTTTTTAATAACACGTGGGGCGTCGCCGTGGGTATCCGTTATAAGTGTCATTTTGAGAGAGAGAGAGAGAGAGAGAGAGAGAGAGAGAGAGAGAGAAAGAGAGAGAGAGAGAGAGAGAGAGAGAGAACCAGAGAAGAGAGAGAGAGAGAGAGAGAGAGAGAGAGAGAGAGAGAGAGAGAGAGAGAGAGAACCATAGAAAGAGAGAGAGAGAGAGAGAGAGAGAGAGAGAGAGAGAGAGAGAGAGGGATTGACAGAGAGAAAGCAACGAGAGAGCAATGGAGAAGACAACTCCCATGGAGTTTCTGCAAACTCCACCAACAAAAGGTGATCTCTCACTCTGTCTCTTTGTATTTATAACAATAGATAGCAAATTGTGTGTGTGTGTGTGTGTGTGGAAACAAAGAAGAACCCATATTGTTCAACACACACACACACACACACAGATACACACACACACACACACACAGACTCTGTGTGTGTGTGTGTGTGTGTGTGTGTGTGTGTGTGTGTGTCGGTGTACTAACGGCGCCCAAAGATAACCAAATACCATCTGCATCTCTCTCCGCGCGCCTTTAGTACATTCATGAGACCTCTCTCTCTCTCTCTCTCTCTCTCTCTCTCTCTCTCTCTCTCTCTCTCTCTCTCTCTCTCTCTCTCTCTCTCTCTCTCTCAACAGTACTAAAGGCACACGTAGAGAGTTGCAAAGAGTCTGTTTTTGTCTCTCCGCGCCTTTAGTACTGTTGAGAGAGAGAGAGAGAGAGAGAGAGAGAGAGAGAGAGAGAGAGAGAGAGAGAGAGAAGAGAGAGATAGATAGAAAGATAGTTCTATTATCGTCCTGGGAGGTCAAATATGACCTATGGGACCAAATGAACATGTCACGTGGTGTGAGTGGAGTTCATAAGTGACTCTCGATGCTCAAAAATGGCTGAAATGAGCGTCGCAATAGAGAGTCCACATCGTGGTTCGGAGAGGAAGGTATGTAGGGAGAGATCATGGCTAAATATATGGGGAAAAGAGGACCTAATGTGGTCAAAAGCTGAGCACTCAAGTAGTGTGTGGTACTCACTCTCTCGCACTTGACGAGGGCATAAGGTGCAAAGTCGATGACACTCCTCGCCAGTGCCCCAACGTCCTGTCTCGCAGCGTAGAGAATGGGAGCTAAGACGAATGGAGGCAATGGTGCGGATCGCACTCAACGGGATGGGCTCAAGGATGTAGGAATGGGTTCGGTTACCTCGTTCCGAGAAGAAGAGAGATTTGTAGTTTGGGGCAACGTGTGTGGTGTAATGGCTGAAGCGAGAACCTCCGGATTTCTCCCAAGCCGTGATACATTGGCGTTGTAAGAAGGCCTCATTAACTTGGGAGTCGATCGACGCATCCTTGACCAAGTGACATGCATCCCATCTTCCAAACCATTTCTTGATATCAAGCATCTACCCCGAACTTAGTATTTTGCTCTTGCATGTCTTTTGAACCATTTGACTTGCTTCATATGCGATTCTAGGAAGTCGATGCAAAGGGCTACGTTGTGTCTTACGCATGTACTCCACAACCCTTTGCATGCCCAAGACCTCAATGGGAAGCAATCCGGACTCAAGAAGTAAGAGCATGTAGGGTGTTTGTGTCTTGACTTGGAGAAAGTTGGTGAGAAAACGCTTTTGGACATTCTCAAACTCTTTCCAAGTAGACTTCCCGATGCTTCCACCCCACACCTCCACTCCATAAAGAAGCACTGGTGTCACCAATGTGTCAAAGAGGTACTTTTTGAGAGCCCAACACTTGATATCTCCTGCATTGCACATGTTCTCAAATGCATAATAGGCCCTCTTTTCGGCTTCCAAGCGATGCATTGCACAATCCTTCCATTTATGATTGGATGGAACCTCAAGGCCAAGGTACTTGAAGTGATCTACCACTTCAAGTTTCTCATTGTTATATACAATGCATGGATTTTCATCATTGAGGGTCTTTACAAGCATAACCTTGGTTTTGGATCCATTCACGATCAGCCCGCTATGTAGGCAAAAGCGTTCCAAGGCACTCATAAGCTTTTGTGCATCTTCTAAGGTATGTGCCAAGAGAACTACATCATCGGCATAAAGCAAAAGCATGATCACCGCATTTCCAATCTTAACCTCTTCTATGCCTTCTTGCTGCATAAAGTCAAGAACCATGCATTCCAATTCATCAATGAGTAGCCCAAAGAGGGTTGGGGAAAGTGGGCATCCTTGTTTGACACCAATAGTGCTTGCAAAACATTCTGAAATTCCATCTCCCATACGTAATCGACATATCACTTTTTGGTAGATGCGAAAGACTGCATGCATAAATTCTCTCGGCACTTGAAGGCTTTGCATACGTCTCCAAAGATTTCCTCGCGGTAGCATGTCAAAAGCTTTCTTGAAATCCACAAAGCAACAATACAACTTTTTTCCTTTTAATCGAGACGCTTCCATAAGAACTCGAAGAGTGACAAGGTGATCAATAGTGCTATGATGCTTTCGAAAACCTGCTTGGCCAAGTGCACGTTTGCCATTCTTTTCAGCCCATTCACTTATCTTCATCTCCATGATACATCCAAATCACTTTGCCATTAAAGAACCAACCATTATAGTGCGATAGTTGTTCACATTGTTTACATCTCCTCCTTTGTGCAAAGGTTTGATCCAATTTGCACTCCAATCATGAGGCATGCCACACTGAAGTGCAAGGTTAAACATATCGCATATCCAATATCGTGTTTTCTTGCTTGTCCATTTAATCATTTCAGCCTTGACACCTTGAAGGTCACCTGCCTTACGAGTAGCAAGTTTCTCAAGCGCGCGGCATACATCTTCAATGGTAAAGAAGGGAGACATAAACGGAAGGGAGCTACAACACTCCATCTTATCAACATTGGGTTGCTCATAGAGATTCTTACAATGCATATACATATCCTCAAGAGTCAAGTCACCAAAGCTCTCAACGCGCTTGCCTTTCAGATTTTGCCAAAACTTGCCACATGCATGTGCTTTCTCTTGTGCTAAAAGAAGTTGTTTTTCGACTTCCCACCTTCTCCTCTTCTTTTGAACAAGTGCTTTGTATGTGTGTGAACATTCCAAGTAAACTTCCTTGTCTTTGATTGCATCCAATCTTAGCAAGTGTTTTCGGGCTTGACTACATTCCATGTCAAACCATTTCTTCTTGGTGCTACCCTTCTTAGACCTTTTGCAAGACATGTGTTTCACCAAAAAGCATTCCTTCGCACAAGAGAAAATTACTTCTTTGAAAACTTTCCACTTGCATTCTAATGTTGAGCTCTCTTGATGCTCTATCATGCTTAACATATGGTCCACCATATCAACATATATAAGTGCTCGTTTGAAGTCTAGACGTGGGTACAAATGATTCACATCATGATTGGAGGCTACATGCTCGGGCCGTTTACCACACTTGAGGTCAATACATAACATCCTATGATCCGATTCCGGATTCCATTCACCAAGTGTAAAGCTTTGTATGCATTCTAGAGTGGCTTCCGAGAACAACATATAGTCAATCACGCTAGCACTGTTGTGCTTTCTACATGTAAAGTCATTGGTGCCTTGCCATAGAGATACACCATTTGCAATGAGCATTCCGGTACTATTGCACATATGTAGAAGTGACTTTCCATAGTGATCCACTTCTTTTGCATCATTAGAACTTTGATTATACATGTATGAGTCATCCATTCTTCTTGGACATGCGGCATGTCTACTTGTTGTGTGTCGTGTTGTAGCATATTTGTGCGAGCATTCATGTCTCCAAAAACAATGACTTCACCTTGATCCTTGTAATGAGCAATGTCTTCCTCTAGTTCAACAAAGGGTTGATCTCTATCCATATTCAAGCAAGCATAAAAGTTGGAGTCATAGTGACGAATGTAGCAACCGGCCACAAGCATGACTTGACCATTTGGTGGGCTAATTTTCAGCCATAAGTAGCGTTTAAACTTATCTTCTTTGACAATGGAAACATCTTTCAAACCCTTTTTGGTCATACATGCTACGCCTCCTTGGCCTCTTCGTTGCTTTGCATTTTTGGCCCACATCAAAGAATGCACATCGTATTTGTCAAATCCAAGAATTCGTTGCGCATCAAGCTCCCATGTTTCGACAAGAAGTATCACATCGGAGTCATTGGTAAGCTCATCAATGCCAATTCCCGCATTCCATGGATACCCGTTACAATTCCAAAAGCTTATTCGCAAGCATGAGTTGGTCTCATAGATCATGTGTCCCTATTTGTTGGGTGGACTTGCATCCTCCTTAAGTGGCTTTTCTTCTTGAGGTGATACCTTAACCTTCTTGCTTCTTTTCTCATATGCTTTGCGACGTACATTTTGTTGCATAAGAGTGCGATCCTCATATACATTACAACCTGTTCCTTTGAGGTAGATCCAACCATTGTCAAGGATGATCTTTCTCTTTACCTCATCAGCCATGGTACATACAATAGGTCTTTCTCCCGAGCGAGGGACTCCTTGTTTTCCAACGCGATGTGCACCATAAGCCATGATTCCTGACATGCCAAAGTGTGTAGCAAAAAAATCTTCAATAGCAACTGCAAGAGATTGGGGTGTTTCCATGCTTTCCTCCTTGATTCCACGAATGACGATGTTCTTTGAGCGTTTTTGTCGTTCGTGCAATTCTTGAATGTCCACATTCTCTACATTCTTTGCTTGGACAACGGCTTGCGTGATAGGAGATGTAGAAACCACATTATCCTTACATATATCAGCCCATGATTTGGATGCATTTCTCATCTCACATACATCATGTCGTATTGTATCTATTGTTTCCTCTTTCAATACATGATCACTCTCAACTTTGCTCAAGCGCTCTTTCAATACATTCATGTCAACAAGAGAGCGTTTACATTCTTGAACTTCAGTCTCAAGATGCATCAAGCGTGTTGTTTGCATTTCAAAAACCTTCTTGAGGTGCTCATTCTCCACAACGAGAACTCTTAAAGTACCATTCTCCATTGCAAGTGCGCGCAACTCTTCACCTTGTTTGTTGACGGTTTCTTGTAACGAGATGAAGTAAGCCATGATCATTGCTTCCGTTGTTGTAGATGATGTGGTTGGATTAGCATCCAAATTCCTTGGAGATTTTGCATCATTCTCCATGGCGAGTGTGGCTTTTCCACCCTTGCGAGTTTTGTCTGACATTGCCTTCAAGTCGGCAACAAAAACGCAAAGTTTTGACAGTTTTTTCAGTTCTGAGATGCTATTACAGCAAAGCCTTCCATTACACGGAAAAATTTTGTCTCTACATCAATGCGTAGAGGAATTCGTGCTCTTCGATTGAGGCTATAGATCACCTAAATCGGAGTTCGGATGAGCAAGTTATGGTCAAAAGAGTGAACTGTTGTCTACTAGGTCAAAAAACGGCTGAGAGAGAGAGAGAGAGAGAGAGAGAGAGAGAGAGAGAGAGCGGTGTGTGTGTGTGTGTGTGTGTGTGTGTAGGAAAGAGAGAGAGAGAGAGAGAGAGAGAGAGAGAGAGAGAGAGAGAGAGAGAGAGACTCTATGTGTGTTTGTTGGTGTGATTTGGAGAGAGAGAGAGAGAGAGAGAGAGAGGGAGAGAGAGAGAGAGTGTCTATGTGTGTTTTTTTTATCTGCTTTGGAGAGAGAGAGAGTGTGTCTATGAGTGTTTTTTGGTTGGCTTTGGAGAGAGAGAGAGAGAGAGAGAGAGAGAGAGAGAGAGAGAGAGAGAGAGAGAGAGAACAAAGACTTGTCATGTTTCCTGATGAAATAGGATTAAGGTCCAGTAGGCAGAAGAGGCTAAAACCAGACCCAGAGCTTGTGCCAGGATTCCAGCCTTTGCAGGCTCAGTTGCTTAACGTTTCTGCCAAAAGAAATGTTGACTTTTGTCAGGACATTGATCAAGAAGAGTCAATTGGTGAAGATGAGTCAGAGAGGTCAGCAGGCCAAGAGGATCCCTCACCCTACAAGGGTCCCTCACCCTCTACACTACTTGTAAGGAAAAATACAAGAAAGAGGAATATAGACTTCTCAGATGATGCAGATGTCCTAGAAAGCAGTCCCTGTGCAAGTAAAGGTAAAGCCAAAGAGGATGTGCCTTCTCTGGAAGACGCAGCTGCAACTGATGAGAGGCTGTTCGATTTTGCAGCATCTTGTGGTGCTGGAGACAAATATGATCTAGTTCATTCTATGTTTAACCCAAAATTTGATATTGAAGACCTTTTAGCTCAGCACAGTGAATTCTTGCAGTCCTACAGAGATAAATTTGAACTGATGGTGCAGGTAGCGAGGGTTGTTCTGCCCAGTATGACTGTTGTTCATTTAAATGACTGCGGTGGAAAGGGACAGGGAATGAAGAAGTATAGGGAATTACCACCTGCTTGCCGACATTCAGCCTGCCCTTTGCACCAAAAAGAGTGCAAACTTATTCAGGAATCCTTTGGCTTTATGATTTACCAGAACAACCTGTTTGGATTCCTCATGCAGAATCCTGATGAGGTATTAGAGGAGCAGGATGCAGCACCAGATGAAGAATGCGAGGAGACAACACATATACAAGAAGTCGAGGAGGTTGAAGATACAGTAGACCTTGAGGTTGAGGCAATTGAAGTACAAAGAAGTAAGATTCTCTCTGTGAAAACCACAGAAATCAAACTACCTTTGGATGTCAGTAACTTCACTGAGAAGCATGCTCAGATGATGCTGCCTGCTCTGCCTGACTTTAGGATTGGAGACAGGACCTATATCTTTTTACATGATGTGCAAAGCATCTTTTATTTAAGGGAGGACTTCTCCCTGGCTATCATTTCCAGAGTCCAAGAGGAGAGGAGTGGATTTGTTTCAGAGGATAGTAGTGATGATGAGGCAATGGAAACATCCAACAATCCAATGGAATGCCTCCGAAGATGCTTTGAGAAAGCTGAAAAATACAAGGAGACACTACCTGATGAAGCCACCTTCCAAGCAATAAGACAAAGCCTAACACCATCAACAAGTCACAAAGAAGTGGAGGATTGGTTTAACCATTCAGGTCAGGGGTCAACTACATTTGTAGACCTGTGGTAGGAAAATCTCTTTCTGTATGATGAGAGCTTCATGGTAACTCTGTGTGTGTGTGACTTTCTCAGACATGATATGTGCAGTCTTGGATTGCTGACAAGGATGACTTCCTTCGACGACGGACTCGAGAGTATCGTGGAGGGGATGCGGCCCTAGCATAGTACCTTTCAAAGCTTTGCAAGTCGCTGATAGTAGTTTTTCACAATTCCATGTCACAAGAGGGTTCAATAGCAACTTACACATTAAAGAGACTATCACGCTTCTTGGGTGGACCCGTGCTGCCCAAAAGTGCAGATAAAGTCATTCTTGTAGACAAAGTGTTTGCCAAAGATTGTTTTGGTTACTGACCGGGCTATACAGGTGGTCGCGCAGCGTATTACTACACTTACACAGCAATGGCACTAGCTCTTGGCACACAAAACCCAGATGAACTTTTAGAGTATGGCAAACATCTCATGATTCGTTACAAGGGTGATGTGCCAAAAAACAAAATTGAACCTTCAAAATCTTGATACACTTCAAGTAGCAATTGTATAAGATCATGTATTACAGAAATTTTGTACAATGTCATCCACTCAGAGTATCTTTCTCCACTTGTGGTTCTCTCCACCTTCGTTGACTTTCATGAGCACCGGAGTTGTTGTATGCCATTGATCTTTTAACTTTTTGTTGTTGTAAATGTCTGATGGCATGTGCTGTTGCTGAAGAGGCCAAGACTTCTTTTCCCTGCATTCGATGAATGATTCTATGATAGAACCATTCAAATAGTTCTCTCAAACTGTTAGCCTTGATTCAAGAGCCACCATGTCATGTGTGCCTGAAATAAGCATTTCTCCCCATGTATGAGACTTTTCCATCCCTTGGGTATTTCATATTGCCGGGTTCCCATACTTTTGTACGAAATATGGTAAATGATTGAAAATGATGTGCTGGATATGAAAACAGATTACTTCGAATGTTTTACACTCACATAGTTACACATAAAAGAGAATCAAATACACAATAATACCATGTAGTGAGTAATCTGGGTGTCTGTCCATGCTGTCTTGAATGATTTTTTGAGAAGGTTGAGATTCTCCTTGAACTTGTTCATATCACCTTGTGACCAGTCATCTTTGTCGCACATCAAAAATAGGATGTCTATTGATCGCCAAACCTCAGCCTTCGCGTTACGAGTAGTTGGTTCTTGATCTTTGACTGCAATATGTAGCTTTTTCCAGCTCTGATACTCTACCTTGCTAACATAAGATGTGTTATATATTTTTCCATGTTTTGTTAGCTTCGGATCTCGTATTCCTTGGGATTTAGATAAAAACCTCCGTGCCTTCACCCCACCGATGGATGGTTTGCATGGGACATCCTTCTCAGCAGTTGATCTCTTTTCATCCCGTTGGATTTTCACATTGCCACCATGACTCCCCCATATCCGACAGTACCAATTCTAAGCACTGCAGGGCCACTTGTCGCTCTGCTGAGTTCTTAATTTTCCAAGCAAACCCGATATATAAGTAGACCAATTTCTCCACAATTCTACAAAGGGCATGCATTGTACAGATGTGGACATTCACAAGTGGTATTTTCAAAACCGATCGAAAAGCAGGGTCCTCAATGTGACGTGTTGGAGCTTTTCTCCACCACTTTGGGTCCATGACCTTTGCAGGCTCCATGCAGAACAAACACGGCGACTTTGCCATTGCACCCATTCCACAATTATACATGCACTTTAATGTTTTTAGGTCACCTGCAAGATGCCACTGAACTTGAAAGTCTCCCCTTCCATCTAGACGTAGTACCTCTCCCTGGTTAGTCTGTCGATCAATCACCTCCGGAATATTAGTTCAATGGAACACCCAATATAGAATCTCATGATCTTCTTTCTTTACCTGCAACACAAAATAAATGATACTTAAGTAGATGTGAACATTTGAGCTTAGCTAAGAATCTCGCTTACCTCAAACGCACCAAGCCACCATATGTTAGATTCTGATTGAACACTAAAATACAAAGGATCATCATTGGGACACTTTGAGAGGGATCTATTCATTAAAGTAATAGTAACATGCTCTAGCTTTTTCTCTTTAACAAGCTCATACTCTTCCAGTTTTAACACAAAATGTAATACCCCTCGTGACTCTTCAAATGTGATGTTGTAAAACTCCACCATTCTCTTCTGTAACATCTGCAGGTCCATAAAAATATTATTGAACTCATCATATGCCATGTTTGCTCCATGGCCACTGTAAGTTTCTTTAATATGAAAGGGCTGTCCAACATATTCTCCCTATGCCTCGTTAAGTTGAAGCCTCTCTTTCCAAACACTTGAGGCTGATGGTAAAAGTTTGGATTTTATACCCTTCTTAACAAAGATGGATGAGAAAGATTTTTGTATAGCAGAATATCCTCTTTTGCTTACACCAAGTGAATCAAGTGTGCCTTGTATCTCTTTTGCAGGCACTGAGTTCTCTGAAATAAAGCGGTCCACTACATTTCGTTGTAGGACCTTAAACTTCTTGTCATGTACTATATCTGCTGCCAGGCTTCTACTTATAAGTGGCTTCAATCTCTTTCCTATATTGGCTTTGGGGTCAATGTTTTCCTTGTCAGGATAGATTGAATCTCTACATGAAGACAATGCATAAGTAAATAACAAAAAATTTACTTCACTAACACTATTTAGGCACATGAAAACAATGCATAACAAGAAAAAACAAAAAATTACTTAACTAAGACAATTAAGCCAACCAAGAAGCATCACCTTAATGCTTGGATTCTTTTCTTGAGACCTGCGGATGCAACCTGCAATGTTTCAAGATTGCGCAATTTCTTCTTTCGGATACGACCACCCAAGATGGTGTCCTTAATTTGACAACTTCGTACCTTTCCTTTCAATTCCTGTATCTCTGTTTTGTGTTGCAAAATGGTAACCTGATCTGTAGAATGTAAATGTGAAAGAAGAACAATCTCACATTGTTGAGCCTGGAGAATGCCCTTATAAGTTTTAGCTTCCCTTGTAAGAGATTTACAACAACCCAGAAGGCCCTTTTCTCCATCACCAGCAAAGGTCAATAAGCTTGTAGGATTGACAAACGGTGGAGACGCATTAGTCGTTGGATTCTTAGGATAGAGAGAGCCTCTCGTCCAGATATCTATGTGTTTAGCTCCCTGAGCCTTGAGCGTGTCTTTGGATGCGGGAGGTATATGTGTGTTTGCTTTACTACGCTTAATCAATGGTTGGTACTCATTGTCCAAATCAATGTGAAGGTGATATTTGGCTCGTTTCTGCGTAACATTTGTGCCATTTGTGCCATTTGAGGAGTGCGCCATTAGCCAAATGTGCAGGTTTAATGGAAAGTGAATAGGCGGCTACGCCTTCGTCCCTCCATGTTAGCCTCATTCCCTCCATGTTGACGAGGTTCATTCAATGCAACTGAAAAGAAGATTATCCCTCAATCATTACGAACAAATGTTCAGAAGAGTAAAGAATCTACTTAAAGTACACTTTTTGAACTTTTACCATGAAAGACCCACCTCTATTATTCGCCATATTTTCTAGAGAGAGAGTGCAAAAAATACATTTTCTTAGAAGGCCCTCCAAATGACCTCCGAAATTTCCTAATGTTTGATAGTATTTTCGACATGTATGAAAGGTGCTTGTTTGCTAAACATGTCTACTATCCATATTCTTGTATTCCCATGGATAGACTTGGGCAATCCAAAGATAAAATCTATGATATTCTCTCCCATGGTGAATTAGGGATTGGCAAAGGTTGAAGCAATCCAGGTTGCTTCCCTCTATCAAACTTCATCTTTTGGCATACCACACATTTTGAAACATACTCTTGTATGTTTGCTTTCATGGCAGACCAATAGAAATATGTTTCTATCCCTATTAGGGTAGACTAAATCCCTCTATGCCCCACATAAGGACGAGCATGAGATTCATACATTACTTTCTCACGTAGAGAGTTGGTAACACATAGTCTATTGCCATAGAGAAGATAACCATGTTGTAGGGTAAATGGTTCTTCCTTCTTCCCTAGTGCAAGGGCTGAAATTACATCTCTAAAACCTGGATCGATAGCATACTCATCTCTCATAGAAGATAGATCATTGTGAGTTGCTATGGATACCGCATTCACTCTTGGTCATCTTGAGAGTGCATCGGGCACTTGATTATGCTTGCCAACAATGTGAGCAAGATGAAAATGAAATTGTTTGTTTTTTGGAGAGCTTGTCCTGCATCATGAAGTACTTAAGACTTTGGTGATCCGCTCGCAGAATGAAAGGATTCCCCAATAAATAGTGCTTCCACGAGTCTAGAGCATGTAACACTGCTAAGAGTTCCTTCTCATATATGCCTAGAGCTTGCTCAATAGGGTCGAGACTTTGACTTTCATAGGCTATGGTGTGCCCTTCTTGAAGCAAAACAGCTCCAAGGCAATCACCACAGGCGTCGCATTGGACCTCAAATGTCTTTGAGAGATCCGGTAGTGTAAGCACATGTTGTGAGATAAGCTTTTCAAAAGCATTGTTCTCCTTGGTGGACCATGTATACCTAACATTTTTCTTTGCTAGGTCATGTAATGGTCCTGCAATTTGTGAGAATTTTTCTAAGAAGCGTCTATAGTATGCACACATACCTATAAAGCTTCTTAGTTCATGCAAATTCCTTGGAATAGGCCATCCTTTTATTACCTCTAACTTTGATGGATCCATTTGGATGCCATCTTGAGAGATAATGTGACCTAAATATTGAATCTCTTGTAAGAAAAATTTACTTTTGTTTCGATTAATATAAAGTTTATTCTCTCGCAAAACTTGAAATATTACCTGGAGGTGTTGCTTGTGTTCGTCTAATGAATTAGAGTAGATGAATATATCATCAAAGAACAGTCCAGTAAAGGTTCAGTGAGGCTTGAATAGCTTTTCCATCAAGTGGTTAAATGTGGCTGGTGCATTGGTCAAGCCAAAAGGCATGACAATGTACTCGTAAAGACCAAACGTAGTGCAAAATGCAGTCTTTACAATGTCTTGATCAACTATTCTTATATTTGATGGTAGACACTTATTAGGTCAATCCTACTGACGTAGATCGAACCCTGTAGCTTATCAGATAGTTCTTCTACCCGTGGAATGGGAAACCTATTCTTGATAGTGATTCTATTTAGTGCTCTATAGTCGACACACATACGATTTGTGCCATCTTTCTTTTGCACTAATAACAATGGTGAACAAAATGAAGATGAGCTAGGCCTAACCATGCCTTTCTCAACCAACTCATGCACTTCCCGCATAATCTCCTCTTGTTGAGCTTGAAAACTTCAGTAAGGGGGCTTATTAGGCGGTGAGCTTCCTAGAAGAAGTTCAATTGCATGGTCGTCATCCCCTCGTTTGGGAGGTAGATCACAAGGAATGTCATCAATATAAACATCTTGGAAGGAACCCCTTGAGGAAATTGGATAACTCTAATTTCTTTTGATTATTTATATTTTCTTTTGCTAAGCATTAGGTTCATTTTGAGAATCTTTAACAAAAATCATGAAGGCCTCTTTTATAGGCCAAAAGAGTTGCCCTCTCTCATGAGAGGCAACCATCTGTAGCAACCCTTGTGTAGACAAGTCCAAGTTGGACTCTCCAATGTGCCCATGTGTGGCAGCCCTTGAGAAGACAAGTCTGCCTAGAAATTGACCACTGGCCATTGACTTTAGCCCACCCGCCACCTGCCAACCTGAGCATGAATTTTTGGTTTTCCAACAAGTGATTTTTCTTTAGCACGGTGGCTTCTCCTCATAATAGGGGCCTTACAAATGTGCGTTTTAACTATTACAAAAATTACAAGGGGTAAATCAAGCTTCCATACTTAGCAATCTCCCACTTGGAGACTAATCTCCACACCAAACCTATGATTGCTTTCCATCCTGGCTTCTTATCCTTGAATGGCGATTAAAGGTGAGCAAAAGCTCAACTTCTCCTTGTTGACCACCTTTGTAAAAATGTCTGCAGGATTTTCACTTGTGTGAACCTTGTGAGTGCGCGTGTGTGCAGATCTGTGTGTGTGCAGTGCGGTATGCATGTAGGGAAGGGGAGAAGCACGAGACGGTGTGGATGGATCAACCTTAGGAACTATGAGTGAGGAGCTCTTTATTCTTCATATAGAAAGAATAAGGGTATGTACACACGATGGGTGGGCGGCCAGACATTGAACATCTGGACCTGAGAAAAGGCGCATCGCTTTTACCCCAACAAATTCACACTTAAAGGTGATGCACCGATAAGTGAGACCTACTAGCTAATCTACTAGTATGTACAAGAAACTAGGTGAGAGACTCTCTCAATCTATGCCCACTGGTGCACTCTATTGATCTACATCTAGTCATATTGGCTATGGTGGTAGCCAAGCATGTGTACCCATGATAGAGCCTGCACGTAAATCCCGCAGACAACTCTGTATGGTCTGCAAAACTCCACGAAGCGTCATGCTAGTGTCAGTCATCGTACGACTGACTATCCGTGCTGCAAATGCTCCCACTGCAGCTGCTAGATCGGGCCTCGATACTAGTAAGTCAAACAAGAGATGCCCGAACACTGATAAAATATGCACAAACCTGGTCGTACTTGCCTCCCCTATGCTGTCTACAATCACTATATCATCAGGACTACCCATCACGTATGGATGTGTCAACGTCGACACTGGATTAGCTACATCCCTGTCACCCATAGACAAAACTATGCTTCCTGGTACCAACTCATCAGCCTCTAGCATAAGCATATCATAGAACTCCACGTCTATCATCTCTACCTGTGTCTCTAGATAGCATACCTGCTCTACCTCTATCTGCACAAACTCTAACAACACTTGCTATGTCTCACTAGAGCATTGCCGCTCTACCTCTGTCTCTACAGAGTCCACTGACATGTGCTGCATAACTAAATGCTCTGTCTTGTGAGCATGTTGGAGCTCACTTGTGAAAGAGACACGTCTCATCTCTCACTCAAAGCATTCCAGCAACAAAACTGAGACTATGTTGTCTTGAACCTCAGACACATGCATAGGATATACCAGGCCACTGCAGGATCCTCTGGCAATCACTATTGAACCGCAATGCATCTGGAAAGACTCATCTCTAAGAGAAATCTGACAACCAAAATCTACTAATTATCTCATTGAGATTAACTCTGTCTCAGCTGAGGAACATAGCACACATGCCGTAGCATGTATGATGCACCATTGGGCAAAGACAAACAAACCTCTCTTCTATGTCAAATGCCGAACCATCGGCCAAGTGCACACAACCAAGTCTCCCACTAGAAAATGTGTTAAACCACTCACATGGTGTGACGTGGAAAGTAGCATCGCTATCTAGTAACCACTGTGGAGAAAGTGTTCTATCCATAGAAATATTTGCAAGAGGTACACTCGAGGCAAGCATGACATCACTATCACTGGAAAAGACTACCACTGGAACTGCCTCTCTAACATGTGTCAAAGTCGTATCTGCATCTTGCATACATCTACACTGTTGTCTCATACGTCTGAAACAATGACGCCTAATGTGCCCTATGTGACCACAATGCCAACATTGTATACGTATCGGCAAGAATGAGACCGCCTACTCTCACTATGACACATGTCTATTGCCATAAGTGAATGCTAAAATGTCAAAAAACACTTGTAAACCTGCAAACCTGCTACTTGCGAGCTATACCAAGCTCAAGCTATATCCACATAATGCATACATAGTACAAAATTGCACAATACCATGCAAAAAGATCTCTAGAATGCTCCACACAATCGTACATGAGCACTATATGTGCCGCATAAGAGCTGTATTGTGGAAAGATTGTGCAACCTATGAGAAAAACCATTAGGAAATTGGCACACACTACTTCACCAATGGATAAACTCGTTAACCAAAAACACTTGCCAAGATCTCAGTGCGCTCGAGTGAAAAACCTGCTCCGGAATGGGCCATCGGAGCCGTATGTGTCGGTATGTACCGTCGAAGTGGAAACTAGAGAAAATCGTCGAAGTCGGAATGCCATGGAGACTACATCAAAGCCAGACTCCGGATAGGGCTAGAGGAGAGCCGATGCCACTCTCGCCCTATCGTCTCTTGCTGTGTCGAGGTTGGGAAGTCGGGAAAAAGTGTCGTCAATGCCGTCTTTCGCCGTCGGGCAGAAGTACGCTAGCCGAATAGCCGCCTGATCGATGTCAAAATTGATGCACCGAGTTGTCAATGCTCAAAGCCAGTGTTGAGCCATCGATGCCAATCCGTAGAGGAAAATCGTTGAGAGTCAATGCCGTAAAGCGTGTTTAAAATTCAAGCCGCCAAATCAGTGTCAAAACCTGATGTCAATGTCGAGCCGTCTATGAGGGGCTCGTTGGAGCAAGGAGCCTAATGCTGATCTCAAAAGACCGTGAATCTGAGAGATGCCTAATCTCTCTCTCCCACTCTCTAACCCTCTCTCTCTCCCACTCTCTAACCCTCTAGCCAAGGTTGAGGATCACTAGAAACCACTGATGTCAAAAAGAGTGTCGAAATCAAGAAATCACCTGATCGGTGTCAAAATCGATGCCAATGCCAATCGCCGATGTTGGGCCGATGCAAAACGCCTCCCGCCGTCGGACAGGAGCACTACGACGCTGATGTCGAAAAACCTATTTGCTCTCTCTCTCTCTCTCTCTCTCTCTCTCTCTCACACACACACACACACACACACACACACACTCACACACACACACACACACACACAACTCTGTCACTTTCTATCAATTCACATCTTTCTCGGGCATGTGTGTGTGAGCGGGGGACCGAGCGTCGAAGGTCGCGGTGTCGAGAGCCTTTGGCGGGCAGGAGTTTGCACAGAAGAGGTGTGTAATCATTTTTATTAAAAAAATGATTTTTCTATTAGAAAATTGACGAGCTTTGTCTCTGTCGACTGTTGACTGCAGGGGTTATGGGTGTGTGTGTGTGTGTGTGTGTGTGTGTGTGTGTGTGTGTGTGTGTGTGTGTGTGTGTGTGTGTGTGTGTGTGTGTGTGTGTGTGTGTGTGTGTGTGTAACTACACACACAAGCAAGTTCCTTTGCTGCCTCTTGATACTGCAACATTGCCGAAGTCCGCCTGCGCACACACAATTCAAGCTCCTTTGCTTAAGCCTTGCCAATTTCGACTTGCTTTCCAAGCTTGCCTTACGAGCTAGCAACGCTCTCTCAAGCTTCAATTCCCCCAAATTGATTGCCTTCTCTACCCGAACCTGCTGCCCACGAGCTCTATTGCCTAGCTCTGCAAAGCTTCCATTATGTACAAGATGCCGACTTTTTTCTACACTCAATTCCTTGAGCTGCCCAAATCTTCTACGCTCAACAACCTTAATGCTCCAGCTCCAAGCCTTTGCACACACTTGTGAGTGCGTACGTGCGGTGCAGTGCATGCAAGGAAGGGGAGAAGCACGAGACAATGCGGGTGGAGCAACCTTATGAACTATGAGTGAGGAGCTCCTTATTCTTCATATAGAAAGAATATGAATATGTACACATGATGGGTGGGCGATCAAACACTGGACATCTGGCCCCAACAAAGGTGCAATGCATTTACCCCAACAAACTCCCACTTAAAGGCAATGCACCAATAAGTAAGACCTACTACCTAAACTACTAGTATGTACAAGAAACTAGGTGAAAGATTCTCTCAACCTATGCCCACTGGCTCACTCTATCAATCTACACACACTCTTCAATGATACCACTTGTGAGTGCATGTGTGCGCGGATGCCTGCGGGGAAGGGGAGAAGCATGAGACGGTGTGGGTGGAGCAACCTCAGGAACAATGAGTGAGGAGCCCTTATTCTTCATATGGAAAGAATAGAGGTATGTACACACGATGGACAAGTGATCGGACATTGGACATCCGGCCCCGAGCAAAGGTGCGATGCCTTTACCCCAACACACCTTTCCTAGCTTTAGCTGTCCCTCTTCCAAAAGAGTACGTAAGAAGTGATATTTCACCTCAATGTTCTTTTTCCTTGAGTGAAAGGCTGAATTATTTGCAAGATGAATGGTGCTTTGACTGTCACTATACAAGACACAATTGTCTTGCTTGGATCTAAGCTCCTCTAAGAATCTGTGAAGCCACAGAGTTTCTTTGCTTGTCTCTGTCATTTCTACATATTTTGCTTCCATGGTAGAAAGTGAGACCACTTTCAGTAGCTTTGAAGCCCAACTTACTGTTGTGCCTCAATCGTGAAGACGTAGATAGTAGTGCTCCTTCGAGTGTCTTTGTCACGTGCCATATCCGCATCAGCATATCCTTGCAAGAAAACGTTAGTGCCTCCAAAATACAAAGCATTCATGGTTGTTCCCTTTAGATACCTAAGTATCCACTTCACAACTTGCCAATGCTCTTTACCTGGATTATCCATGAACCTACTCACAACTCCCACTACATGTGCAATAGCTGGCCTTGTCCAGACCATAGCATACATAAGAGAACCTACCGCTGTAGCATATGGAACTTTAGATATATAGCTATCTCCTTGGTTAGGTTAAAGTGACTAGCCAAAGGTGTAGAAATCAATTTTGCATCTTGCATTGCAAACCTTTCTAGTACCTTCTTGATGTAATCCTCTTGAGATAGCTTTACCACCTTTTCGTCCTATCCGTTGATATCTTAATATCAAGTATCCGCTTTGTAGCACCTAAATCTTTCATTGAAAAAGATTCGGACAACTCCTCTTTGAGGTCTTTGATATCCTACATGTTAGCACTTGCAATCATCATGTCATCAACATGCAACATTAGGATGATGAACTTCCCATCTCCCAAACTCTTTGTGTAGATGCAATGATCTGAGTTGCATCTTCTAAATCCATGATCCATCATCAATCGATGGAACTTACCAATGTCTTGATGCTTGCTTTAGACCACACAAGCTCTTCTTTAATCTGCAAATCATTGTCTCATTACCCTTTACTTCATACCCCTTTTGTTGAAGCATGTAAATTTCCTCCTCTAAGTCACCATGAGGGAATGCTGTATTTACATCCACTTGCTCAAGATTTAAGTCATGAGCAGCCACAAGGCTTACGACAAGCCTAATTGAGTTCATTTTTACAACAGGAGAAAATATTTCATTGAAGTCAATATCTTTCTTTTGAGAAAACCCTCTTACCACAAGTTTGGACTTGTATCTTTTCTTCCCACCTTCTTCTTCCTTTAGCTTGTACACCCATTTTTTCTATAGTGCCCACTTATCTTTAGGTAACTCAACCAACTCCCATGTTTGGTTGTGATGTAATGAGTCCATCTCCATTTGCATGCTCTTCATCCATTCTTCTTTGGATTTGTGTTTCATAGTTTCTTCATATGATTTCGGCTCTCCAAAACTTGAGATCAAGAGATGGTTGAAGGAAGGAACAAACCTTTGTGGAGGTCTACTTGCTCTTGTAGATCTTCAAGGCATAGATTGATGCTCCTCATTTGGTTAACGTTGATGCATGTTGTCACCGCTTTCACTCCTTGAGTCATCACTATCCTCAAGCTCCATGTACTCATCACCTGTATCTTTTTTGTTTTCTTTCCAAGTAATCTTTGTACATATTTTATTCGTTAAAAATTACATCCCTACTTCTAAATATTTTATAATATTCAAGATTCCATAGGCGATACCCAAAGTCAACTTCTCCATAGCCAATGAAGAAACACTTTTTGGACTTTGCATCTAGCTTTGACCTCATGCTTCTATCTATGTGCATGAAATCCTCATAGCCAAACACTTTGAGAAATGCATAATTCACCGGTTTACCTATCCATGCCTCTTCTGGAACTCCCCCATTCAATGTCGTTGAGGGTGACCGGTCGATTAAGTACACAGACGTACTTATTGCTTCCGCCCGAAGGATCGAGGTAATACGTGCAAGAGAGGGAAGAAGAGAAGGGGAAGGGGATGCAGGAGCATACCTATTAATTGGTGGAGCATTAGAGAGTAATTGACTCTCTCCTCCTTATTTTCTTTATGAACAAATAAGGAATAAGTGGCCGGGCGCCTGAGCCACAACCCGGCCACAAGATCTGAAACCCAAAAATCTCCCACTTGAAGGCCAACGTGGCCCAAGTGGCCAAAGAAAGTAGGGGCTACTATGTACAAATGTACAAAACATGAAGCATGACCCTAGCTTCACTCTACGCCCATCATCTCTATGCAATGTGGGAACCGCTCTAGGACTAAGCTCTTTGTTAGAGCATCCACTGGGTTTTTTTTTGTGTGAACTTTGACTAACTTAGTGCGTTGACTAGCCAAAACATCTCGTACCACATGATACCTGACCTCTATGTGTTTTGACTTGGAGTGAAACATGGGGTTCTTTGCTAACGCAATTGCACTCTGACTATCAAAATATAGCATTGGAGTCTGGTGTATATCAAAGTCTCCCACTAGACAAGATAACCACACAGCTTCCTTATTGGAACTAGAAACTGCAACATACTTTGCTTTAGTGGTGGAAGATGGTGCAATTCTGGATACATGATCCCCAAGAGACTACCCTCCAACAAACAAGAAAACGTAGCCAGATGTGGATCACCTAGTATTTACACAACCCGCATAATCCCAATCAGTGTATCCAACTATGGATGCATCACTGTTACCAAAGTGTAAGCACTTGCTAGATGAGCCCTTGACGTATCTTAAGATGTGTTTCATTGCTTCCCAATGCTTTTTGCCTAGATTTGTCTCATACCTGCTGAGCACTTTCACTACATACGCAATGTCTGGCCGTGTGCTAACCATGGTAAACATGAGACTGTCAACTGCCAAAGAATACGGCACCTTTGCCATCTTTGCCTTTTCAACATCCGATTTGGGACAATCGTTCTTGCTAAGTTTTTTGTATGCTGCCATTGGGGTACTCAATGCTTTCCTCCCTTGCATATTACAATGTTGCAAGATCTCTTCCTATGAAAGTTCAATTATACCACGTTTGCGATCTCTCTTGATACGCATATCAAGAAAATGATGTGCATTTCCCAAAACTTTCATAGAAAATTGCTTGCTTAAGGCATCCTTGAGAAATGAAATCTTATCTTTTGACTTCTCGGCTATGAGCATTTCATCCACGTATAAACTTAGAATGATGAGGGAACCATCGTTCAACCTCTTTATGTACACGAAGTGATCCTCTTGGCTTTGTACGTAACCCTCGGACTAAATGTACTTAGCAAACTTGATGTACCATTGCCTTGAGCCTTGCTTTAATCCATACAAAGTTTTCACACCAGTTCTACTTGTGTTGGCTTCTCAGGATTTATCGCAAAACCCTGTGGCTGTTTCATGTAAACATCATCTTCAAGATCCCCATGAAGAAACGTTGTATTCACATCCATTTGGACCAATTCAAAGTCCTCAATGGCTAATAGACCAAGCACAAGATGCAATGTAGTCATCTTGACCACATGAGAAAAGATTTTTGTCAAAACCCACGTCTTTCATTTGCTTCAAACCTTTAGCAACCAATCTTGCCTTATACTTAGGTTCAGGATCCTCTGTGATATACTTCTTCTTGTATAACCATTTGCATGGCAATGCCTGTTTACTCGTAGGTAACTCGGTCAATTCAAAAGTTTCATTTGCTAAAATTGAGTTATACTCAAATTGCATAGCCTCTTCTCACTTCACGCTATCATCCATTTGAATGGCCTCTTTGTAGCAAGTGGGTTCACCGCAATCAGTTGATGACTAGCAAGTAGTCTAATCCTGGCTCAAAACACTCAGGTGCACAAGATGTACGAGTAGACCTCCGAAGTGCCTGACTACTAGATTTTGCTCTCTCTAGAGCAACACGTGTGTGTGTACTAGTGGAAGATGCATCACTAGCACGTCCAACATTCTGTGTAACAGGTGGTGAGGTAACATCCTCAAACCGTACTCTGCAATACTCGATGTCTTTCACTGGCTTTTTATGCATCTTAGACTCGTTGAATAATCACCTATGAGTTGCATGCAACCTTCTTTGATTCCAGGTGCCAGAGACGATATCCCATCTGTGCGTCTACACCATATCCAATGAAGATGCACTTGTGTGATTTGCGGTCCAGCTTTTGTCTAAGCGCTTTTGGCACATGTGAGAATGCCTCACACCCAAAAACACGTAATCTGTCATAATTAGGCTCTTTGTCCGTCCACATCTCCTGCGGAACCTTGTACTTTAGTGGTGTACTAGGTGAACGATTGATAAAGTAAGCAATCGTCGTAACAACTCCTCCCAAAAATTCTTGAGGTAAGCGGGCCATTGACAACATAGAAGTGACCCATTCCTAAATGGTTCTATTCATTCTCTTAGCCACACCATTTGGGCGGGTGTGTAAGGCATGGTAAACGGTCTTCTAATGCCTCTTCTATTGCAAAAGTCCTTGAACTCAAAAGAGATGTACTTGCCTCCATTGTCACTATGCAAAGCTTTGAGGTTTCTATCCAATTGGTTCTCTACCAATGCTAAGAACTTCTAAAAGACACTAAAGACGTCGCTCTTTTGCTTCAAGAGATAAACCCACACCTTTCTAGTAGAGTCATCTATTAATGTTACGAAGTATAACGCTCCCCCTAGAGACTTGATTGGCATACATCCACAAAAGTCGCTATGAACGAGATCTAGAGTACTCTCTAACTCCTTGTCCAAAGGTGCTGATGTAAACCTAGTCTGTTTTCCATAGATACAATGCTCACATACAGAGAAGTTAGAGTATATATCTAACAGAGGGATATAACTAGAATGATGTAAGACTTTCATTCCCTTTTGACTCATATGTCCTAGCATGCTATGCCACAACTCTGTAGATGGCAGCTCGGCTACACAAATAGAATTTTCATTCACAAAAGAGACATAAAATGAGTACAATGAGCCAAAGTTATGGCCTTTAAGCATGACCAGATTTCCCTTCTTGATAATCCAAGAACCATGAGCAAATATGGTAGCATAACCCAAATTATCCATCTGTCCAATTGACATCAAACTCTTTGTCAATTTAGGTACATGTCTGACATTGTGCAACATAAACTCAGTGCCACTACGCATAGAAAACTTGATGATGTGCACACTGCATATACTAAGATCATAAGAATTGCTTAGCTTCACTATGCCATGCATGGCAGTGTATATAGAAAACCACTCCTTGTGAGGAGTCACGTGAAAGCTAGCACCTAAGTCCACAATCATTTGACACTTTAGAAACTTTTTCAATGGTTGGAGACTCAACCACGTTAAGTTCTTCAATTTTCATGTTGCTTTTAGGTTTGTCAGACTTTGCTTTCTCTTTGCCCTTATCACGCTACATTGTGCGACAATCTTTCTTCAAGTGTCCCTTTTTATGGTAGTAGTAACACTCTACATTTTACATGTCTTTGCCATGACTCTTGCTACAACCTTGCCTGTGATCCTGTGAACGATCGCGACAATGACCATGCTGCATTTGCTTGTCACGATTGCCACTAGTCACATATGCATCATCATGTCCACTTGCATCATGAGATTGACGTCGAAACTCCTTAGTGAGCAATGCACCAACAACATGCTGAAATCTAGCTTGCCATTTGGTGCAGAATTACTTATGGCTGTGTTGAAGGTATCCCATGACGATGGTGGCGAACATAGCAAGAAAATGGCATTCATTCCATCATCAAAATTGAGACCTTTTGAAGTAAGCTGTGAAAACACGTTGTTGAACTCGTTCAAGTAAGAGCTAACATTGTTGTCTTCTTTCATGTTCATGCGCATCAATTTCTTCATCAAGAAAACATTGTTCAAGGCGTTGTTGCCATTCCAAGCCTGACATAGAGCATTCCACAAATCTTTGGCATAGTTCTTATCCATTATGGTAAAGTAAATGGATTCACCAAGGTGTAGGCGAATGGTTGCCATAGCACACCCATTCAAGTCATCCCACTCATCATTAGTGTACGCATTCTCTCTTCTTGCACGCAAGCATGCTATCAAGCCTTTGTTGATCAAAACATCTTGCATACGCTGTCGGCAAAGGATAAAGCTTGAACCATCCAACTTTTTGATGTAGTACTCTTTTCTTTCGGAAGCACTACTCCCATCCATGAAAAGAGAATGTAGCCAAAAACTTTATGGCAAATTGCCTGGGATAATTTCGGCATAGATTTTCCTAGAATAGGAGCGAAAACTCAAACCAAAATGTAGTGCAATCAATGTGTAAGAACAACTAGAAGTGCCAAAAGGCGTAAAACTGACTCGCGGGAAAAATCCAACAGAATCTCTTTTGTATAAGGAGTCAAAACTCAATTGAAAAAACGCATAAAGTGCTCAAAAGAACCATTGGGCATCAACTGCTCAAAAAACCATTGTTGTGTGATCGCCAACACGGCGTCAAAAGCACAAAAAACCATGTAGATACATGTCCTATGGCAAGGGTACCGTAAAGGAGAACTCCAACTACCTGTATCACCAAAGGTATCTCAACATTCGAGAATACCCCAACTCAAAGAAAATATCACGCTATCAACCCTCCAAAGGCTAATGTAGACACAAAAGGACTAGCCATAGTCTCACAAATGGCTCTTCCGGTCCGAGTCTCAAAAAGGCCGGGAAAACTGCCAAAATAGCCAAAAAAAATTGGTGGTGAAGATGTGGTGTCAACGTCGGAGCCGGATCTCTCTCTCTCTCTCTCTCTCTCTCTCTCTCTCTCTCTGCCTAAAAGTGGTGTCGATGTCGGAGAATCGATGTCGATGCCACCTTTCGTCACCGAACGGAAGTCTCCGGTGTCAAGGTGATGAGGAAAGGAAAATCCCTGCTCTCTCACTCGCTCACTCTTGTTTTGAAAATAAATCTCTCTCACAAATCTCGCTCTCTCTCTCTCTCTCTCTCTCTCTCTCTCTCGCTATCTCTCAAGATTTAGAGGTAGAGTCAAGGCCGGATGATCGAGGGCTTGGGGTATGTGAGCGGGTCCTGGGGAGCCGGGATGGGATTGACCTCTTGCACACAATATAGTGAGTGAGTAACTTGGAGTTTTAAAAAAAATTAAAAATTCTGCAAACTGTCTGGTCTGTGTCGAATGCTCTGCAGTTTTTGACGACGACGAGCGGTGTGTGTGCGCTCTTGACTTGCATCAACTCAGCGTTGTAGGCCTTGAATTGCAAATCTTGTCTCCTGCTCACGATCAAGGGTTCGTTGTCGACTTGCCTCGCTGCCCCGATTATGCCCTGCTCACAAAGTTAAGTTCAAGCCTTTGGTTATGCGTTGCTCGCTCCTTGCAAGCCTCAAGCTCGATCCACTTGCAAGCTGCCGATTTCCTTGCCTTGCCTGAGCTACTCCTAATTCCAACCTTTGTTTTGCTTGGCATGCACTTGATTTTGCCTGCGGTTCTCCTACTCGATGCTTCTGTTGCAATTCCAGCCTTGCCTTTGAATGCTTTAGATTGCCTTCGACTGCAAGCTCTTTGCTCGGCTTTGCTCCTGCCTGATCCTGCTCTCTTGCAGAATTTGCCGAAGCTCTCCATGATTCCGAGTCCGGGGTTTGAGCACACGTGGGTAGGGAGCGGGAAATGCCAAGGCTCAGGAGCCGTGCTCCTGGGCTCTGATACCACTTGAAAGATCAAGGTGATTTGTGCAAGAGAGGAAAGGAGAGAAGGGGAAGGGGATGCAGGAGTATACATATTCTTTGGTGGAGAATTAAAGAGTAATTGACTCTCTCCTCCTTATTTTCTTTATGAACATATAGTGGAATAAGTGGGCGGGCACCCGGCCACAACCCCTGCCAGTGCCACGGGGTCTGAAGGCCAACACCACCCAAAGCTCAAGCAGTAGGCCTTCATGTAGCCGCATGCTTCGTGCTTGCTCCATGATTGTTTTGTTCATCTTTGTCAAAATGTCATTTTGTTGAGGTGTTCTTGGGGTTGTCTTTTGCCTCCGAATGCCATTGCTAGCACAAAATCTTGGCTGCAATATTCACCTCCATTGTCGGATGTGAAGCATTTAAGTTTAGTACCTGCTTCATTTCACACAAAGGCTTTCCACCTTTGAAATATGAAAAACACATCGGACTTGTTCTTCATTACATAAACCCATGTTTTTCTAGTCGCATCGTTTATGAATGTTACATAGTACAATGAGCCACCAAGTGATGGTCTACTTGCACGACCCCAAATATCAGAATGAACCAATTCAAGTTTTTAATTTTTTCTTTCATTTCTTGATTTTTAAAATTTTACCCTCTTTTGTTTACCGTAAACACAATCTTCACAAAACTCTAAGTCCACTTCTTTCAAACCTAAGAGAAGCTTCTTCAATTGAAGGATTTGCATTCCTTTGGCACTCATATGTCCAAGCTGATAGTGCCACACCACATTGTCGACTTTGTAGTTATTGCACAAGTTGAAGATTGCATGATGATAGTACACAAGTAAAGTGTACCAACCTTTTCTCCTTTGGCAACACCAAAGATTCCTTTGAGATCTTCCAACGTTGGTGCAAGCAAAGTGTGTCGACCATAGAAAGTGGTATATGCACGGTAGTAGGTACATGGCAAAGGACTGAAGTAGATACAAAGAGCTTGGGCAGACAAGTAGCAGCTGGTATGTATGCTTTATGTGGTTCTTTAGACCATATGGATTCCAAGAAGGGTCTGATAAGGTGGCAGATGAAAGAGGTTCAAAGTGTAAATCTTTTTCTTGAGGATGAAGAGCTTGAAGTGTTGAAGGAGCAAGTTCAGATGACTTGTCAAACAGGGCCACGATGTGCAAGATACGGGGCTTTGAAGTTGGAAGTGATTGTAGATCTGAGACGATAGGGCACATGATGCTAGGTGGTCCAAACTAGTTTGGAGCTATGGGTGTGCGCTCCTTGCCGCACTGTCGAAGCAAGGGACTTGCCAATACACCGTATGCGAGCCACAAACGGCTCCAAGCACACAACAAGCCTAAACTAGCAAGCTCAAGAAAACAAAGGGTGTGTCACTCACCGCTTTACGCTCGCCTTCGTGGTGGATTCCTCGCCGCGATGAAGAAGAAGCTGCAGTCGTGCCGCGCTCAACCGCTTCGCCACCGTCGTGCCTTCGTAATGCTCGATCGCACACACACTCTCCCTCTCTCTCTCTCTCTCTCACACACACACACACACAAGGAGGTGAAGAAGAAGAAGAAGATGGAGATGGAGCAAGAGCACTCTTCAATTGCACAAATGAGAGAATGAGTAAAAATTAGGTTTAGTTGGCTTTTATAGGAGCTCACCCCATTCACACTTGGGCGCCCATGCTTAACCAACTAATCCCTTGAATGTCCAAGTTAAAGTGCGCCTCTCATCGACGATCACTCTACCTTTCCCTATTGGTCCGACAAGCCCGGTACCTGACTCTACCAAATACATAATACGCGTCCATCGTAGGCGATGGGTGTCCGTGTGCCGTGAGGGTTAACATGCCCCCCTTCCTGATGTAGATTCCGTCCTCGGAAGCTATTGAGTTGAAGCTGGTTCGTCGAGGTGGAAGAGCATTTGAGATGAATGTCCTTAGCCTTCTTCAGTCACTGCAAAATCAAACAACATTGGCACAGTAATGGCATTCTCTTAAAAAGCATATGCAGTTTTAGGTAGAAAAATTGATTGGTCAAAGAATTTCAAACAATTTGTTAGCAATGAACATTAAATTGCAATGTAATCAAATGCAAAAACAGATGTAAAGGTAAAAAATTAAACAAGTCTGGGGTCACTAATTTGACGGTCGAAAAGCACTAGAGATCGAATATTAATACCATGGGTAAGCTTCTTAATTTTCAGTGGTCAATTAAGTTGTTTAATCGCGAGAGCCAAGTATTCATGTTCAAGGGCTGACTAGAGGCTATATCTAGAAAACCTTGTAGTTAAGCTACCATAAAAGGAATTTCTCATGAAATCATCGCCTGGCTGATTACTTTTTCTTTGACCCCCCAAAGTCTTTTCACATTGATTCAATTATGATGTGTGTGCTTATTTTGTATGCCTTGGGTTTTTTGCTTTTCAAGGAAAAGCGCCCACACTGGGAACCTCTAGGGCTCTAGTACCATAGGCAATACATGTGAGTGAAGTACCAAATCAAGCTGAGATTTCTCTTCCAGCTTAAAATTTTACATTGTGGCACTTTGATTTTTTGTTTGTTCATTTTCATCATTTTAATTTTGTAACTTTGGGGGGCCATATAACATTGTTACCCTCCCCAGGCTCATCACATTAGTAAACTCCCTTTATAATACTTAAGCTAAAGGTCGATAGGGTTAAGCCCACTAGAAAGCCCTAGTACATTTCATACAATGCTGCCTAAATCGGATTAAGAACCTAAGTAACCATTGATTATTAGGAAGGCATTCCCCATGGTATTAAGAGAAGATTTCTAACACCTAACTTGGTCAAACTAGCTTAGTCGGACTGCTTGATTTTTACACCTTAAACAAGTGATTATGACAAAAGATTGCATTGAATTAAATGTTGGATACTAAGCCAATGCGCTGAATATTATGCTACCAATCACAATCAAAGCAGACAATCATAGATGCAAAAAAGATAAGGGCAATGCTAATGGACAAGAAACACCTATTTGTGTTGATGGTCGCGCTTGATTTGAAGGTTCCATCAAGGTCCAAATCCTATCAATAGCAACACGCTCCTGTACACACTAGGAAACACAAACAATACCTCTAGGAGGCACATCAGTGGGAAAAGAGAACTTCGCTAATCACTCAACTCTAAAACAGAAACACTCCTATCGTACTAATCTTACCTACCCTCCATCACTCAAGTGATGAGGATCAAAGGTGTTTCATGGCATAGGTTTCTGGTTCACTGTACCAAATGTGACATGTGTAGGTCTGAGTCAATGTTTTGACTTTTAATGTGCATACTCGTTTGCTAATTGCTCTTGCTCCTTTTTTTTTTTTTTTGTGAGTATAAAGCTTTATATGTACATTCCCTAAGATCGGAGATTAAGAGGTCAGGGAAAAAGGTTGAGAGGGAAACAAGTGAATAATGGATGTCAGCAAACACTCCCCCCTTCCTTGGGTAGATCATACCGTTTGAAATGAGCTTGTCACCCTTTGAAACCAATTGTTCCAGTTGGTAATAGGTGAGGATTTTTGCCAGTAGTTTGCTATTACCCTAGGTGCCTCGTCAAGTTGCAAGGGTGGTAAGGTACTCTCCCAGGATCGAACTTGAAGTGGTTCATTAGGTGATTCTTGAACACTGGGAGGTGTGGATTCTTTTGTAGCTTCATGGAGGTCCACTACTATAGATGGAGGCTGTGTAGAAGCTTTTACCTCTATGGATGTATTACATGATGAGCTAGAATCTTCATGGGACTCTCCCCTTCCTGAGCTAGGTGGAACAAATCGTTCTTTCTTTGGTACCCAAACTAACTCGGGAGCGGGTGTGTAGCATTCTGTGATTTTTTTCTTTCCACGATCATTGATTCGTTTTGGAGCCACAGGATTGGGTTTACATGGGCCAGGTGACAGGTAAGAGTACACTTTACGTTTTGGCACCCAGATTTGATCATTTCCTTGATAGTAGCCTTGGGCTTCCAATAGTCGTTTAGGGATCCATCGCAACATTTTCTTACTTTTCTTGGAGCGAGTGGTACGGTTCTTACTAGGTTTCCGTTTTTTTGCATCAACCATGCTCACTACAGAGGTTTTAGGGACCCACTTGTATGTTTTCTTCGTTACCTTAGGATGAGTCTTGTCGGAAGCGATATGCATTGCTTGTAGCATATTTAAGGGTATACGCATTTCATCCCCCTCAGGTGTTACCCAGGTCATCCCCCTATTTCCCCAAGTGTCTATGGTTGATGCTAGGTGGACCCAATCCACATTGTCTGATTCCGTCATACCCGGTAACACATCCATATAAGGAGAATCTTGGCCAATGTCTGTATCCTTCTTACAAGTGTAACAATATTGTAGTGGGGCCGAGTGAACCGTGGTGTCAGAGCGATGATCAATAATGGTTTTACTCCCTAAGGGGTGTACCTTACCAGTCACCAAATCCACTCTAAGGACAGAGTCTTGGAATTGCAAATAGACATGATTTTTAGACCAATCGTGAACCATTTGTGCTTCCCTCATGAATGGTCGTCCTAAAATCATTTCATATGACATAAGGTGTTTAGAGAAATCCATTACAATGAACGTATGTCGTACCTTGTGTCCTAGAACTTTGATCTTAAGATCCTTGAGCATCCCCATAGGTTTGGCTATGGTACCATTTGCCATCTTTACCACAATGTTAGTAACACTGAGGCGGGGTTTTCCCATGGATTCCCAACAACCTTTTGTAACGATGCTAACTCCCGCACCACCATCAAGAATTCCCTTTATAGTTAATCCCTTGGTAGTGATGGGTAGGGTCGCATTAGACTCGTCGCCTTCAAAATACTGCCCTAATTCGTTAATGGGTACCTCAATCACAGACTCGTGTCCATCTAAGTCAAGTGATTGCACATGATTTTCCTCATCAATCATAATCGAGTCAGGCCTATTTGGTTGCGCAAACTGCGGTAATCCCGTTCGTAGCTCTCCGTTAAGGAATGCTCGAAGTGCAAGGAATAACTCAGGATCTCCATACAGCTTTGCTATGATCGTGGTTCGGACCTCAGAAGACATGAAGTCCACTAGTTTGGCAACATTCATTGGCGTTTTGCAGGGTGTAGGTCCTTGACTAGGAACTGGTGAGGATGGAATCTCATATTCCTCAATGGGATCAGGTATTCCTTCGTTAAACATCCTTTCCAACAAGAAGGGTGTATGCTCACTTTCTGATGTCCTGTCCTCACTCCCTTCTTGGATGATACTAGATATGGCTAACGGTCTATGGTTCATGTGGGGTGGATGAACTTGCGTGGGAAACACTGTGTCATGAATTTTTACATGCATGGGTTCTGGTTCTAGTTTCCTTTGAGTCTCCTCCACTAAACCTCTTAGATGTTTCACCTGCTCAATCTCGTCTACTGGGTTTGGGTACGTCCCAATCTTCTTTTTACGATTCTTCCCTTTTTGCCCCTGCGGTTTATCTTGGGGGTCTTGGATTGGATTTGGAAACACTTGTGGTGTTTTCAGAGGCTCTTTATGGTTTTCTCTCATTCGGTTTTCATTTGGTTCCATGTTACGGTTTTCTTTGTCGGTCTTTCCCTTTGTGGTATTGGTTCTAGTCTCCATTGTCTCGACTGAATCTGAATCATCCTCGAGGTCATTCATATACACGGGGTCATCTCCTGTTCCTATGTTTGTTTTGGAACTTGGCTTTGAATTTTCCGTATTCTGCGACTTCTTCCTTCGTGTCTTCTTTTTCTTTGCTTGGATAACTGACGCGGTATCTCTCTCTTCGAGGATATGTCTTGGCCCTTGAAGCATGGACCGTGTAATCGCATAAGCGGGTGCGACGGGTGGTATTGGCGATGTCACACTAGCAATTTCGACCAAATTCAGGGGTGTGATTTTAGGCGCATTTGGGTTATAGGGGCATTGGGCAATCAAGTGATCTATGCCACAACGATTACATGTGAGTATTGGCATTGCAGACGTGCTCCCTTGATTCATTTGCATCTGTGCAGCATTCTTTTGCAGCCTAATAGGGCACTCCGCTACTCGATGTGGTCCCCCACACTCGTAGCATTGAAGAGGTGGCCTCCTAGCCTGGGTGTTGATATTTTGACCTCTGGATGCGAGAGCAGCAGCTTGATAAACCGGCTTGACTTGTCCCCAACAATCTTCCATGTAGTATATAGGACACTCTTCCAATGTATCAAGTCCGTAGGCAATACTAGTGTCTATTTCCTCCTCACAACCATCTGCATAAGCGTTTGATGGCTCGCAACCCACTTGGTTCATAGGGGCGACTCTTGGATGCGGGGGCTGCGGTCCTAGCACAGGAGGTGGTAGCGGTGTAGCTTGTACAACATTTTGAGATCTAGGGACCATGTGTTGCGGTAGTTGCTCAACAGGTGGAGTAGGCATCAATACAGGAGCTCGAGGCGCATCCGTCCAGGCTACAGGTGGTCTATTTGCCATCATACGTTTGATCATTAAACAATCCTTAGCTTGGTGACCATACCTACCACATGCGTTGCAAGTTCCATTAAATTTTACTCTAAACGTAGGGCACTCACTAGTGCTATGTGGACCTAAGCAAATGGAACACCATTGTTGCTCCCTTCTTGGATACATGTGACTATTTTGAGGGGGTCGATTATCCTTAAGAGACTCTTGGATTGCCTTGGTGAGGTCTGTCAAGAATGTCTCAAATACCTTTGGCTCATTGGCAATGGGCTTTGCAGTCATGGGTTCATACTCAATGGCTTGTGAGCTAGTGGATCTCGTGTCAGTAGACACCCTCATGCCTGCTATCATCAAGTTGTCCTCTAATTGGATTGCATTGGCAGTGACATCTTCCCAGGTTGTGATACCTCTAATCACTAGTCCATTATAGATTCCTTCATTCCTCAACCCTCGAATGAATCGATCAAGCAGTTGGTTATTGTTGAAGCGCTCATTTACAGGGCAGCGAGAGTTTAAGTGCTTTAGACGACTAATGAAGTCCCTTACTGACTCTCCTTCCTTACGTTCGGCCTTCTGTAGCTGAGATGCTACACCCCAAAGCACACCTTCTCGTATGTACTCCTTTAGAAACAACCTTCGAAGGGTAGGGTAGATTGTTTTCTCGTCCACCCTTAGGGTCCTATACCAATCTCCAGCCTTCCCACTTAATGTCAAGCTTAAGGCATTGCACTTATGTAGTTCGTTGCGTTCCCCTAAGGAATCACATACTTGTTCAAACACTTCAATGTGTTTTCTAGCATCTTCATCCCCATTGAATTTTTGCGTGAGTTTGGCAATTTGTACTGCCTTACTTCTAGGCTCTCTATCAGATGCATGATGCATATTTTCCGCGATAGATCGACCTATGGTTTGAGCAAACGCTGCCAAGTCACCTATGTGAGGAGGCAGGGCCGGTGGAGGTACTCTTGGAATCATATGTGGGAGAGGAACGGGTACCGGTCTTGGCATATGTGTGGATGATGCAGGATATGGAACATAACCGGGCATAGGTCCACTCGGATAAGAGCTAGGGAGCGGCACTCGAGGAGCATAAGAAAGTGGTACAATTGGAGGTGTGGGGGCCATGTGTGCATAAGGGACTAGAGGCACATATGGTCGAGGCCCCATATTAGGTACTACGACACTAGGTAGTGGCACTGCGCTAACCGTAGATGTCATCGGTACATTCTCTGTCAGGCTTATCCCTGGAGTGAGCACTGTGTTTTCCTTAATAGAGGGTTGAGCCAAGTTAGGGAAGCTAAAGTTTTCGCTCAGAGGCTCAGATTGCATAGAGACCCCAGGTGAAATGACGTAAGATGGGTCCATGGGGCTCATTAGAGGAGTCTCCATTTGTGATAGAGTAGGCTGTTGAGCCTTGCTCGTATCCAGAAATCTCATGGGGCCAGTTGAGAGTATATTTACCCCTCGGTTTTGCCTTTCTGATTGAATAATGCCATGGATAACATTACAGATCATTTTTTGTTGATCTTCGATGCTCGTGGCACTAGAGGTGGATTGTACAATCTCTATCCATCCTACATGGTAGGCGTGGCCAGAGTGTAGATCCGTCATCACCTCAGTGTGGAGGTCGTATGTCCAATGATCATTAATGAACAATCCTTCTAGAGTCGACGTGTTAACGGTTTCTTGTGAGGTAGAAGCAATGTTGCTCCCCGTGGTTTTACTTGTCACCAACGGTACTCTAGAGGGAACTTCTGAAGGAGGCAGCTCAACAAGGCCTTCTTGGTAAGAAGTTGGTAGGATATCCACATGGACACTCTTTGGGGGTCTGGGGTCCACGTGCGATGTGAAAGGAGAGTCCACTTCCCCACCCCCTTCGTGTGCTTCATTTGCATCAGGTTCCGAGCGAGTAGCTCTACCTAATGTTTCCATGAAACGGCTAAACATACTAGTACTAGGCTGTGGAGCCTCGGGAGGTGCATGGCCTTCTCTCTCAGTGTTTTGGTTAGGGTATGCTTCCATGATTTCTGAGTCGGAGGAGGAATCACTAGCGGCTATTTTAGGGTCTTGGGTGGTGCTACCTTGTGTCCCCGCTGAGGGTCTAGAGCTTATCGTGGATGGGTAATGGGTGTCCGTATGAACAGAGGCACCCTCAATATGCTCGTGTTCTAGCACCCGCCCAGAGCGTAAGTGCATGTGCTTTTGATACCCTAAGGTGTCAAAAAGCTGCTCTAGGAGGCCTTGTGACTAGTTTTTAGCGTGTTTTTTGTTTGTTTTTTTGCTAGATTTTTTAGAGCGTGTCGTGGAATGGGCCGTGTGATAGCTCGAAACGAGCGTATCGGTCAGAGGGTCGTGCCGTGCTTTACAGCCCTCCGTTTGGTCACTCTATGCCCTCGAAATCCCTAAAACTGTCAATTTCCAATAGGGAACTAGGCCCAAACTAGAAAGTCTAAGGGTGCAAGTGGGAAGAGAAAGGAGGAGAGTGGAGGACTTGTCCCACATGCTCTCATTCTCTCTTGAGGGAGTAGGGTATATATATAAGAGTGAGTCTAGTATATATAATAAGACTGAGGACTGAGGCTTGGGCTTGGGCTTGGGCTTGGGCTTGGGAAAACGATCCCGATCTATCTTTTATACAAACCAACCCGTCCATTTTAAGAGTCACGTTTTTTATTTTCGACAAAATTTCGCCGCCCGCTCACTCGCGTTTTTAATTTCCGAATTTTTTTCCTTTTAAATTAAAAACGCGAGTGAGTTTAAAAACCATGTGGGATCGGGTTGGTTTTAAAAAACGCAAAAATTGCAGAAAATACAGAAAAAACGCAGAAATTGACAGAAAATGCAGAAAAAACGCAGAAATTGCAACAAATTGACAGAAATGCAGAAAACTGCAGAAATTGACAGAAAATGCAACAAAAACGCAGAAATTGCAGAAAATTGCAGAAATTGAAAACGCCGAACTTGAAAATGCAGAAATTGCAGAAATTGAAAAAACACAGACAATAGCAGAAATTGAAACTTGACAGCAATTGCAGAAAACGCAAAAAACAGAAACCTTCCACACACTCCTTCCCTGCCTTTCCTATGATAGAGATTGCACCACAAGGAAGTGTAAAGTGCTAACCGAGCTTAGTGTAGGGCATATCCCCGGCAGCGGCGCCAAAAATGTGCGCTCCTTGCCGCACTGTCGAAGCAAGGGACTTGCCAATACACCGTATGCGAGCCACAAACGGCTCCAAGCACACAACAAGCCTAAACTAGCAAGCTCAAGAAAACAAAGGGTGTATCACTCACCGCTTTACGCTCGCCTTCGTGGTGGATTCCTCGCCGCGATGAAGAAGAAGCTGCAGTCGTGCCGCGCTCAACCGCTTCGCCGCCGTCGTGCCTTCGTAATGCTCGATCGCACACACACTCTCCCTCTCTCTCTCTCTCTCTCTCACACACACACACACAAGGAGGTGAAGAAGAAGAAGAAGATGGAGATGGAGCAAGAGCACTCTTCAATTGCACAAATGAGAGAATGAGTAAAAATTAGGTTTAGTTGGCTTTTATAGGAGCTCACCCCATTCACACTTGGGCGCCCATGCTTAACCAACTAATCCCTTGAATGTCCAAGTTAAAGTGCGCCTCTCATCGACGATCACTCTACCTTTCCCTATTGGTCCGACAAGCCCGGTACCTGACTCTACCGGGGAGCACCACAGACAGAGAGTGAGAGAGAGAGAAGGACACACACGACACACAGATATGAGTGGGGAGACTCAAAGAGTGAGCAGCCCCCTATACACTTATGCTATGTATAAGGTATACAAGTCAGTGGGCGCCCAGACTCTGGGCGGCCGGGCAAGGCACGTGAGTAGCCCCCTATACACTTATGCTATGTATAAGGTATACAAGTCAGTGGACGCCCAGACTCTGGGCGGCCAGGCAAGGCACATGCGCCTATACCCCAACAACCTCCCACTTAAAGGCGACTGTGCCTTTAAGCAAGAGAACCTAGTCTAAAGACTACAAAAGGCGAGAGAAAACCGCTCTCAACCGATCCCACTGGCTGGCTGTGATCGTGTGCATCCGACTGTCCTGCTCCCGTATAAGTCCATACACCACCAGACGTACCGCACACGTACTGCAAGTATGTACGCAATACCTGCATATCTCCCTCGTGCACTATGTCATCATCAATCAACAAACGACTGACAACCCCAAATGCAAATGCTCCCACTGTAGCTACGATATCCGGTCTCAAGATCAGCATCTCATACATGAGACCACCGAATGCCGATGCAATGCTAGCGGGCCCTGCTAGCTCTACGGAGCATGCATCAACATATATATCCCTGGCAATAGGCATCTCTGACTGACAAGGCGTGTCAGCCACATGCATCTCCTGACTGTCCGCAAAAGACGCATCAATCTGTCGTGCAACCTCAGAGCAAACCAGCTGCTCTAGGTGTCTGCTGGAAGACATATCCTGTACAACTATATCCCCATGCTCACTGTCAAGCATAGAAAGGAATGACTGCATAATCGTTGACATCTCAACCTCCTCTGCAATCATCCACTGCAAACATGACTACTCAATCTGCTGTGACTCACTAGAGCTCTCATGCTCTAACTCCGTATGCATAGACTCTTGCACAACGTCCTCCTGTCGTGACTCACTAGAGCAAGACCGCTCTACCTGTCTATCCTGCATAGAAGTATCTCGCACAACTGACTCTCTGCTTTGCTCAGTCACTAGCAAAGCATGCATGTCTGACTCTGTCACCTCTCTGTGTGACTGCTCAAGTCGTGCCCTAACTGTGTGCACAACGAGCTCACTACTCTGCACTCCATGCAAAGCATCCTGCAACCCACAAGCAAAAGAGACTGTCCGGGTCTCTCGCTCTCTGCATGGCTGTAACAAGATTGAGACTCGACCATCTCTCCCATGGACATATAAGTGGGACTAGACTCCCCTGTAAACATGGATGTCGCGTACATAGCATGTAAACTCTGCCATAAAGCATGAGTTGTAGTCTCTCTCGAGACCTGCCAGTAAATAGACTCAACCAGATGTAAACAAATCGTAGACATGGCTAACTCATCAAGATCCTGCCAATCATCATCACGCATAGACTTGGGCTTCGCAGATAAACCACGCAAGGGTTTATCCTGCCCCAAATCTGTCAATGCAACAAGCATATGTTCCTTCTAAGCAACAAAATCTGTACCATCAAACTGTGTCAGACCATAACACTGGAAGTCAAATGAAAAATCAGCCATAATGCTCGCAAAAGAGCAACCAACAATGAGTAGCAAATGTCAACCAAATCAGCCCTAAACTGGCTCGAATCGCATCAACAAAAGTCTACAAATATGGATGCAAATCAGCCATAATGCTCGCAAAAGAGCAACCAACAATGAGTAGCAAATATCAACCAAATCAGCCCTAAACTGGCTCAAATCGCATCAACAAAAGTCTGCAAATATGGCTGCAAATCAGCCCCAAAATTCAGCTCTTAAACAGCCGCATAAACAAGTCACAAACGTGTCCCAGATCAGCCTACAACTGATCCATACATGGACACCTGCAAAGAGGAAACAATGGCTGGAAATTCAGCGCCCAAATAAGCCCTCAAACCTGCCTGTAAACTTGTAAACCTGTAGCTGAAACCTGTTGAAAAACCTCAAGCCATTAGTGCTCAAATCCGGCTACCTAGCTCATAGCCAAACAAGCATACATCACAATACTCACTCCTGTGAGTGTGCCAAGATAACTGTACGCCTGTCAAACCGTGAGCTAATCACCAAGCCCACACTGTGCGGTATCGATGCATACATACGCACAAATCTCCCACCTGCAGAGAACACCGCACGCAAATGTTGAGTGCAACCCGCAATCTCTAACTAGATCGCATAAATGATACGCATAAAACTCCTGGGAAAATTTCGCCAGAGTTTTGACGCACAATGGCTATCAACACAAAATAACCATTGTCCTGCAAGCTCAATACAATGAGCAATCAATGCGCATCAAACTACACTCAATATACATGCATAAGCACTGCAAACCTGTGTCCAACAAATGCTCACAAAGAGTACCACAGGCGATCATACATGTCATCCATAACCAACCTCTGCACTTGCTCACAAGATCTACTGCTCACCACATAAGCATACATAGAGCATTACCCTCTCAAACACCATGTATGCAAGCCACAACACTGCAGAAGAACCACTCAACTGCAACTGGCAACACCTGTGGGATTACTAGACTCAACCTGTACCTGGGAGTCAAACCCGATCTTGTAACACCTCATATGTGCCTGCTACCTGCAGTGTACACGGGTAAGCTGTCTGCAGCAAAGAAAACAACAGAGCCCAAAACTGTCATGAAAAACAGTCTCTGTGTTTTTAATTTCAGACCCACCTGCACTCTGAATCAGAAAACAATTCCTTCTACAAAGTTGTAGAGCTCAAAGCCAGCTCCGTTTTGAACCAAAAAGTTTTGGAATCTGAGCTCTGTAGCTCAAGTTATGAGCAAAAGAGTAGACTGTTGTCAAACTGCCAAAAAACTGAACGACTTTCTTCTGTGCTTCTTTGAGCTCATAGAAAGGCTCAAACTCACTTCCCACCTCGATGCGTGAGCTGAATGCATCAATCTCACAATGCTTCCATGTCTATGGAAGCTTCAAGCTCCAACCTGTCGTCGATGTAGC
This sequence comes from Adiantum capillus-veneris, assembly GCF_014529385.1. Taxonomy (NCBI): domain Eukaryota; kingdom Viridiplantae; phylum Streptophyta; class Polypodiopsida; order Polypodiales; family Pteridaceae; genus Adiantum; species Adiantum capillus-veneris. Next base: position 14,176,601 of record NC_140932.1, on the reverse strand, counting down.
CGTTGCAAAGCTTGCCGAGAAGAGGGAAGATACTGTATACAGTGGGCTGATCTGTAGAGGAACTGTGGACTGATCTGTGAGCACTAGGAAGCTCTTGAGAGCTCTCCTGCAAGCCTCTGTATGGTTTTCCACAAGCCTCCTCTATTTCTTTGCTCAGATCTGTGACCTCTCTGCCATAGCCGACGAGTTCATCACGAAGCCGTCTATCTACGCTCTCACACCTGTCGCTCTGATACCAATTGAAGGGGATCGGGGAGCACCACAAACAGAGAGTGAGAGAGAGAGAAAGACACACACGACACACAGATATGGGTGGGGAGACTCAAAGAGTGAGCAGCCCCCTATACACTTATGCTATGTATAAGGTATACAAGTCAGTGGGCGTCCAGACTCTGGGCGGCCGGGCAAGGCACATGCGCCTATACCCCAACATTTAGTACTTCAAAACAAGAAGTAAATTACAAAAAGAATATACCCTTTTGGAGCTCCCACCTTGCTTCACTTTCACCTTGTATCAACTTCACACTGCTTCACTCTTCAATTCTTTTTTGTGTGTAGAAAAGGCCTCCTTTTATAGGCCAAAAGGGATTCCCTCTCTCATGAGAGGCAGCCATGTGTAGTCACCCTTGTGTAGACAAGTCCGAGTTGAATTCTCCCATGCGCCCATGTGTGGCCGCCCTTGAGAAGACAAGTCCAATTTGAAATCGGCCACCGCCCATTGACTACCGGCAACCGGCCAACCGATCGTCGTTTTTCAACCACTTTTCAGCCGCGGTCCCGCGGTCCAGCCATAATATGTCGGAGAAAATGAATATTCCAACGATGGCTGTGAAAAATTTGGTTTCCAATGAGTGATTTTTCTTCACGCACAATGGCTTCTCCTCATAACGGTGGCCTTACAAATGTGTGTTTTTAACACAAAAATTTACAAGAGATAAATCAGGCTCTATACTTAACAATCTCCTGCCCACTATCTAGTAATGCCATGGTTTGACCTCATTATATTCCACAAGAAGTGTTATATTACCTTCATTTGCTTTGAAATACTCTCCTACCTTATTCATCGGAATATATCTAACAAGTTTATCACGAGATTCTTCTTGTTTCTACTCTTCATTTGTCTCCATTGTTAACCTTGCGGTTCCCATTTTTCCAATGTTTTTTTTCAAATCTTCCCATGAGTGTGGTCTAATCTTTAATATTTCACCCTTTGTGATGGTACATTGGATGAATGTTGAAATTATTGACTGAATATTTTTCACTTCTAAGGTTTTCTTTGCTTGAATAAACTTAGTGGTCTTATATACCATAGGTTTTTCTTCATTTTTACCTAAGTATGAGGGTAGAGTTCTTCGGGTCTGTGCTTTAGAAAGGCTTGACCATTTTGATCCCCAATGTAAATACAAAGATTGTCTATCCAATTCCATAGGTGGATGGTCTAGCTATACTTATTCAATTAGAGCTAATTTCAAGATTAAGCTTCCATTGTTAACCCCTCTCACTTTCTTTCATAGGTGTTCAAGCCAATATTTCTCCACTAGGGGATTCTCTCTAACCCTTCTTCACTATCTAGTACTATGATTTCAGATTTCTCTATTCCAACTAAAGACTCTCTTGGTACTTTAGTGTCTCTCATCTCAGTTGGTCCCAATTTTGTCTCGCCTTTTGTAGGATTTTCAATTATTTCAACTTTTGGCTTTTGTGTTTCAAGCATTGTTTGAGTGATTCTTACGAGATTTTGGTAGGCTTCTAGTTTAGCTGCTTCCATATCAGGAGTTGGATAACTCTTCCATTTGGTTTCCATGCTTTGACCCGCTTTCAATCCTCCTTGGAAGGCTTTCAAAGTTATGTTGATGGGTTCATAGATTTTATCCACATGCACTAACCCACTTGATTTTGGATTTGGTTTTTTGAACACTATCAAAGTTGATTTTGTTATTTCCTGAAACAACCTTTGCGCTTTTTCCTCAATTTACTTTCTCTATTTCTATTTTTTGAGCTCATTTTTTGACATCTCCTCTTCTTGGAATCTTGCGAGGATTTATTACTACTCTCTGTTTTGTTTATGGTTTTGGCTTGTGCCCTACTTTGACTAAAAATGCTGGTTCGGAGGAGCTAATTGTTGAAAATAGGGTTGTAAGAAAACACACATAACTTGGTGAAGAGGAAGGCAGCTCACGGCACACAACAGAGAGTGTATTACTTAGTGTGCAATGGAAAAATAAGGTAGCCCTAGAGTGATGGGCGTATATACAATGCACGGGGAAAAAAACTCCTAGTGAGGAAAAAAATGCCCTGAAAGCCCTAAGTGTGTTCACACACATCACTACCACATGTATATGGTAACAAATCCCTCCTGGAGTGATGCAGTGAAGGAGAGCTGGCACATAGAGTATAGGGAAGTGCCATGCTCTGAGGACATGATTGGTCCATAAAGGGGAGTAAGATCAAAGCTTTGTGGCAAGCTTCAAACTTCTCATGATACACTGCCTTTGTGAAAATATCTGCGAGGTTGTCTTGCGTTGGTACATAAGCCAAGTTGACCTCTCCTGAGCTGAGAGCCTCCCCCTGGCATAGTGGTAATGCACCTCAATGTGAAGGAGTACAAGCGGAAGTGGGACGCGAGAGAGAGTGCGAGAAGAAGAGCACGACGATATGGTGAACTCGCTCTACTGTAATGTGTAGAGCATAGTGAGTTCTTATTAGGTTTTTACAAAAGAATATGTGTACATACCTGGCGGCCCGCCCACTTACCTGGGCAGCCACATTGGGCTTTATACCCCAACAACCTCCCACTTAAAGTCCAATGTGGTACTTTAAGTGTGAGAGAAGCTACTATACAAGCTAATATACAAGAGATGTAGAGAAGTGATGTACTACCCTACACCTAACTGCTTGCGAAAATGCGCAAAGCTCTCTGAGGGAAGTCCTTTTGTAAGTAGACCAGCAGGATTTTCTGTGGTGTGAACTTTGACAAGCTGAAGTTGCTTATCCTCGAGCATTTCCCTGATGAAATGATACTTCACATCCACATGCTTTGTCTTTGAGTGATAAACTGGATTGCGAGCCAATTGTATAGCACTTTGACTATCACAATATAACACAGTCATCTCTTCTTTGATTCCCAAATCTGTTACTAGTCAATTAAGCCAAATTGATTCTTTGCATGCCTCTGATGCTGCAATATATTCAGCCTCTGTAGTAGACTGAGTAACACAATCTTGTAATCTAGAACGCCATGATACTGCTCCACCAGCCAATGTAAAGACATACCCTGACATAGACCTTCGGTTGTCTAAGTCACCTGCATAATCTGAGTCTGTAAAACCCTTTACACTTAGCTCTTGACTCCCATAGCATATACGCATACTCTTTGTAGCTTTCAGGTATCTCAATATTCCTTTCACTGCCTCCCAATGTTTCTTGCCTGGGTTTGACATGTATCGACTTACTACTCCCACTGCAAATGCAATGTCTGGGCGAGTAACAATCATTGCATACATCAAACTACCCACTACAGACGCATATGGAATCTTATCCATTTCAGTTTGTTCTTCCTCAGACACAGGACAATCTTGTTTGCTAAGTTTCACATATGGTGGCAATGGAGCACTCAGTGCCTTTCCCTTCTCCATATTGAAACGTTGCAAAACCTTGTCAATATACTCTGTTTGAGATAACCAAATCAACTTCTTTGATCTGTCTCTCTCAATGCGCATACCAAGTATATGACTTGCCTCACCCATGTCTTTCATGTCAAACGATTTTGCCATCTTTGACCCAATCTTCCTTGCCTTTCTCAACAAACCCTTCTGGCTGCTGCATGTAAATTTCCACATCTAAATCACCATGCAAGAACGCTGTCTTGACATCCATTTGGTGCAACACCAAATCTAATATGGCAACCAATGCAAGAAAGCATCTCAATGTAGTCATCTTGACCACCGGAGAGAAGACTTCATCAAAGTCAATGCCTTGTTCTTGCTTAAAGCCCTTGGCAACAAGCCTTGCTTTGTACTTTGGCTAACTATCATGAGCGGCGATCTTATACCTGTAAACCCATTTACAGGGTAGAGCCTTTTTGCCCCGTGGTAATTTAACTAGCTTCCATGTCTGGTTTTTATGCAGAGCTGTCATCTCTGACTGCATGGCCAATTGCCAATTCCCGGAGTCCTTCATTTGCACTGCTTCCTTGTAACATGAAGGCTCATTGCAATCAGTCAACATGACATAATTCATAGATGGAACAAACCTATCAGGAGGTCGCGTGACATGTCCAAATCTGCGCACAATAGGTGGCTCAGGCTCAGCCACAACCTGTGGTTCCACTCTATCCTGTCCTTGCTCCTCTTGAGCCCTGACATTTTGTCTTGCACGTGCAGGTCCATCTTCTTGAAAGACAACTCTTCTAATCTCCTCAACCCTCTCTGGTTTAGAATGATATTTGGATTCATTAAAGTGAACATCATTGTTGCGGACAACCTTTCTGGATTCAGGATCCCAAAGTCTGTAACCCATCTCACCAGAACTACCATAGCCTAGAAAGATGCACTTTCTACTCTTTGGCTCAAGTTTGTTCCTAAATTCCTTTGGAACGTGAGTATATGCCACACAGCCAAAGACTCTGAGATGTTTGTATGAGGGCATTTTGCCTGACCATACCATCTCTGGCACTAAATCCTTCTGCAAAACCTTGCTAGGAGATCTATTTACAAGATGAACAGCTGTTGATACAGCTTCAGCCCAAAACCCATTTGGCAGCTGTGCATTAGACAACATACTTCTGACCTTTTCTTGTATGGTCCTATTCATCCTCTCAGCAACACCATTTTGAGGAGGATTGTAAGGAGCATTAAGTTCATGTTTTATACCTTTTGACTCACAAAAGGTATAAAACGTGAGTCAAAGGTATACCTTTTGACTCTCAGCAACACCATTTTGAGGAGGATTGTAAGGAGCATTAAGTTCACGTTTTATACCTTTTGACTCACAAAAGTCCTGAAAGGCCTTTGAAACATACTCTCCACCATTGTCAGTGCGTAAGCATTTAAGCTTCTTGCCACTCTGATTCTCCACAAGTGTCACAAACGTTTTGAAAACACTAAACGCTTCATCCTTGTGCTTGAGAAAGTAAACCCATACTTTCCTCGAGTAATCATCTATAAATGTCATAAAGTAAGAAGCTCCCCCTAGAGATAGGTTAGGCATAGGTCCACACAAATCACTATGAACAAGTGCCAACTGTGTATCTCTTCTACTGCTTCTATGCTTATGTGGCTGCTGTGTTTGCTTACCATAGAGACAATGTTCACAGAATTCAAAATCATTAAATGAAAAGCCAGGCAAATAACTAGAATGAGACAAGATTTCCATTCCCTTCTTGGACATATGTCCTAACCGGCTATGCCACAAAGAAACGTTCGGCTACTCGGTTACATTGATTACATTTTTAGAGACATTTGATACATAAATCATGTAAAGTCCTCCAGACTTTACTCCATGTGCTACTGTCATAGAGATCTTGGATATCTTTCACATGCTCTGTCCAAAAGTGGTGACGTAGCCAGCATCATCAAGTAAACCTGTGCTGATCAAGCTCTTTGTAATTGCGGGAACATGTCTCACATTATTCAACGTGAAAGAAGAGCCATTCTGAAACTTCAATTGAACATCTCCAACACCTAAGATCTCACATGTCTGCCCATTGCCTAGCCGAACATGATCTTTAGTGGTCACATAAGAGGTAAACCACTCCTTGTTTGGAGACACATGAAGTGATGCTCCTGAGTCTATAATCCAGTCACTCAGTGCATTTCCATCAGATGCTGTAAGAAGAGCTGAGTCCATTGTATTCTTCAAGAAGTAGATGTCTCCTAACACTAGACTGTCATCCTCTACAACAGTGTTTGTCACATTTATTTCTTGAATCTTCACTGAGGACTTGTTCTTCTCACCATGGTCTTCAGCTTTCTCTTTGCCTTTTTCTGCTTTCCATTCTCTGCAGTCTCTTTTCATGTGACCCTTCTTGCCACAATGGTAGCATTCTATGTCACTCTTGCCTTTAGCACTGCGGGACTTGCTACGAGACTGATTCCTCTTTCCACCTTTGTACTTTTCTTTGGTCCTTCCCCTGACAACTAAGGCTGTTCCTTTGCCTTTGTCCATTGTCTTTCTATTGGTTTCTTCAGTAAGCAGACTTCCTTCTACACCTACTATGTTCAAACCATCTGGAGGTGCAGAATTACTCAAAGCTGTGCGAAAAGTGTCCCAACTTTCCAGCAATGTGATCAACAATGTGATCTGCTTCTTCCACAATGGGAAATTGGTTCCATCCAGCTTCTTGATATTGTAAAGAGCAGTGTCCTGTGATCCAGCCATAGCTACGCTTCACAGTAGTTTACTTTCCTGGGAAAAATTCGGCAGAGTTTCCCCTGTAAACTGACCTCTGAACCAATATCAACCTGTCAAATGAACCAAGAAAGCTTCAAATTCTGCTGAGATTTTGGCAGAGTCTCCTTTGTAAAATGGCTCTGGTGTACTAAAAAACAGACCAAAAAACAGCTCAAAAAACATTGTCTCTCTGACACTGTAAGCTGCGGGTAAACCTGTCCTGCACCTGTACTGTCTCTCACTGTCCTGTCACTGTCCTATAAGCATAGACTGCGACAATGCCTCAACGGTAGTAAAGCAAAGATGCAATCCCAACTGTCTAACTCACAGTCAATACATCCTAGCTGCCTATCTAAGGGTACTCGAGGGATCGCTCCAAGACCTGTATCACCGAAAGGATCTCAACATTCGAGAATCCCCCAGCTCAATAAAACCTCACTCGACCCTCAACAAAGGCTGCAGTAAATCTGACAGTACATAGACTTCCCACAAAGTCATACATCCACAAATTTCCCACTGTATGTTGTAACCGCTGCGGCGGTTGTTTGCTGCGTGACTCACAGCCAACAAACCCTCAACAGACGTACATCATCTCTGACAATACATCCCATGTGGAAGTACCTGCAATGTCAGGATGAAATCTGGAATATCAAGCAACAAACACAAGCTACCTGACGAACTAGTGGATGTCGCCTACAGTTTGCGTGTAGATGCGCCCGTGTCGTATGTGACATGCCTCCAAGAACTACTAGCCGTCCTTCGATGTGTAGACAGCCACAAATCAACACTCTGGGAGTGTCGATATCCTCAGCACCTGCAGTCGTAGGCCGAAAAACCCCAAATTTGCAGAGTCGGATCTGCACCCGTTGAGACCACGTAGTCGAAAATGGCCTGCGCAGACCTTTGTCGAAGCCGAACGGTGGTCGAGATGACCTCAGAATGAAATTCTGACAACACCCGGCCCTTTGGGTTTGCCCACGAGATTTGGGGCCGTGTCTTTGCGTGTCAAATTTCACTCCAATCTGAGCTGGTGACTCTAGCCTCCTGCAGTGCTGCCCCGAGCCTCGATCTGAGCTCTGATACCATTTGAAGGAGTACGAGCGGAAGTGCGACACGAGAGAGAGTGCGAGAAGAAGAGCAGGACGATATGGTGAACTTGCTCTACTGTAATGTGTAGAGCATAGTGAGTTCTTATTAGGTTTTTACAAAAGAATATGTGTACATACCTGGTGGCCCGCCCACTTACCTGGGCGACCACATTGGGCTTTATACCCCAACACAATGTTCTTTGTGCGAGCATGAAAAAATGGGTTCCTTGCAATTTCCAATGCACTCTGACTGTCAGTGTAGATGGTGTTGGCAGTGTCTTGTCCAACACCCAAATTAGCCATATGGCGTCTGAGCAATCGTATCTATGAAGACTATCCTGTACTCATCCTCACAACTAGAAGTGGCCACAATAAATTCTTCTTGCTCAACCATGATAGTTCCTCTACATCACATAAGCTAGACACAACCAAAGCTTAACAATCTAATGCATAAGATGCATGGCAAAAACATCAATGAGTAAGACTAGACGAACGTGCATCCAATTTACTGTCATGCAAACTATGCACTAGCCATTTTGGCATACCTCTAGCCTGCTCATTCTCAACCCTTTTCTCATCAAGTACATCATCTGCATCTACATCAGTAATAGGCTGATTTGTAACATTTTTAGAAACTCGGGGCTGTACATTTGCCTCATTTGAATTTACATTTAAATTTCCACCACTGAAAATTGGCAACAAACTGTCATAAATGTCTTGTGAGCTTACATTGTTGTCTCTAGTACAACAAGGGTTGAACGGAATCTTCCACAAACACTTCATCCCATGAAACAAAGATACGCTTTGTTTGCGGATGGTACAACCTGCAACCTTTGCTTTCAACACTATAACCAACAAAAGTGCATTTGATAACCTTATCATCCAATTTTTTGTGTTGCGTTTGTGACACCAAAGCATAAGCCAAACAACCAAAAACGTGCATGTGATCAATAGATGGATTTCTCTATCATCCCATGATTTAAAAGGATTCATAGACTGCAGAGCTTTTATAGGACACCTATTGAGTACATAAGTAGCACACATGATGGCCTCAAGACAAAGCGAATGTGGAAAAGCTTGAACTTGACCATACATCGTGCCATTTTTGCAAGTCTCTTGTTTTTCCTCTCAGCAACACCATTTTGCTGAGGTGTATATGGAATTGTAAATTTGTGTTTTATCATAATGGGGATAGTGTGCTTGACTATATGCTACTCTCCAAAGCCATCATGTATCGCATAAAGAGTTTTATGTTTGGCCAATGGACCCCGGAATCCGACCATCGCACCTTATATATTGACCTTTCATGTGGAGAAGCAACTAAGCATGATAATCTTAGCCAAAAGAAAGAGAAATTATCACTAAGTATGGATTTCAAACGGGCACCAATGTATATTGAAATGGTTGAGCAAAATTTATGGATGAAGAAGCTTCAATATGATGCACCATTGGAAACTAAATGGGAAGCTTTCAAGAAAGTTATTTGTTCTTGTGCCGAAGAATACTTTGCTATAAAGCATTTCCATGGTATCAACAAAGATAGATCACGCAAAAGGTAGTTTGATAAAGAATGTCAAGATGCTCGAAAGTCCTTGATAAAGCTTGATGCAACTATGGACAAAGACAACTATCAAAGTCATTTGCATACATACAAGGCATTGATCCAAAAGAAGAGAAGAAGATGGGAAGTAAAGCAACAACTTTTTCAAGTCCAAGAAAAGGCACATGCATGTGGAAGATTTTGAAGAAACTTGAGGGGCAAGCGGGTTGAGAATTTTGGTAACTGGAGTCTTGTGGATATGTACACACATTGTAGGCAATTATATGAGCAAGAAAATGCTGAAAAAATGCCATTTTATGGTTCACTCCCATGTATGCCTTCTTTTTTTACTATTGAGGATGTATGCAGTGGGCTTGAAAAGTTGGCCACTCGCAAAGCGGGAGATCTTTAAGGTATCAAGCCGGAGATGACCAAATGGACGGGAGATTTTATCCATGAGTGGATGTGTGGTATGTTCAACCACTTCAATATGGTATGTCTTATGATTGGAGTACTAATTGGGTTAAGCCTTTGCATAAAGGAGAAGATGTAAAGGATGTAAACAACTACCGGACTATAATGATTGGGTCTCTTATGGGAAAGTTGTTTGGGTGCATAATGGAGATGAAATTGAGTGATTGGGTTGAAGATAATGACAAGCGTGCAAAGGGACAAGCGGGTTTTTGTCGATGCCATAGCACCATTGATCATCTTGTTACTCTTCGTGTTCTCATGGAGGAAAGTCGGTTGAAAGGCAAGCGATTGTATTGTTGTTTTGTGGTGTACGCGTATGTCGCACGTGTCAATGCAAGGAACTTGCCGATACACCGTGTGCGAGCCACAAATGGCTCCAAGCACACAACAAGCCTAAACTAGTAAGCTCAAAGAAGGCGATGGTGTGTCACTCACCGCTCTACGCTTGCTTCGTGGAGGATTCCTCGCCACGAAGAAGAAGGAGCCGCCGCTTCGCCGTTGTCGTGCCGTCGTCGCAATGCTCGATCGCACTCTCTCTCTCTCTCTCTCTCTCTCTCTCTCTCTCTCTCTCTCTCTCTCTCTCTCTCTCTCTCTTTCTCTCTCTCTCTCTCTCACTCACACACACACACACACACACAAGAGATGAAGAAGAAGATGGAGCAAGAGCACTCTTCTATTGCACAAATGAGAGAATAAGTGAATTTTAGGTTTAGTTGACTTTTATATGAGCTCACCCCATTCACACTTGGGCGCCCATGCTTAGCCAACTAATCCCTTGAATGTTCCAGTTAGAGTGCGCCTCTCATCGGCGATCACTCTTACCCTTTTCCTATTGGACCGACAAGCCCGGTACCTGACTCTACAAGTAAATAATACAACGTCTGTCGTAGGTGATAGGGTGTCCGTGAGCCGTGAGGGTTAACATGCCCCCCTTTCTGATGTAGATTCCGTCCTCGGAAAGCTATTGAGTTGAAGCTCGTTTGTCGAGGTGAAAGAGCATTTGAGATGAATGTCCTTAGCCTTCTTCAGTCACTGCAAAATCAAACAACATTGGCACAGTAATTGCATTCTCATATAGAATCAAAAAGCATATGCAGTTGTAGGCAGACAATGTGATTGGTAACAGAATTTTAAACCATTTGTCAGCAATAAACATTAAATTGCAATATAATCAAATGCATAAACAGATGTAAAGGTAAAAATTTAAACAAGTCTGGGGTCGCTAATTTAACGATCGAAAGGCACTAAAGATCGACTATTAATACCATGGGTAAGCTTCTCAATTTTCTCTGGTCAATTAAGTTGTTTAATTGCGAGAGCCAAGTATTTCATGTTCGAGGGCTGACTAGAGGCTATACCTAGAAGACCTGTAGTTAAGCTACGATAAAAGGAATTTCTCATGAAATCATCGCCTCATTGATTACCTTTCCTTTGACCCCCCAAAGTCTTTTCACAGTGATTGAATTTTGATGTGTGTGCTTATTTTGTATGCCTTGGGGTTTTTGCTTTTCAAGGAAAAGCGCCCATACTGGGAACCTCTAGGGCTCTAGTACCATAGGCAATACATGTGAGTGAAGTACCCAATCAAGTTGAGATTTCTCTTCCAGCTTAAGATTTTACATTGTGGCACTTTGATTTTTTTTGTTTGTTCATTTTCAGCATTTTAATTTTGTAACTTTGGGGGGTCATATAACACTATTACCCTCCCCAGGCTCATCACACTAGTAAACTCCCTTTATAATACTTAAGCTAAAGGTCAATAGGGTCAATCCCACTAGAAAGCCCTAGTACATTTCACACAATGCTGCCTAAATCGGATTAAGAACCTAAGTAACCATTGATTATTAGGAGGGCATTCCCCATGGTATTAAGAGAATATCTCTAACACCTAACTTGGTCAAACTAGCTTAGTCGGATTGCTTGATTTTTAAATCTAGACAAGTGATTATGACAAAAAATTCATTGAATTTAATGTTTGGTACTAAGCAAATGCGCTGAATATTATGCTACCAATCACAATCAAAGCAAACAAACATGGATGCAAAAAGATAAGGGGCAATGCTAATGGATAAGAAACACCTGTTTGTGTCGATGGTCGTGCTTGATTTGAAGTGTGAATGAGAGAAAGATCCCATGAAGGTCCAAATCCTAACAACAGCAACACGTTCCTGTACACACTAAGAAACACCAAGAATACCTCTAGGAGGCACATCAGTGGGAAAAAAGAACTTTGCTAATCACTCAACTCTAAAACAGAAACACTCCTATTGTACTCATCCTTCCTACCCTCCATTACTCGAGTGACGAGGATCAAAGGTGTTTGATGAATTAGGTTTCTGTTTCTATGTACCGGATGTGAATGTGTAGGTCTGGGTCAATGTTTTGACTTTTATTGTGCACACTCGTTTGCTAATTACTCTTGCTCTTTATTATTTTTGTTTTTTGTGAGTATAAGGCTTTATATGTACATTCCCTAAGATTGGGAGATTGTGTAAGGTTTCCAGTTTCTGAAACCTTAAAGGTTGTATAAAGCTTAATCAAACTAATATGATTATTGAAAAAGCAATGTAGATTGTCCGACCATGGCAAATATTGGTATTTTTGGAATCTTAAGCACAACAAACCCCGGGCTAGAAATTTTCAGAATTGAATTCCGATAAAAACTGGCATAGTTATGACCCCTGGAAGTTTACACTCTGAATTGAGTAAAATAGGTAAAATTGAAGGGTTGCAGTAATCATTTAAGCATAGACTTTATTAAAGGTCTCCCAGATATTTACCAATTAAGCAAAAATAAAATTATAGCAAAATTGACATTTTAAAAGCTGACAGGTAATGGGAGGGTCATCAGTGACCTGCCAGGGACTCATTTAGCAGCAGGGGGCGTTTTTTGACTTGCTGGGGGTTGCTTGAACTTCAAGCAACTGCCCTTTTCAGCCGGTGAGAGCTTATGAGTGCCAGAAAACTATAAATATGACCCCTAGCTTCACATTTTACACAGACTCGGAGCCTTGACACTCTCTCTCTCATCTACAGAGAACGCTACGCAGAAATCATTAGAGATTAATCTCTAATTGATTAACTTAAACGGTAATTAGTCTAATCTTTCTTAATGAGCAAGGTTAGATTAAGATATTTGTTAATAAATCAAAGATTAGACCTATGTATACTCCTCAAACCTCTCTTAATTAATTAATCTCTGCTGATTATTAGAATTAAGCTTAGTAATACTAAGCTAATTAATTATCCTATTATAATAGGGCTGAAATTAGCCAAATTAACCATGAATTAATGGTAAATATATTAATTAAGATTAGATTAAGTTGAAGTAATTATCAAAGATGCATTAGATAGTTATTAATCTAGGAAAATTATCCTATAATTTTCTGATAATTTTTCCTAATTAATTAGGCATAATTACTCTATTTTCTGAGCAATTTTAAGAGGGGAAATTAGTAAATGGATTTCAAATGTTGTGATATATTTATCAGTAGTTAATTAGATGTTCAAGAACCCGTGATAATTAGGACAAGCTCAGAAAATTAATCTAGCTAATTAATTTAGTAGAAATACTCTATTTTTTGAGTAATTTAAATAGGAAAAATTAGTAAATGGATTTAAAATATTATGATATATTTACTAGTACTTAATTAGGTGTTCAAGAACCCATGATAATTAGAAGAAGCTCAGATAATTAATCTAGCTAATTAAGTTAGAAGAAATACTCTGTTTTGTGAGTAATTTAAATAGGGGAAATTAGTAAATGGATTTCAAATCTTATGATATATTATTCAGTGGTTAATTAGGTGTTCCAAAACCCGTGATAATTAGGAGAAGCTCAGAAAATTAATCTAGCTAATTAATTTAGCAGAAATACTCTATTTTTTTTAGTAATTTAAAAAGGGGAAATTAGTAAATGGATTTCAAATGTTGTGATATATTTACCAATAGTTAATTAGGTGTTCAAAAACACGGGATAATTAGAAGAAGCTCATAAAACAATTCTAGCTAATTAAGTTAGCAAAAATACTCTGTTTTGTGAGTAATTTAAATAGGGGAAATTAGTAAATGGGATTCAAATGTTGTGATATATTTATCAGTGGTTAATTAGGTTTTCAAAAACCCGTGATAATTAGGAGAAGCTCAGAAAATTAATCTAGATAATTAATTTAGCAGAAATACTCTGTTTTTGAGTAGTTTAAATATGGGAAATTAGTAAATGGATTTCAAATGTTGTGATATATTTATCAATAGTTAATTAGGTGTTCAGTAACCTATGATAATTAGGAGAAGCTCAGAAAGTTAATCTAGCTAATTAAGTTAGCAGAATTACTCTGTTTTTTGAGTAATTTAAATAGGGGAAATTAGTAAATTGAATGCAAATGCTGTGATATATTTACAAAGGGTTAATTAGGTTTTAAGGAACCCGTGATAATCAGGGAAAGCTCAGATAATAAATCTAGCTAATTATGTTAGTAGAAAAACTCTGATTTTTAGACAAATTAAATAGAAGAAATTACCAAATAGATTCAAATTGAATTGAGTTATTTTTTAGAGGTAAATTAGAGGTTATGAAACCCGTGATAATTATTCTGAGCTCAGATAATTAGTTTAACTAATTATCTTAGTGGAATTACGCCATTTTTAGGGGTTAATTAAAGGAGAAAATTAGTAAATCATGTTCTTTAATTACATGCTATTTATCAAAGCTATATTATAGGGTAAAAAGACCGTGATAATTGTTCCAAGGTTAGAAAAGTAGTATAGATATTTATTTAAGTCAAATTACACTATTTTTTGCTAAAAGCTAAAGAGGGAAATTAGTAAATCATGCTATATGATTACATGCTATTTATCAGAGCTATATTATAAGGTAAAAAGGCCGTGATAATTATTTCAAGGTTAGAAAAGTAGTATAGATATTTATCTAAGTCAAATTACACTATTTTTAGCTAAAAACTAAAGAGGGAAATTAGTAAATCATGCTATATGATTACATGCTATTTTTCAGAGCTATATTATAGGGTAAAGAGGCCGTGATAATTATTCCAAGGTTAGAAACGTAGTTTATATATTTATTTAAGTCAAATTACACTATTTTTAGATAAAAACTAAAGAGGGAAATTAGTAAATCATGTGCTATAATTACATGCTATTTATCAGAGCTGTATTATAGAGTAAAGCGGCCGTGATAATTATTTCAAGGTTAGAAAAGTAGTATAGATATTTATCTAAGTCAAAATATACTAATTTTGGTGGAAATTCAAGGGGGAAATTAGTAAATCATGCTATATGATTACATTCTATTTATTACAGTTAGCTTATATAATAAAAAAGTAGTCATAAATTTTTCAAGGTTAGAAATGTAGTATAAGTATTTATTTAAATCAAATTGTCCTAATTTTAGCTGAAAATTGAAGATGGAAATTATATAACTAAGTTGTAAAATAATAAGATAATTACAAGAAGTCAATAATATCATAATCTACTTGTGGTAATTATACCATAGTTAATTAGTGAGGTTAGTAAATCATAATTGACCAAAAGTCTTATTTTGAGCAAATGATTAATTAAAATAAATAGACTTTGTAGCTAAAAGTTTTTAGAAAAATTATAGTAAGTGAAAACCTATGATATCAAGTTAAGGAAATAAAATGTTTAAGAGAAATTAATTACAATAAATATTAAGCCCAAAATAAGTAAATTATTAGCTTAAAAGTTGATAGAAAAATTAGGAAAAAGATATAGAAAATTATAAGAAAGTTAGAAGATCTTAGAAAACCCTTAGGGAAGCGGTGGAAGAAGTTATCATGCTTATATAGACAAATAAGAAATTACTAGGTCAAGAATTTATCGATTAAGACTATAAATTTAACCTTGGATGGGTTACGATTGAATACAAAGGTTAAGTCTAGATTTTGAATTATTTACCTAATGATTAGACGTCCTTTTTATAAGGATAAGAAGTTATGGCATCAAAAAGAACCCGAGCAAATCCTACATCTGATGATGGGGAAATAGCTCCAAAACAAACTAGAGCGTCGCACGACGACGAAGCCGGGCCTAGTAGTAGGCCTACGGAGGAGAGTCTTCAGGCGCCAGCGCAGCAGCAGATGGCCAATCAATCCCAGGTGGGTGTCCCATTGTTCAATTAAGTCTTTAACTAGTTTAAGTTCTTTAATAAGTTAGCATTGCATACTTAAACAGGATAAACTGGCTAAAAACGGAAGGTAACTTCCAACGTGCATTTATTTATAATGTAGGAAAGAATTGTTTGGGTTAAAATTGGTTGAATTAGGAAAGATATGTTTTATCATCCTTAAGACAGCTTGTCTCAAGACACCTCCGACTCCTTGATATAAATTGATGATAATGATTGGCTTTCTAGCCACGGTTAAGTCGGTTATCCCCATGAACGATGAATTTCTACTCCGTGTCATGTCTTGATATTTCTACATAAGTTAGGATACCGTGTTTATCCTAGGGGAGCCACCCGGTTGTATGGGCAACTGGTTTGGTGTATGGGCACCCGGAACCTTGGGTGGGGGTTTATCCACTCCGGATTTGAATAAGGAATGGGTGTCGTTTTTCACCCTTAGGTGGTCTTGAGACAAGAAGAGTATTGGTCATGGTTATTATGGATGATGTTTTGATTGACAGTACCCTGTCTTAAGTTTAAAGATGTTTTGTTTTCTAAAAGAATGCTTTCAATGTTGTCTTCGAGAATTACCGTGATGGAACATTAAAAGAAATCATTATTTTAAATGTTTAAAATAATGTGATAATAAGATAAACGAATCTTGTGTGAGTGCGGGGTGGTAAGTGGGGATTGACTAAGGTTGTCAATCATGGACGGGTGGACCTGATTAGTCAGGTAACTATCCATTCCCGCGCACTAAAACGTTTTAGAAACTTCTCACTTGGAAGAGGAATCCACCAACGGCTGTGCCCTCACATATGTTAGGGGGAAAAAATCGTTGGTTGAGGATACCTTAGTCCAATTTGTGGAAGATATAGGGCCAAAATAGTTTTTGGACTTTTAAAAGGTTGTCCCGTTTCCGCTATGAGATAGGACTAGGTCTTCTTCTAAGGCTATAGACCCAAGCCATTGTCAATGGCAAAGGTTTAATCCTTGGATTTTTCTTGTTTAAAGACTTTGACTTTAGTAGGCCTAGAGACCTGTCAATGGTACCATCCCGATCTCGGTATAGGCGGGTTGGGGACCTTACAGATTGAGAGGTCACGAAAAAAGGTTGAGAGGGAAGCAAGTGAATGATGGATGTCAGCAAACACTCCCCCCTTCCTTGGGTAGATCATATTGTTTGAAATGAGCTTGTCACCCTTTGAAACCAATTGTTCCACTTGGTAATAGGTGAGGATTTTTGCCAGTAGTTTTCTATTACCTTAGGTGTCTCATCGAGTTGCAAGGGTGGTAAGGTACTCTCCCAGGATTGAACTTGAAGTGGTTCATCAGGTGATTCTTGAACACTAGGAGGTGTGGATTCCTTTGTAGCTTCATGGAGGTCCACTATTGTAGATGGAGGCTCTGGAGAAGCTTTTACCTCTATGGATGCATTACATGAGGAGCTAGAAGCTTCATGGGACTCCCCCCTTTCTGAGCTAGGTGGAACAAATCGTTCTTTCTTCAGTACCCAAACTAGCTCTGGAGCGGGTGTATAGCATTCTGTGATTTTTTTCTTTCCACGATCATCAATTTGTTTTGGAGCTATAGGATTGGGTGCACATGGGTCAAGTGACAAGTAAGAACACAATCTATGTTTTGGCACCCATATTTGATCATTTCCTTTATAGTAGCCTTGGGCTTCCAATAGTCGTTTAGGAATCCAACGCCACGTTCCCTTACATTTCTTGGAGCAAATGGGACGTTTCTTACAAGGCTTCTGTTTTTTAGCACTAGCTATGGTCGCTAAAGATGCTTTAGGGACCCACTTGTATGTTCTCTTTGTTATATGAGGATGAGTCTTGTCAGAAGCTATATGCATTGCTTGTAGCATATTTAAGGGTACGAGTGGTGGCATTTCATCCCCCTCAGGTGTTACCTAGGTCGACCCCCTGTTTCCCCAAGTGTCTATGGTTGCTGCTAGGTGGACCCAATCCACATTGTCCGACTCAGTCATCCCAGGTAGTACATCCATATAAGGAGAATCTTCCCCAACATCAGTGTCCGCTTTACACGTGTAACAATACTACAATGGGGCTGAGTGAACTGTGGTGTCAGATCTATGATCAATTATAAACATGTTTCCTAGAGGATGTGCTCGACCCGTCACAAGATCCACTCGAATGACAGAATCTTGGAACTGCAAGTAGACATGGTTTTTAGACCAGTCATGCACCATTTTTGCTTCCCTCATGAAAGGACGTCCTAAGATCATCTCCGATGCCATAGTGTGTTTGGAGAAATCCATAACAATAAAGGTAATCCTTATTTTATGTCCAAAGACCTTGATCTTGAGATCTTTTAGCATCCCAATAGGTTTAACAATAGACCCATTGGCCATCTTCACTACTATGGTTGTGGTCGCAAGGTGAGGTCTTCCCATAGTTTCCCAGCAATTTTTAGTCAAAATGCTAACCGCAGCGCCACCATCAAGGATTCCCTTCACAGTTCATCCCTTAGTAGTGATTGGTATAGCCGCATTGGATTCATCACCCTCAAAGTATTGTCCCAACTTGTTAACAGGTATTTCTATAACAAGGTTCTCATCTAGGTTGGGTTGTGGATCTAAGTGTTCCTCCTCTGTTGGCATCTCCCCAACTCCATCCATCTGTGCAAATTGTGGTAGCCCAAAGTTCAGTTCTCCATTGAGGAAGGCTTGAAGAGTGAGACTAGCTCGGGGTCTTTATATAGTTTGGACATGATGGTGGTTCTAACTTCTGAAGCCATGAAATCCATCAATTTGGCAATGTTTAACGGCACCTTTTGGCATTGAGTCCCTTGACGTGGGGAAGATGGGATCTCCATTTCTTCAATAGGATCAGGTAGTCCCTCTGTAAACATTCTTTCCATCAAGAAGTGAGTACGCCCACTTTCCCATGACTTTAAGTCACTTTCTTCTTGGATGACACTAGGTATGTCCAAGCGTCTATGGACTTGGTGAGATTGTTGTTGCGTAGGGAACACGGTGTCTATAATCTGGATCTTTCTAGGTGCTGGTTCTAGATCCCTTTGGGTATCTTCTACCAAACTCCTTAATTGCTTGACTCGCTCAATCTCCTCTGTAGGGTTTGGGTAAGTTCCTATCTTCTTTTTGGATCCTGGCCATTGTGGCTCATGAAGATCTTCCTTGTTGGTTTCTATGTTAGTGGTCGTTTTGGTCTCCATGGTTTCACCTGAATCAGAATCTTCTTCAACGTCGTTCATATATATGGGGTCGTCACCACTCCCTATGTTGGTCTTTGAACTAGGGTCTGACTTCGCTGTTTTTTACGATCTCTTTCTTCGTGTTTTCTTCTTTTTCTGAGATTGGGCAATTGATGCCGTGTCTCTTTCCTCAAGAATATAATTTTGTTTTTGGAGCATCGATCGTGTGAGTACGTTTACTGGCACCACAGGTGTACTTTGTGATGGCTCCTCGGTAACTTCAATCAAGTTTAATGGCGTGATCTTCTGTGAATTTGGATTATTTGGACATTGGGCAATCAAATGATCTATGCCACATTGATTACACATGAGTATCGGCATTGTAGACGTGCTCTCTTGATTGGTTTGCATTAGTGTGGCATTCTTTTGTAGCCTAATAGGACACTCGGCTACACGATGTAGACCTCCACACTCATAGCATTGAAGAGGTGGTCTCTTAGCAGTGTAGTTGTCGCAAGAGAAGCTACTTGATATACAGGTTTGACTTGTCCCCAATAGTCCTCCATGTAGTATTGTGGACTTTCTTCAAGCACATCCATCCCATAGGCGATATTAGGATCTATATCTTCCTCACAGCCATCCAAAAAAGAAATAGATGACTCACAACCCACTTGATTCACAGAAGTGATTCTTGGATGTGGTGGTTGAGGTCTTAGCACTGGAGGTGGTAAGGGTGTTGTTTGAACAACATTTTGGGCCCTAGGGACCATGTGTTGTGATGTTTGTTCAAGAGGTGGGGCCGGCATCAATGCAGGCACTCGAGGTGTGTCTGTCCATGCTAAGGTTGGTCTATTGGCCATCGCGCGCTTAAATACTATGCAATCCTTAGCTTGATGACCATACCTCCCACAGGCATTGCAATTCCCATTGAATTTTACTCTAAAAGTAGGGCATTCAGTGGTACTATGCGGTCCATAGCATACTGAGCACCATTGTTGCTCCCTTCTTGGATACATATGATTGTTTTGCGGAGCACGATTGTCTCTAAGACTCTCTTGAATAGCCTTGGTGAGATATGCTAAAGTCATCTCAGATATCTTTGGCTCCTTAGCAATAGGCTTTAGGGTCATTGACTGATGCCCTGATGCTTGCGAGCTAATAGATTTAGTCTCAACAGACACTCTTTCTCCTTGAATCATTAAATTATCCTCCAATTGGATCACATTGGTGGTGATTGCTTCCCAAGTGGTGATACCTCTAATGACTAGGCCATTGTAGATATCCTCATGTCGTAATCCCCTAATGAATCTATCAAGCAATTGGTTATTGTTGAAGTGCTCATTTGGATTACAACGAGAATTCAAATGCTTCAAGCGACTTATAAAGTCTCTCACCGACTCTCCTTCCTCTCGTTGGGCTTTCTAGAGCTGAGAGGCTACACCCCAAAGTACTCCCTCTCGTATGTATTCTTTTAAGAACAGTCTCCTAAGAGTAGGGTAAATCGTTTTTTCTTCCACCCTTAGGGTTCTAAACCAATCCCCAGCCTTTCCACTTAAGGTTAGGCTTAAAAAATTGCTCTTGTGTAGGTCATTGTGTTCTCCTAGAGAATCGCATATTTGTTCAAACACTTCGATATGCTTTCTCACATCCCCGTCTCCACTAAATTTTTGTGTGAGCTTGGTTATTTGTACTGCCTTACTTCTAGGCTCTCTATCAGGCGTGTTACGCATATTCTCAGCAATAGATCGACCAATAGCTTGAGCAAATGTTCCCAAGTCACCTAAGTGAGCAGGTACCGTGGGTGAAGGCGCTCTAGAGACTACTTGTGAAGTAGGTATTGGCATTGGGCTTGGTGCATAGGAAACCCTTGGGTTCCACGTTGGGTACGATGTTGTGCCATGTGGTGGTCCATAGTTCATATGGGTGGCCCTAGGCATAGCAGACGTCGGATGTGACATGCTAATTCTAGCCGGTATAGTCCCATGGAAATAAGAACTTGTGTATTGTGGTTGTGGAGCATAGGTAGTTGAAACAATGGGAGGGGTAGGGACTACATGAGTGTGATGACCCATAGGTGCATACGATTGGTACACACTTGTATGTACTGTTGCAGGCATTGAGCTACCATGTAGTGGTGCTTTACTAACAAATGAGGTCCATGGCGTGTTTCTCGGCATGCCCATCATTGGGGTAGGCATGGTAGCCGTGGTGTCATCAAGGGAAAGATGAGCTAGACTTGGAAAGGTGAAGCTATCACTTGTGGGCTCAGATTGCACTGAGACCTCTGGAGAAACAACATATGGAGGATCCATCGAACTTACCGAGGGAGTCTCCATTTGCGATAAGGTCGGTTGTTTAGCCTTCCCTGTATCCAAGAATCTCATGAGACCCATTGAAGGCATGTTGATCCCCTTGTTCTGTCTCTCTAACTCAATGACCCTATGGATGACCTCACAAACTCTTTGTTGTTGATCCTCCACACTAGTAGCACCCATTGTGGATTGTAGGACATCTAACCAACCCATATGATAGGTGTGACCTGTGTATAGGTCGGTCAGAGTCTCTGTTTGTAATTCGTATTCCCAGTTCTCATTTAAGAACACTCCATCTAGGATTGAGGTGCTAGGGGTGTCCTTTGAGCTAGATGAAATGTTGCTTTCTAGGGGTTGGCCCTTAGCGGTCGCTAAATCAGGAGCACTTGATTGCTCTCTTTGCAAGGATATTGACATAGGAGCTTTCGCTTTTAATTCTCTTCATTGCTCCGCCTTGCATAAGCTCTCGACTTCCTTTTCCCTCGCTGCAAGGATATATCGCTCAACCTCTTGCACTTTGGCAAGGCTTCTACCATCGGGTAATATGACCTCGGAGGAAAATAACTCTAAAGAGTCAGGAGGTGCAGTCAGGAGGTCTACGTTTGTCATGAATGGAGAATTTACTTCCCCACCCCCCTCATTTACATCATTAGCTCCATGTTCAGAGCGAGTGGCTCTACTAAAGGTTTCCTTCAGGCGGCTAAGCACATTCAGCCCGGACCGTGGGCCCATGGCATGTATGTCTTGGCTTGAGCTATCGGGATTAGGCATTGGGAAACCCTCCATGACGTCGTAGTCAGAGAAAGATTCACTAGTCGCTATGTTCGGGTCTTGGTTTGTACTACCTTGGGTCCTCGCCGAGGGTCCAAAAGCTAAAGTAGGTGGATATTGAGAACTCGCGTAAGTCAAAATTCTCTCTAGTTTCTCCGTCTCTAGCACACGACCAGAGCGCAGATGCATGTGCCTTTGGCACCCTACAAACGTCGGCGAATAACCTCGAAGGTTAACCGCTTACCTTTTTTAAGCGTCCGTTTTCACTCGTGTTTTTTACGTTTTTAATGTTTGATTTTTTTTATTAAAGTGTGTGATAGCTCGAAATGAGCGTATCACTTAGAGGGTCGCTGTGTGCTTTACAACACAATTTTCGAGCATCTGAAGTTACGTTGGTCCTCAAAAAATCGATTTTTAGCTACGTGTGAAGCTAAAATTCATTTTTTTAAAAGGCAATTGAGGCCTAGGCCTGAGCGTGAGCTTGGGCTTGGGTCTAGGAGATATTTCCGATCCCGGTCTTACCTTTAAATTTTTTTTTTAAAAAAATAATTTTTTTAATTAGTTTTTTATTTTTTATTTTTTAATAAAGGATAAGGTCGTCACGGCCTACGCGAGAGCACACACACACTCTATCTACCTACTTCTAACTAATACACCTACTCTTACACACTAACACACTCTATTAACTCTCACTAATCTACTTCCTACTTACTGCACACAGAAAACTAACTACCTTAATACACAGAGAATAAACACAGTACCTTTGAAATCTCCATTAACAAAGAAAACTAACAACCTTAATACACAAAGAATAAACACAGTACCTTTGAAAACTCCATTAACAAAAAAAAAAACACAGTATAACACCAAATCCCTCTTCTCAAAACACACACACTCCTTCCCTACCTTTCCTATAATTGAAATTGCACCACGGAGATGCACAGAGTGCTACTCGAGCTTAATGCACGGCATTTCCCGGCAACGGCGCCAAAAATGTGCACGTATGTCGCACGTGTCAATGCAAGAAACTTGCCGATACACCATGTGCGAGCCACAAATGGCTCCAAGCACACAACAAGCCTAAACTAGTAAGCTCAAAGAAGGCGATGGTGTGTCACTCACCGCTCTATGCTTGCTTCGTGGAGGATTCCTCGCCACGAAGAAGAAGGAGCCGCCGCTTCGCCGCGCTCAACTGCTTCGCCGTCGTCGTGCCATCGTCACAATCCTCGATCGCACTCTCTCTCTCTCTCTCTCTCTCTCTCTCTCTCTCTCTCTCTCTCTCTCTCTCTCTCTCTCTCTCTCTCTCACACGCATACACACACACACAGACACACACAAGGAGATGAAGAAGAAGAAGATGGAGATGGAGCAAGAGCACTCTTCTATTGCACAAATGAGAGAATAAGTGAATTTTAGGTTTAGTTGACTTTTATATGAGTTCACCCCATTCACACTTGGGCGCCCATGCTTAGCCAACTAATCCATTGAATGTTCCAGTTAGAGTGCGCCTCTCATCGGCGATCACTCTTACCCTTTTCCTATTGGACCAACAAACCCGATACCTGACTCTACAAGTAAATAATACAACGTCCGTCGTAGGTGATAGGGTGTCCGTGAGCCGTGAGGATTAACATGTGGAATTTAAGAAAGCCTTTGATATGATTCCACGTAACAATTTGTGGAGAAGGATGGAAGAACTCTAAGTTCCAAGTGAGTTTATGCTTGCGGTTTCTCAAATCTATGAGAAGGTGATTTGTCAATTGCACATGGGAAGAGAAATTTCAGAAATTTTTGTAAGCACTATTGGGGTTAAACAAGGATGTCCGTTGTCACCAAATCTCTTTGGTCTATGCATCAATCAATTGGAAGACAAATGGTCCTTGACTTTATGCAAGAAGAAGGCATTGAAGAGGTCACTATTTGCAATGCAGTAATCATGTTTTTTTTGTATGCGGATGATGTAGTGCTTCTAACACACACTTTAGAAGATGCACAAAAGCTTATGCTTGTCCTTGAGAACTTTTGCTTGCATAGTGGGCTGATTGTGAACGAATCGAAGACAAAGGTTATGCTTGTGAAAACGAACCATAAGGAGAAGACATGCATTGTGTACAACAATGAGACACTTGGAGTTGTTGAGAGCTTTAACTACCTTGGCCTTGAGGTTCCGTGCAATCACAAGTGGCATGAATGTGCTATGCGTCGTTTGGAAGCAAGAAAGAGAGCATATTGTGCATCTGAGAACATGTGTAATGTGGGAAACATCGTGTTGGGTTCTCAAGAAGTATCTTTTTGATGCATTGGTGACACCGGTTCTTCTTTATGGAGTTGAAGTGTGGGGCGGAAGCATCTCAAAGTCTACTTGGAAAGAGTTTGAGAATATCCAAAAGCGTTTCTCACAAACTTTCTCCAAGTGAAGACACAAACATTATATATGCTCCTACTTCTTGAGTCGGGATGTCTTCCAATTGAGGTTATGGGCATGGAAAGGGTTGTGGAGTACATGATAAAGATGTGTCAAAACCCCTCACATCGACTTCCTACAATTGCATGGGAAGCAAGCAAAAAAATTCAAAAGACGCATAAAAGCAAGATCTTGAGCACGGGATGGATGCAAGACATAAAGAAGTGGTGTCGGAGATGGGATGCATTACACTTGGTACATGATTCTTCAATTGACTCCCAAGTGAATGAAGCTTTTCTACAACGCCAATGTATTACGGCTTGGGAGAAATCCGGTGGGTCACGCTTCATACATTACACCACCCATATTGTCCCCAACTACAAAACCATCTTCTTCGTTGAAAGAGGAAACCATACTCACAGTTACATGCTTGAGCCTATCCCCTTGTCAGTGATACGCACTGTCGCAGCCATTCGGCTTAGCTCCCATTTCCTTGATGTGAGATAGGGCGTTGGGGCAATGAAGAAGAGTCAAATCGATTTTGCACATTATGCTCACTCCAAGTTCGAGAGTCTGAGTACCACACACTACTAGAGTGCTCAGCATTTGGTCACATCCGAACTTGCTTCTCTCACATTTTCAGCCATAACTTAGACCTACACACTTTCCTCTCCCAACCAAAGTGTGGGCTCTCCATTGCGACTCTCATCACCACAATTTTGGAGCATCGAGAGTCACTCATCATCCATACACATACTACATCACATGTAACTTTGGTTCCATAGGTCATATTTGACCTTCGAGGACGATAATAAAATCTGTCTATCTCTCTCTCTCTCTCTCTCTCTCTCTCTCTCTCTCTCTCTCTCTCTCTCTCTCTCTCTCCCCTCCACCACCTGCTCTCCTTTTGTCTTCCCTCTATACGTGTGTCGCTCTCTCCCCGCCCCACCCCCTCTCTCTCGTTGTCTCCCCCCCCCCCCCCCCTCTCTCTCTCTCTCTCTCTCTCTCTCTCTCTCTCTCTCTCTCTCTCTCTCCTCTCTCTCTCTCTCTCTCTCTCTCTCTCTCTCTCTCTCTCTCTCGCCACCATGCCCTTCTCTCTCGTCCTAGTGTGTGTGTGTGTGTGTGTGTGGTGTGTTGTGTGTGTGTGTGTGTGTGTGTGTGTGTGTGGTGTGGTGTGTGTGTGTGTGTGAGAGAGAGAGAGAGGAGAGAGAAGAGAGAGAGAGACAGAGGGGGGGGGGGGTGGAGAGCTATTAAAAAAAACACAGTACTAGCAGTATCTCTAGTGCCTCCATTTTTATGTAAAAGAGGGGAGAGAAAGTGAGAGCGATAGTGGAGGGGAAGAGAGAGGCGGAACGATTGGAAGGGGGAGAGAGCCTTAAAGGAGTAGGAGTGGTAGGTGGAGAGAGAGAGTAGGAGACTAGGAGAGAGAAAGAGAGGGAGCGAGCGGCGGGCGGGCGGGCGGGCGGCGCGGGGTTTGGACAGGGTGAGTTGCCATCTTTCCTTAAAAAAAACAAAATCTTCCCCTCTCTTCCTCACAATTTTGTCGCCCCCTTCTCTCTCTCTCTCTCTCTCTCTCTCTCTCTCTCTCTCCTATCGATCTCTCTCCCACTGCATCTTCCTTTTTTCTTTCTCTGCCTTCTGTCACACTGTCGCTTGAGTCCCTCCAATCTCAAAGAGAAATGAAATGAAATGGAATGAAATGCTAAATTAAATCTTAAAAGGCCAAATGACCCATGAGACCAAATTGATACAATCTTGGTGGATCTAATATAATGTATGGGTACAAAATAAAATGAGAGAAAAGGGGGGGGAGAGAGAGAAGGGGGGGGGGGGGGGGGGGGGGGGGGGGGGGGGGGGGGGGGGGGGGGGGGGTGGGGGGGGGGGGGGGGGGGGGGGGGGATGTGAGAGAGGGAGAGTGGTGTGTAGTTTTCTTTTTTTAAAGAGGGAAAGAAAGGAGCGCAAGGGATGCTTATGTTTTTTTTTTTTTTTTAAAGTAATCCAATGCTTTTGGAGGACTCCCTCCCGCCCCCCCCCCCCCCCCCCCCCCCCCCCCCCCCCCCCCCCCCTCTCTTTCTTGACAAGATATAAGAAGTGGTTTGGAAGATGATATGCATTAAACTTGCTACACGATGCCTCAATAGACTCCCAAGTGAATGAAGCTTTTATACAATGCCAGTGTATTACGGATTCAGAGAAATCCCAGGGGTCACACTTCATGCATTACACCACTCATATTGCCCCCAACTACAAAACTATGGTCTTTGCTAAAAGAGGAAACCATACTCACCTTATCATTGAGCTGATCCCCTTATCATCGATACACACTATCACAACCATTTTGATTAGCTCCCACTCCCTTCTATGCAAGAAAGGGCGTTGGGGCAATGGAGAAGAGTCAAATCACGTGTTCACATTATGCTCACTGCAAGTTCGAGAGTCTGAGTATCACACACTTCTAGAGTGCTCAACATTTGGTCACAACAGAACTTACTTCCTTCACATTTTCACCCATGACCTAGACCTACACACTTTCCTCTCCCAGCCATAGTGTGGGCTCTCCATTGCGACTCTCATCACCACAATTTTGAACCATCAAGAATCACTTATCATCCACACACATACTACATCACATGTAACTTTGGTCCCATATGTCATATTTGATGTCCGAGGACAATAATAAAATTTATCTATCTACCTCTCCCTCCCCCGCTGGCCCCTCTCTCTCTCTCTCTCTCTCTCTCTCTCTCTCTCTCTCCCCCCCCCCCCCCCCTCTCTCTCTCCCTCTTTCTCTCTCATTTTACTTTGTACCCATGCATTGTATTAGATCCACCAAGACTGTATCAATTTGGTCTCATAGGTCATTTTTGCCTTACGAAAATGCTTAATATAGCATTTCATTCCATTTTAGTTAATATAACAATTCATTTCATTTTGTTTCATTTCTCTCTAGGATTGGAGGGACTCAAGGGGTGGTGTGGTGGGGGTAGAGAGAGAGAAAGGGAATAGGGAGTGGAGAGAGGGGTGGCAAGGGGCCAGAGAGAGAGAGAGGGGGGGGGGGGGGGGGAGGATTAGAGCTAGGGAAGAGGGAGGGGCAGACGCAGAGCAAGAGGTGGGTGCTAGAGAGAGGAAAGAGGCAGACTGGAGAGAGAGAGAGAGAGAGAAAGAGAGAGAACAGGGCGAAGAGAGGGAATGTGTTGGAGGGATCATGAGAGGGAGAGAGGGGGAGCGGTGAGAGGGCCTGATTAAAGAAATAAGCCAAAGGCACTAGCAAAATTGCTAATGTTTTGGGTTTATTTAGAGAGAGAGAGAAAGAGAGGAGAATTTTTAACGTCATAGAAAAGTATAGAGAGAGAGAGAGAGAGGTTCTTGGCAATTCCACTAGAGGGAGAGGTGGCAATTGGCGGTGGTGGTAGGAGCAGGGACGGCACATGGTGGTAGTAAGTTAGCACCACTAACCACTAGTGGTCGGCTAGGGTGGTGGGTGGTGATGGGTGCTAAAGGGCGGCAATGAGAGGTAGTAATGGTGGGATGAAAAAAAAAGCTCGTTTCAAAGCTCGTTTTGTTGAGCTCACTCTGTAACCGTCCCTGTTCATGATCCTTTTATTATTTTATGTGCACACATGACAAGAGAATATTTGTGCAAAATCAGAGTCGATATGAGGGGGATACAAGACATTGAGTAATGGAAAGCTCATCAAATAACATTTTTGGGTGGGATTGGTATTATTATTTTTTATCAAATGGATGGGACTTAGATAAATTTACAATGGACTAGATGCCAATTGACCATGGTAAATTGCAAGTCTAGAAAAGATGGATATCAAGGGATTTTTATAAAAGGTAACAAGAGTGGATAAAGAAATTATTATTTCTTGCTATGAAAGTGGACAAAAATTAACCTCTATCAACCTTTCATATCTTATTGTAGTTGCTTGTTTTTCTTTTGTATATCCTCTGTATATCTAAGGAGTTTCAACACAAAAACTCTACTCTTAAAACCATTCCACAAGTTCAAGTTTAGGGCTTTTGTAGATTCATCTTGAACTGCTTTTGTACCATGTATTCCTTCCATGAGCAACAATTTATAGACCTTTTGAGTGTCTTTCCAAAACTTCATATACCACTAGGGTAATAGTGATCTTAAGTTCTTACTTTATATTATTTCTTGTCAATTAATATTTGTTCTCTTTTCATTTGATTTTCAATTATTTATACCGTTCTTACTTTGAATGTATGAAGAAAATAGTTCACAAACTTTGCATGGATGGAAACGTTGCTCATTTTCTCACCATCAGCCAAAGTCGAACCTCAGACGTGGACGCCAAAAATAACTAGAAGTTGAGATTTTATATTTAGTCATATAGCCTACACAGAGAGAACAGGAATCCTCGTCCGACAATTTCGCTTTGTAACACCATTGTTTTCGTCCATCCTCCTCCGACAACTTCGCTTTGGTATAGAAAAAGCTTTGCTAAGTCTCTCCCTCCCTCCTCCTCCATTACCACCACAATGTCGCTTTGGTTTAGAAAAAGCTCTGCTAACTCTTGGCAGAGGCATCTTTTTACTCATTTTGTCACGTGTGCAATGCGACATGAACTAATTGAGTGGCTCAACTGAAGAAGCTGTTAAGCGAAGGAAGGTTGGTTTGAACCTCGTTGAAAGAGCAGCTAGCTCGATGGAAGAAGCTGTGAAGGTTAGCAAGAGTGGTGTTAACCTTGCGGAACAAGTTGCTACAAAAGGATTCAAGGTGGAATACAATTGTTTCAAGGAGAGTGCTAAGGTGTTGTAGTCACCTCTCTCTTCAGCACTCCCCGTACCAATGACACAATTTAACTCTAGCTTGAATCCTTTTGTAGCAACTTGTTATCGTTTCTAGTAAGCAAAACGTTCTATTTCATCTTTGTACCATTTATGAGAGAGAGAGAGAGAGAGAGAGAGAGAAAGAGAGATAGATAGAGATGAAAATGAACTGAAATGTTATATTTACGTCCTTTAAAGGCCAAAATGACGTATGAGACCAAAGAGTTACATCAGATACAAGATCTCGATTAAAGAAAAGAAACTAACTAAATAAAAATACTACTTCTACTACTCAGTCCTCCTACAATAAGTGGAATCTAGATAGATTCCCTCTCACTTTTCCAAAGAAAAGGGGATTTCCTTTGCACGATCGTGCGCATCCCTCTTCCTCGCGCCGTTCATGGTCGTCTGCACTCCTCGTCGGTTCCCCATCGCGTCCTGCTGGATTTTTGTTGCCCTCCCTATGGTGTCGCACAACCTGCATCCATACGTTCTTGCTCGCACGCTGAACCCCATGCTTCCACCGCCCTGTGTGTGCTCTTCACTTCTTCTGTAGTGCCCACGTGCCCAGCGATTGTAGAGTATCTCCCCCACATCTATTGCCCAACCCACGTGCTGCTTTATTCACCTCCACACAAGTCCTGTAACATGGCCATTGCAGCTTGCAATTGCAGAGCACCCGCACATCTAATGCCCTCCCTATTAGGCCTTCTGATCATTGCTCTGCACTCAGCCTAGCTGCTCCTGCGTACCTGACATTCGCAAAGCAAGATATATACAGTCGCCCCAAAATACCCCTGGTTGTGAAATTAAACTGCTTTTCATAAGAAGGCTGATTGCCCTATTTTGCAATGCAATTTATGACAAATTACATACTAGGCAGTCAAAAATGGATCTCAACTGTCAAAGGCTATTGGCTCTGCTCAATCGTTGCCATGCATGCTCTCTCTAATAGGCATAATAGGCGTACCAGCCTTGTCTGTCACATGCAAAGAGAAGAAAGAGAAAAAGAAATGCACAAAAAATCTGTGTCACATGCAGAGAGAAGAGAGAGAAAATGAAATGCACAAAAAATCTCTTCACTCGACATCATTTTCATCTCTCCCTCTCTCTTTCTTCCTCTCTCTCCTCCTTGACTTGCCACGCCTGCAGCTTCCTTCTTTTTCCTTTGCTTTCTTGGTAGCATCTTGGTTTATTCCCTTCAATGTGACATGCGTACAGACCTACTAGATCTATAAAAGGCAGGTATCAAGAGTTTGAGGGGTATATATGCAAAAGGTGGATGTGTATCTTAGAGAAGTTCCAGCATAATCGTAAAACGCTTTTCAGTCATGCTGATACGGAATATGGCCGAAACGACTAAAACGGTTGAGTTGAAAAGGCTGTACGTGAAACAGCCTAAAAATTTGGGGATTTTTAAAAACTTACTTTCGTCTTGCCAGCTGCTAGCAAGGCGTCATCACCCACACACAATACTCTCTCTCTCTCTCTCTCTCTCTCTCTCTCTCTCTCTCTCTCTCTCTCTCTCTCTCTCTAGTCTCTTTCAATTTCAGTGATTTAATGTCTATATTGTGTGTGTGCAAAGAGAGACAGAGAGAGAGCATACTAAGTTGACAGCTTTCTATGCCTAGGTAAGCTGAAGGCTTGAATTTCTTTGTGTGTGTGTGTGTTGAATTTGATGTGCGTGTATTGAATTTTCTGATTCAAGAATTAATTGGTGCATTTATTGACTCATGAACGAATGAAATGTGTGCAACTGTACATTCCACTGTGTATACCCTATCATGTGTACATATAATACTATATATACACAAAAGTAAAGTTTCTGTCATAGGTTTCAATGAGGCCTTATTCTAGGGTGAAACATTTTGTAGTTACATTGCAGAAAACAGGTATGAAATGGTGGATATATGTGTATCAGAATCTGGATATGGATTGCATTGGTCAGTGCATCATCATATTGATGTCTTCTATGGTGAGAGTCTGCACAGGGCGTCTCCCATGTCTCACCAATATAAATTTGATTCTTTGCTGCAAACTCCTTTGACGATGAGAGCATCCTCTCCTCCTGGGCCTTGTGAATCTTCACAACTTTGTTGCACGATCACTTAGTATGCCTCTAGAAGTAATTTGCTGTATATCCTCGTCTCTGGATGCTCTCGTCTTTGCTCAATGTTTGGGTGGAAGAACAGTGTGATTTGTCTCTGGGTGTGTCTCCTAGTGTGTGAGACTCTCTCTCTCTCTCTCTCTCTCTCTCTCTCTCTCTCTCTCTCTCTCTCTCTCTCTCTCTCTCTCTCTCTCTCTCAATAACCTTGCTCGATGTTGTTGAATCTCCAATAGAAAGAGTCCAAGATATCTATGATCGTGAATCTCCAATAGAAAGAGTCCAAGATATCTATGATCGTGGTATCTCGAATAGAAAGAGTCCAAGATATCTATGATCGTGGTATCTCCAATAGAAAGAGTCCAAGATATCTATGATCGTGGTATCTCATAACTCTAGAGAGAGGTCCAAAACCCGCTCTAAAGAGGCAGTGAAATCCGCTATGTATTTCATAGTATGTTGTTTAGTGGCATAGATAGTGGAGCTTTGTCTCTAGCTCTCTCTCTCTCTGATACAGTTGGCATAAACCTAGCCTTAGTTGAGATGCATTGAAATCAGCCATTCTCAATCTCCAATTGGTGACATAATGTGTGAATCTGCCCAATTATCAATATAGTACATCGTAAGCCATGGGACAAGTGTGTCCATGTAGGCAAGCCTAGATAAGAAACCAATCTATGTTAGTTGGAGGAAATGTTCTTTGTATGTCAAGTGCAACGAAAGGATTTAAGGATTTTAGCTCAGATCTAGGACTTCACACAAACACAAGGTGAGTTTACTTCATTGAAGAGGCTTGAAAAGAGAGACTGAACTAAACACAATGAAGGAGAGAGAGCTTAGAGAGAGAGAGAGAGAGAGAGAAAAGAGACACGACACTGCATGTTGGGTCCCAACCACCCTCAAGGGACCCCTTGCTCTGTCGCCAGAGCAAGTACTTGCACAAATGCTGTTACAATGGTTCTAAATGCTGAGATGTTGTACTTGGTGTAGATGCTTGGTTTTGTGAGCTATAGGCTGGACACTGAAAACGCCATGGGTTCTGAGGGCTGGAATCTGGCAACAAGGGCTGAAATTGATGGCTGATGTTGAAACGCTGGTATGAAAGGCTGAGAAACGCTGAAGTATTGAGGTAAAACGTTGGAGTGCAGAGACGTTGGAAACACTGAAGATTTTGAAAACGCTGGCTGATGGTACTGCAAGTCCTTGTGCTGGTGCTTAAGGGTACTAACTTCAATGAGATGAGACCTCCTAGGTCACTTATATAGGAAGGTAAAGCTGGGTCAAGGAGTGTATTACTAAGCCTCCACGGTCATTATAAAATAATGCTAGATGTCACTTATTAATAAACTGTTTGTATGCTAGACTTAAGTGACTATTCATATGCCTAAATGCTAAATTGACTGTACTATGCAAGAGAGGGTATGCAACTATGACTTTCTTGAACATGCACATCCTGCTAGAGGCTCCCAAAGTGCTAGGCTAGATCCTAAGCTAAACTTAGACTGACCCAGAACTGTAGCAGTAGCTTGTCCACGTGGCTCAAGTGCAATGCACACATGACATCCAGAAGGCATGGGAGGCCATCTAGCAGTTCAAATGAGGAGAGCTCATCCCCTTCTGACAGTGAACAGATGAGCAAGTAGACCAAGGAGTTTAAGGAAGGGGGTGAGGCCACCAAGTTTGAAACATTTTCAGGCTATCAAGACACCCATTGAGCCATTGAGTTTATACAGCAGTTTGACGTCCCCTTCTCTAGAGGACGGTTCACGGAACACTCCAAGGTGTGAAGGGTGGCATTTTACTTGAAAGGAACTGCATAGACATGGTGGTCTACTCTGTTGTTACGTAGAGAAGCACCTACAACATGGATAAAATTCAAGAAAATTTTCACGTCAACTTGCATATCAGAAAAATATGAAAGAGATGTCTTCACGGCTTGGCATAAGGGAAGGGTGTAGTAGGGAAAGTGTGTCGTGCTCTCTACAGTGGGTGCTCCTCAGTGCAGTATGTGAGAAACCTCACTCCAACAGAAAAAGAAAACATCACACAGAAATGGAACAAAATAAAGCACAACAACAGACTCAGACGTCAGTGAAACTCGACAAACTCATAGAACTATATAGACTTTTGTGGCAGCACACTCAGCTCCAAGCCCAGGACTCAAGGGTACAATGGGGGTGTCGAGGCTCCAATGTCCCATGAGGGTGGAGATGTTGTAACTGACTTGGACACTCTAAGCGGTAAATCAATAGCAACACACAAACAATTACTTAGAGAGAGAGAGAGAGAGAGAGAGAGAGAGAGATTCAACACGACCTGACGGAGTTCCATGCCTAAAGGTGTTGCCCCAAAGTCTGGCGCCCCTTTTGATATTTATTTTTCATTAATCATTGCAAAGTTCAACTCCCCAAGGACCTCTGCTCTAAGACTCTGTGTCCAGATGCTCTGAAGAGTGAGGCCCTTGGGGCTTATTTATTGATACAAGGGATGCCAAAAGCAGAGCCCCAAAAGCAGTAAACTCAAAAGCAAGGTGTTCTGAAAGCAACTGGTCAAAAATTTTGCCAATAAAAGCTCTCAGCACAAAAATCAGATTTCGATACAATATGCCACATCATCAGTTATGAGTGCTAATAGTGGAATTCCATATAGCCATGTCAGCAGCCTGTCAACGCTATTTTTGGACATCTGTACTATTTTCCACGTCATCTGCCTTTCAGTGCATGTTGCGGATAGTCCGTACAGTTGTCTTGTCCGCGGGTGGTCATGCCATGTCATCATTTTGTGACATATCCCCCTCTTGAAAGAATTGTAATTGCCCTCGATTACGCCTGTAAAACAGACAGAGGCCATAAACCATTTTGGCAAACACGACTCTAAGTACCAACACACTAGAAGACAAAAATCCAACACTTGTCTAAAGACGACAGTCACATCACATTCAGATTACAGTCAGATCACATTTAGAGTACATTAGAGAGAAATTCATTCCAAATCTCAGACCATGATTGCCAGCAACATATTTAGTAATCGCATCTAGATCCATCCCGGATCTCACTGATGTCGGATTAACTAATCCCATATTGCGATCATGTCAATAGAGATTTTTGACTCAAGCACTGTCGTGCGAGTAATCATTCACCTCAAGCACTGTCATATGCAAGAAATCATTTTCGGGGATCCCATGTCGACGTACTTCTCTCATAAAGTCATATAGTAGAATACTATCAGTCCATCAATATCCCTTAAACCCAAAGGGAAATCAATGACTTTATTCCATCTAGATAATCTATGAGAAATGAGTGGAGTAACTCCCCTCTTGTGCAGTCCTGCATGCACCAGATTCAACCCGCTGATATGTGGGAACTCTTGGAATAGCCACTGCTTGACCAAAAGCATCGAGTTAAGGTTCCAAATCCGAGGAGTATTTTCTAGGTCTTCCTCCTCCATCCACTTTGCATTTAATGCCCGATGGTTCTTAACTAAGAACCACCGTTCACTTTACTTTTCTCTTTCCTATCATGGAAAACCAGTATCTGTTCCGGAATGAGTATCTCCTCGCTCTCTCTCACTTCAGGTTCATTTGGGAGCTATCGCTACTCCAAATTGATCATTGTCTCATTCTTTCGTTCTTTGTTTCTTTCGTTTCCTAAGGCGTGCTTTCTCAAAAGATAAGAGCACCCCAAATCATTATCTTTCAGTTGCTAGTCGTGTCAAATCATGTCAGCTGCCTTCTGAAGCTGTTCTTGAGACTTCTCAAGAGCCTTGTGCACCTTTGCAAAAGCAGTATTCAGATCTAGATCATACTGGTTTGCTTCAAAAATCTTATCCTGGGTCTGAGGGATGTTTTGATCTACCAGTTGATTCCCTCTTTCCTTTCTTTTCTTGTGCCCTAGGACCAGTGTGACATGAAACGTTTCGGGGTTTTGTGTGTTTTTGAAAGTTTTGAGGTTTATGAAACGTTTTGTTTCAAAGCTCAAAGAAAGTAAAACACAGGTTTCTTTTTACATGTATGTACTTATAATTATACATTGAATATATATGAAAATTCACCCATCGAGACATGTGAAATACCAAAATTTAGATGTGAGACTTGAGTCACGAGTGAACAAGGTAAGCTGGCAGCCAACTGCAACAACGTACAAGTATAGATGAGGAGGCCAGGCTAACGTGCAAGGTTTAGAGAGAGAGAGAGAGAGAGAGAGAGAGAGAGAGAGAGAGAGAGAGATTATTCGATGTTCGTGTGGCGACCTTTGTACATGGCTTAAAAAATCCCCAACGGGTGGTTTGACGTCAACCGGTCAAAAGGGGGCCAAAAAAAAAAAAAAATCAACTTGTTTCATCCGTTTCGCCGAAATGTTTCGGCCGTTTCACCGTTTCGAGGGTTCGGAGGGCTGAAACGCGTTTTTATGTCACTATGCCTGGGACCTGCATGTAACATCTTTTGCTTCCCTTGTCCATTGGCACGTCAGTGTCAATCATCAGAACCCTAAGACGCACTATCATCTGATTCCTCTTTCTCGGGAATCCTTTGATGAACTTGCATCTGGTTCCCTTAGTTCATGGGAATCCTCTGATTCTCCACAATCTAGTAATGAGCTATCATCCGTTTTCCTTGATTCATTCTCTTCACTGACAGACTCTTGCATTTTTGAGATGGATACTATCCTGTCCGTTGCATAAGTCAATGAGCCGGCTGTATTCCAAATCGTTGCTTAGTCATGTCTCATAAGTCTCTGAATGGAGTCAGACTTCTAGTTTAAAGCATATTCTTTGAATCTCTTTAGCAAACCACAACAAAACCACTCAATCTGGTCTTTTAAAGTAATCTTCCAAAATGAAGACAATGGCAAACAAGTATCCCAAAACCTCTGGCAGTAGTCATCCAATGTATCTTTCTCAGTCATTTTCAAGTGATGCCAAGTCGTGATGACATTTCTTGCATATTCATCTAATATCCAAGTTAACCATGCCGCATGTGTTCTCTACATAACAACACAGTAGCTCACCATGCCTGCACTGTTTCTTTCAAGTAAGATACCGCCTTTAACTCCCTGGAATGTTCTAAGAACGGCTCTAGAGAAGGCGACGTCAAACTGTTGTACAAACTCAAGGGCTCGATGGGTGTCCTAGTAGCCTAAAAAACGTTTGAAACCTGACGGCCTTTCTCCCTTCCTTGAACTCCTTGGTTTTCTTGTTGATATGGTCATTGTCAAGAGAACGAGCTCTCCTCCGTTGAACGGCTAGATGGCCTTCCATGCCTTCTAGACTTTGTTTCAAAATTCTACTTCAAAAGAGTCTTGTCTTAGGTTCTTAGAAATTGAAGAACCTTCTTAGCACCCTCCAAACTTTCAAATGGCGCCTTCCCTGTGTGTTGTTGTAGGTAAACTCCACCAAGGGCAAAAAGTTTCCCCATCAAGTCTTCTAATTTGAAAAACAAGACTTCAAAAAATTCAAAACCATTGAATTGGCTATCTCAAACTGTCCATCTGTCTTCAGGTGGAACGAGGACGAGAACTGCAACCACGTGCCAATGTTCTCCCAGATTTCCCTCCAAAACAAAACTAGTCAACTGGGGATCCCTATCCAAGCAATGGACTGAGGCATGACATATATTTGGAAAACCATTGAAACAAAGGGTTTTGCCAAATGATCGGCCTTAACTGTCTTCTATACCGTAAAGAAGGTAGTCCGATTACTAAATCTGTTGATGGCTGTCCAAAAGCCATCATGCCTTCTTTGAGTCTTGGGGAGATGAAAATGAAATCCATAGCAATGCTTTCTCAGGGGCGGGTAGGAATGGGTAAAGGCTGTAAGAGTTTGTGTGCCTTATGCCTGTCAAACTTGACCTTTTGGCATAGTAAACAACTACGAACAAGGTCAATCACATCCTTTTTAAGCCTCGGCCAGTAGAAGTAACACTCCACACCCTTCAAGGTGGTATCTATGCCGCGGTGGCCTGTAAAAGGTGGACAATGGCACTCGGTCAAGACCTTTTCCCCTAAGGGTTGTGTAACACACAATATAGTTTCCTTCATTAAGTAGCCATCCCACAAGGAATACCTTGGAACTATCTCCCCATCTGTATGCGAGTAAAGATGCCCGCAAAGTCAAGATATGTGGCATAATGTTCAATCATATCCTTGAAGCTTCTATGATGAATTGCAAAATAGCCGATACAAGGGGGTTCGGAGACAAAGCTTTCCGCCACCAAAAATTTGTGTCCCTGAACATGGACAATCTAGAAATGAAACTGTGACAAGATGTTAGTCCATTGCATCTGCTTTTTTGAAAGCTGCTTCTGTGACAGGAATTAGCGTATACTGTGATGATCCATAAGGATTTTAAAATCAGCTCCGAGTAAATAGTGTCACCGCTGTGTAAGAACATGGATCACTGCCAATAGCTCTTTTCCATAAATGTGTGCAACCATTTTAGGATGTAAAAACATCTTGCTTTCATAAGCAATTACATGGCCTTCTTGCATCGAGACTGCTCCCAACTTGCGATCATAAGCATCACAGTAAACTTCAAATGTGTTTTGCAAGTGTGGTAAGGCAAACACGAGTCCAATAGTCAACTTTTCTTTGAGAGTCTCAAAGGCTGCAATTCTCTGTCGGTTCCAAGTAAAAGAAAGGAACTCCTTTCTGAGTCAGCATATGTAAAACAGAAACTATCTTTGCAAATTTTCAAATGAACCACCGATAATTATGAGCACAAACCCAGATAAGCGTCAAATCTCATGAACATTCTTCAAATCAAGCCAATAGTCTCAATTTTGGTTGTGTTCATCTTTACCCCTTCTATTGAGATGATGTGTCCCAAGAAATGTATCTGAGGTAGAGAAAAAAAACTCACTCTTTTCACATTTATAAGCAATTTATGCTTCCACGATGCCTAGAAAACCTTCAGGTGGTGCCTGTGTTCTGCTTCAAACTTGGGAAAAATGATAATTTTGTCAAAGAAAGTACCCACAAATGATCGGTACTCTCTAAAAATCCAAAAAGTCATCCTAAACACTGTCTTGTAGATGTCTCCATGAACAATTTGGATCCGATGATAATCACTCTTCAGATCAATTTCGACAAGTAGAACCTTGAAGTCTGTCGAGTATATCATCGATCCTTGTAATGTGGAAATCTATTTTGGTTCATTGTTTCTTTATGTTGGCCTCTGCTAACTCTATAAAGTGGCTTGTTCGATGGTGTACTACATGAAAATCAATCGTGTGATCTTCAGGACATGAAGGAGGCAACTCACCTGGTACACCCTTAGAGAAACAGTTAGCCTAAGTCTGCAAAAAAGCTTGTCGTTCCTTTTCGAGGTCAAACATATTCGACCTTCAATCATCATCGAGTAAAAGAAGCTTGGTTTCATTAAGTGGGATGGACTCGCCTTTCAGTTTTTTTAGTCAAGTACAATCTCTTTGTCCTTCTCATTTGTCAAAGTCTCTTTCTTAGAGTGATAGTCAACCACGACGTTGTTCTTCTGGTATCAAGGGATTCCTCGGAGGACATCACACCCTTCCCAAGGCATGATATAATAGTCCTCATTCCCTAAACACCCCTGACATTGCAAACAAAGTTTTCCAATGATCGGTGTAATGGCAACATCTCGTCCTGGTGCCGCTAGAACTGTCTCCGCTTGTGGCCTCCACCTGTCAAGCATAATCCCAAGTCGAGCTGCCAATTCAAGTGAAAAGAAGTTGGCCTTGGCTCCTCCATCAAAGAAAGATGAGGGCTTCCTGGTCTCGCACTTTGCCCCATACTGCGCAAGGTTCAATATGTTCATTCATCTGATCAAGGCCGAAAATCCCCCACAAAATTTGGTACTAGTCTTTCTTTTGTCTTTCCTTTTCTTCCCCATTCGGCTGTTGCTTTGTAACTTTCTGGCTTATCTTCCGGTGCTCGTTTGGTTCATCTTCCTTTCAAGAGTTCTTGTCCATCTCTTTCTGTGAGTACAGGTTCTGCTTTTCTGCACTCGTCTGTCCATCCAGCTTTCCTCCTGACCTGAAAGGAGAATCAATGGCCTCATGCCTTCTCGAGTAAATCTTATCGATCAGGTAATTCTTCAGGTGTTTTGTCAATCTCGGGTCCCTAGAGTACTTAGTCAATCTGTTCACACATATGCCAATCTGCAGTTGATGTTCATACTCCGTTCTGGCAAACTTTTCCACCAAAAAATTTGTCCAAATCTTCATTCTTTTCCTCAGTTCCCGGGCCGGATTTTCAACTTTTCTTTGGCTTCCCCTTGAGAGGTGTTATCTCTGTCAGATTCTCCACGAGAACCCATGTGTAATCTGGGATTTTTTATGGCTTTATGCTCTATAAGACAGAGTGATGAAGACGGGAGCACATGCGATGCCCGATGTATGAAGGGTGGGAGTCACTAATAAGTTCTGGGTCAGGGCACGAAGATTCTTTCACAAAGATCTTTCACAAAGAAAACTTGTGTGTGCTGCAAAAAGGATTGGATCTTTCGTGGAAGAAGAATCTTTATGAGCTCTGATACCACTGTAACCGGCTTGGACACTCCAAGCGAGAAATCAATAGCAACACACGAGCAGAAACTTCATAATCAATGAACTTTGAGAGAGAGAGAGAGAGAGAGAGAGAGAGAGAGAGAGAGAGAGAGAGAGAGAGAGAGTAAACACGGCTCGATGGGGTTCTATGCCCAGACGTATTGGTCCCAAAGTCTGGCACCCCTTTCGGTATTTATTTTTCATTAATCATTGCAAAGTACAACTCCCGAGGGACCTCTGCTCGTAGACTTTGTGTCTAGATGCTCTAAAGAGTGAGGCCCTTGGGGCTTATTTATTGATACAAGGGATGCCCAAATCAGAGCCCCAAAAGAAATAAACTCAAAAGCACGGTGCTCCAAAAGCAACTGGTAAAAAATTTGCCTGTAAAAGCTCTCAACGAACAAAGCGGATTTCTGTACAATCTGCCACATCATCAACTATCAACGCTAATCACAAAATTCCGTATAGCCACGTCAACAGCCTGTCAGCACTATTTTTGAATGTCCATACTATCTGCCACGTCATCTGCCTATTAGTGCATTTTGTGGACAGTCCGTAAGTTGTCCTGTCTGTGGGTGGTCATGCCACATCATCATTTTGTGACAGATGTGTGGTGTTGGACTCCACACTCAATACTCAAGATGCTAGACCATACAAAGTGAATGATGATATGATAAATCACACTGGAACCAACCACACATATTTGTATCATAAAGAGCCACCAACGACTAGCAATATATCGAGCTAATTGTATATCCAAACTGTGATGGTGGTGATCTGGCCACGGTGTCCACTAGACCACCACCCGTATCACTACCACATGTCACTACCCAGGCGAGAGCCGTCTAATGTGAACTCTAGACCAACTTTAACTAACTGCCCATCTTGTGTGAGCGACAATGTAGTCCTGCTAACAGGCTGCCCACCACAAGACCACTCACCGTCTCAATGAGAGAGAACATTGAAATAAGAGGAGATATGAGCCAATTTAGACATGCAAGCTGAACAAGGAGGAGGTAATCCAATACATGGAAATATGGAGATGTCGAATGCAAGCGTGCAAGCAACTGAGAGACTAGGGTGCTATCCACAAGAAAACGACAAGGAGCACAATTGAAACATCTCCAGGAACTTGGCGAGGATGTGGGGGTGGGTATGGGATACGGTAAGAGGGGATGAACTAGGGGTGGGTTAGAGGCGAAAGGGGTGGACTAGGGGCTAGGGGTAGGTAGGGGCAAGAGATGGAGACGGGGTAGGTAGGGACAAGGGTAAGGTGGATAGGGGCTAGAGGGAGGGGGTGGGTAGGCGCGCGCGCGCGCGCGCGAGAGAGAGAGAGAGAGAGAGAGAGAGAGAGAGAGAAGAGAGAGAGAGAGAGAGAGAGAGAGAGAGAGAGAGAGAGAGAGAGAGAGAGAGAGAGAGAGAGTGGGTACGCATGGGTGGGTAGGGGCGAGAGTAGGTGAGGGGGTGGGTAGGGGCGAGAGAAATAGGAATTGGGTTTGGGTAGGGGTGAGGGCTAGTGGTTGAGTAGGGACGAGGGGGGGTTGGGGGTGAGTAGAGGCGAGGGGGAGAGAGAGGGGGGGTGGATTACTCCCCATCCAAACCGGCATCAAAGATAGCGAGGTTGGTTGTTGTGGCAGCATCTTTTTTCTCTCACTGTCACCATGAGGATCATCTCAATGGCATGTGCAGGGATTAGGAGGGCCCAATTTCAGCGTAAGATGGGTCACTTGCGTCAGGAGCTTCAGAGATTCCTTGTGGGTGGTGAGATTGACATTCTTATGCTACAGGAGCATCATCTTTGTGAGAGCTGCATTAGACGGTGTGGTCAGATTTTGCATGGTTGCTATGAGACATTTTGGTCAGTTGCATTTGGACCTGGAGGTATCCAGGGTGAGGTATGTATGACTATTACGGATTCTTTGCAGCAGGCCATTGTGGGCAGAGGGATTATTGGGCTAGGCAGGTCTCAGTGGACTACTATGCAGGTTCAGGGGTTGCCTCATGGGCTTCTTGAACATCTATGTGCCCAATGTGTCAAGTGCACGTGCCGAGTTTTGGCTTCATATTGTAGAGTCTTTGCCGCAAGCAGAGCAACGGTGCATTGGGGGTGACTTCAACATTTTGGAGCACACCTCTGACAAGATTGGAGGTAGCCATACTATTGTGCATGGAGTTGAGTTGGCAGCTTGGGAAAGGTTATATATGACTTTGCAGGTTTCATATGTGTGGCAACATTCTAGCTTTGTGAGGCCCCCAGACAGCCTGGCCTTCTCTCGTTCGGACCGCAGAGTGGGAGGAGTGAATCTATCTCGGATAGATCGCTTCTACACTAGTGACCACTTCTGTGACTTGGGTGGGTCAGTTTGCATTCTGGCTGGGACTTCTTTTTCGGATCATGCTCCAATGATCCTCATAGTGATAGATAGACAGAGGAGGGGGAGCACGATGCTTTGCATCCCTAAGATGGTTTTTATGAACTCTGTGCTTAGAGAGGGAGTGGTGGCTCTTTGGAAAGTGGGCTTAGACATGCAGGACTCTGGACTTGTTCAACTTAGTCGGCTATTTCTCCAGGAGTCTACGGCCCGCCTGGCTGCAGCAAGAGAGGAGGAGAAGCGTCTCCAACGAGGTGTTGCTTCCTTGCAGAGGATGTAGGAGCAGCATCCAGACAGTCCTTGGTTGGAGGAGCAGTTGCAGAGCAGGCTTTCCAGAAGCTTTCCAGCACAAAGCAGAGGTGCAAGGAGTTTGCATTTATCGACGGTCATCTCAGTGGACTTAGGTGGGTGACAAAGTGATAGGGGCCTTCTTTGAGATAGTGGGGCCCCGACATACGCATGCTAGGGTCAGCCACTTGAGGAGGCATGACGGGTCAGTTGCTTCAAAGCCAAAGGACATGCATGTAGTGGCCACCTACTTTTACTGTGACCTGTTGTTAGAGCTGCCTCTTCAGTTAGAGGAGCTCCATGCGGCCCTCAAAGCACTTCCCCGTGGTAGCTGTCCAGGTGAGGATGGTTTGACCCCCAACTTTTTCTTAGAGTACTAGGACTTGCTTGGCTCAAATCTCTGCAGCGCTTTTCAATATATCCTACACATAGAAGAGATGCTTGACAGCATGCGTGAGGGCCTAATTTACCTCATTCCCAAGGAGGGTGGCTCCTTGGATGAGATTCGACAGTCGCGGCCCATCACCATCCTCAACTTAGCCTACAAAATTCTTGCCAAGGCTCTGAGTTTGAGGATTCAGCCATACATGGGACACAGACAGGTTTTGTGAAGGAGCATAATATCCTTGACAACATCTTTAATTTTTGGGAGGCATCTGCCTTCGCGCGCCTTCGTGGGTGAGAATCTTGTGATACTTCTTCTCAATTTTGAGAAGGCCTATGATAGAGTTGACTATGTTGTAGTGGCCAACTAGGTGTTGTTGGCTACTATGTGGTACATCACTTCTTGTTGGATCTTTTCGAGTTCCTGCATCATCCAGGTAGAGAGGCTAATCAG
Source organism: Adiantum capillus-veneris (assembly GCF_014529385.1). NCBI lineage: Eukaryota > Viridiplantae > Streptophyta > Polypodiopsida > Polypodiales > Pteridaceae > Adiantum > Adiantum capillus-veneris. The sequence continues at coordinate 14,133,377 of NC_140932.1, read as the reverse complement.
GAACTTCCTTTGGTCAGGAGGTGACACTCAGATAGCCCAGGCCAAAGTGGCCTGGCAGGTCATCACTCTTCCTTGTTGTCAGGGAGGGTTGGGGATCATAAACCCAGTATAGCAGAGTAGAGCCCTTCTTGGGAAGTTTGTTGTCAGAGGATTACTTTTTGGGGAGGAGCCCTGGAAGGAGTTTTTTCTTCAACGGCTTAGTGCTAGAGTGCCTCATGCTGGAGGCCCCTGGCGACCTTCAACTAGATGGATTTTCACAAAGATGCGCAGAGTTGGCCTGAGCAGGAGACTGGAGGACCGTTTTGCTGTGAGTCTGCTCCGCTCTTGGGAGCAGCTGCAGAGAGGGCTCGAGCAGCATCAGCCCACTTTCACGGAGGAGCACTCGAGACAGCCCCTTGTTTGGAACCCCATGGTTAGCACTCAGAGAGGCCACTTGGTTGGTATTAGGCCTCATGTTTCTTTGGGTCCCATGGTAGAGGGTCCAACACGCACTTTAAGTGACTGGCTTTAGTTTTCAGGCTTATTAGAGGAGCTTCAGAGCATCCAACTACACCCTATTTTTCGAGCTACATGGTGAGGGTCATTTACACTTTGTTTCAATAGAAGCCCCACAGGTGGCAGAGTGCTATTTTCAAAGGATCCGAGTTGTGGGTATCATAGATCCTGAGCCAGCAGCTCTTGAGACTGGCCACTTGAGGCTGTGGGCTTGGGAGTGATGTCCATTGGCATGAGTGCAGTGGGATCTTGGAGAGTGGTTTTGAAGGGACCCTTTCTCCTCATTAGACCATCCAGGGACATTTTTCTTGAACATCTGATGAAACAATGGTTGTGAGCGAGTATCAAGGTGTAAATAGAGCTTTAATGTATAATATTGTATGTGGAGTGACAAGTACACGGCCTTCAATGCCAATTGTATTTTGATCTTATTCAAGTCTTGTCCCAGAAAGGGAAAACATTGCAAACAATATGAGTGTGACGAATGTAAGTGGGAGCACTGCCACTACTACTTAGGCTGGGTTCAGACAACCGTGCCAAGTAGTTGAGGTATGCCGGCACGTCTATGATGGAAAATCTTGGTTGGACAAAAAAAAAGCCATTAGTTTTTGGACCCGCCACGAGACATGCAGCACCATACCCACGGACACTCCCTGGGGGCTAAGTGACATGGGCATTGAGTGGGTGGGATCTACGGTGGGATGAAGGAGAGATGTAGATCATGGAAAAGTAATCTCGGGTGTGGCAAAGTAATCTCGGGTACTCGAGATTACTTTGCACCCAAGCCTCAAACCCTTGACCTCTCACCTTTGCAACTTCCATGTCCTATCCACGAGCACCTGCGCATTTTTTGTGATGGTATGGGACCAAGATTACTCTTATACCAACTGTGACTGAAAGTAATCTCGGGTACAAAAAGTAATCTCAGGTACCCAAGATTACTTTTTATACCGGAGATTACTTTTTGCGATGCCGCCAAGATCTACGACGCTCGATGCTCTCACCATAGCTCCCATGCCCGTGTCATATAGTCTTGAGGCGGACACTCCCACAATCCATAACCTTTTTGGCGGAAAATGCAAAAAGGGGTTGAACACGCTACCACACACAAAAGAGGACAACAAGGCTGGCCATGAGGCCCAATCGGATCTCATGTCCGCTCTGACTCAATTATAAGCTTTGAGCTCATCCCGGGGCAGTGTGAACTAGACAAGAGTAGGAATTGTGAAAGGTTGCTTGGGCTCACCGGCAGTCTGAACCTGCCCTTAGTCTTAACCTTAGTCTTAGTCTTGAAGTAGGAGGATGACATCTATTTAATGATATGATCACTACCCCTCATCGATAGCTGACAATTATGCACAATAATGGTTCAGGAGGCTCCCATCGAGACTATTTTCCTTGGATGGTGACAAGCTTGTTTGATGGCATCGAGGGTACGCAAGTGGGGCGCGATATCCAAGGGAATCTGGGCAGGAGGCGTGGCAAGTCGCATGGCAGCGGGGGGGGTTGTCGGCTGCAAGATGTAAATCCGGGCACAACGGGGGGTGGCAGAGTGCCGACGTGGAGAGGTGATGAGGTAGGCCACAGTGCACAAGGTGGCGGGGCCGGGGATGATCATGGGGGTGGGTGCCATGTCATGTGATTTCAAAAATCACATGATTGGGGGCTACAAAGGTAGTTACACTGTGGTACTATGAAGGTTCTCCATGCATGCTCCACAGGGGCGCACGGGAAGGGAGTGGAGGGACAGGCATTGCGAGCCTTCTCTCCCCCTCTTCTGAATGGTGTGAGCGCAAGCAGGTGGAGCGGGTGATGTTCAGCTCGCCATGGCCTTATGCCGATGTAGCTCTCCTCTCCCTCTCCTCTTTTGAAAGAGCTCGCCACTTCTGAGCCTATGTCCCTGCTTGCGATTGCCAAGGTCCCTGCTCTGGATTGCCAAGCTGCATTCATCATGGAGAATCGACATCTCTGCACAGCCACCCACAGTTGAGCTCTTTAATTGTAAACCCAGGCAAGTTAGGGTATTTCAATGCAAAAAATGGAGAAATCTGATGCTATTAGTAGGGTAGAGGATCTTTATTGCCATGGCTTGATGATTGGATAGTTGGGGAGAAGTGGAAAAGTATTTGTAAACCCGGGCAGGACATGGAATAAGGGCGACAATGGAAGGAATGTCTTGTCATTGGGATTTGAATGAACTCCCAACCATTGAGCAACCGCCACAGTGGATCCTCTTGATATGTATCAAATTTATAGCACCTCTAATAAGGAGATGGATGGGCAAGACTCTAGTGATAGCCACGAAATGCAAGATTTGTTTGAAATGGCTCAACAACCATGCCTAGATGCTTTTGCATTTACATTTAATCAGTATTTTTCTTTTGATAGACAAGCATACAGCTTGATGATTGCTTCCATACAAAAAGGGCAAGGACCAACCATAGATTCTCTCAAAGCAGTGGGGACAAACAAGGCCTCTTGGACTTGAGAAAATGGGGAAGAATCCAAGCATCAATACACATGGTCATCGATGAAGAAGGTGATATGTATCTTGTCAATAGCATTGGAAAGAGGATTCCATGCATAGAAGATTGGGAAAGGATTGTGTTTTCATGCCACACGAATGAACATCTTGATTGGACCGCAACCAGGACAGCAATCGCAAAAACATGGTGCACCAACATTAGCATGCATGGTATTTCACTTGAATTTGGAAAGGAGGTCCTTGACCTTTGCTCTTGTGGTACAATTTCAGCTTTGGAGGATGGACATAGGCATACGCAAGATGTGACATAGTGCCTGATTTTACATGACAGGGGTGAGAGTGCTGACAAAAGTGACGTGTGTATTGAGTAGCACATAGTGGGCTTTGCTGATGTTCAAAAAACATTAGATAATGTTGTTGTCAACCACAAAGTTAGATTGGTTAGACTAAATTTGGTAGTACAAATAGAACGGAAATTTGTGTGCCATCGATGGGGCAATGAGCAAAGAAACGGCGAGGAGCGTCAGCGACTCCGCACATCCAAGAAGTGTGGATGCCCCTTCATGGTTTCTGTGGTTTTTCCAAGACATGACACAGATAACGTCACCATACGGGTATTTGGAGGTCACAAAGGACATGTTCCAAGGTCGCGAAGTGACGTATATCACCTTCCTGTGCATCCTATGGTGAAGAATCAATGCATGAAGGATTTGTTTGATGTGGTTACATGTCGCCTGTTGCAAGGATGAGTGTATCTAAAGAAGCTGTTCACATCAACATGGCATCTCTTGTAGAGAAAGTATCCTATAGATTCTTCATGATTCCAAAGGAAATCCAGATGATGTCCTACAAATTGCGCGTCGAAGGTAGTGACCTTTCTATGATTTTTCTTTTTGTGAGCTAAAATGCAGCTGGGTTTACACTTGACCGGGTTTATATGTTACCTGCCTGGGTTTATACTTACCTATGTTAACCATATTCATTACTGTAGGAAGGCTTGGAAGTGAAGATTGGTCATCAATGTACAGGGAGGCTCTTAACTTGAAAGAGTAGAACAAGGTGCTACATTGTCAGTCCTACAACCCTAATGCACTTGAGGAGACATACGGGCCCTTCATTCTAGTTATCCAAGATGATTGGATGCTTTGCATGTGTATGCATTTCTCAAGAAATAGTTCTTGGGAAATAGACTCAACCTTCAAGACAAATGTATTTGGCATGCCATTGTATGCAGCAGTGGTACCAAATCAGCATGGTGCTGGCTTTTACCTGTGTGGTTCATGCTATGCACATGTGATGTAGGAATTAGCCAAGAAAAAGTCGCCTAGAAGGTTACTTTGGAACTACTCTTTCAAAGAACGCAAAACATCCGCCCAAAGGTGTTGATAATTGATAAGTGCATCACTTCACTACAAGCCATCAAGAAAGTGGTTGATGTCGATCCATGTTGCTGGGAAGTGGGTGAAAATGGGAGTATCACCCAAGTTGCATGGATTGTGCTAGTATGTTGGTTCCACACAAAGGAGGCTTGGGTGGAGCATTTACTGCCACAGGTGCGACCAAAGGCTTGCTTATGTTTCTTTGCCTCTCCATTTTCCATGCTTATGATTGCCTCCCCCTCCTCACGTGTTCTTGTAGGTCTCCAAAGAAATGAAGGACCATGTGTATGGTGCAATGGAGAGTATGACACAATGCCCGACGGAGGAAGAGTTCGACTCGAAGAACAAAGAAATCCTTCAAGAATTCTTGGAGCATGATCACATTCTAAGATACATTGGCAATGGATGGGCTGCAAAGACATGCACTTGGCATTGATTGTGGCCAAACTTCGGCCGGCTCTTCCCTCATAGACACATTGACACCACAAACTTCGTGAAGAGACTTTGGCAATACATAAAGGACACCTTGTTGGATGCACGGATCAATCGATCAGCCTTGGACTCATTGCATGCCCTTATTGGCGATTCAATCACAGGGATGCGAATGGGTGGTACTGTTGTGGAGTTCTTCAGACAAAAATAGGAGATCTTTGCCATTGCCTTGGTTTCCATTTGGAGTATTAGTGTCTTTATACTGCAATCTGAGTTTACATTCTAAGTAACTGTGTCTTTATATTTCATTTTGAGTATCTTTGTATTTGGTTTATGTCCTTGCCTGGGTTTACACTCTGAGTAGCTTTATCTTTATACTGCATTCTAAGCAATTGTGTCCTTGGTTTAGTTCCTTGACTGGGTTTACACTCTGAGTGACTGTCTTTTTATCCTGCATTATGGGTAACTGTATCTTTGGTTTAGGTCAGTTACTTGGGTTTACATTCTGAGTAACTGTATCTTTATATTGCATGATGAATAATTGTGTCCCTGGTTTAGTTCCTTGACTGGTTTTACACTCTAAGTGACTGTATTTTTATCCTGCATTCTGGGTAACTGTGTCTTTGGTTTAGGTTAGTAGCCTGGGTTTAGATTCTCAGTAACTGTATCTTTATACTGCATGCTGAGTAATTGTGTCCCTAGTTTAGTTCCTTGACTGGGTTTACACACTGAGTGACTGTATTTTTATCCTGCATTATGGGTGTTGAGCCAGCAGAGGATCACACCCACATTTTTGCTCACACCCATCATTTTGTAACCATTGATTGTAATAAATGTCTTTCCGACATTAATTTTGATTTGAGCCATTCATTAAGTAATGGGACTCAATTGAGTTTCCAGCTTGTAATCCCGAAGTAATTTCACCTATTGATGTAAATAATTAGAGATATTCTCACCTCCAAGGCTGAGGTATATAAGCCAAAGTTTTGTAACCTAAGGGGTGAATTAATCAAAGTGAGTTTTTTGAGCGCCGTGACTGGGTCTGAGAGAGAGAGAGAGAGAGAGGGTCTTATCTTCTTGCTACGCGAGCTACGGGGCCGCCATTGGAGAAGCGACACCGCCATTGTGTTAGCAACGGTGAGAGCTACGCACACATACCAAGAGTGCGCGCTATCGGCTTCTACGTGTGGTAAGTTCCTACGAGCTTCGGTGTGAGTTTTCTTCCAACTCGTGTGTCGGAATAGAGCGTGCAGCATATCTATAGAACCACAACGAGTAGAGCTACACATTAGTACCATCGGGGTCAAGTTTCGGTCACCTGTATTTTCTGGCCTGTCTTCATACGCGTTTGCCGCACGGAGTGGTTATAGGTTGATTTTGCAGTTCAAGTCTTTAGGGTGTTGTTCTTACCTAGTGCATAGACTTCCCCTTGAGTTTGAGATCGATTCGATGATTCTAGATCCTGTTTCGTATAGCATTCGTTCGTAGTAAGGGTTTCAGTCACTTGCGTATTTTGGAACTTAGATTTGATTTCCTTAGTAGTGAATGTCATTAGAAGGCCGAGTAGGTGATTTGACACCCACCTAGTTGTTTCCATGCGCCTGCGGGTCAAGCTACGTCCTCGTCTGACAAATTCTGTTGTTGGTTGAGTTCTCGCTATTTAGCTTCCGCTAGCGGCGTAACCGCCTTAACATTTGGCGCCGCTGCCGGGGACGAGAGCCCTAAGTAGGTGACCTTAGACTAATCCTACGAGGTGAGTCGTATAAACTACTTTGTATACTTTAGTTAGAAAAGATCTAGGAGTGGTGGACTCCGAAGGTCTCGAGAGATACTAGGAAGTGGGGTATTCCTGGGTCTTCCGTGTTGACAGTATTTTTAGTTTAGCTTAGATTAAATTGTTTTTGATGGTGTTTAAGTGGTTGTTGACATAAAAAGCATTTGCTACTCCTTGTGTGGTAGTAAATCTCTTTATATTTTCAATTGCAAAAAAATCCATTTTATGATTAGAAGTAGCATAGGTAGGGCCTGATTTGATCCTGATCTAGAGCTATCGATTGGTGTTCTATTTGCTTGATGTGTTTGATTGCATGTTAGATCACTGAAAAAGTCGCTTTGGTAGTGAAATATGTAATAAACAAAGTTCAGAAAAATTTTCTGTGTAACTGATTGTTGCTGAGCACTTAAAAGAGCTATTGGAAGAGTTCTGTGCTGAAAAACTGGAAATCTGCAACTTTAGACATCATACGCGTATGATGTCTTAGGACCTAAACAGAGACTAAAATTGAAAATTTGACATTTCCAGAGTGTTTAGAAGGGGGGTTTTACCCTAAGATCAACTTAAAACAAGAGCACTAACACTCAAAGAAACCCAAAAAGACAAGTCGGAGTCCAAGAAACGCAAAGAATAGGAAATTTTGGATTCAAATCTTGTTTTTACATTCAAACCTGACAAAAACACTTGAAACTCAATTATAAACATTGGAGAAGGCTTAAAACCAACAATAGTCAAAATGTGGGACAAAAGACATCATACGCGTATAATGTCTTTTGGCACATCCACTGCTTATTTTTGATATCTGACCTGACAAGATTGTTACAGGCACTGTAGGAAGCATAAATATCAAGTTTGGACCCAAATTGATGAAAAAGACATCATACGCGTATGATGTCTTTGACCTAATTTTGGACATATTCTGATACTTTGCTAACACAGATCCATTGTAATAGCTGTCTAGAGGTTATATTTCAAGTTTCATCCCATTTGGATAACAATTGACCCAAAAACAAGTCAAAAGCAGAAAATTGCCAAGAAAAGCCTGAACTAGCCATAACTTGCTCAAACAGAGTTCAAACTGAATTTTGTGAGTGAACAGAGCATAAAGGGGCCATTGAGAGTGAGCATAACCAAAATAGTCAAAATCTGTGAAAAAAGACATCATACGCGTATAATGTCTTTTTCAGCATAACTGCGACAAAATTCTCACTTGATGAAACAGAAGTTGTCCAACTGACAAGATTAAACAATTGACCAAGTATCAGTCAGTTTGGATCAATTCTGACCACAAAAACTTGGGGAAAACAAATTGCCGAGACGGAAAAGTTACAGTCCTTTAGGGGAATTGATGAATTTGAGATCGGGCAGGAATCTCCGGAATAATCAACCAAAACAAGGGGAACCAGCAAGTGTCATATCAACCGAGGGAAGTGTAAACCAAAGTTGGGTGCAACCATTAGAGCCGATCTTTGAAGGAAGTGTTTCTGATACTTCTTCGGAGAGGTCTTACGAGATTTTCACCGAACACTCGAACAGGAACAACATAGAAAATATGGCAGCAGGATCATCAAACCCTTCCGCCACCATGAAGCTATTGTTCATAAAATACCAGTACGACAATGAGCAAGGTGCCAAGATCTACAAAGATGGACTGGACCGCTATTGTGTAAAGATAGAAGATAGACCTAGTGAGTTCAAGGACTTAGTGCCTGTGAGCTATAGCGGAGATAGATATCTAGATGACGAGGGTACCATGTACTTGGTAGTCCTAAACCCTAACATTGTGGACAAGTGGGGATTGATGGGCACCAAAGCCAAAATAGATGAAGAACTCGAGGAGAAAGCACCAATAATGAACTTTCCTAATGCGAGGTTAAGAAGAGAGAATGAAACTACAAGGATCAACACTGATAACATCTATGTGGGGCTATACAAATATAATAATGGGGAGCAAGATCTCTATTATAGATGTGAAGAACCCTACACCGGAGAGTTGACAGACAAAAAAAGACTCTATGTCTTTACCTACACAGAGGGATCGGAAGTGAAATTGCCGCTTACGATAAGTATGGCAGGCAATACTCAACAATGGGCAAGAAAGAATTAGAAGGATATACATACTTTGGGGGACCACTACATCAGTATTATGTTACTTCTAGCTCACATAGACCAGCACCAACAACTGGAGTGCAAAACTCAATGACAACGGAGGACAAAGAACTCAGGTTGCTGACTCTTTCAGTCAACCTTGGGACTCGAAGCTCGGACCAATGGGATCATTACATTCCATAGAGTCAATGGAGACGAATCGAGGTAGTACAGTTCCAATCCCCACCTATACCACTCCAGGTCCAAGGTTTGAAGCGGAACCATCACACTTACCTCCCAGTAGTAGATTCAGGGCAGAGGAACCGACAAGGGTAACCCATGAAGTCCATGATGCTAGAGAAAGCTTTAGCCGAGACACAGGAGCAATGAGATTGGTAGTAGATCATAGACGTATGAGACCATCTCAAGTAGCCAAGTGTATGCCAAAGAAGTATGGTGGTTCAGGAGATCCGTATGCACATGTGTCACTCTTTAAGCAAGTCTTAAGAGCTGAGCAGATAACAGATTTCCATACACAATACGAGGGATTTGGTCTTACTCTAGAAGGTACTGCATTGACATGGTTTCAACCAATGAACATAGGGGATTCCATGACATTGACCATTTGCTAAGAGAGTTTGCTGAGGAATTCTCAAAACGAGGGATTAAGCACAATACGGTCTCACAAATATATGCTTTTAAACAGAGAGAACACGAAAAAGTGAAGGAAGCTTCACTTCGCTTCAAACAATACATTGAGAGATGTCCAGTACGTGAACGACCACAAGATGACAGACTATCTGTTCTCTTTATTGAGGGACTGAGGAACGACACTCTCAAGAAGGACTTGCACTTGAAAGCTTGTACAAGTTTCGAGCAAGTAACGAGAGAGGCATTGTACTTAGTGGATAACTGTACGGTTTATGGAGAGGTGTCAGCGGATACAGATTTTGCATCCAGTAGCTCCTCCTCCGTAGCGAGCGAGACTACCACTAAAAAGAATGTTCAAACAACAACCATGCCAAATGTAGAGCAAATGATAGAAGATGCTCTAAAAAGGATGGCACCATACCAAAAACCATTGCCAAAAACACTGAAATGGTGTGCTATTGAACAAAAATGGACAAACCATCCAACAGAGGAGTGCTATTACAACAAAGGGTATGTAAGGGAGCGTCAGTATGCACCTCCTGCTCAATTAGCACCACCTCAAGTACATCCAGTACCTCGATACCCAACGGGAAATGTACCAGGACCTATGGGGATAGAAAGACCGCAACCGGTATTGGGACAACAACCACCTTTACCAGGAGCAAGACCAGTGGGCATTAGATATGCACCAACCTTAGAGAATCAGGAAGAACAAGCCTTAGTGCCTGTTCAAGCCTATTATGAAGAATCTGGTGCACACATGTCTCCAACTATGTATTACCCACCAGAAGAACCCAAACAAACAGAACCATGGGGCATGATTGGGAATGTTGGAATACCAACAATTACAAGTGCTTCTGATGAAGAGAGATACAATTTGGACGCAAGAACATTGATGTTCATAGCTCATGGAGGGTTAACAGGACAAAGACCATCCTATCCACAAAGGACGAATCAAATGGGACCAAGACCAGCACTAGGACCCTGTTACAAGTGTGGAGGTGACCATCTGATGAATGTTTGCCCACATACGGAAATCATTAGAATTAACGCTTATTGCACTGAGTGTGGGGTTACTCACTTCATTGAGGATTGTTCAAAGAATCCAAACAAAGTGCAAAAGACGACATTGAATATGTTAGAAACTATTCCTACCAGCAGTGGGTCTGAAAATGAAACTCTGATACCAACGCAAGTTGTTACTAGAGCTCAAGCTAAGAAAACCACTAGAGAACCTGAGAATGGAAAGTTAGCGACTGAAGTGGTTAGTCAAGGACCGCGGAGTCAAAGAAACACATGGAAAGCTAGAAAAGCACGCATGAAGTTGAGAAAAGAACGTGAAGACGCTATTCTAGCTGAGGAACTAAAGCAAACTAAAGATAGATTAGAAAAACTTGAGAGTCAAAACGGGAAACGAGAGATGAGCCCGGAAAGAACGAAACAAAAGAGTATCAAAGAAACAACGAGCTTAAGCTCAGGGGGATCAGTGCTAGTCGACAAAGTACACGAACCATTGGACGCACTGATGAGAGCTTACGAAGCTAGGTTAAAGAACAACCAAACACAAGAACAGAGGTGGATGACATACCCAAACGCGGAATTGGAAAAGCAGAGACTTGAAATGTGCCAGAGAATGATCGAGACTGCACAAGCCTTATTAGAACCACCAAAAGAAACAATGAATTGTGGAAAGGAAAACCCAATTCAGCAAGAGACTATCGTTTCACGGGTAGCTGAAAAGACTCCCAGTGCACAAAAGCCTGAAAATACACAAAAGGATGACCGCATAGTATTGAACACAACCGATCAGGAGATAGAGAGTTTTCATCCAGTCATACAGAGGTCTTACGGAAGAGATGAGGATTACAATGAATTTTGGAAACAAGTGAGAGAGGCAAACTTTGCAAACGAGCTAAGTTGCCAAGCTAATCAGACAAATTGGGAAAAGGACATCAGGAATCCTCCCATAGTGGAATTTGAGGCAGGATCTCAAGTGGACTTGGATCTGCAATCTTACTGGGGAGATGGGGGCTCTGTTAGAACAATGGAGAGCAAACCTCATTCACTGAAAACCTTACCTTCATACTTAGGAGAGTATGAAGCAAAATCCGAGATTAGAGCACTTCCCTCACGAAAAATCTCATCAGAAAAAGTCATGGACTCGCAAGGATTGATAGAGATTTTGTCAACACCAGTGACATGCACTATCACTCTAGCTGAGCTTTTGAGGCTAAGACCACATATGTGGACCACTGTAGGAAAATGCTTGGAGAAATTCGGGATAAAAGATCCAACATCGAGATTGCAAGAGAGCATAGAGGAGCTGAGCAAGCCACAAAAGAACGCTAAGCCTGTACCCTTAAACAAGGTCGGAGAGTATTGCGAAGGTGAAGAGGGGAATACAACCTTACCAGTTGAATTCCAAGGAGTGAAGACGATGGCAATACTAGACAGCGGAGCAGGGGTAGCCATTGCTACAAAAGAAATCTGGAAAAAATGGGGGAAACCAGCAATAAGGAAGACTAGGTTGAAACTCCAATTAGCAGATGGACACATGGAGAAACCTATGGGGTTATTAGAGAAAGTGTAGTGACTTCTTGCGGCATTGAATACGAACATACTTTTGCTATTGTCGATTTTGGCAAGGAGAATAACTATGATATCATATTGGGAAGACCATTCATGAGACAGTTGAAAATGGTCCAAGATTGGGGCTACGATCACATATACCTGAGAAATATGGAAACCACTACACGTGTGAACCTGAAAGACCATAGCTACAAAGATGTGAACCGAACACCGGTAGAGGAGTTTGATTCAGCTACTTTGGCGGGATCCGAATTTCCAGCTTGGTTAGGTAAACCCAAGGAGTTATGGATGTGTGGAGCTTCGAAATGTGGAAGTCTGAAACGAGAAGAATGTGTTTTAGAAAGGGCTATCGAAGACGAAACTTATGTAGGAGAACCCTTTCCAGAGGACACGTTTGAACCATTAGAATGGACACACATTCTAGCAACCCTAGATGTTTGTGCAATTCCGGATGGTCCCACAACGAAATTTTGCGACAAGGACGGGTACGACGTGGTTCCGTATTTCATGTTGAGAACTGTACTCGAAAAAGAAACTGAAAAGAACGATACACTGGAAAAGGAAGATGAAGAAGAGGTGTTTCACGACATTCCCAATCATCCAGAGTGGGGAAATGAAGCAGACAACGAGTCAACGGACAATTCAAGCGGAAACGAAGAAACTATAACGGATGTCCGATTTTATGATTTTCCGAACCAAACTAAACAACGCCAGAAACACTATAGAGCAAAGAAAAAACAAAAGGGGTTAGAACCAATCCGATGCCTAGAATAAGAGGAAAAAATCAATTCCTAATGCTAGTAAAGGCTGAAGATTGTGTTAAGGATAAGATTTCTGGAAGAATGAGAGGCAGTGATCAAAAGAGCTTACGAAAAGACAAAAGAGGCTCAAGAAATCAAGTTCAAAAGAATGGAACGAAAACTGAAACAGAAAAATCAGAAAAGAACAAGCGCAACAGAGAATACACGGAGTCCAAGTTAGAACGTAGAAACAAGTACAGAGAGCTCAAGAAAACTCTGAAGGAAGTTTGGACGACAGAAATTGAGAGTGGAGAGGACGAAAACGTCAAAATCAAGGAAAACATGGATGTTCCCTCTCACTATAGGAAATTCACAATAGAGGATAGGAAGGTGATATTAACCCCACCTATTCGAGAGAGGAAGGAGAACGAATCTTATGACGGACCGGAGGATGCAAAAAAAGTTGATTTAGCAGCTCCAGGTGAGACGCCTAGACCGGTGTACATAGCCACAGATTTGTCTCCAAGCGAGGAAGAGAGACTTTTGAGTCTTCTCAGAGAGTACAGGGATGTGTTTGCATGGTCTTATAAGGACTTAAAGGGAGTTGACCCATCGATATGCCAACACTCAATCCCACTGAAACAAGACGCAAAGCCTAGCAGACAGAGACCATACACATATAATGATACTTTTGCTAAGCGAATCAAGGAAGAGATAGATAAGCTAATGGAAGCTGAATTCATATACGAGATTGAACACACTGATTGGGTATCTCCGATTGTGGTAGTACCTAAGAAGAACGGAAAACTCCGAGTGTGTGTCAACTTAAAGAAAGTGAATGCTGCAACAATCAGGGACAATTATCCCCTGCCGATAACTGATCATGTTCTAGAGCGTGTATCAGGGAAAACAGCATACTCCTTTCTTGATGGTTTTTCAGGATATAACCAGCTAGCCATAGCACTGGAAGATCAACATAAAACAGCTTTTGCAACGGAGTGGGGAATTTATGCTTATCGGGTTATGCCTTTTGGTCTAACCAATGCTCCCGCAACCTTCCAGAGGCTGATGACGCATGCTTTCAAAGAATACTTAAGGCTGTTTCTCGAAATCTACATGGATGACTTATGTGTACATTCTCTACTGAGAGATGAGCATCTAGAACACCTAAGAAAAGTATTTGAGAAATGTAGGACATATCGCATTTGTCTCAATCCTGAGAAATGTGTGTTTATGGTCCGACAGGGCAGAATTCTGGGACATATTGTCTCACAAAACGGAATATCCACGGATTTAGAGAAGATAAAAGTTATAGTGGATATGCCTAGACCAACCAATGCGAAACAAGTACAGAGCTTTATGGGACATTGCGGATATTATAGACGATTCATTTACATGTACGCTATAATAGGCCAACCACTTTACAGGCTAATAGTGAACTTTGAATGGACAGAGGAGTGTGAGGAATCATTCAAGAAATTGAAAGAGGCACTCATTACTGCTCCAGTCTTGAAATCACCAGATTGGGAGAAGATATTCCATGTGCACATAGATGCTTCGGCATATGCAATAGGATGCATTCTGGCTCAGCCAGAAGAAGGAAACATGGATTTTCCTATCTGTTACGCCAGTCGACAGCTCAACCATGCAGAGAAGAATTACACCACAACAGAGCGAGAAGGATTAGGAATGATCTATGCTGTGAAGAAATTTCGGCATTATCTTCTAGCCAACAAGTTTGTGTTTTTTACGGATCACCAAGCCTTGCTCTACCTAGTGAATAAACCATGCAATACCGGGAGAATAGTGAGATGGTTCATTATCTTACTGGAATTCGACTTCACGGTAGTAGTAAAGAAAGGAAAAACACATCTTAGAGCTGATCATCTTTCGCGATTGACGAATGGAGAAGACCCTATAGGAGTAGATGACGACATGCCAGACGCGTACTTGTTCAACATAGAAATGATACCTAAGTGGTCTCAAAATGTCGTTAACCTATTAACCTATGGAGGAGAGTTCGATAGAAGAGAATACAACCTGAAACATATTGCTATTCAGCAATCCAAGAATCTTCAATTGGTTGCAGGAAGGTTGTATCAATTGGGAAATGATCATGTTTTACGACTATGCATCAATCCTGAGGAATATAGTATATATCTGCGCGAAGCACATGTTCAGGAATGTGCATTTCATTGTTCAAGAAGGAACACATATAGGAATTTGTTACAATTGGGAGTCTATTGGCCAGGAATGAAAGAAAGCGTACATGAATATGTCACTGTATGTATTGTATGTTCATCAAAACCGCCAGCCGAGTATTCGACATTATATCAGATAATGATCGCTCCAGAATGGAGTCAGTATATTGTTGAATATCTCACAAATAGAACTTTCCCAGAAGGAACGTCAAAAGCTCGTCAGAAATCTGTAGAGACAGAAGCTAGAGATTACGCTTTAATAGGAGATCAACTCTATAAGAGAGGTAAAGACAACCAGCTTAGGATTTGCGCATCAGAGTCTGAGTATGTGATAATCCTGGAGCAAGCTCATGGAGGAGTAGGTGGAGGCCATTTCTCAGGTGATAAGACAGCAAAACTTGTCTTAGCCGCAGGAATATGGTGGCCAACATTACATATGGACGCTGAGGAATACGTTAAACGGTGTGATGACTGTCAGCGGACCAAAGTACCACTTAAAAGAGATGATATGCCGCTTAGACCAATGATGGGGGCAAGAGCTTTTGCAAAATGGGGGATTGATTATGTCGGACCCATTTCACCTCCTGCATATAAGACTCATGCACAATACATCATTGTGGCTACAGACTATCTAACAAAGTGGGTCGAAGCAAAGGCAACTCAAAAAGCAGATGCCAGGACCACGGCACAATTTCTATATGAATACGTCTTTGTACGATATGGATTGCCAATAGAAATTGTGAGTGATCGAGGCACACATTTCATAAATGAAGTGATAGAGATCCTTCTAGATGAATTCATGGTAATCCATAGGAAATCAGCCCCGTATCATCCACAAGCAAACGGACAAGCTGAAGCAACAAACAAAACCATATGCACGGTCCTTACGAAGATTGTATCTGAGTCGAGAACTGACTGGGACCAGAAGTTGCATTCAACATTATGGGCATATAGGGTAGCATATAAAACATCAATAGGAACGACCCCATATAACATGGTTTTTGGGCTAAATGCTATCTTACCAATAGAATTCTTGATTTCAACCTTAAGGGTGGCTAAGGATCTAGAGTGGACAGGGCACGAGCTTTCTGATAGAATAGATGACCTGGAAAAGCTAGACGAGCTTCGCCTAAAAGCAGTAGCTTCTATCTACGCTCAAAAAAGGCGACAAAAGGAATTTTTTGATAAGCATGTGCGGACTAAAGAGTTTAAAGTTGGGGACTATGTCCTAGTTTACACTCTGAAACAGCATGCTAAGAAGCTTAAAAAGCGAGGGATGGGACCTCTGGTGATTAAAGATCTATCACCAAGTGGAGCCGTCAAGCTTGCTACATTAGACGGAGAAGAAATGCCCAATTGGATTAGTGGATGCAGAGTGAAAAAGTATCTGTTGCCGCTAACACAAGACATGCTTCTCAAAATACATCAAGAAAAGCTGCGTGTCCAAAAAAAGAAAAAGATTGTAGAGGAAGCGCAAGCCGAGGCGAAGGAAAGAATGGAGAAAAGAAGACTACTGCGTCAGAAACAGCGCAATGAAGGAGCAATACGAATAAACGCAGTTAGTATAACAGAAATGGGGAATGACAAAGAAGAACCCATCATTGAATGCAAAGTAGGGACCAACCAAATCAAAGCCAGAGCACTATTGGATTCAGGAGCTCAAGCTAACCTACTTTCACTCAGTTTGTATAGACAATTGACAAATGACACGAAATTACAAACTGCCAAGCAAGAGTTAAAAAGTTACTCTGAGAATTCAATCAAAACTGTCGGATGCACAGTTTTACATATACAGATTAACCATTATGTGTATCCTCATATGTTTTACGTGGTTGAAGACCAAGCTACACAACATCCATTATTGCTAGGACAACCATGGCAGAAGCAATACAATGCAATGATTGACTGGAGTTCTAAATCAGTGCTTATCAAATACGAAGGTGAAAGTCAATCAGTTAAGTTCACCAAAGGAGCAGAGCCAACTCCAAAGGAAGAATCCACGGACAAGGGCAAACAACAAACAGAGAAAAAGAAGAAGCAATGGCAACCAAAAGTTTCTACACAACTGGATTGCTCTTCGACGAGGAACTCTCAACATTGGATAAGGAAGACAAGCAATAATATAACAGCTCAACCTTGGGAAAAAACGGAGTCAACGTTGGTATGGAGACCAAAAAAGGTTGTGCCAGAAAACACAAACAGAGTCTTCAATACCAGACAACAGAGTGATCCCCGACAATCAAGGACAGTGAAACAGATCTGGATTCCAAAGAAGTTCATGACGGCACAAAGCTATAGCAAGCAAATTTGGATCCCAAAGATTTGTAAACAGGAACTCCCTTCAGTACAATCAACGGAAACTCCTAGGTATTTCAAGGCGAGGAAATCAACACACAGAACAAAGCAGGTTTGGGTCGCAAAGAGTTTGTGGCAAGCACAAGCAAAGCGGAAGCAGATTTGGATTGTGAAAAAAGACAACAAGGTAACGAAGAATCCATCTACTGATTCTACTACCAAATTGCCAAAACCAACCCAAAACCCGACCACCAATCCATCAATCAAACAAAGAGCAGCTTTATTGGAAAGAATGTTGTATCGTCGCTCTACAATTGCATTGGGAACTTATGACCAAAACAACTACAATGCTTCACCCACAGACACTTCATAGTCGTCCGGGAGGACTCAGACTAGGAGGGGGGGAGGTATACAGGAGCTACAAAGCAGCTACAAGCGGGAAAAACAAAGAAAAACAAAAATTATATTACAAGGGCAGTGTCTTACATGATTTTGCAATTTTTTATGTTTGATTGCGGATATTGATAATATTTATGCCCTTATATACCTTGTTTTGCAACAAGAAGAGATCAAATGATGAATTTGGGTCTCTAGATGTGTAAATATCACTAAATAAGAGTGTTTTTGGAGCTAAAAAGTGGAAAAAAGTGGTAATCCAAGTCCAGAAATCACAAAGAAGTGTATATTCATATACACAGGGTTACCAGCTATTTATCGTGTATGTTTGGAATTTTTTGGCTTCAATTTGCTATTTTCCTTTATTTTTTATGATTTTCTTAATAAAAATAAAAGAAAAATAAAAAAGCAGGTGAAATGAGATCGGAAAAAAGAAAAGAATAGACGGTGATGGTCCTAATGACAAGGGCAACCCAGGTAAAAATTGGGTACAATTCTGAAAAAGTTGCGGAAAGCCCGAAATGACAGAATTTTGGCAAAGTGGACAGATTTCTCAGAAACAGGTCAAACGGAGTCCAAATTGAGAAATTTCAAATCCTAAAGTGCATTTCACGACGAGATAGGAGCACATGTCAAATTTGGTAACAAGTGATCCGGGAAGCCCGAAGTTAAGTATTTTTCACTTCACTATCAAGCTCATTTCCACTATTACCTTCTTGGAGAGAGCAAAGAGCACACAGGAGCATCCGACCTTCTACCGCCTTCTACGACTGCTACGAGAGCTCAGAGGACACCAGACATGAGAGGTAGACTCGTTGCCATAAGCTTTTGATGCTTATCGTTAACTTTTGTCGCGAAAACTCACCAAAACCAAGAAACAAGAGCAGACGGGGAATGGGGAGGAACGCTAGGTAGGGGCACAACCGCCTAACCAAACCTTGCAAGAACTTAGAGGTGGGTTACCCTAGTATAGGAGATGAGTTTCTAGCACTCAAAGCTCGAGAAAGAACGACTGGAAAAACCCTAGGTCAACAGAGCCTGCAAGAGGCAAACAGAAAAAAGTTGTCGGAACGACACAAAACTTCTCAGGAAGCTTAACAACATCGAGGGCAATGCAACCATGGAGTATCTCCGGGTTTGGATCACCAAAAGTAGGTCGGAACAACCGATTCGGCGGCGGACACACAAAGCGTCATTTTGGCATAACGGCTAAAATTGACGACCAAATGACATGAAACTTCACAAGCAGCTTCAAATATACATGGATGACTTATGTTTGCAAGCAAAACCCAAAAGAAAGCTGATTCACTTACCGATGGTGAAAAAGACGCTTTCGGGCAACCAAATGGAGAAAGATGGAGAACGGGGAGCCAAAGTCAAGTTCAACCAAATAGGTGGCTTCACAACATATCCAATGAGCTGGAAATGCAACTCTCGAGAAGAAAAGTTGAAGAAATTCAACTCCAAGGCAAAAAGACGACTTCGGAGACTGAAATGCCTATAAGGGGGCTTTTTAGCTAAACTGATGACTTTTTAAGTTGAAAACTAGTTAGCAGGGCTTAGGGCACTAGCACAAAGCATTCTTTGCACAAAAAGACCAACATTTCAAGAAAAGACATCATACGCGTATGATGTCTCACAGCATGATTTTCACATCCATTTCAACATTTGAGTGCATAGCCTCATTCCACATGTTAATCACATCCTATGAACCAAGTATCATGAGAATTGGAGTTAGAAAACCCAAGGAAAACCAAAAAGACGCAAAGTAGGCCATAAAATTGATTTTTGGTCCTAATTTTGTCAAAATAACTCCAAACTCATTGAAACTTTGTAGGATTGTTGATTAACACATCTACAAGCTATCTGGAACCAAAAAGCACCATTTTGACACAAAAGACATCATACGCGTATAATGTCTATTTGCACTTACAGAGCCAAAAATGCTCATTTGTCATCATACATCCATTATATATATCTAATACATGCTACATATGAAGTTTGGAACCATTTGGTCAAGTGGATCACCCCATTAGCCCAATTAAGAGAAAATCCTTCATACAAAGCCTATTTTTGTCCCAAATCCAACATATTCAAGTCCAAACCAAGATTTGAGTATAAACAGTCCTTCACTAGCACATGGAGAGTCCACAGAACCAATCCCATGAAAAATTGATGAAAAAGACATCATACGCGTATGATGTCTCCAGAGCCATTTTTAGTCCAAATTCTATCCAAACTTGATAAATCCACTGAATAAGCCTATCTAAAGCCAAAACCAAGCTTATAGAGAAAATTGGTCCAAAAATGCACTAAAAGACATCATACGCGTATGATGTCTCACTATGTGATTTTGGCACCTCAGGGCTTCAACCACCAAACAGAAGTGATCTACATGCCATTTGAAGGTGAACCACCAAGTTTTATCCAATTTGGATCATAAAATCCATTTCCCTTTCAAAATTTTGCCAAGAGCCTGAACTGGACTGAACTGGCCAAAACTTGACCAAATGGGATCCAAACTCAAATCCAAGCATATGATACTCATGTATACACTATCAGCTACAAGCACAACCAATATGAAGTCATTCTGACACAAAAGACATCATACGCGTATGATGTCTCAAGCATGTTTTTGAGCCCAGTTTGCATATTTTTTCACCTACATTGCATCCTTAGGCCCTGAATAGCTCATGTTTCAATTTTCAAGTCATTTGAATAGTTAAAAGCTTCATTTCGGCTTTCAGTACTAAAAAGACGCTAACTTCTGTAATTGGAGTTACAGGATCCATGGATTCCGCTAAGTCATCGGCAACTAAGAGAAAAAGACCAACCATCAAGGATGCTCTTGCAGAAGCAGAACCTTTTGATATTCCAACAGAAACCCTCAAGCCAACCAAGACTTGGGTGGAGGAAGCAGTACTAGAAAAAGAGGGAATAAAGATCTACCAGGGGACTTTCAGAGATCCTCAAGGGCAATCGGTCGATGTACCTATGATCCCACGAGAATTAGTGGATTATAGCAGATCAGAGAACATCAGCAGATACCTGGAAAAGGCTGACTTACACAGGTTCTTCACCTCGAGACCATCAGGTGTAGACACAAGAAGAGTGTATGAGTTGGCAACATCCATTCAGAAGGATGGGAAAGCCACGTTGACAGCCATGGATGGAGAAACAGTTGAAGTACAGATCACTCCACAGCTCATTGCAGATGCATTGAAGCTGCACAACAAAGGGAGTTCTGTCAGAGAAAGAAGGGAGGCCATAGAGGTCTATGGATCAAAGAAACAAAATACAACCTACGGAGATATGGCAGATCAACGAGCGGCAACCCTTTGCCGGTTATACAACCAGTTTCTCCATGTGTGCAGTAAAAGACCGCAGAAGTATACTACACCACCCCATGCCATTGCGACAACCATCACATGGGCACTGAAGAGCAACATGCCAAAAGAGGTGAATTATGCTCAATACATCCACGAGCAAGTAATCGCCATGCACAACCAGAAGCCAAAGTACATAGGAGGAGGAGAAATCCTAACAAGAATAGCTTATGAAGCTATTGGAGCTAGGGATCAAGGGCCACGGGTTCCCTCCCAGAATTAGTGGCTTAGAGAAGCCGATGAAGAGAAAGAACAGCAAGAAGTATCCAAGAGGGCGTCCACAAGAGCACGCCGAAAACTAGAAATAGTTTCAGAACCTAAAGAGGCTGTGGACGAGCCGCTCAAGAAGAAAGCGAAGAAGAAGGCTGATCCCAAGCAAACCAAAAGTCAAAAAGCCGCAAGAATGGAAAGGCTGGTGGAGCAGTTTAGAGCGGAAAGAGCTCTAAAGGGGGACTTTCAAGAAATGTGGGTGCCAGACCCCACTAAAGTCGGAACCAGCTCAGCCAGGCCACATGTTGATCAATATGATCAATATATTAGAGCTTATGAGGAGTCGGAAGCCATACTGGAGCAGCAACCTGTCGAGCCTTATACTGAAGAGGAAGTACAGCTTTTAAAAGCTGAGCTGAAAAAGGACGACAAGGAGAAGAAGGAAGTAGATGAGTCTACTGAACTTCGAGAGAAAGACGGGCAAGAAAACAAAGGGAAAGCCAAGATGACTGAGGACAATCAGCCCTCCTTTACTGATGTACCAAGCCCGAAGAAGACGGAAATTATTGTGGAGGAGACCACAATAGAAATAGAAACAGAAGTTATGGAAAAGCCGGAGGCCGGGACCAAGGGAAAGGAGATAGATCCAGTTCAGCAAAAGAAAGATGATTATGAGGATCTGGTAGCGATCGGATACAGTGAAGAAGAGGCCCTGGAGGCAATTTATGGGATATCCCTACGAAAACAAGATGATCGGAAAGGGACGAAGGAAAAGACAAAAGATACAATGGAGAGTGAAGAGAAAATGGACGAACGGAACATACTAGAAGAGCCGAAGCCATTGGAGGTGGTGGCAGAAAGAGCTGTCAAGTTGACAGATGAAGATGAAAAAGACATGCACATGGTGCATGAACTGCTCAGCAAGATTAAAGAAAGATCCAGAGCAAAGGAAGTAGCAATTGAGACAGCAAAACAAAAGGAAGCAGAGTTGCAGAAGAAGTTAGAGAATGCTATGACTGAATCTGAAAGTCATAAAGCATCACTCTACGACGCAGAAAACGAGAGAGACAGCTTGATACTCCAACTAGCCGAAGCTTCAAGAGAGGTAACAAGTTCACAGGAAGCAAAGGAGCGAATAGAAGATGAGCTGGAGGCAGCCAAGGATGAGCTCATTGAGCTAAGGGAAAGAGTCGAACTTCAAGAAAGGACAATCACGAGACTCAGGACCACCCCTAGAGCTAGCAGAGCAGGAACAGAACAAGAGGGAGCCCTCGTACCAGCTCTGGAAGATCAGGTCAGAAGTTTGCAAAGAGAGCTAAGGTTAGAGCAAGTGCAAAGATTTCACATGGCGGAGGGATCATTGGCTGCAGAGGAGAGGCTCACATCAGAAAACCAAACACTAAGGACAGAAAATGAGGCCCTCCGCAAACAGCTCCAAGACCTCCAAGAGCAACAAAGAAGAGAAACAGAGCCACCACAAGAAGAAGCAGAGGGAGCAGCCATAGAGCTACCAGAAACTGGAGAGGCAACCACAATTGAAGATCCAGCCCCAGTTCAAGAAGTGGCCTCAACTTCAGGAATCTCTGAAGAAGAAGAACAAAGGCTCCAGGACCAAATAGAAAAGTCAACAGAGGAAA
Organism: Adiantum capillus-veneris; assembly: GCF_014529385.1. NCBI lineage: Eukaryota > Viridiplantae > Streptophyta > Polypodiopsida > Polypodiales > Pteridaceae > Adiantum > Adiantum capillus-veneris. Next base: position 14,110,619 of record NC_140932.1, on the reverse strand, counting down.
GTGCCAAGGCGGAAATGGAATGGGAAAGGAGACTCCTCATCTCCATTAGACTTCAAGGTTTAGACACAAAAGTGCTCCATGAAGAGTGGATGCAACCCAGCCTGCCTTTCCCTCTGATGAAATTTGAAGTGATAAAGACGAAAAAGAGAATAGAGGAGGAGCAGTATGTCGCTCTTTACGAAGGCGACATCACAAAAGATAAACAATCAAAGAAGATTGTAGATTCTCAACCTAGATGGAGGAAAGGTTGGCTGAACAAATACCCAGCCTACCTCATCTACTTGGTAGAGGCTCCAAAGGAGATTCGGGAGGATGCAACCTTCTGCCCGGTGCCAAGAGTCAGAAGCTGGAAAGAGCATGGCAGGATTGCAGAAAAGAAGCCAAATTGGCTTAATTACCCAAGGATGCCAGGACCAAAGGCAGGAGAGAGAATAGGTAAAGCCTACATGGTGAAAACCCTAACGGGCACCATCAAACTCTTTACTGGCTCTCCTGACCTTTCGTGTCAGATGCTAAAGAAAATCTGCAGGACTCTCTTAGCATGCATTGAAGTGTTCGCGCCAGATAAAGCCACGACCTCGAGTCTACTATCGACGGCCAACACAGTGACGGATATGATGTATGATCTTTCATTGCAGCCATCACCAAAGGTGTTACATCTCTTATACCAAAGAATTATGTTTTTGCCTAGCTTCCACATGCAAACATTCGAAGAAGCTTTCTACACCTGCTTTTTCACTCACGAAAGCAAAATATTCGGCCCAACCTTGACCATCGGCAACCTACGCTACGAATCACATTTGCAGATGCTCAAGACGACAGGACTCTATTGACCAAGCCTAAAAGTCATGTCAGGGATGACATGAACGCGGAGGGGGGGAGTGTTGAGCCAACAGAGGATCACACCCACATTTTTGCTCACACCCATCATTTTGTAACCATTGATTGTAATAAATGTCTTTTCGACATTAATTTTGATTTGAGCCATTCATTAAGTAACGGGACTCAATTGAGTTTCCAGCTTGTAATCCCGAAGTAATTTCACCTGTTGATGTAAATAATTAGAGATGTTCTCACCTCCAAGGCTGAGGTATATAAGCCAAAGTTTTGTAACCTAAGGGGTGAATTAATCAAAGTGAGTTTTTTGAGCGCCGTGACTGGGTCTGAGAGAGAGAGAGAGAGAGTCTTATCTTCTTGCTACGCGAGCTACGGGGCCGCCATTGGAGAAGCGACACCGCCATTGTGTTAGCAACGGTGAGAGCTACGCACAGATACCAAGAGTGCGCGCTATCAGCTTCTACGTGTGGTAAGTTCCTACGAGCTTCGGTGTGATTTTTCTTCCAACTCGTGTGTCGGAATAGAGCGTGCAGCATATCTATAGAACCACAACGAGTAGAGCTACACATTAGTACCATCGGGGTCATGTTTCGGTCACCTGTATTTTTCGGCCTGTCTTCATACGCGTTTATCGCACGGAGTGGTTATAGGTTGATTTTGCAGTTCAAGTCTTTAGGGTGTTGTTCTTACCTAGTGCATAGACTTCCCCTTGAGTTTGAGATCGATTTGATGATTCTAGATCCTGTTTCGTATAGCATTCGTTCGTAGTAAGGGTTTCAGTCACTTTCGTATTTTGGAACTTAGATTTGATTTCCTTAGTAGTGAATGTCATTAGAAGGTCGAGTAGGTGATTTGACACCCACCTAGTTGTTTCCATGCGCCTGCGGGTCAAGCTTCGTCCTCGTCTGACAAATTCTGTTGTTGGTTGAGTTCTCGCTATTTAGCTTCCGCTAGCGGCGTAACCGCCTTAACAATGGGTAACTGTGTCTTTGGTTTAGGTCAGTAGCCTGGGTTTACATTCTAAGTAACTATATCTTTATATTGCATGTTGAGTAACTGTGTCCCTAGTTTAGTTCCTTGACTGGGTTTGCACTCTCAGTGAGCGTATTTTTATCATGCATTCTAGGTAACTGTGTCTCTGGTTTATGTCAATAGCCTGGGTTTACAGTATGAGTAAATGAGTCTTTATACTACCTTTCCTTTTGCAGTTGACTCAGGTAAACGCAACATGTATGGGAATGACAAGGGACAAATGAAACACTTGCCGGATGGAGAATAAATGCTTCAAGCAGATATGTAAGTGACCTATCAACACTTGAAGTGATTGAGGAAGCAGCCCTCCTTTTCAAGGTGTTGAGTATGTCATGCCACGAGATCTGGTATCATGTCAGCTTGCAATCGTCTTATTGTGATTGTGTAGATTGGGCAAGCATGTGCAAGCACCTATATGGCATGTGACTAGTAGTAAGAGACTTCTTTGTTCATCTGGCCATATTCTCCCAATCGTTGACACGGCTAGATAAATGGCAATGGAGAATACACATGAGGACATTGGCTCCATAATTGAAGGGCCAGATGAGCCTCCCAATGACATGGTCATCCAACGGTCCCTTTCATCGCATATTCTCAATCAATGCATTGAAGATTTGAAGAGTAAGTTAAATGAGATTGAAAGACGTATCCCATCTTGTGATGAGGTGCAAGTACAATCATTGATAGGACAGGTACGATTGGCTTAATTATGTCTTTCAGATGAAAGGTCTCCCAAGGAGATCAAATTGCCACAAAAGGAAAGCATTTTACAAGTTCAGGGGCATGTGATAGCCACCAGCCGACTCGGGCATGGACAACGGAGAGTTGTAAATGATGAGCCAATCACAACGGTGCCCACTCAACCCTCGAGAGTAACGGGCAAGCTTAGGAAGAAACATCAAAGGGGCCAAAAGCGAGTGTGCTTTGCAAGGAGAAATCGAGTGTATTGCCATCATTGTTGTACCAAGACCTTCTTGGTGGATCAAAGTGTGGATTCATGCCAAATGATATTGCCACTCACTCCTTCTTTGCTACACTCTTGTACTTAGTTTCAACATGGACTTCTTGGCCAATTGTTTGGCTTTCTTTAAAGGCTTCTATTACTTCATACATTTCCATAGAGCATACTTCCACAACTTCATTTTCAAGATGCAAACTAGACCCCATTATAGCATCAAGCTCACCCATAGTATCTACAAAAGAAATTATTCACACAAACCCAAAACATTTTCAGTAGGCTCTAGCAACCCACTCTTTTTCATGCCTATTTGTACATTATGTACATATTGCCTCTCACATCTCTTCAAATCTTCAAGTTTTGTAAAACATACTGATCCATTCCTTGTTACCAAGCAGCTCGTTGAAAAAGTTTCACCTATTTTTGGATCAAGCGAGACCCTTTTTCTTTCTGTACCACTGTCAAAACCCATCATTTCCCTATGGTCATGAAACTCTTTGCTCACCTTTGGTAGAGGATGTTCTCTGAGGTTGTCATGATTTCTTTCATGGTTCACACAAACTGTGAGAAATTGGACAGCACGTTTACCATCTTTGCTGCGTATCCTAGCATATGCTGAACCATCGTCCATTACCTTTGTTTCCATTCGAACTCCCACAATGTAGGGTTGTCCAAGGATGAGATGATATGAAGATGTATCCTGTACAAAGAAGTTTTGGTCAATCTTTACATCACCTATTGTTACCTTCACACCTGGACATGCTGCATACAATTCACCGGATGAATTGTTTGCCACTTTTACCATCCAGCCATGATTTGTGTCCATTGGCCATTTGCACTTGTTGTAGAGACTCTTTGACATTATGTTTATTTCTGAACCATGGTCAATCAAGGAAACAAATGGCTCTTCAAGCTCACCTACCTTGACCAAAGTTTCTGTAGTAGCCCTTGCCTAGTGACTTCGTGAATAGTAGCTCCTAGGAATATCTTCAACTTCTTCATCATCATTTGAGAAACGCAGTTGCTTCACTCTCCCACTAGATTGGTAGCATCCTACCACAGCTCCATCATCCTCCTTATTTTGCAGTTGCATCCCTTGTGTCTTCGAGGTTTCCCCTTTCAACCTGTGGACAAGAAACTTCAGCAAGGGTTTGCCTCTTCCTCTTGATGATGTCAATGATCTCCTCATGGAATTCATGCTTTGCAATGCCAAGAACTTCTCCCAGAGTAAACTCAATCTTTCTATTCAAGATCCTTTCCTCCAAGACTTTCTTTAAATCTGTAGCAACCTCAATATCAGATTGTAGTTTATAAGTTGGGCCTTTTGTCTTACCTTTTGTTGTCTCTTTCTTCTTTCCTGTTGTAGACTCCTCCATGAGTACTTCAAGTGGAGACGCTCCTTGTGTTGAGGGTGTTTGAGAAGGCATTGATTCGCTTCTTCCCCCACTTCTGGAAGCTCTTTTTGATGGTCCTTCATCAGCATTATCACGTCTGCGCTTCTCTTCTACAATCGCCTATTTTGTTGGCATTTTGTAATGTAGGCATGCACTGACAATGAGTCCACTGGATCATTCCATCCTGTTTCTAGACGTATGCAATCACCTGCTTCATGTAGAATCTCTTTTGTAAGCTTTCCCTTTTTAGCTAATTGCATGACATTTGGCCAAATTTGACCATGATGGTCACTCGCCTCTTCATCATTAAGGTGCTCAATTTTTACTCCATAAGTAGCTGCCTCAACTGAAGAGCTGGCACGGTTAGTTGCCATATCTTCAACTAAGGTTTGCATTCCCCCCTTCCCAAAGTTATTTCTCAAGGGTAGACCTGTCTCTCTTAAGTGGATTTTACCATCCTTAAAAAAGACAACATCTTTTGACAAAGCATCACTAAAATCATCACAATCCCTTCTTACATGGTCTGTACTATCACACCAAATACATCTATTAACAAACCCTTCTTTGGGATGTTGTCTTTGCCTAGGAAGTGGCCCTGATGGTTGGCCTTTTTCTTCAAGCTTTGCAAACTTCACCTTCAAGTCACGCATTCCCTTCACAAGCTCAGCTAGCATGGACTCATCAAACTTAGGAGCTATATAAGTAGGCTTTACCATTTTTTCAGAAGTTGAGGTTGAAGGAATTGTAGTGTTTACTACCATCTTGTACCTTCTTCTTTGTCGTTTGGAAAGCAATGAGACAACACCTTCAACCTCATTCCAGTCGGTCTTTAGTCCTTGCTCAGCATCTTTATCTTCAAGAAGAAGCTCCAAATTTTCTTGAAACTCTTCGCCTGCAGCTTGTAAGAAAAGATCTGTCTTCTCTACATCTAGTGTGGCCCTTTCTGTCCTTGTGAGTTGTGCATAGCGCCGCTCAAATTCCCTAAGTAGCTCTGTTATTGATAGTCCTTGCTTTGGCTTGAGTACCCATTCTAAGAATGTTCTTTTGGTCACTCTCTCCGAGTCCTCCATGAAATATTCCTCCTTTAAAGCTACTTTGAGTTCTTCCCAATTTCTCCCATGCCCATCTTTAATTGCCCTAACATGCTCCTTAATTTCTGGAGCAACAACTAGCTCAAAGCTTTGAATCATCTCACCTTCTAATACGCGATGCAGCTCCATCTCCTTCACATACTCGCGTAAGTACTTGGTTACATCTTTTCCATTGAATTGATGCATTCTATTGACGACTGCTTGTATGGCCTTCGTTGCTGAAATCTCCCTTCTTTAGATGGCATGTTGTTGTTGCATGAACATTGCAAATGCTTGAAACATTTGCATTGTTGCTGGGTCAAAATGCATACCCTGTTGCTCAACATGATCACCCATGGTTACCCACAAACTCTCACCCTGGCAGCTTCGCGTCGGGTTCACCAAAAATATGTCGAGAAATTTGCGGTATTACCAGGAAAGCACCGGGCTTATGGCTGTGAGAGTTTATGAGATAACTCAACAAAAACTATATGAAGGAGTTAAACCATAGATGCCATGAAGACTAGGGTTTGGAAAGAAGTACAATCAAAGAAGACCCACTCTTTGCACTCACACACACAAAGAAAGAACACAAAAAAGAATGTCAAAACAACAGAAAGATAAAAACATCGAGGCTATGGTCATATCGTATCATGGGTAGTATAAAAAGGTTAATAGATGATTTAATGGAATTCAATCTTGGCTTACCAAATAGACTACGAATTGTTCTTTGGAATTGTAGTTTTGTGCTTACCATAATATATATATATATATATTGTCTAGTGATTGGGATTAATTGTGTGTACAAATCCTCTTGGTTCATAGCAAGATAACTACGCTTACGTCAAAAGAAAAATTATAGTCTATGAGAGGTAGTATGATGGGATCCTGTGATAGAAGTATTTCATTGAGCCTTTCTGGGCCAAAGAGAAACACTATACGTTGTTGAAAGTGTATTTTACGTCTAATCCATATGTTAATTCTAATAGATCATACAGAGTGAAAGAGATAGAAATTATCATCATGTGGGTTATTCATCTAGGATAGTACGTGAGAAATTTAGATATGAGAGAAGTGAAGAGATGAGAAGTTTCCCTCCCAAGCCCTATTCTTGCCCGTAGGCAATAAGGATACTGCGGGGAGAGATGTACCTATAGCAAAGAGAACCTAAAATTTGTAGAGAGGATGAATTACTAAGAATGAGAGAGATAGGTTTGGTTAAGGAGATGAGATTAGATACATATATATATATATATATATTGGATTAGAGATGAAAAAGAAAACAATAAGAAATCAAGAAAACATCAATGTAGAACACATCTTACTTGACAAACCCTTCGACACCATTATTGATGGAGAGAGAAGAAGAGTGGATAATTCCACTTTGATTGATACACCAAATGCAAGAGATTCTTTGATTAGAGTTGATCTTCCAAGGTTAGCTTGTTGCAAGAATGGCTAGTCTTCTTCTAGGAGAAAGTGTAGGCTTAGGCTTTTGTTAATGGCTATGGCATTACTACTCACTCCCTCATGAATCCTCTCATCAATGGCTTGAATTCTTGAGTTATTTTCAAGGAAGAAGAGGTCCCCTTTTATAGGTGAAGAGAACCCCCAAGGGTTTACACAAGAAGAGAAGAGCCAGTGTGAACAGAAATTGAAAAAGTTGGAAATGAGTTGTCCCTGCATGATGTGGGCAGATTGGGGTCCAGTATTTTGATCATATCTCCTCAACCGTGGCTCCAAATAAAAAAGTAAAAATATGGACAGAAACTTCAGCTCATTACCTACGACTTCCTTTTTTTATGCATTTTCCAATTTGGATTGAAACCTTGTGCAAAAAAATCATCAAAATTGGGTCCATTTCTGGCAGCAAAAGTCTTCATGTGGTCCCCTTAGCTTAGACTTTCATTTGATTCCAAAGGACACCTCATGCCATATAAAAGCATGACATTGATCCTTGACAAAGATTTGTAATCATGCTTGCAATAATGCATTAAAATAAGTGTATCTTTGAAATCATGTCACCTAGTGTCCCACTAGGATTTGATTCCCTCCTAGTAGCTATTTAAAAAGAAATATAAGAAATATAAGAAAAATATGAAAAATACATAGAATATATATATATTGGTGTTTACCCTAGATATAGGATCTAGCTAGGGTGTGACATGATAATGAGATAGTAGAAATAAAGAATCAATGCTTTTTGCCCCAAGTTAAAAAGGCGGAGCTATTGACGCTTTTTCCACAGTATTTTCTGATGGTAAAGTAAGAATAGGTTACCCTTGAGATAAATAATAGGATGAGATAGAAAGCATATTATTATACTTAAATATGCATATGTACATTATAGAAAATATAACTATGTATCTAAAAAGTTACAAGATAACTCTTGTAGCATGCATTCCCACTATGTATGTGTCACAGCACGACAACGCGTTACATGTGATGCTTTAATTGGTTGGAGACTAGTCTTGTACGAGGACTCCAACTCTCATGAATGCCTCATTGCATCAGTTTCGTTTGGCTCACACGAGGACGAAGAGCGTGCTTTCACATTGACCTTGGCCATTGGACATACAATTGAGAATGTGTGGACATCAAAGCATCACATTGTACTTTTGTGAAAAGCTCTTTCTCGAGTCTCACTCTATGCTTTTATCTAAATATTGGGATTTAAGTGTTTTGTAAAGTTTTAAACAAAAATTATAAATTTTTGAAACCAAAAGATGCAATGTTACCCGTGTGTAGACTAAAAACTTTTTTTTTGCCTTAACTTTCCTTTTGTATCGACAATTGACATAAAAACCTTTTTTTGCCTTAACTTTCCTTTTGTATGGACAATTGACATATGCATTGTATCCTTGGGCTTATATCTTTTGTATTGAAATGTGAACTAGTTTGCTCCTGCCTAGGTTTATGTCTAGCCTTCCTAGGCCTAGGTTTAAACCCTCGACAAAAATGGGCATGCTTAGGAAGAAGCATCAAAGAGGCAATAGATTGCTGGTGGACCATGAGTGCCTATGTAAATTAGCCCAAGTTTTACTCTATGCTTCTCTCTAAAAATTAGGTTTCTTGTGTTTAGGTGTTTTGTTCTGTCGGACACCTCCAATTTTCTAAAATTGAGAGATGTAAAGTTTCTTCAAGTTTACATGCACTAATGTTTCTGCTGGAGAGAGAGAGAGAGAGAGAGAGAGAGAGAGAGAGAGAGAGAGAGAGAGAGAGAGAGATTTTATACCATATGCAAGTGTAAGCCAAGGCATAGACAGACTAGTGTAAACCTAGGCGGTTAAGTGCAATAGTAAACCCAGGCATTAGTGACGGTGAGAGAGAGAGAGAGAGAGAGAGAGAGAGAGAGAGAGAGAGATTTAGTGCCAAAGAATTCAAATATGGTCAATTTACCTCTCTGGGTTTACACTAGGCTACTTCATAGGAAACTATCCCAAGAGACCTTAAAGATCATGGTAACAATGCTTGCCATCCTCCTCTGGGTTTACACTAGGCTAACAATGCTTTGGTTAACTTCTGCCATGTGTACATTACCAGGTTCTTATTAAACAGTTCATCTTGAGTGTTCATAGATGGGCAAGAAAAGGGAGATGCAAGGCGGAGAGCTAGTAACTGTGTTTGGTAACATTGGGACAGAGGGAAGAGTGACATTGCCACAAACATTATCGAGTTTTCATATAAAAGCTAGCTATATGCCATCTTGAAGAAGGGGGCACAAAGAAAACAAAGGTGGGCAATACACATCTTGTCACTCTTGTCAAGCATAACTAAGAAGTATTTAAGCTTGAAATTGAAAGAATGTTGCCTATCAATCTTAGAGAGAGAGAGAGAAGAAGAAGAAGAAAAAGAAGTAGTAGTAGTAGTAGAAGAAGAAGAAGAAGAAGAGGATTTTAACGTACCCGGACACTATCCAGCCGACCTTAAGGATCTATCCTGTGAGGAGTGTTGAACTCAAGAAATGTTGAGAGAGAGAGAGAGAGAGAGAGAGAGAGAGAGAGAGACTTTGTATACCATGTGCAAAAGTAAACCAATGCATTGTTAGCCTAGTGTAAACCCAGGCAAGTTAGGGCAAGAGTATCTTCTGGCATTAATTGAGAGAGAGAGAGAGAGAGAGAGAGAGAGAGAGATAGAGAGAGAGAGAGAGAGAGAGAGAGACGTTGTATACCATGTGCAAGTGTGCTCCTAGGCATTGTTTAGCATAGTGTAAACCCAGGCAATTCAGGGCAACACTATCTTTTGGCGTCAACGAGGGAGGGAGTGGGGGGGGGGATGGTTTGCATGCCATATGCAAATATAAACTTAGGCATTGCAGGGCATGTGTAAACCCAGGCGAGAGAGAGAGAGAGAGAGAGAGAGAGAGAGAGAGAGAGAGAGAGAGAGAGAGAGATAGCTAGATAGATTTAATTATTGTCCACGGAGGTCAGATATGACCCATGGGAGCAAAACAAAACATTACATCTGTTCTTTCGGTGGAAATGTTAGATACATATCAGTTAGGGACTGAGGGTCCATCAGGGGTAAAGGAAAAGGAAAGGATACGGACAAAAAACAAAACCTAGAGGGGGTCAGGTAGAGGGGGAGCTGGCTTGGGAGTTCGAAACTCTTGAATGATGGCTTTACCGCCACGGTAGACTGCCCATTTACCTTGTTTACGAGCTTCATGCATCTTTTTGAGCTGGCTTGCTTTGTGCTTGAGTTGGTCTTTAGTCAATTCCTCGGAAATCCAAAGCTTTGTCCCCTTGAGGTGATAAGATTGGCGCAACAGCCGCGTCCGTTCTTCTTTGTTCTTGAAAGTGAGGATGCATTGGCCAAGAGGAACACGCCTATGTGTGTCGTTGATCCATGAGACAGTGTCGGGCTCGATATTGATTGGTTGAAGAATGTCATTGAGCTTGACGATGGATTCTTCGAGGGAATCCTCCTCGGTGCACCATGGTGAGGAGAGTCCTCCAATCCTAATTTTGAGGGCAAGGGATTCTTGTATCCGACATTCTTGTAAGCCTGCTTGTATGGCGTTCTCAATCTTCTTATGCGATGCCTTGTTGGCTTCTTTCTGATTTGTCTTGATAGTCTCGATGAGAGTAGCTTCAACTTCGAGTTTCTTTGCGAGGAAAATTTCCTTCTCCATTGCTTTTGTATCTTCGAGCTTACACAAGCGTTTTTTCAGCTCAGCATTCTTCAAAGCAAGTTCTTGGATCTGAGCCTCTAGGGCCGTGATCCATGCATCTTGACGAGCGGCAAGATCTTTCCTGGGCGCAGCTGCCACAACAAGAAAACTCTTGCGTGTGTCAGAAGTCGGTGTGTTGAAAGAAGTCATGATTGAAGAATCTTTCTTCTGCTGTGAGAAAACCTTTGTCTGTGGCTGAGCTCTACGGTGAAAACCTGTTGTGAGAACTTGCTCTTGTGACTCCCCGCCATCACCATCATCGGTATCATCTTCCTTCCCTATCTCTTCATCCTCACCTATAGGACTCAAGCTCCGAACATGCCACTACATAGATAGGTTATGTAAACCCAGGCAATGTTAGACAGTGTAGACCAAGACATTGATGGGCAACAAACAAAGAGAGAGAGAGAGAGGCTCACATGGTGTTTGTAGCCTTGCTGTATCTTCTTCATTATAGCATTTTTCTTCATCTCTTGCACAACATCAGCCTTTCACATACGAGCCGCCACAAAGTCAAAGAGAAAGTCATCTTTGGTGCATCTTACTTTCGTCTTGTTGATACAATCTCTGGCTTACAAGCCCCTAACGAGGGCCCTTGCTTGAATAGCCTTGCAACTCAACTCGTACTTGCGGTTCACATCTTCAAATCGCTCTGTTGCACGTAACCTATCTCTTTGTGTAGACTTTGGAATGGGGTTTAAAGAAGCACCAGTCACCCTCCCTCCCACTCTATGTGAAATCTCTACCCTCAGCCCATGTTGCTTTTGAAGGTGGTCCACCATATGTTGCCGCTTGTCCATCCACAAGTTTCTACTTGGGCAAGCCAGATCTGCTTGGCACATCCAAACGAGCTTCCCATCAACATAAAGCTGTGCATATGGCCGGGATGACTTCAATGAGTCAGCTCTCCACACCTGTATAAAACAACATACCTGCATAACTTTAGAAATGCTAGGCAACCCTCGTTAACCCAAATATAAATCCGGGCATGCTCGAGACTAAATGTAGACCCGGGTCAGAGAGGGACTCACAGGACCGACGCTCAATGCTTGAGAGGTTTCAGCCTCCCTGAACCGGCCCCTTCTACTTCAAGAAGCTTTCTCTTACTACCTTTGGCTTCTTTTGCGGTGGCAATTACATCATTTCTCTTGGGCTTCTCTTTCAGTTGAATCTTTCCCTTCCCCTTTTCAGTCGCCACCTTGGATTGTTTCTCTATCTCACGACCTTTCAAGTAGACAATTGAGGGCTTTTGAACCACATCTGAACCTTTCTCCTTGGGCTTCACAAGAGCCTTCTTTGCTTTACAACCCTTCATTGGGACCTTCTCCTTGGGCTTCACAAGGGGCCTCTTCACATCGGAACCCTTTGTTTGGACCTTCTCTTTGCGCTTCACAAGCAGCCTCTTCCTTTCCCGGCCTTCATCAACCTTCAGGTTTAACCTCTTCCCACAAACAAAACCTTGGGGTCAACTCACCTTATAAAAAGAAGCCATGAAATGCAACCTTTTAGCACCATGAACTTGACAGATAAATCTACCCAATCTCGGCATGGCATGAAAACCTGCGCAAGCCCGATGTGCAAACATGGGTCCAACTGTAAACCTAGGTATTGGAGAAGGTGAAAATACCTACATCCATCCCTTTGTCGCCAACTTCACAACAGCGGGATCCGCATGTGGCATTTGAGACCCGTCCCGTCCAGAGGTATGACTGTCTTCTTGACCTTCTCAACACAATGCATCAAGAGCAACAGTTAGAACGTACCCCAATGGCCATGATTAGGCGTAAACTCGGACATACCTACATTTTCTTGGAAGTGGCTTCGTGCAATACTTGGACCTCTACCTTTGCGCAAGTAATAGACAATAACCAGAAATAGAATGCAGCGAGCACTCCCATGGGCATGCCTTTGCGCAAGTATAAACTTGGGCATATCTGATTTTGATGGACAGTGGCCTGGATGTCCCCTCCAGCAAGCCTATCCTCACGAAACTTAGATCTTTTTTTGGATTGCACCAAGCTTTGAGCTCACGTGTTTCTTTGTTGTGCAGGAGGTTGCTTCTCACCCTTACCCCCCTTGACAAGGAGCTTACTTGGGTTCTTTTTCATAGGAGGAGTGGGAGGGGGATCATCCTCCTCCCTTTCCTCGGAAACCACCACCTCCGTTGTGACCTGCAATGTAGTTTGTGCAAGAATGAGAATCCCATGCCCGCCTCGTTCCCTAAACCAAGGCTAATTGAGCAGCACCCTAAACCGTTACCTGTTCACTATTTGGCATGCCTGTCTCCCCTCCTTGTGAAGAAAGGTCCTCCTCCTCCTGGATCGTCACCTACAAAAAGGGAGCCGATGTCAAAGGCCAAGCCTTAATCACGACCCCATGCCCGTGAACCCCCTCCCTTTACATGCGCTCAGGCTTTGGTTCTCCCACTGCGGGTTCCTCCTTTTGCAGCCTTAGGGGGGGGGGGGGGGGGGGGGGCATGGAATAAGCACCCCGCATGCCGCCACCCTTTCCCTTGCTTGTTGTTTTTCCACCCGTCATGTGTAGCCGCACTCATCTTAAGTCGACAACCTCCCACCCCCTGGCCCTGCCTTGTGCCCTGCTTGCAACCCCACTTTGAGCAGGGGAGCCCCGAGAAGAGGTTGTCAGGCCAAGGGAACAACCTCCCACCCCCTAGCCGTGCCTTGTGCCCTGCTTGCAACCCCACTTTGAGCAAGGGAGCCCCGAGAAGAGGAGATGAGGACAAGTGTTGGCGAGCGCCTTAGAGAGCGTCTGAAAGAGAGGCAGAAAGACTGAGACAAAATACTGGCCCCATGCTCAAGGGTATGAGGTAGTAACTAAGGTACCAACCTCGAGGCTCAGTAGTCGTCCCTTACATCCCCTAATGATGTCCATACACGTGGACGCGGACTGCCCCACATCGTCCACCGTGGCCTACCTCGTCACCCCTCCATGTCGACACTCCGCAACCCCTCGTTGCGCCCGGGTTTACGTCTTGCAGCGGGCAAACCCCCCCCCCCCCCCCCGGCCGATGGCTCGCCACGTGTCCGGCCCAGATTCCCTCGCTCCCTGCACCCCACTTGCACACCCTCGATGCCATCAAACGAGCTTGTCACCATCCAAGGCAAATAGTTCCAAGGGGAAGCTCCTATCTCATATATTCCCTCGATTACCTATTTGTCCAGTCCACACCATGATAATCACTTCATTAAAGGAGACATTAGGGAGGGTCACACCAATATAATATGCTACCAAGTATCCCATTTTTGTGGTACACACTATAATAATTTGGTCATTAAGGGGACATTAGGGAGGGTGTTCACACCAGTATAATATGCTACCAAGTGACATTAAAAGTGTCTTCTAGATTAAGTCCCTATTCAATGACAAGAGTAGTTTTGCAAGGAGAACATGATATTTTAACCGACCAAAGCTAACACGTCTCTAGATTTGTCCAAATCCCTCTAAGTTTTTACACCCTAACAAAATTGGTAGCCATACATACTCAGACTTCAAGTAAAGTTATTTTGCAAAAGAAGTCTCTCTCTCTCTCTATATATATATATTTATTTATTTATTTATTTATTTATTTATTTTGAGATTCTCCACCCACTACAACTTTTAACTCACCCACCTTGTAAAACTATTCCCATTACCTACCCCCACCAAGAAAATTTACCTCTCTATATAAAGGAGGATTCACTTCATTTTTTTAACCATCCCAAGTCTAATTCATCTTCTTGTACAAGCTTCCATAATGATCCACAGTGCACTTTTGTATACCATGTTTAATCTATATGCATCACAATACACATCTTTTGTTTGTTTGTGATTGTGTGTGTCTCTTGGTATTAGAGCTTGTTTTGTTTTAATGAGGTACAACTCTTCATAGCTTAACTTCTCAAAGATCTTAATAGAAGGCTACTTACTGTGAGTGTGTTGCAAAAATTAATCCTTTAGATACGATCTACATAATTAGAAGTCATTGCCGTTTTACTTGATAGGTTGCATGGTCACGTGGTTTGAAGATCTCCCTCAGTATTTGACTATTAGCCACAAGCATTAATATCAATAAATTCCTGCATAAACTCTTGCAAAAATTTCCATAAAAAACCCTGCCCCTGCCAAAGAAGGTAACGAAAGATGCAATGAAGACAAGAACTCGCTTGCGATCTGGTGGACACCTCGCCACCTACAATGCTACATACATGAACAATGCACTTGTGGAGAAGCGAGATCATTGAGGTAGAGAGAGAGAGAGAGAGAGAGAGAGAGAGAGAGAGAGAGAGAGAGCAATGCACTTGTGGCGAAAAGAGATCATTGAGGTAGAAAGAATGAACAATGCACTTGTGGAGAAGAGAGATCATTGAGGTAGAAAGAGAGGACATATGTGAGAAAAAGAGAGAGAGAGAGAGAGAGAGAGAGAGAGATCAGGGAAATGCTCTCCATGTTGGTAACAAGTTGCTCATACAAGTGACCAAGGGTGGTTCGACATAGATCTAGCATGCCCAAAGGATGGACCCAAGGTACACACAACGACGACTACTACTAACAATGCCAACTGGCTCTTGCACATGAGACCATTGACATGGTCTCCACATGGGTACCACCTCCAACATGCTCTAAGAATATGCACTCCTCTTGGCTAGATCTAAATTTGGATTTGGATCTCAGATGGAAAACTCTACCACTGCATGATCACAAAGCTTGTGTAAGGCCACCTTAAGGTAATGTTGCACCGTAAGTATGATCTCTAAACACTACATTTGTTGCCCATGAAAAACGGTGGGGCTGACCTATTGAGCAAAAACACTAGGCTAATCTACAACAAAACTCATTAGGAAAAATATGTACTTTACATAGGCCATGTAAAAAAGCCTAATTTCAAGAGATTAAGTCTAATATTGTGTACGGTTAAGGGTTAAGGGGACATGTGCTTACTATCTAGCATTTTCTAAAGGCTCAAGTAGGAGGTGGAGCTAAGAAGTCATTTTCTCTCTTTTCCTTTTGAGAGTGATGGAAGAAAAGGTGGGATGGAATTAACTCCCTGTCAACATCTTCCCTTTTCCTTTTCATTCCACGTAATCAAAAACTTGCAAAACCAAGAGCCAGAAAAATACTTTTAAAAATAACTCATTTGGATCCATTTTCAGTTTGAAACTTCTTCCCAAGTCATACATATATATATATATATATATATATATATATATATGTATGAAAAACAAAATTAGCCTGTTTTTCCTATATCTACACACTCTAAATCATTTTCTATTCTCTTTCTCCCCCCAAAATCTTCTCTCTCTCTCTCTCTCTCTCTCTCTCTCTCTCTCTCTCTCTCTATGTGTGTGTGTGTAGCTCTCTCTCGCCCTCCTCTTGTGTGTGTGTGTGTGTGTGTGTGTGTGTGTGTGTGTGTGTGTGTGTGTGTGTGTGTGTGTGTGTGTGTGTGTGCGTGCAACTCTCTCTCTCTCTCTCTCTCTCTCTCTCTCTCTCTCTCTCTCTCTCTCTCACACACACACACACACACACACACACACACAGCTTGCAGATCTCTAAAAGCAAGGCATGGCACAAGGTGGACTCTTATGATGTTGGTTGAGTGGTCTCATCACAGAGGCTCAAGCTATTAAGCATAACATGACTCCTACAAGGCAGCACAAAGCTCTCCTCAAGCTCCCAATGCCGCATGAACCACCATGCTAACATGGAGCCAGCCATAGTATGGCAATACAAAAACTTTCCAAGAGCCAAGCACTCTTTCCCAACATGGGGACACCCCTAGTAGTCATTGTTTATGTGATATGCCATCACGAGCACACTATGTCATGAAATGGATGCAAGAATCATGATGGCACTACCCCTTGTAGACTTTTTGTGTAAACTTTTTGTGAATGTATATCTTTTAAAGGTTAATGTGAAGAAAGTTGGACTCTATTGTTTATTGCTATGCAAGAGCCGATTTACTTTCAACAAATAGCATGGCTACTTCCCAAACGTCTTTTGGGGGTAGTGGTTGGATGGTATATTGGTCAGGTACTATTCGACCTTGGAGTTTTGTAGCAGATACCCTCGTCCACAAAACCCTCTCCTTTATAGTTGTAGCTTGCTCATTTCAGCTTCTTGGTTTTTCTTTCTTTCAATGAGCTGAGAGGGGGTGTTACAGTTCATGCATCTCTCTGGATTCGTCTAGTCTGTCCTTATTTCTCCCAGGGACAAATGTTAGGGAGTGACATCCATTTTGTGCCCGGCCAGTGTGGATTGTTTTCTCATGTTGGGTTGTGTTTAGCCTTGGATTTTGGCTTGGTTCCATGGACACATAGGCTCTTGTAGTCTCTCCTACTTCTTCCCATGAGCCCTATGAGCATGTAGTGCCCTCTCCTATGCTCCTCATATTGTTTCCCCTTTTTTTCAAGGTTGTGGAGGTATAGGGTCCGGCAAACTAAGATTAAGCCTATATATGTGTGCGTGCGCGAGGACAAAAAAAAAAGGGGGGGGGGGGGGGGGGGGGCTTCTGCCAGATGTAGGGCAGCCAACATTTTGTTGCAAATCAAGAAAGCCAACGTCTTGCTGTAGATCAGCAACCATCAAAAAAAAATATGAACCTTTTAGGGGCCCTTTGGGATTAAGTTTAATTAGAGGCCAGCCACCAATAGAAAGAGGGTGGTGGACACACTCTATACCTTCAAAAAAGTAGGGGGACAAGTAGTCTCACATCTTGATAGCCTCAAGTACCTGGTGAGAAGGGGAAGGGGGGGGGGGGGGAGTGAGAGATGGGGGACCACTTTGACTTCGTTTCCCCCATTTTGTGACCCGGATTTGAAAAAATCCTAAAAATTTGAATTGTTTGAAAATTTTCAAAAGTCATATTTTCCCTCTTTAAAACACCATTATATCTATTTTATAGTCAAAAAAGAATTTTTTGATCTCTAATTGCTAAAAACGTGCACCCAAAAGCTTTTTTTTAAAAATGATTTTTTTTCAAAATTTCCAAAATATTTTTTTCTACTCTCAAAAGTCTCCCCAAGTTTATATCATACCCATAAAGTGATTTTCTCTATCTAGAATCGCTTTCCCAAGCCCTCCATTATTGTTGCAAGCACACTCGCCCTCAACTCTAACATTCTCTCTCTACTAACCTTGTCCCTTCTCCATTACTGAGCACCAAGCAAGCTCCTCTTCATTCTCTCCCTCTCTCACCTCCCATTGCCACACCAAGCAAGCTCATCCATCTTCTCCCACCTCCATTGCAGCACCAAGAAATCTCATCCTCTCTCTCTCTCTCTCTCTCTCTCTCTCTCTCTCTCTCTCTCTCTCTCTCTCTCTCTCTCTCTCTCTCCTTCTCCTACTCCCACCGCCCCCTCTCACACCAAGCAAGCTCCTCTTCCTTCTCTCCAAATACCACCTCCTTTCCCCAAATCAAGCAAGCAAGATGGTGAGTGGGTGCCACAAGAGCTCACCAAAGGAGCAGGGGTATACACCAAACGAGCTCATGTGGTTGTTGGAGTGATGGTCCATTGCCAAGAACCAAGGTGGTGCAAAGTAAGATTTTGTCTAGTTACACTTCTATGTTGTCCTCAGTAGTATGCAAACAATTATGGGTGATTTCACTCCTTGGTATAATAAGTTTTTTCATTTTCCATTATTTCAAGTTATTGCCATACAATTTGAGATATAATTTAGGTTACTCATTGATATTGTCTCTTTTGTTTTGCAGACCATACATCATTACATCTATAGATATCTTTTGCATTGGTTGGCCATGGAAGTCCATAATGATTCAAAAAACATGCCAACTGAAGGCAAATCTTTTTGGTTCCTCATCCACCTTGGAGCATGATTTGTACAAGCTCCTTTCATATTGTACTGTCAAAAACCCCCTTTGTAAGTTTCCATTCTTTACGAAAACCAGAGTTGTAAACTTCCACCAATGTGGGTAGTGAACTCTCAGCAATGAACTCCCAATGTGGACAATGAACTCCCCATGGCCCTACATGCGATGTATTGTCTCTTCAAAAGAGTCATAATTGGCTACAATGAGTAGCCATGTAACCTCTATTTGAAATGAAAACAAGATCTTGTCCATCTCTCTCTCTCTCTCTCTCTCTCTCTCTCTCTCTCTCTCTCTCTCTCTCTCTCTCTCTCTCTCTCTCTCTCTCTCTCTCTCTCTCTCTCTCTCTCTCTCTCTCTCTCTCTCTCTCTCTCTCTCTCGCGTTAAAGGTAGTATAACATATAAAGTCCAACATCTGTGTACTAGGCCTATATTGGATACATACATGTCCAAAACCCACAATGACATCAAAAGACCCAAGATCGTTTTGCTTTTAATTTTGGGAAAGTTTTGTAATGATAAGTTCAAGTAATATGTATACAATGATCATTCTAGCATAAAATGTATATCTAGAATATCTTAGCGGTGCCCTTTGTATTGAGCAGACAAAAAGTCTTGTAATGATGAAGTTCTTGGGTAGAATAAGTTTACCTTGACAAATGTGGAGATGAGGTATGCCGGTAAACTAGTGGTTAGCAGGTAGTTGAATATAGAGTAGATCAAAACAAAAATCTATAAGTATGCAACAGAAACATATCAAAGGCTCTCCTTTGATGGAAAATATTATATCCTAGGCGAGCTGGCTCATAGGAGCTCTAATCATATACCTTGGGGAGTCTCTTACCGTGGGATCCTTGATGTCCAAAGTCTACTGTGACTGCCTGGTCAAAAGTTTGTTGTGATTGCCCGGTTGAAAGTTTGGTGCTGCGATTTCTTTGATTTCCAAAGTCCGTTGTGCATGCCTAGTCAAGGCTTGGGAAAGGTGCAAAGAAAAGGCCCTAGCCACAAGGGGACGCCAGATGGCCAAACAAATCCCGATTTCCACAGTTTGTTTTGTGTGCCTAGTCGAGGCTAAGGGAGGGTGCAAAAGAAATAGCCATGGCCACAAGGAGACACCAGCCTTCAGGGCCACAAGGGGGTGCCAGATGGGCCTTTTTTTTTTGCACCCTCCCTAAGCCTAGGCACGCAACGAACTTTGAGCACCTTACTTTTGATCGGACAATCGCAGCAAACTTTAGACCATGCAGTCACAGCAAACTTTTGATCAAGCAATCACATCAAACTTTGAACCAGGCAATTGTAGCAAACTTTAGACATCAAGGATCCCAAGGCAAGAGACTCTCCGGACCCCTCGGACCCCCATGATGACATAATCAAAGGGCTCAAGGAGAGATATTAAGAGATTGGGACCCTACTTTGTGGTCAAGAAACATATTTATTTCAGCAACATGATATCAAGAATCTTCTCAACTCAACCAACTCACAAGTCACACAACTAGCATCTACAAAAGGTATCACTATTGACTACTCCAAGAGAATGTACTATATCTAAGGGTAAAGGCATAAACTAATGGTGTCTATATCATTTTCCAAATCTAAAGTGCTCCACCCTTGAGGAAAGATTCGAAAAACTTGCACCTCTAGTCATATACCACATACTAGAATCTCCAAGTTGCTACGGGAAGTCCAAAGAATGGGACAACCAAGGCTGTTGAAAACCCAAATGTTTGATGACAAAGAACTAAAGAACTTTACCAACGACCATATACAATGATGAACTGCAAAGTGTATCTAAATGAAACTCATCAAAATACATCTCAAGAGTGAAATTGCAAATTGTATCTTTGAAGCAAATTGTATCTGAAGCAACTGAGAGTGAAACAGCAATTGATCTTCATCTATCTAGTCAAGACAGTGTCACCCCACTCTCGGAGTGAATTGGGAGCAGATATCCAACAAAAAGGAACACATATCAATATTGAGACTGTACCTAATACGGCAAGATCAAGAGACCTTGCACCCAATCTGTGCAAGAGAAGAGCAAGGTGCTATAGAAAGCCACCAAATAGGATTTTGATCATGTCTGCTACACATGGACTACTAAAATTATAAGGAGGTAGTCTCAAAAAGTGACTCCCAAGCTGGCTCCACATTCCCCTCTAAAGGAAGAACATGTGAACCATGGATAATTATCATAACTCTCCAATAGTCTCTACTTGTGTAATTAAATCATGTTAGGTAGATAAATCCAAAAATATTTATACCTGTGGAACATGGAACCAAATCTATGAGAAAGAGAACAACATCTCCGCACTTTGAAGAGTATTGGGCTAACCATAACTGGTTCCTAGTCCAAGAATGACCTATACCAAACAACATACATGTCTAAGGATAAGGGAAATAGGTGTGTCCTAAATGGTACAATCTCCATAGATCAATCTCAAAGATAATACATAGAAACTACTTCTCAAATGCACTTAGAAGAGAAACCATCACACCATAAATTTGAAAGACAAAGTAACCACCAAAATGGCTAAAGAAGAACATCTGCTACTAAAGTTGCACTGTGGGCTCAAGCACACCATCCAAAGCCGCAAGAAATGGGCAAGGAAACCAAGGACGTAATAAACTAAAGATAATAACTTGGAATCCCCCTTTGAAAGTGAAGTATCCTCAAAAGTACGCTCCGAGGTAACAAATGACTCAATCACACACTAAAACAGAGCAAACGCTATCACTAAAAGCTCCAAACTTAAAGCCAAGAACTCTACTCAAGATATGAAGTCCCCTTCCTGATCAGTCTTTGATAAAGAGAATAAGTACCACAAGAAAGAATCTGAGACAACCTGCAGTAAAAAATCTTCCTCTGTAACTAAATAGCAAAACCTAAATTTTAAGAAACTTGAGACTCAAAGAGAATCACTCCATTGGTAAACTCGGACTGCTAAGGATAGGAAGACTTGAAAGGTCGTCACTTGAGGATCATGTTTTCCAAGGAAGTTGTTGGGGTCTAAAAAAGAACCTAGCTACTCGAGCAAACTCCATGAGATCAAATTAATTGTCTACCATGCCTCTGCACCTTCCAAGATCAAACTTGTAGGTACAATCCAATACAATATGCCAAATTGCATACAAACCCGAAAGAGCTCATATACTCCCACAATTGTAACTTACTTTCTTATAATATTTACCAAAAGTGTCCTTTGTGCTTTTGATAAATAGCACATACCCACAACTAAACTATTCAATCGATATCCAATGCACAACATGACACCAATACTCAAAGAAAGAGTAACAATTCTAGATGGGCTGGCACGAGTGAGTGTTGGAATTAGGGGGTGAGAAATCGGAAATGCATAAATATTAAAATGTACTCCATTCAAAACCTCTTGCGTCTTCCATACATGTTAGCCTCATATATATAGGCTTTAAGGTTTGTATCTATGAGCTAAGGAAGTTGCACTTCATTGTCATTGGACCAAATCATTGTCTATCCAATCTTAGTAGGCTAGGGGCTTTTCCCATATGCTCGTACTCATCAAGCAACAAACACCCCCTTAAGACAAACTTGGGGAGATTTTACATTGATTGATACAATGCTGATGGCTCATGGATATCATGGGTAGTGTACTCCTAGGATACTAATGATACATCTAAACATGGATAAAAATGATTCATCATGGTGTTTCTACATAGATTTATCATGGTGGTTCATGGTGGTTCTACAAAGATTCATCACCATGTTTCACAAGTTGTTTTTAATATCACATGCTAGGTTCACAAGGTAGTTGATTTAGTAGTACAACGTGTTTCACAAGGTGTTTTTAATATCATATGCTAAGTTCACAAGGTAGTTCCTTTATTCATCAGTAAGTTGTTGATCCCATGTAGCGGATCGCGTCTCATGATATCTTCATGCTTTTTTGTCATTGGTTCTTTTTCATCTTCATCTTAAATTGGTTTTTTCGGTCTGATTTGTCGAGAGTGTAGAGAGATTCATGATTTTTTGATGCAAAATATGAAAACTTAAAAGAGATGCTATATGCATAGAGGTAGCCTTCCTTCTATGGCAGTGTCTATGCCCATGTGATGTACAAAGGTAATGAGAAAAAATAAAAGAAATGCAAGAAGAGCAATCACACCTTCCCTTAAGACTTGAGTGATTTGAGGAAGTTAGCCAATCTCAAAGCTGAGGAACGTGGGAGCCCTCTTGAGTGGTTTGAGTCGAGATGGCGAGGATAATGTGTAGATTGTTGAGCAACAAAGAGAGATGAGCCTTTGATGAGGATAATGAGATTCTTGATCAACAAAGATAAGGCTCTAGGTGTTTCTTGATCAGATTGATGAGTAGCAATAACAAACCATAGTAGGGCTTTTGTCCACTCATTGACAATAGGCAAGATGATGCAGGCAAAACTAGTTTTGGAGATGGTGAGGCTTGGTGATGTGAGAGCTGACACAAGTGCAATCGAAGGTGGCCTTTGGAGGGTGGATTTTTTATGAGGCTGGGTGATGCAAGAGCTGACGTGAGTGCAATGGAAGGTGGCCTTTGGAGGAGGGTGGATCTTTATGAGAAGAGAAGGAGAGCCCTTATGTGAGATCACCAAGCATGACAAGGGCAAGCTTTGTGCTAAAGTTGCAAAACAGGTCTTCACCAGTGCACATTGAAGAAGCAAGCTGAGCTTTGATGGCAAGCTTGTAGGTCTGAGGAAGATTGCAAGTAGGTAAGGCTTCAAGGATGAGCCTTGCGGATAATGCACTTTCCTTGGCCCACTTGACTTGAACACTGGCCTTCAGCTAAAGATGATTAGCAACCATTCAAAAAATGATTCCCCTCGGGATATAAGCTAGGGAAAAGAGAGCTTATAGTAGCAAACTAAAGAGGGATAGTGCCCTACCGCTCTGATACCAGTTGTAGGATTTCAGGGGGTGAGAAAATGGAAATGAATAAATATTAAAATGAACTCCATTCAAAATCTCTTGCATCTTCCATACATGGGAGCCTCATATATATAGGCTTTAAGGTTTGCATCTATTGGCTAAGAAAGTTGCACTTTGTTGTCATTGGTCCAACTCATTGTCTATCCAATCTTAGTAGGCTAGGGTCTTTTCCCATATGCTCATACTCGTCAAGTTGGGCTTAACCCCACAACAAAATTCTAGATGGGCGGACACAGGTGACATTCACCACAAGATGACCTATGGAAAATGGGATTAAAAACGCCTTTAAAAAATAATATTTGTAATGCAAATGTTAAATGGATGACTGGAAAAGGTTGCAAGCCTTCTAGTAATGTCCAAGTCACTAGTTGTAGTGCAATATACTTCGATAGAGATCCCAACTACCACCTTACCTTGGGCCGATGGTGTTTCATGAGACAAATTATACTTGTCTAGGATTGAGGTCACATTCTTGTATCTATTCCATGAGGGAGTAACAATGTGGGTCAAGATTGTCACCCAGGACTATAGAGACATTGCTAGAATACTAGTAGTAGAATTTCAACTAGCCACAAATCTACCACCAAGAAAGGAAAATGAAATTTATGAGGGAGAGAAGAATCTCCTATTGTTTGAGGGTGAAAAAGTGATTTTTTGGCTAAAAGAATAACCAAATTGGAAGCCAACATCATCTCAGATGAGGAATATGTCTACCAAGAGAACCTAGACAAAGAATCTATCGATCAAGAATGGATGCACATTGTGGCAACCATTGACACTTGTGCCCTCAAATTCCAAACGCAACTCTACAACAAAGAGGGCTATAATCTCATCCTAGTTAAAATGGTGTCAATGTTTGAAGATCATGTCAAAATAGAAATAGAAGAAAAGATCAACGTCTTGTGCTAATCCCTAAAGAAGATTCCTATAGTGGCTCTTAAAGCTCACCTAAAATAGGCACCACAAAAGACATGAACACCATTGATATCATTATTAATAAGCTTAAACCATTTTTCACTATAGGATTTAGAACCAATGAGACGAGAGAGAAATTGGTGGTGAAAATCACGCATTCCAAAGGAGTTAAAAGACCAAAGAGCTTTGTAAACAAAATGCAGTTTCACCTTTAACTTGAGGCTTATGATGGCATATAGAGGAAAAAGGCCAATGGAAGCAATGGTTGGGGTGTAAAACAACTTCCAATTTGGTTCTAAAAGACATCCATCAACCCACAGACCAAACAAAGAAGGAAATCCAAAACCGATGAAAACTCATACAAAGGGTAAAAAAGGAGCAAGAAAAGCATCTAGAAGCCCTTCAAGATGGAATAATGATGTGAATAAATCAAGGATAAAAATTTAATCCTAAAGGAGCACTGGGAGAAGCCACTAGAAAGTAGCCGTGAAGGCGGGTAGAATCTAGACATGCCAAGACACTTCAAATGTTACATCGTGCAAGATCACAAGATAGTGTGGGACAAATCTAAGAGAGGACCAGTTGAACTAGATGGGGAATCATTCAATGGCTTGGAAAAGGCTAAAGAAGTAGATCTAGTTGAACATGGCTGGTTGAACTTGGAGACTATCCCAAGATGGTGTGGGTCAACTTGAGTGAATCCAAAGAGACTCTATTGGTTGCTGCATTTAGGGTCTAATTAATTTCAGTATTACATAAAGTGGGAAAATTCCCACACTTTGGGAATTAAAACTTAATCTTTCATTTGGCTATATGTCAAACATTAAAACTTTAAACTGGTCAAAGATTGTAAATCTAGATTCTATTTTTGAAGCACTTTTCAATCATAGCTTACATGATAGGGTCTTGATAAATATTTGGAGGTTGTATTGGATGCCCATTTTTAAATGGAAAAGGGATTTCCCCCCTTTTAGTCTAGTATCAACTTAAGTATAAAGATGTGTTTGCATGGTTTTACAAATATTTTAAAAAGGGTGGCCCTCAATATTTGGCAACACGTCCATCCCTCTCTAGGATGGAGCTAAACCCCACAAACAATGTCATACTTATAATGACATGTTTGCAAATAAGATAAGTAAGGAAAAACATAATTAGTAGGATCTATGTAATGGAGCACATGGAGTAGGTGTTTTTTATGCCTAAAAAGGATGGCAAGATTTGAGTTTGCGTTAACCATGCATTAGAAAGGGAATGGGGTATAGGAGGGCCTCTTTATTTGGCAGTTTAAGAAAATGGGGAGAAAATGCTTAAAGCTTAAGCCAAGTTTGACCAAGCCTAAAAGAGAGGGCAAAAAGGCCGACGCTAAGATTTTTAATTTGTATATTTTGTCTTTTGAAAATAGGTTATTTTAACCCAAAAGAGAGGTGGGTAACTGAATTTTAAAATGTCTTTTCCCCATCTCTCTCCTCTCTCTCTCTCTCTAACATATAAAACACTCTCTCTCACTTAGTTCTCATCAAAAGAAGCACTTTTCAGCTCCCCTTACCAAAAAAGAAGATTTTTCATATTCTCTCACTATATTCTCTCTCTAAAATGTGAGCCAACTCTTTCTCTCCCCCCCCCCCCCCCCCCTTTTCTCTCTTCTTACTTCCACCTCCCAATCATCAAGAGGACATTCTATGCTACCTACATGTGGCAAAAAGTGCAGATCCTCCACAGTTGCAAATCTACTCTCTCTCCCACTGAATTCCTTTAATCTCTCTCTCTCTCTCTCTCTCTCTCTCTCTCTCTCTCTCTCTCTCATGATTCTCCCACTCCAGCTCTAGGTGAGAGCTATGGAAAACTCCATTACCTCTGTGTGCAGCAGCATTTCTCTCTCTAAAGCTCTCATGATCAACATTTTGAATTCAAATGAGATTGAGCTACACTCCCTCTCTTTCTTCCCTCCACAACATAAACCTTTTCTACTATCTTTGAGTACTCTCCACTTTTTTCCTCCATAGCCAGCTTTCCCTGCTTGCAACAGTCACCATTACACATTCTCTCCCTAATTTGTTTGATTAGCTAACAAACATGTCATTATATTGCCCTCCACTGCAAGACATTACTAATAGGTCAAAAGATATCGATTAAACGTTTATTTGGAGTAGGAGTACGCTATTGTGCGACTTGGCACATCGAATCCCAATGTTGCAGATCAGCTACAAAGCATTGGGTGCAAGGCAATCAACTAATGGGTTGATGGCCACATTTAACCTGGTGATCCAATCACCAATGCACCACTATCCTTTCATAATGTCACTGAGCTTCTACGTTGTATTGGAGATGGAAGAGCCTAACTGTTTGGCTACTGTGGAGATTGTATTTAGCTTTTGTCAATGAAAGGGAAGTAAGTAAAAATCTTTTGGCTGCCTATTCATCATTGCAAGAGAAGTCCGTGAAAGATCTACAAAAAGTTAGAGAGAAATCCAACAAGAAGATGAAGCAATTGAACAATGACATGGTGAATCTCAATTAAAAAGTACAGCAACAACAAACAAAGAAGGAGCGTTGACTAGACAATTATGTTCAACTACAACACACTTCATGGAATATACATCGGCGAATCGATCACCTCACACACATTCCCCTCGGCTACCACATTCATAAGCGTAAGAGATAAGTGATGTCCTTGCTATCCTCAAGTGGTGGAGCTCAAAAGAAACGTGTTCGTCAAACTCGGTAAGAATAGGGATGCAAGATTCTAATTTCCTACATGTTCTACAGGTTGGTGTAACGCTAATTCAATATGAAGAAACTAGGCTCAAATGATGATGGGAATCAATCCCGATGCTCAAACAACCGGATGTACTCTGTTGCAGCATACTATCAAGCCAAAGGAGTTGGTTGAGCTACTAGATGATCCATCCAGCACTGGCATTGCTAATGGTTTGCGGCAGAAGTATTTCAGTGAGCTAAAGAGCATTGTGTCGCCTGAAGAGATGATGGAGGTGTGTGATAGTGCAGGAATAAGTTTCAAGGCATATGAAGCTTTGTATAGAAGTGTCACACTTGGCATCAAACAAAAGGTTTGTTTCAATTTCTGCCAACGTCTTACAGTGTTAGTGTTGCAAAAAAGTGTGCCAATAATGATGTTGTAAGCTTGTTGGGCCGATTTCAGTATGTGGAGGATGGCATGCCATTAGAAGACAAAAAATTCTTCCGCTACAACGAGTTCAACAATGTGTATGTTGACTTGTTGAAGCTCCAAGAGCCAATGATAAGATTTTATGGGTTGACACAAGAAGAGTGTGATGACAAAGTGATATTTGTTATGAAGCTTGATGAGTGCCAAGTTGTTAAAGGTCAATGGCTCGAAAGGGTAAGTGTTACGTTGATGAGCAGGGCCTTGGTGGGTGTCTATGTCGAGCTAAATGCCAATGAGAAGGGAAACACGTGTTTAGGTGTTCAATCAGAGAAAAAATATTTGGTGGCTGGCAGCTTTTCATCCCTCACATGAGACGCATGAGACGCTGAAATGGTATTTCAATCACACCGCAATCATTGATGTCATTCGGCAATAGCTTGAAGGACAGAGATTGCATGTTTCAGGTCTTGGTACGTTCCAAGTTGAGTAGCATTTGGCAAGAGACTTGAAAACACTCAAGTGTATGTTAGGGTGCAAGCAAGATGCAATGGCCCTCTTTCCATGCATTTATTGCTACCACAGTAAAGTCTCAATGGGAACTGAGGGCAAGGGTGCAAATGCCAGCAAAGTCAAAAGGTGGTAAGGGTAAGGTGGCAAAGTTACACTCAACTCTACAAAAGGTGTACCCACTACACAAGCAGTGGGTAAAGCACTACAACAATGGTTTCAAGGTATCCTCAGTTGTGACCAGCAAGTACCCCCTAATCGAAACATGGATGATCCAAATTGGGATCCTATTCTTCCAATACCACTGATAAATGTGCATGCCCGTCTAGGAATTCTTGACAAGTTGCTTATACTCCATACTAATTACGCTTGGAATATGGAGAGCTTGCAGAAAGACGAGAAGAGTGTATACCAGAACTCGAATCTATTCTATCAAGCATTGGTCTACATGGGGGTGCAATTGAGCTATCAAAGAACAAGAAGGTGTCTAGAAGTACAAAAGATCGCCCTAATAAAGTATGTATGGGTGGTAGTAAAGCTAGGCATTTGCTTTCAAACTATTTTGACTCCCAAAGTCCCAATGAGTTTGAGTTGTGGAAAAACGTGTGTCACATTACCACTTAAAAAGGTAATGAAGCAGTCCTAGGCATTAAGCGTGCTCGTACGTGTCAATCTACTGATGATATTTTTTGTCTTCTCAAAAAGGCAAAGATAATCGATGATGAGATATCCACCTTAAAGTTTGTAATCGATAGTTTTACAACACAAATGGTGGATTCTTGGGGGAGACACACATAACACATTACATGGTGCGTTGAACATTTGATTTTTTCAATCAAAATACATCTGTGTGCGAAACTAAAGTTTGTTTTTCTCAGCACATTGTTTTTGCACATAGTGCATTTTGCTCGATACTTATGGTTGATTAGGCATTTGAAGTAGCCACGGAATGGAGCGCTCACACTATTAAGCAAAAGCATTGTATTTTAAAAATACACGACATGGAGGTGGACGAAAAAAGAGCAATGCCCTTCACAAGATGTTCAATTGGTTCTACAGAATTTTAGCAGGGAGAGACAGAAAGAAGACTAGAGAACAAAGAAATTTAAAATGTAGAATAGGAAAAGTGGCTAGCTTGAGGCCATCACAATCATATCATGCTTCAAGTGCAAAAGATTGATTCCGATGCTCGTTGGAGACAAGGCGGCATGATAGCAGGCGTTGGGTGAAATTTTTTAATTTTTTTTACACTAACCATTCCTATTGTAAGCATGCATTGTCATGCAAAGTGATTTGTAAAGGCAACAATTAGTAGTCCCATCGATCAAGTTTGGTCTATATTGGAGTCTTTTTTAGTTCTGAGTGATTTTATTGAGTTTTTAAATTTTTTTCAAACTTTAAGTACTATATAAGTCAAAACTCACAACTTAAAATTCATTTCTTGTTTGCACATTTTAGAAAATTCTCTCGAGTCCAAACGTACATGCACTCATATCTTGCACAACATGGACGATACACAAGAGCACACCACCACACACAACAATGACACCACTGCCACTGACAACACTGAAAATCCGCAACCAACACCTCAAACAGAATCCACCGCTTCAAATACACATCCTCAACCACAAGTGGATAACCCAACACAGCAACCAGCTCCAAACACCCAACCGCTCCCCCAACCTTCGACTACTGAGGATCAGAACACTATGCGGCAGATTTTTGGTGATCTCCAGCCACTACATCATGCAAATTTCACACCTCTACCGGATCTCATACCATTTGCAGCTCTAAATAGACCAACACAAGAAACAGGACTGGAGCTCAAGCAACGGCAGCATCTGGAGCTCAAGCAACGGCTGTACTTGAAGCTCAAGCAACCGCTACTATGCCACAAAAATTTCCCCGTCGGTCAAACAAAGGGTGATCAAAGTAATACCAGGTGATCATGTTTCAATAGCACGAGATGCCAAGAGGAGTAAGAGAATGAGAGAGATAGAAAAGAAAGAGGCAGCTAATAGAGAAGCACTGAGATTGCATGAAGAACAAAGAAGGAAAAGAGAGCAAGAAGAATGGCAAAGAGACGAGGCTGAGAGAGCCCACTTGGCTAATTTACAAGCACAAGCAGAGGCAGAGAGGAGAGCAGAAGAGGATAGAGCTTAGGCCACCCAACAAGCAAAGGTTGGAAGTTCCAGACCTTCAAAAATTCCTCAGAGAGCAAAACAGTGTGCTAAAAAGAAAAAGGACAAGCTCACACCTGAAGAGCAACAAGCCCAAGAGGAGAGGAGGAAGAAGTACCAAAATGACCCTCCTCAATGGGCTAGACAAGCGGCTCCTCCACCACCGCCAACAGCGTAGAAGAAACGACGATGGAAGCGAAGCATAGTTTCTCTACGTGAGATTCAAAAATGTCAAAAGAGCACTGAGCAATAATATCAAAGGCAGCTTTCTCTCGGGTGGTAAGAAAAATAATGGATGAATATTCAAATTTTGTTACACGTATCCAGTGTGCAGCTCTATTGGCCTTGCAGGATACCGCCGAGGACATTTTGGTGCAAACGTTCCAAGATGGCATATCTTGTATGGTGCATGCTAAGCGAGTTACTCTAAAAAATACAGATCTAGCTCTAACAATCAATTTGAGGAATGAAGGGTGCCTCCATAAGAATTAGTTTCCCCATGTAACCTCTGTTTATGAGATTTGTAATCTTTCCATATTGAGTTGATTTTCTTCCATTCGGTGTAGTTAATTGTGTACTTTCTGTTGTTGAAGTATTTAAATTAATTAAGTTTTTAGATTTCACCTCCTCCACCATCCAGGCACCCATCGAACGTGGGACGCCTGTCGGTGAACATTTTGCAAAACGGAGCCATTTTGGGTGCGTACATAGACTCTGGGATCGCCAAAATGCACGACAAAGCCCAGAGGCACCGCACGGGCCAAGAAAAAGGCTCTATGCACCACAACGCGCATGGGCCAATTTTGACCTGATGTTCACCGATAGACGTCCCACGTACGACAGGTGCTTGGATGGTCGAGGAGATGTGAATGCGTTGAAAAAAAAATTTATTGGCCAATATGTGCAATATAAAAAAAAATATAGGAAGTGACCAAAAAAAATTACAAAGGATAAAGTTATTGTATTATTGCTTTGGATATTACATCATGTTTGGTTGGTTTTCTTGTAAATTACATCTGTAGGTATAGGGAGAATGGCAGACTTGACACGAAAGCTTTTTACAATATCCTATGGGTTTGTCACCCCTTGACCTAGGCTTAAGGCACAATGGAAGAGGACTGGCCCAGGGTGCTTTCCTGTAAAGGCATTATGCATACAATGCCGCTTCCCGGTCCACCAAGATACACTTGTGAGCATTAAGGGTAAGGGAATCTTGTGAGCATTAAGGGTAAGTGAATCTTCAGCAAGGGTATCACTTAATGCTTTGCACTTGAGCAACTCCAAAGAACCATGCTTAAAGTACTCTATGTGAGAAACTTGTAGCCCCGGATAGCCAAGGTAGTACCACAAGGAGCTATCTCTACCCATAGGAACGTTGCGTGAACCTCCAGTACGCATTGCCAACTTATCAACATGGTATGTGGTCTGCAAAACATTTTAAACAACTTGACCACTTTCTATAGGGTACAATAGACTATCGATAATGTTAAAAAGTGGTCACTTCAGTTTCTTCATCCATCTCTTCAAGAGCTTTCCTCGTGAGTCGATGCTAGAGCGATCTTATCCACCCATAATGATTAGTGGTTTGTGCGGATGAAAAGCGCTTTCCGGGATGCTTTCATAAAATGAGGCACATGATTTGATTTCCATAAGTGTATTTGCCACGGTTTTTACCAAATCCTGTTTGTTTTCACTAGGGAGGAATGAGAGGCTTGGTGGGAGAGCTTGGTCTTCAAAGTCAAGTTGAAAGTTGACCTTCTCTTGCTTTCCACTGGGATCTTTCATGCCCGCATAGATAGCGAGCACTGAGAGCGGCTCATCTTCTCTGAGTCCTAGTGTCTTTGCAATGTCATCAAGGAATAAGAAGTGACAACCATCCACCACCATTGGATGCAAAGTGAGAATTTGGAGTTGAGGAACTTTCTCCAACACCTCGCCTCCCTCTATCATCCGATCTTCCTCCCTAGTGGAGTTGGGATCTTGCAGGAGGACGAGTGTCATAGATGCTTTAGCCTGCTCATCAACCTCTTCAATAGATTCATTTGATTCCTCCACAATGGTTATAGGAGGTTTCTAGTTGGCCTTTTCCTTTTATTTTCCCTTCTCCATGCCCTCAAGCACAAGCAAGACCAGAACCATGTCCCAAGAGATGAATTGGGTGCCAATGCACCCCACGCCCAAGTCTATGAGGTCATCCTCATCCTCTGTCCTGTAGTCCCGCTCAGTAAGCCCTTTTATAAACCTCAAAAAGCGATAACAAAAGTTTTTGTTGGCTGCATAGAGGTGTTTGAGAAAATTTACTGGCAACCACGTCATGTCGGATCCCTCAAAGAATATTGCATATTCTTCCATGTGCTCCATCATGTAATCAAGAAAGCTTTGGAATCCCTCTACATGAAAGTTAGCAGTGGCATGCATCGTCCCCTCAAACACATTGACTAGTTCATGTGCACAATCTGCAAGTCCTATCTTCTGCAGTTGTGTGAGAAGTGCATCAAAAGATGTTTCCATAGGTGTGTTTGCAAAGAAGATGGGAAGAGAGCTGAAAGCTAGTGTTTTGTGAATGTGGGAAATGAAGTTTAAAACCTAGAAAGCCATCTTTATACTCAATGTCACTTCTTAGAAGCACTTAAAATTAACGTCAAATTAACTTAAAACTATAATTATAAACAAAGTCACGCGACAAGCCACTGAAAGATGTCAACATTGAAACTATTTACGCTCCAAATTAAAAAACTTGCACATTTCAATCTAAATCTTGAACAAATTAAAAATGAAAAAGAGATCAAAATTCCATATGTATTAATGGGAGCAAAATCGCTTCAGTTACAAGCTTTTACATTAATACATCGCGAAAAATCACACAGAAAGCTCTTCTGTTTTCTGGAACGAACAACCTTTTCATTGCTTACAAAAACATATTGATTGGGCAAGGTATATCTGAGATTAAGATACTCGTGAAGGTGACTGAGATATTTGCAGATCAATTGATTCTCTAGCAGCAACATCAGAGTCTAGTGCCTCCCATTCTCCCTTCGCCAGCTTCCATCTTCTATATGGAAAGACATTTGACAAGATTTGCTTTGCAATATGGCATCACATGCCACATTCTCAGCAACTACAGAGCACTTGATTGTATCTCCCTGGTGGTTGACCACCTTAGTCTCCCATCCAACTGCAAGGAAGCCATTGATCACACTTCCCCCTTTGCAAGTCCACATTGTTGGTGTCATGTGAACACTCTGCAATCGAAAGATAAAGACAAACACATGAAGCGACATAAACCAAGCTAGGGAAGCTTTGTGGGAACCATAGCTACCCTTCATTGTTGAATGCACATCTGCCTCAATTATCCTTTTGGTTATTGTGATCAATGCACTATCTGGCTTAGGCCATTCCATACTCTGCAAGGTTGGTGGATGAACCGGAGAAAGATTACCATACCCAGTTTGCCTAGGCGTTACATAAGTATGGTTATAAAAATAATGTCCCGTGAGACAAGCTCCACGAATGGACAACCAGCATAGAGCATTTTGCCAAGGTCAATGTGGATGGCCTCAAAAGTTCCTACGAAGGACTCTATTGGCTCCCACTCTACAAAATTGGATGGGAATACATCTGCAAACATGAACAAGCAATGAAAACCTTCTAGACATCAAAGCAATATATACAGTAGAAATACAAAATATACAATCTAAAAACTTGACAGAGGAGTGAAATTACAGTTTGCAAGAAACCTCGATGGAGCCACTGCTATCTTGAGCTTCAGTACACATGTTGCACCTTTGCAAGTTGCTTTCTGTCATGGGTTTGCTTGAACTCCATGATTTTCCCCTTCAAATGGTGCGCTCAAGAATCCATGTGTCTCCTTGAGACCTTGTGTGCCCCTCTTAAGTTGGGCTACATTGTCACCCACATCAATCCTTTGAACTCCATCTTCACCCAACATCCACTGTCGTCTTGTACATTGCTGCATGAAATGGAGTCAATGACAGGAGTGCCTGATGATGCCATGGGGAATAGTGGCACAACCTGCAAACAAACACTTATGCTTAGAAATTGCACATCCATGTTCTCAGCTGTATAGAGCAAGATTCTTGATGGTACACAAAGACGAAGGATGCCACTTACTGCTATACTGATACACCTACTTGTTGGCTTAATGGAAGAGATAATGTTGCAAAGCTTGAGAGGAAAGTATATCCTCTCTAGAGAGCACAATGGAGAAGGATTAGGAAACCTATTGATGAAAGAAAGAGGGATGATCTAGCAGAAGGATATGGCGCGGATCTTCAACTTTAGGTAGAGGTATTTAGTGAGGCTCATGGAGAAATGGAGAACTTCAACTTGAGGAGAATCCTACAAGCTTGAGGAGAATGCAGTAAGCTTGAGGTGGGAAAGGAGGTTCAAACTTCTGCTGCAGAGCTTTTGGGAGGGAAAACTGAAAGGAAGGAAAGAGAACAAACTCTTGCAAGGTGAAGTGAAGAGAAGTGAGAAATGGTATAGTAGAGAGAGAGGGAGGAAATGATCAGCACGTTTTTATAGGGACCCCATTTTAGGAGAGAGGGGGGGAGAAACTGTGGGATGCATGTCTAATCTCACTATCCTATCTTATTGCAGTATTAGCGAGAACCACGATTAATTTGTCAAACCATGGGACGAAGCTGACTCGACTAGTGCATAGAGGCTACAAGAGGTTGTCAATCTCTTGGAAAACAACTAACAACTCGCATCTAACTCAAGCTACACTCAAGTGACTGAAATCACCAAAAGCCAATCGCTCATCGGCAAGCAAATCACATCTGTTATAGCATCAATGACATCCAAACGTAACGAAACTTCTAGGACAAGTTTACAAGACCTAAGCACACATGCCTATGGCCTCAAACCCCACTTTAGGTCAAGTTCCAAAATCGCGATTATTATTAGCAGTGGATTTTTGACCTAGTCGTTTTCGACCCAGAATGCATCTAAATGCTTAGCAATGATGCCCCAATACTCCGCATATGCTTAGTTTTTTATTTAAACATGTAAATTCCTATTTATGATGAAATTAGGCCGCGGGTCGGCGACGCTAAAAGCTACAAAATATTGTGAATGGCTTACGTCAATGCGTAGAGCTCTTACCTGCGGTTGCAATGCAACAAACACAATCGCAATGTGACAACTGGAGAGGGAGTAGGAAGCGCGAGAAGGAGAGGAGTGAGCGCCGTTAGCTCACGCTGTGTATTTCTTATCCAAAAACTTACTAAAATCTTCACAAAGTTGGCTTTTATACCTTAGCCAAAGTCTAAAATGTGTAATGTCCGGAGCCCAAGACCTTTGAGACTCCACACTTATTGTATTTGCAACCTAGGTACAGTAACTAACCTGTCCTTTACAACTTGGAACTCCCATTAGAAGTTCCTTGTGAAATATAACTATTTTGTGTGAACAATGGCAGCTATTCCCCTTGTGAATACAAAGAAATTTCTTAAGATCTTACACACCCTTGGTTTAAATTATTTTAATTAATCAAGGTAAATAGGAGGGTCATGACACCGTCTTGAAGCTACTAGCAAAATCCTTCTTAGCTTTATGTATGTTCAATAGTAATAAAACGAAAGGTAACCCCTGTAAGTGTCCACTATTAATACGACATTTCCGAAGGTGTTTAAGTTGCAAAATATGTGGGTTAATAGATCCCAATACTCACTTACAATGGTTAATTAAAAGTTTTAGCCCTTCATGCTCAATCTTAGAATTGCCCTTTCTTCAAAAAGAAAGAGATAACCTAGATATTCTATGATACCAATGTCAGAGAATTAGAGCATAGCAAAAATTAAAAATTAACTAGAGAAATGAATCAATTCTATAACATTGAGAATATTTGAGCATGACAATTGCAAAGCATGCATTGACTTAGATCAATCTCACATCAAACACATGTATCGAAACTGCAAGAAAGGGAGGGAGAGAGAGAGAGAGAGAGAGAGAGAGAGAGAGAGAGAGAGAGAGAGAAGAATTCCACACCGATAAAGGGTCAAAAATTTTGGAGTCTGTGCCTCCCTCCGAAAGGACTTTATATTGATAAATTCTTCTTCTTCAAAAGAGCTTCTGATCTATACAATTGGCTATTTGCAATCTTAACTGCACAAATTGAAGAGAGGAAAGCTTTAAATTTTGGTAGAGATTGCAATTAGACTTTTCACTTAAAACAACTTTTTGAACTCGATCCCAAGCCCCTAAACACCTTGTGGGTGACAGGATATGAAAGGATTAATCAAGAATAAGGTTGAAAGAAGATATATAAGCATTAAGAAGTAGTAACATGCATAGTTGATTATGTATTTTCTTCAAACAGCTTATTCCAGTGTTAGAATTTAGAGCTACTGGTTATGTCATCAGTTCAGTCAATGAGAACTGGAACAGAGTACTGAATTGAAATAGAGAACTGAACTAGAATGTTATATTGAAATGAAAGACACAAGTGAAGACTGGAAATGGTATTTGTAGGCTCAAATTAATCGCTCAAGGATAACCAGTACAGTGTACAAAGGGTTTAAGCTTAGATGATTACAGAAGCAATGATTACAGGGTGAATCTAGAAGCTAAGAGCTCGTAAACCCGAAAGTGTTTAGAAAGCCAAAAGCCAGAAGGACAAGAAGCTAAGGAATTCCGGTTATAGTGTAGCAGGTCCTATTTATAGCTCTCAGAAGTTACTGTAGTAACTGCCTACGATAATTATTGCCAGTGTGACTGCTCTTGCCCGCTGGTCAGCCTTCTAAGAGGCAGTTCCGACCTGCTGGGACTATCGTCGCCTTCTACATCCTTCCCCTCTTTCTTTAATTTTGGTATAATTCCAAAAAAAATTGAAAAAAATCCACCACTTGATTCTGATTTGGTGTTAAGAAACCCATCTGGTTTTTTGGTTAGGCCTAAACCCTAAACCCTAAACCCTTCTGGCTCTCGAGTTGACCAATGTTCCTCATGATAATATTCTTTTGGTATTGCTAGCTTTATACTATACTTCATGCTTGTTGAGTGATCTACACCCCTATGGTTGTAGTTCCAAGGGTACCCAGCCAAGGAAATTCCAGTGCCTAACTGGGAAAATCCATCATCTGATTCTGAGATGGAACTATCCAGTGTCCTTCCACTGAACCCGCTTCCTCTTGCCCTTCTTCTGTGTTAGTGCGGAAGAAGTCCCGGTGCCAGCATTGTCCTTCTAGATAAGTCTGTAAATGGCCTAGTGCTCAAGTTGATCCCTCTTTTCAATAGACATCTCAAATTAATAAGGCGTGAGGGCGTTGTAGGTTTTGGTGTTGGGATCATACAGACTGCACTTGCCCTTTGTCAGACGGGTTTTGGCCAATTTATGAGAATGCGAGCCTGTGTGGATCCATCCATGTGAAAGAGGCTGATTTGTCTTAATTCTAGCTTCAAAGAGAATCTAGCCATCTCTCTGTATTGTGGTTCCAGTCCTAGTTTTGCAGTGATATTCTTTTCAAGAATCTTGGAAGACTTCACATTCACTTGAAGTAGCTAATTTGTGATCTTTGTTGATCCAGGGAGCTAGATTTTCCACTATCCCATACAGAGTTTGACCTTCTGCATCTCTCCTTGCAGATCCCTGAGACAGTATCCATTTTGAGGGCGTCATTGATCAGTGATTGCCAGGCTTTCCATTCCATAGTGGCTCGCTCATACCAGTCCTGGAGTTCATTAGTGATGCTGAAGTGAGCCGATCCACTGGTTCTGGATGTTGAGGATACAAAGCTAGGAAAAATCTAGGTACTTCAGCCTCTTTAGCAAGTAATTCATACAGGAGAACTAGAGAATTAGGCACAAACTCCATAAATTTGAGAACAGATTGGTTCTCCTGCTGCATCATCTTCCTAGTTATCCAAACGAGCTAAAAGAGTGTTCAGAGAGAAGTTACATATTCTCCTTATGTCATTTGAGTGTAGGGTCCTTTACTGCTAGAAGACTGATCTTCAATGATGTCTTGGACCCTCTCATCCAAAACTCCTCTAGAAATTTGCATCTAAAGCAATACTTCTTTCAGTTGAATCCTAACCTCCTTCATACATATGTATGTAGGTCTATTTCCTAGCAGTAGATCCAGTTCAAGAGATAGAGAGTGTTGATTTATAGTGGACTATCATTGCCAATGTGGATTGACTGTCATATCATCAGAAGTCAGTGTCCACTCAGGTACCCTTTCCAATAGCTAGATCCTGCTGGGATGCTTAGATAATTGACACAGGTCCTGATCATGAAAGGTAGTTGACTTTCAGTGTTGAATCATTTCTCTAGCTCCTACATACAGCCTTTGGAAGCATTCCAGGTCAGAGATAGAAGTGTCATCCTCCAAATACTTCCTAGTCACAAGAGCTTGCTGATGTCTTAATCTTCTATTCAGTGTGATAAGTTGTAAGGAGTGTTGCTCATCAGCCTTAAACGAATCAGTCACAGCTTTAGCTTTTCTTTTGATGTTTGAAATGTGCCATGACTGGTGTACTGGAGAATCTTTAGTGTTGCCCTTACTGTGTTTTCCACTACCTTGCTGATCATAAGACTACTAGTTTGGCTGATTTGCTTTGCACTGGTCTGGCTGGTCTTTGTTGGGTTCACTACCCTCTGTGACAACCGATCCACTAACTCTAGAGCTTGAGGGTGGGGAAGGAGGAATATCATCATCATCATCAGGTTTATCTGTTGGGTTGTCCTCCCCTTCCTCATCCTGCTCTTCTTCCCTCTCAGAATCCTCATCTGGATCATTTTGCTTATCTATATAATCCAGGATGGCCTGATTTACTAAGGTTGTGTTATACTCAGAGAGATTTTCTTGCATATCACTCTACATAGTCTCCATGAGTGCCTTCAAATTGTCCATATCCATAGCTACATTGCCTTGTGGAGACAAAATATCAGCAAGGTTATTATAGAGATATATCTCTGTAAGGGAAGCCTTCAATGCAATGTGAGTTGTCAACAGCGTGTTGAAGTCTACTCGCTTCATTTGTAGTATAGTTTCTGAAATCTATCAACATTTCTTGGGTCTTTTGCCTTGTCTTCATTTAACTGTTGATTCTCTGTTTCAAGCTTGCATAGCTTTGTTTGCAGCTCCTTAATTATTCTTGCTGGACTGATTTTCAGCAATACTATGCCTAACAGATTGTGCCCCGATATCCTTCTTGAGTTTCTAAACCTATTGCTGGCTGCTTTCCAGTTCTTCTTTCATCTTAGACACCTCTTCATTGGAAGTTGATGCATCCATCATCTGTCCTAAAGCATTGACAATGGTATTCCATGATGTTTGGATAAGCATCGAGAAGCCATCAACTATTGTTGTTGGATCAGATTGAGTTGGCTCATAAACCATGATGGGAGCCATGTATGGTAATGCTGCCAAATCCGATTTTTGAAAAATCAATTGGCCTTTGAGAGGGTTATGTTGTAATTGCTGCAATCGATCCTTCTTGGCTATGGATAACACCAATTCGCTGAAGGGAATTCTGGCTAGCTAGCCTTTCCCAATGCTGGTGTCTGCTGGAGTCTACTCTTCAGGTATGGCTGAAGTCTGGTATGCTAAGGATTTTTTAGTAGGCAAGGGTTTAACCTAACTCTCCAGTTGCTTTAGTAAAGCAGTG
Source organism: Adiantum capillus-veneris (assembly GCF_014529385.1). NCBI lineage: Eukaryota > Viridiplantae > Streptophyta > Polypodiopsida > Polypodiales > Pteridaceae > Adiantum > Adiantum capillus-veneris. The sequence goes on along the minus strand of NC_140932.1, from coordinate 14,071,028 downwards.
CTGTTGGCCAAGGTAATTCTTGGTCTCTTTGAATGACCGGACTCCACCTGTGTGGCCTTCCTCTTCTGTCCAGTTAGGGCCAACTGATTGCCTCGAGCCTCTTCGTCTGAAGATAGCTCTACATTGTTAGTGGTTGGAATGGGTTTCAGACTCCAAGCCATCTTTACTTGGAAAGAGGCTTCTGGAGCAATTGCCCAATATAGAAATTGCTAGACATACTAAGCCTTAAATACATTCTGGAGATTTCAGCTTAGCAGTCTGCTGTAACAAACTGTGAGACAAGATCTGGCACAAATTAATTTTTGCTTTAGCATTTAACCTCTTTGCGAGCAGCAACAACTTTTCTGACACATATGTGGGATTATTCTTCAAAATGACAGCCTCAGCAACAAACCTATAGGCTGAGGGGATGTCTAGTCGTGCTATATTGGAACCCCTTGTGCACCAGCCTTCCGTTTCTTTTTGGCTGCATCATCCTCCTTTGGAGCCAGACTTATGTGCTCTACAATTGCTGTGGTTGGCTTTGTCTCATTGGGCATTTTGAAATCATAGGCAATGTCGTCAAGTGTTGCTCTGATTTTTACACCATTGACCATGGCACTACCTTCCTCAGCATTAAAAGAATGAAGAACCTGCTTGATAATGGCTATGTCAAAATCTAGCCTTGTAGCTTGTACGACCACATGCAAATCCCATAGTTGCAGCAACGCTTCTGTCTGCTCGGTAAACTTGCTATGTGGAATAAGTGGTAGAGAGGCTTGAAGAGAGTTGATAATAGTTGAATTCTCTGCGATTGTATCCTGCATCTTCTTTGACATTTTCCCTCTACCCATACACTTTGAGGACGGTAAGTCTGTAGAGGAAGAAGACTTACTTGTATATTCGAAGCCGCAGCAAGGTGTGTTGGGTAAGGACGAACAGGGATCAGCAGAGTCTTCTGATGAGGATGTTTTTGGTTGTAGTGAAGAGTCTTTAGAGCTTGGCAATGGCGAGTGTGTAACAGAAGGTAGGCATCATGCAGGAGACTTGTGAGGAACAATGTCCACCCATCTTACTGTTATACGGTTTGCACCATAAAAGCTCCACTAGTTACCATTCCTAGAGTTTTGTGCACCGTCGGTGACATGGCACACATGCATTGGCCAATCCTTCCCATGTTCCCTTTAATGATTATCACATGCATTCCCACTGGCCCTTTTCCCCATAAGAACTCGTACTGACTCTGAAACTTTACCGACTCTATTATTACTGGCACTGTTTTATCACGCTGAGACTTTTTTGGCACTTTCACTGGCTCTGGTACTGGTTGTACATGGAAGAGGTTTAGAATGGCTGGGTCTAAAAGTTCCTAGTCATCAGTACCCAGAAGACCAGTATCTTCTCCTTTGGAAGTCTCTTTTTCATTACAATAATATAGCTTGATCTTAGCCCATTGTAAACTCTTGGCAGTAGTAATCTAGATAAGTCCTTTAACCTTACTGTTCCATTGGATAATACCCAGTCAACTTCATATGGACTAGACCAAGCTATCTTCAAATTTGGTTTCTTAGGGACCAATTTAGATTGATAAAGCAAAACTAAATCTCCCTTCTAGAACTCCCTAACCTTGATTCTTCTATCATGCCAGTGCTTTCTCCGTTGCTAAACAATCTCTTGTTCCAGCATGGCTCGTTATTGCAACTCATCCAACTACCCTAATTCTTCCAGTCTATGTTTAAGATTATGATTAAAATCCAATCCATATTCCATCGCCATTGTGAGACCGGGAATCACGAATTCAATAGGCACTACAACTTCAGTACCATACACCATTCTGAAGGTGTCATTCTAGTGGTGACTTTGTAAGCTATTTTGTAGGCCCATAGGGTAGTCTAGAGCTTAAGATCCCACTGATGGGGTTCCTTCTAAACAATCTTGGTGATAATATTCTTGATGTTTTTGTTACTTCTCTCTGCTTGACCATTGCACCTAGGATAATAAGGAGTTGATTTCTTGTGCTTAACTGAGAGCATTTCCATCAGAATTTCCATTGTATCATTGATAAAATGTGTCCATTGATCAGACACAATCTCAATGGGACATCCATAGCGACAGATAATATTTTCTAATAGGAAGACAGCAGTGGAATTTGCAGTATTATCTGGAAGAGCCTTGGCCTCTACGCATTTAGTGACATAACAGGTAGCCATCAAAATATACCAGTTCTTCCTTGGAGTGACCTTCTTGAATGGTCCCATGAAGTCCAGACCCCATTTCATGAATACTCCCAGTGGTTACACTGGAGCCAGTGGAGTCATATCAGCTACTATTGGTCTGCCCATTCTGTGACATATATCACAAGTTTTACAAAAACTTCAGACATCTATTATCAGAGTTTGCCACCATAATCCAGCTTGCAAAATCTTCTTATAAGTAAAATCAGTGGAGAAGTGTCCTCCAAAATCCCCATCGTGTGCTTCAAAAATAACTTGCATTCTGCCTTCCATTGGCACACACCTTTGAAGAACCCCATCTACTCCCAGTCTATAGAGCAATCCTCCTATGATGGTGAGCTTCAGATAATAATCAGAGCTTTCTTCTTACTCTGAGTCCAGTTTTTTGGAAATCCTCCTTTTGAGAGGAACTGATATACACCATACCATTTTGGATCTGTATTTTCCTCAACTGTCAACTGAAACAGCTCTACATCAACTGGCTCATCCCTCAAGGATATGTCTGAGTAGCCTTTAGTACTTCTGGACAGGAAATCAGCACTACGATGAGATTTTCCGGGCTTGTGGAATATACAGAATTCAAATTCCATCAGGAACATCATCCATCAAATCAATTCTCCTTAGATAATGACTTTGTTAATAAAAAATAATAATGTCTGATGATCCACATAGAAATGAAATAGCTTGCCCAGTAAATAAAGTTGGAACTTGGTGGCACTGAAAACCATTCCTAAGGCTTCTCTCTCCATGGTAGTATATCCTTGTTTAGCTTGATTGAATCTTCAACTGGCAAAATACATTGGATAATCAATCCTCCCTTCTAGTTGAGCCAGTATTTCTCCCATTGCTAGTCCTGAAGCATCGACATGCACATGGAATATAACATCCAAATCCGATTGTTGGAGTACTAGCTTACTGATAATGGTATTTTTAAGACATTGTAAGCTCTCCTCACATCGAGCAGTCCAGATGAACTTGCTAGTTTTCTTGGTGAGTTCATATAAAGGTATGCCTTGGAAGCAAACATATGAACAAACCTTCTATAAAAATTGCTATATCCCAATTGTGCAGGGTGCCTTGGCCTGCTGGACACACTGGATTTTATCATTGGCCATCTCTATGCCATTCCTGGATACTATATGCCCCAGTAATTGTCCCTTCCAGACCAGGAAAACATATTTGAATGGATTCAGACACATCCTCTTCTCCTTACACCTCTAGAAAAGAATTTCCAAAAACAACAAATACTTCTCCTCGGTTGAGAATACAGTGAAATCACCCATAAATATGGCAAGAAACCGATGCAGGAATTCACTGAATATCTCCATCATGTGACATTGGAATGTTGCTGGAGCATTGCAAAGAAAAAATGGCATGACTAAATACATGAGTGCATCCCATTCAGTAATAAAAGTGGTTTTACTCCAATCTTTAGGAGCAATCTTTAACTGATTATAACCACTATAGCCATCCATAAAGTTATGCATCTCATGGCCTGCAATCTCATCAAGAAGCATGTTCGTAAAAGGTAATGGAAAAGGATCTTTGATGGTTTGAGCATTCAACTTTCAATAATCCACATAGACTCTAAGTTTTCCATTCTTCTTTGCTACTACCAGAATATGGAATAGCCAGTCACTACCGACAACTTCTGTGATGAATCCAGCCTTCAAAAGGTTGTCAATTTCCTCTTTAACCTTCTTAGTGTAGTTTGGATTCATTATGTACCTTTACAGCTACACTGGTCTAGCATCTGGCTTCAGAGGTATTCTGTGTTGGCAAACCTCTGGATCTACACCTTTTAAATCAGTATGTTCCTATGCAAATACATCTTTGTATTTTTGAAACATAAGTCGGGCTTTTTCTTTCATTCCTCGGTTCAGATGCTTATTTACTTTGATCAAATGAGGACTTTCCTCAGGCCCCAAATTACATTCTTCGATTTCTTGATTATCTGGAAGCAACCAATTTTGCCCACCTCCCTTCCTTTTGGTTGACTCCTCAGCATAATCCCATGATGGACGTGCTAGTTGTAAACTGTCATTCTGAACTCTAGTGACTTCTTTAGAGTGCACTACTTCAATGGCAGCGGTGTTGTTAACCCTCACGGCACACGGACACCTGATCACCTACGACGGACGTGTATTATGTATTTGGTAGAGTCAGGTACCGGGCTTGTCGGACCAATAGGGAAAGGTAGAGTGATCGCCGATGAGAGGCGCACTTTAACTTGGACATTCAAGGGATTAGTTGGTTAAGCATGGGCGCCCAAGTGTGAATGGGGTGAGCTCCTATAAAAGCCAACTAAACCTAATTTTTACTCATTCTCTCATTTGTGCAATTGAAGAGTGCTCTTGCTCCATCTCCATCTTCTTCTTCTTCTTCACCTCCTTGTGTGTGTGTGTGTGAGAGAGAGAGAGGGAGAGTGTGTGTGCGATCGAGCATTGCGAAGGCACGACGGCGGCGAAGCGGTTGAGCGCGGCACGACTGCAGCTTCTTCTTCATCGCGGCGAGGAATCCACCACGAAGGCGAGCGTAGAGCGGTGAGTGACACACCCTTTGTTTTCTTGAGCTTGCTAGTTTAGGCTTGTTGTGTGCTTGGAGCCGTTTGTGGCTCGCATACGGTGTATTGGCAAGTCCCTTGCTTCGACAGTGCGGCAAGGAGCGCACATTTTTGGCGCCGCTGCCGGGGATATGCCCTACACTAAGCTCGGTTAGCACTTTACGCTTCCTTGTGGTGCAATTTCTATCATAGGAAAGGCAGGGAAGGAGTGTGTGGAAGATTTCTGTTTTTTGCGTTTTCTGCAATTGCTGTCAAGTTTCAATTTCTGCTATTGTCTGCGTTTTTTTCAATTTCTGCAATTTCAAGTTCGGCGTTTTCAATTTTCTGCAATTTCTGCGTTTTTTCTGCATTTGCTGCAATTTCTGCGTTTTTTCTGCATTTTCTGCATTTTCTGCGTTTTTTCCTGCAATTTCTGTCAATTTGCTGCAATTTCTGCGTTTTTTCTGCATTTTCTGCGTTTTTTCCTGCAGTTTCTGTAATTTTCTGCAATTTCTGCGTTTTTTCTGCATTCTCTGCATTTCTGCGGTTTTCAATTCCTGTATTTTCTGCATCAACAAAAAAAAAAAAAAATTCGGAAATTACAAACGCGAGAGAGTGGGCAGCGAAATTTTTCGAAAATAAAAAACACGACTCTTAAAACGGACGGGTTGGTTTGTACAAAAGATAGATCGGGATCGGGATCCCAAGCCCAGGCCCAGGCCTCAGTCCTCAGTCTTATGATATATACTAGACTCACTCTTATATATATACCCTACTCCCTCAAGAGAGAATGAGAGCATGTGGGACAAGTCCTCCACTCTCCTCCTTTCTCTTCCCACTTGCACCCTTAGACTTTCTAGTTTGGGCCTAGTTCCCTACTGGAAATTGACAGTTTTAGGGATTCCGAGGGCATAGAGTGACCAAACGGAGGGCTGTAAAGCACGACACGACCCTCTGACCGATACGCTCGTTTTGAGCTATCACACGGCCCATTCCACGACACGCTCTAAAAAATCTAGCAAAAAAACAAACAAGAAACACGCTAAAAACTAGTCACAAGGCCTCCTAGAGCAGCTTTTTGACACCTTAGGGTATCAAAAACACATGCACTTACGCTCTGGGCGGGTGCTAGAACACGAGCATATTGAGGGTGCCTCTGTTCATACGGACACCCATTACCCATCCACGATAAGCTCTAGACCCTCAGCGGGGACACAAGGTAGCACCACCCAAGACCCTAAAATAGCCGCTAGTGATTCCTCCTCCGACTCAGAAATCATGGAAGCATACCCTACCCAAAACACTGAGAGAGAAGGCCATGCACCTCCCGAAGCTCCACAGCCTAGTACTAGTATGTTTAGCCGTTTCATGGAAACATTAGGTAGAGCTACTCGCTCGGAACCTGATGCAGATGAAGCACGCGAAGGGGGTGGGGAAGTGGACTCTCCTTTCACATCGCACGTGGACCCCACACCCCCAAAGAGTGTCCATGTGGATATCCTACCAACTTCTTACCAAGAAGGCCCTGTTGAGCTGCCTCCTTCAGAAGTTCCCTCTAGAGTACCGTTGGTGGCAAGTAAAACCACGGGGAGCAACATTGCTTCTACCTCACAAGAAACCGTTAACACGTCGACTCTAGAAGGATTGTTCTTTAATGATCATTGGACATACGACCTCCACACTGAGGTGTTGACGGATCTACACTCTGGCCACGCCTACCATGTAGGATGGATAGAGATTGTACAATCCACCTCTAGTGCCACGAGCATCGAAGATCAACAGAAAATGATCTGTAATGTTATCCATGGCATTATTCAATCAGAAAGGCAAAATCGAGGGGTAAATATACTCTCAACTGGCCCCATGATATTTCTGGATACGAGCAAGGCTCAACAGCCTACTCTATCACAAATGGAGACTCCTCTAATGAGCCCCATGGACCCATCTTACGTCATTTCACCTGGGGTCTCTATGCAATCTGAGCCTCCGAGCGAAAACTTTAGCTTCCCTAACTTGGCTCAACCCTCTATCAAGGAAAACACAGTGCTCACTCCAGGGATAAGTTTGACAGAGAATGTACCGATGACATCTACGGTTAGCGCAGTGCCACTACCTAGTGTCGTAGTACCTAATATGGGGCCTCGACCATATGTGCCTCTAGCCCCTTATGCACACATGGCCCCCACACCTCCAATTGTACCACTTGTTATGCTCCTCGAGTGCCGCTCCCTAGCTCTTATCCGAGTGGACCTATGCCCGGTTATGTTCCATATCCTGCATCATCCGCACATATGCCAAGACCGGTACCCGTCCCTCTCCCACATATGATTCCAAGAGTACCTCCACCGGCCCTGCCTCCTCACATAGGTGACTTGGCAGCGTTTTCTCAAACCATAGGTCGATCTATCGCGGAAAATATGCGTCATGCATCTGATAGAGAGCCTAGAAGTAAGGCAGTACAAATTGCCAAACTCACGCAAAAATTCAATGGGGACGAAGATGCTAGGAAACACATTGAAGTGTTTGAACAAGTATGTGATTCCTTAGGGGAACGCAACGAACTACATAAGTGCAATGCCTTAAGCTTGACATTAAGTGGGAAGGCTGGAGATTGGTATAGGACCCTAAGGGTGGATGAGAAAACAATCTACCCTACCCTTCGAAGGTTGTTTCTAAAGGAGTACATACGAGAAGGTGTGCTTTGGGGTGTAGCATCTCAGCTACAGAAGGCCGAACGTAAGGAAGGAGAGTCAGTAAGGGACTTCATTAGTCGTCTAAAGCACTTAAACTCTCGTTGCCCTGTAAATGAGCGCTTCAACAATAACCAACTGCTTGATCGATTCATTCGAGGGTTGAGGAATGAAGGAATCTATAATGGACTAGTGATTAGAGGTATCACAACCTGGGAAGATGTCACTGCCAATGCAATCCAATTAGAGGACAACTTGATGATAGCAGGCATGAGGGTGTCTACTGACACGAGATCCACTAGCTCACAAGCCATTGAGTATGAACCCATGACCGCAAAGCCCATTGCCAATGAGCCAAAGGTATTTGAGACATTCTTGACAGACCTCACCAAGGCAATCCAAGAGTCTCTTAAGGATAATCGACCCCCTCAAAATAGTCACATGTATCCAAGAAGGGAGCAACAATGGTGTTCCATTTGCTTAGGTCCACATAGCACTAGTGAGTGCCCTACGTTTAGAGTAAAATTTAATGGAACTTGCAACGCATGTGGTAGGTATGGTCACCAAGCTAAGGATTGTTTAATGATCAAACGTATGATGGCAAATAGACCACCTGTAGCCTGGACGGATGCGCCTCGAGCTCCTGTATTGATGCCTACTCCACCTGTTGAGCAACTACCGCAACACATGGTCCCTAGATCTCAAAATGTTGTACAAGCTACACCGCTACCACCTCCTGTGCTAGGACCGCAGCCCCCGCATCCAAGAGTCGCCCCTATGAACCAAGTGGGTTGCGAGCCATCAAATGCTTATGCAGATGGTTGTGAGGAGGAAATAGACACTAGTATTGCCTACGGACTTGATACATTGGAAGAGTGTCCTATATACTACATGGAAGATTGTTGGGGACAAGTCAAGCCGGTTTATCAAGCTGCTGCTCTCGCATCTAGAGGTCAAAATATCAACACCCAGGCTAGGAGGTCACCTCTTCAATGCTACGAGTGTGGTGGACCACATCGAGTAGCGGAGTGCCCTATTAGGCTGCAAAAGAATGCTGCACAGATGCAAGTGAATCAAGGGAGCACGTCTGCAATGCCAATACTCACATGTAATCGTTGTGGCATAGATCACTTGATTGCCCAATGCCCCTATAACCCAAATGCGCCTAAAATCACACCCCTGAATTTGGTCGAAATTGCTAGTGTGACATCGCCAATACCACCCGTCGCACCCGCTTATGCGATTACACGGTCCATGCTTCAAGGGCCAGGACATATCCTCGAAGAGAGAGATACCGCGTCAATTATCCAAGCAAAGAAAAAGAAGACACGAAGGAAGAAGTCGCAGAATACGGAAAATTCAAAGCCAAGTTCCAAAACAAACATAGGAACAGGAGATGACCCCGTGTATATGAATGACCTCGAGGATGATTCAGATTCAGTCGAGACAATGGAGACTAGAACCAATACCACAAAGGGAAAGACCGACAAAGAAAACCGTAACATGGAACCAAATGAAAACCGAATGAGAGAAAACCATAAAGAGCCTCTGAAAACACCACAAGTGTTTCCAAATCCAATCCAAGACCCCCAAGATAAACCGCAGGGGCAAAAAGGGAAAAATCGTAAAAAGAAGATTGGGACGTATCCAAACCCAGTAGATGAGATTAAGCAGGTGAAACATCTAAGAGGTTTAGTGGAGGAGACTCAAAGGAAACTAGAACCAGAACCCATGCATGTAAAAATTCATGACACAGTGTTTCCCACGCAAGTTCATCCACCCCACATGAACCATAGACCGTTAGCCATATCTAGTATCATCCAAGAAGGGAGTGAGGACAGGACATCAGAAAGTGAGCATACACCCTTCTTGTTGGAAAGGATGTTTAACGAAGGAATACCTGATCCCATTGAGGAATATGAGATTCCATCCTCACCAGTTCCTAGTCAAGGACCTACACCCTGCAAAACGCCAATGAATGTTGCCAAACTAGTGGACTTCATGTCTTCTGAGGTCCGAACCACGATCATAGCAAAGCTGTATGGAGATCCTGAGTTATTCCTTGCACTTCGAGCATTCCTTAACGGAGAGCTACGAACGGGATTACCGCAGTTTGCGCAACCAAATAGGCCTGACTCGATTATGATTGATGAGGAAAATCATGTGCAATCACTTGACTTAGATGGACACGAGTCTGTGATCGAGGTACCCATTAACGAATTAGGGCAGTATTTTGAAGGCGACGAGTCTAATGCGACCCTACCCATCACTACCAAGGGATTAACTATAAAGGGAATTCTTGATGGTGGTGCGGGAGTTAGCATCGTTACAAAAGATTGTTGGGAATCCATGGGAAAACCCCGCCTCAGTGTTACTAACATTGTGGTAAAGATGGCAAATGGTACCATAGCCAAACCTATGGGGATGCTCAAGGATCTTAAGATCAAGTTCTAGGATACAAGGTGCGACATACGTTCATTGTAATGGATTTCTCTAAACACCTTATGTCATATGAAATGATTTTAGGACGACCATTCATGAGGGAAGCACAAATGGTTCACGATTGGTCTAAAAATCATGTCTATTTGCAATTCCAAGACTCTGTCCTTAGAGTGGATTTGGTGACTGGTAAGGTACACCCCTTAGGGAGTAAAACCATTATTGATCATCGCTCTGACACCACAGTTCACTCGGCCCCACTACAATATTGTTACACTTGTAAGAAGGATACAGACATTGGCCAAGATTCTCCTTATATGGATATCCTACCTGGGATGACTGAGTCGGACAATGTGGATTGGGTACACCTAGCTGCAACCATAGATACCTGGGGAAATAGAGGAACCACTTGGGTCACACCAGAGGGGGAAGAGGTACCACAAATTGCACCTCTGAACATGATAAGTGCCATACATGCATCTTCTAAGGGCAAGGCAATTGTGGACCAATCTGACAGTGACACTGATAGCTCAATAGAAGACTTTGACCAACACGACTTGGACACTTACTCCCAGAGTGAAACGGATTCTGAATCTCATTAATTAGAGAGTGGAGCAAGTTCACAGTCAAAACATTCGGAAGGATCGAGCACATCAACCGATGATAGCTCCTCTGAGAGTGAAGAGGACACCAACGAGGACTCCTTTAGTGAGCCAGATCTAAATGCAAATCAAAAACAGGTCTCAAATAAGAAAAAGAAAAACCTCAAGAGGCGTCGATATCGAGCCAATGTACGTGCTAGGATAAACAAGAAGAGATCCTCAGCAGAATGGCTCAGTTATATAGGAGCATGTGATGCTCATCGAAAATTGGTAGACAATTGGGGTGAATATCTCCAAAATGTTATGTGGTGTAGACCACGACCCCATGACATAGCCCAATTAGAGATCATAGACAAGCCAAAGTTGAGCCGCACTGCAAGGAGGCGTCAAAACCAAGAGTTAGCTCAACAACACAAGAAAGCAGAAATGGAAGCACAAACCAACGCACAACCCGAATCCACAGACTTGCATCCTGCACCAGAACATTTCAAATCTTACACCACAGGGGAAGCAAAGGTTGTGTACACAAAAGCCCAAAGAATACCTATCGATGGGAATAATGGAATCTATGATGGTCCGGCAATAGTTAAAGAAATAGAATTAGCTGACCCCGGTGAAGAATCAAAACCTGTTTTTATTGCCCAAGACCTCACAGAAGTTGAAGAGGCGGTCCTCAAAGAGCTTCTCAAGGAATTCAAGGACGTATTCGCTTGGACATACCATGATATGAAAGGTGTTCCGCCTTCTGTGGTCCAACATACAATCCCTATGATTAGCACTGCGAAGCCCGTACAACAAAGACCCTACCCGATGAATCCTAAGTACGCAAAGATCATTCAAGAAGAACTAGAAAAGCTTATCAAATGTGGGTTCATATATCCTATTGAACACTCTGAATGGGTGTCGCCAATAGTTATCGTGCCAAAAAAGAATGGGAAACTCAGGGTGTGCGTGGACCTCAAAAAAGTTAATGCAGCTACTAGAAGAGACCATTACCCCCTACCATATTCCGAACATGTACTCGAAAGAGTTGCAGGCAAGGAAGCTTATAGCTTTCTAGATGGGTACTCAGGCTACAACCAAATCACGATAGCGCTAGAGGACCAAGCTAAAACTGCCTTCATCACAGAATTTGGCGTGTTTGCATTTCGTGTGATGGCTTTTGGCTTAACAAATGCCCCTACTACATTCCAACGATTAATAAACACTGCTTTTAAAGAATATTTGAGAGAGTTTTGTGAAGCTTTCTTAGACGACCTTTGTGTTTACTCTTCTTGGAAAGAACATCTATCATGTTTGCGGAAGGTGTTTGAAAAATGTAGGTTATATCGTATCTCATTGAACCCGTTCAAATGCCAATTTTGGGTCAAGCATGGAGTTATTTTAGGGCATATAGTATCCAAGAATGGTATCTCAACCGATGAGAGCAAAATTAAAGTGATTCTAGAGTTACCACCACCAACCAATTACAAGGGAGTTCAAAGGTTCATGGGACACGTGGGTTATTATCGACGGTTTATTTTATTTTTCGCTGAGATAGCACGTCCTTTGTACAAGCTTCTCATTGAATTTAAATGGACTGAAGAGTGTGACCAGGCCTATGAACAATTGAAGAAAACACTAGCAAGTGCTCCAATTTTAAGGACACCTAACTGGGATGTCATTTTCCATGTGCATATTGATGCATCAAACTTTGCTATTGGGTGTGTTCTCACTCAACCAGGAGAACATAAATTGGACTATCCCATTAGCTTTGCAAGCCGTCAATTGAACGATGCTGAAAGGAACTACACCACTACAGAGCGAGAAGGTTTGGCAATGGTTTATGCAGTAAAGAAATTTCGCTACTACCTTCTGGCAAACAAGTTTGTATTTTATGTGGATCATCAAGCGTTGCTGTATCTGGTAAACAAGCCATGCTCCACAGGAAGAATCACACGATGGTTGTTAATTCTTCTTGAGTTTGATTTCACGATTGTAGTGAGACCCGGTAAAAGGCACGTCATGGCTGATCATTTGTCTCGCATACCCAATGGTGAAGCCCCTACAGGAGTTGATGATGAATTACCCGATACTTCCCTATTCATAGTTGAGACTATGCCTGAATGGAGTGAGAACATTGTTAACTTTTTAGTTAATGGTTTTCCACCCAAGGAAATTCGTAAAGATATCGCTCGAAGGCTAGTAAAAGAATGTGAACCCTATTGTTTGATTGCCGGAACCCTGTATAGATTAGGCAAGGATGATATTCTTAGGCGTTGTGCCCGCGAGGATGAATATTTGTATATCTTGCAAGAAGCACATATGGGCATAGCAGGAGGACATTTTTCAGGGGACCTGACTGCTAGAAAGGTGCTGCAATCAGGCTATTGGTGGCCAACTTTATTTAAGGATGCATCACTTTTTACAAAAGGGTGTGATGAGTGCCAACGTTACAAGACCACACAGCGCAAGGACAGAATGCCCTTACATCCTATTAAAGTAACCCAACCATTTGAAAAATGGGGCTTAGACTTTGTAGGTCCAATTAGTCCCGCAGCTCGCAACACTCAATCTCGATATATTCTAGTTGCTACGGACTATGTAACAAAGTGGGCTGAAGCTAAGGCTTCACAAAAAGCTGACGCGAGAACAACAGCTAAGTTTCTTTTTGAGAACATTATCACAAGATTTGGTTGCCCTTTTGAAATTGTTAGTGATAATGGTACCCATTTTATAAATGAGGTAATAAGAGAGCTTACCACGACCTTTATGATATCCCACCATAAGTCTACACCTTATTACCCGCAAGCTAATGGACAAGCCGAGAGCACCAACAAGACTCTAATCTCTATTTTAACCAAGACGGTAGAAGCTCATCGCACTGATTGGGATTTGAAGTTGACATCTGCTCTATGGGCTTATCGTACTGCTTATAAAGTGGCTATTAATTGTACGCCATTCAAAATGGTATACGGCCAAGAAGCGGTTATGCCTTGGGAGTTTGTCATTCTTAGTCTTAGGGTAGCTTCGCAAGAAGGATGGAATGGTAACCCCTTAACTGAGCGTTTGTTTATCTTAGAAAAACTAGACGAAGAGAGACAGTTGGCTGTGCAAAATGCTCTTGTGGAAAAGGATAGGAGAAAGAAGTGGTTTGATCGCCATGTGAAGGACAAGGATATCAAAGTTGGTGATAAAGTCCTTATGTATGGAGTACGTAAAGAGAAGAAAAAGTTGAAATATGCTGGTAAAGGACCATATAGAGTATGTGAAATTACCCCACAAGGTACCCTTCGTGTGGAAACTCTTGATGGAGTTGAAACCATTGGATTCCTCAATGGGAGTAAATTCAAAAGATATTATGATCCTTTAAGCCAAGAAGAACTACGGGCCATTCATCAAAAGAAGGCCGCCAAAGCACAAACCGAGTTAAACAAGATACAAGCTCAAGCTGAGGCTAAGGAGCGACAACAACGTATAAGACAAAAACGAGAGGCTAACCTTGGGGTCACAAATGCATTCCACGTGGAAATCGAAGAGGATGGGTTGGACTCTGACACACCTCTACGATACCCCATTGAGTTAAATAGTGCCTATGGAAAAGTGCTATATAACGCCTTATTGGACACGGGTGCTAAATACAATCTGCTATCCTATGGGGTGTGGTGTCAGTTAGGGAAGCCACCTCTATCTGAGAGTATTATCCAAGTCAAGGGTGTCAACAAGAAAAAAACTGCGGTTTTTGGAATCTGGCACACTTCTGTCAGTTATGACAATGGGGTGGTAGCTCAAGACTTTTTGGTCATGCCTACTGGAACTATGGAGGGTAATATAAACCTAGGCCGCACGTGGATGATAGCCACCAAATGCACTATTGATTGGGGGACTGGGGGTGTTACAACGCAAAAACCAACTCTTAGCCCTACCACTCAAACCATAGTCCCTGAGATATTGCCCAAGGAAATAAAACCCAAGACATTGCATGTCCAGGAGGTTGAACCATACGTCCCCATAGCCCAACTCTCTAGAGCTTCAACTAATGTAGTTGAAAGAAAGCTTGAGACACACAAGAACCATCCTAATATAACAGAGAAAACATACAAGTGGGTCCCTAAAACCTCTGTAGTGAGCATGGTTGATGCAAAAAAACGGAAACCTAGTAAGAACCGTACCACTCACTCCAAGAAATGTAAAGAAACGCTGCGTTGGATTCCTAAACGACTATTGGAAGCCCAAGGATACTATGAAGGAAATGATCAAATCTGGGTGCCCAAACGTAAAGTGTACTCTTACCTGTCACCTGGCCCATGTAAACCCAATCCTGTGGCTCCAAAACAAATTGAAAATCGCGGAAAGGAAAAAATCATGGAATGTTACACACCCGTTCTAGAGCTAGTTTGGGTACCAAAGAAAGAACGATTTGTTCCACCTAGCTCAGGAACAGGGAAATCAAATGACGCTTCTTGCTCTTCATGTAGTTCCTATATGCAAATAGAAGCTTCGACACAACCTCCACCTACCACTGTACATATCCATCCAAGCACGAAAGAGTTTGCACCTTCCGGGGTAAGTTCACCACCTACAACAACGTTGCAAATAAAATCCTGGGAGAGTACCTTACCACCCTTACAACTTGACGAGGCACCTAGGGTAATAGAAAACTACTGGCAAAAATCCTCACCTATTACCAACTGGAACAATTGGTTTCACAGGGTGACAAGCTCATTTCAAACGGTATGATCTACCCAAGGAAGGGGGGAGTGTTTGTGGACATCCATCATTCACTTGCTTCCCTCTCAACCTTTTTCCCTGACCTCTTAATCTCCGATCTTAGGGAATGTATATATATAGCCTTATACTCACAAAAAAACAAAAATAGTAAAGAGCAAGAGCGCCTAGCAATGAGAGAGCACCCTATCAGATCTTACATATAAGTCCAAATTCACCGTGTCAAGTCAAGCAACACACAAAAACAACTCTTATGTTTTAAAGGCCTAACCAAATCTATCTGTCTTGTCAGAAATGGCTACTTCACCAGAGGCATGCACTTCTATTTTTGATGAAAGGTACCCCTTGTCTTTTCAACAAGTATTCTACGTATGCTACCCTATACTTTCTTGCGAATGGGATTTGATAGAGAGCCTTGCATGTGAGAGAAATTTTGAGGAGTTAGAATGGCTGATACGTCTATGGCTAACTAGTGATCCCTACCCAGTGGCGAATGTGTCTCCAATGGCACATGCTTATTCTTTTGCACAAGATGAGTATCCACGCATCACGAGGTTCTTGATTAGCATGCTTGCACAAGAGGATGATGAAGAGGAACTAATAGAGACCGAGGAAGACTATGGCCTCACGGACAACGATTTTATTTATCTAGATGATGAGGATAGAGGCCTAGCCTTAGGGTGGCCACCCGGTTTATATAATATCCTCTTTCCTTGATTCTAAAAGGGGTGACAGATAGGTAGGTTAGGGGTCTAGATTGTGTTTTGAGTTTGTTTTTTAGGAGTTTTAATTTTTCCCACTGATGTGCCTCCTAGAGGTATTGTTTGTGTTTCATAGTGTGTACAGGAGCGTGTTGCTATTGATAGGATTTGGATCTTCATGGAACCTTCAAATCAAGCGCGACCATCAACACAAACAGGTGTTTCTTGTCCATTAGCATTGCCCTTATCTTTTTTGCATCCATGTTTGTCTGCTTTGATTGTGATTGGTAGCATAATATTCAGCGCATTGGCTTAGTAACCAACATTTAATTCAATGTAATCTTTTGTCATAATCACTTGTTTAGGTGTAAAAATCAAGCAGTCCGACTAAGCTAGTTTGACCAAGTTAGGTGTTAGAAATCTTCTCTTAATACCATGGGGAATGCCTTCCTAATAAGCAATGGTTACTTAGGTTCTTAATCCGATTTAGGCAGCATTGTATGAAATGTACTAGGGCTTTCTAGTGGGCTTAACCCTATTGACCTTTAGCTTAAGTATTATAAAGGGAGTTTACTAATGTGATGAGCCTGGGGAGGGTAACAGTGTTATATGACCCCCCAAAGTTACAAAATTAAAATGATGAAAATGAACAAACAAAAAATCAAAGTGCCACAATGTAAAATTTTAAGCTGGAAGAGAAATCTCAGCTTGATTTGGTACTTCACTCACATGTATTGCCTATGGTACTAGAGCCCTAGAGGTTCCCAGTGTGGGCGCTTTTCCTTGAAAAGCAAAAAACCCAAGGCATACAAAATAAGCACACACATCATAATTGAATCAATGTGAAAAGACTTTGGGGGGTCAAAGAAAAAGTAATCAGTCAGGCGATGATTTCATGAGAAATTCCTTTTATGGTAGCTTAACTACAAGGTTTTCTAGATATAGCCTCTAGTCAGCCCTTGAACATGAATACTTGGCTCTCGCGATTAAACAACTTAATTGACCACAGAAAATTAAGAAGCTTACCCATGGTATTAATATTCGATCTCTAGTGCTTTTCGACCGTCAAATTAGCGACCCCAGACTTGTTTAATTTTTTGCCTTTACATCAGTTTATGCATTTGATTACATTGCAATTTAATGTTCATTGCTAACAAATTGTTTGAAATTCTTTTACCAATCAATGTGTCTACCTAAAACTGCATATGCTTTTTAAGAGAATGCAATTACTGTGCCAATGTTGTTTGATTTTGCAGTGACTGAAGAAGGCTAAGGACATTCATCTCAAATGCTCTTCCACCTCGACGAACCAGCTTCAACTCAATAGCTTCCGAGGACGGAATCTACATCAGGAAGGGGGGCATGTTAACCCTCACGGCACACGGACACCTGATCACCTACGACGGACGTGTATTATGTATTTGGTAGAGTCAGGTACCGGGCTTGTCGGACCAATAGGGAAAGGTAGAGTGATCGCCGATGAGAGGCGCACTTTAACTTGGACATTCAAGGGATTAGTTGGTTAAGCATGGGCGCCCAAGTGTGAATGGGGTGAGCTCCTATAAAAGCCAACTAAACCTAATTTTTACTCATTCTCTCATTTGTGCAATTGAAGAGTGCTCTTGCTCCATCTCCATCTTCTTCTTCTTCTTCACCTCCTTGTGTGTGTGTGTGTGTGAGAGAGAGAGGGAGAGTGTGTGTGCGATCGAGCATTGCGAAGACACGACGGCGGCGAAGCGGTTGAGCGCGGCACGACTGCAGCTTCTTCTTCATCGCGGCGAGGAATCCACCACGAAGGCGAGCGTAGAGCGGTGAGTGACACACCCTTTGTTTTCTTGAGCTTGCTAGTTTAGGCTTGTTGTGTGCTTGGAGCCGTTTGTGGCTCGCATACGGTGTATTGGCAAGTCCCTTGCTTCGACAGTGTGGCAAGGAGCGCACATACCAAATACATAATACGCGTCCATTGTAGGTGATAGGGTGTCCGTGTGCCGTGAGGGTTAACAGGTGTACTGGAATCTGAGCATTCTTCTTTGAAGTCAACTGGTTTCTCTGGCCATCCATTTAATTGAACTGGTCATTCTCCAGGATTCAGTTCAGTGAACTGGTTTGGAAATTGCTTCCACTGCTTTTTATCTTGATCTTTGTTGAATAATATTGCATTTAAGTCTATCTCGACCAATGGAAAAATATTCATTGCTGCTAGCATCCTCTCAATCTTCTTTACCCCATATTTCTCGCAAAGGTCTTCTGGTCATAGTGCCTTCTTCCAGCTTCCGCTATTATTTATCTGGATCTCAATTCTCCTACCAGTGCCCTGTCTTGTCAGAGTCTGATTGGCATAGTCATGAATAGCCTGTGTTGTCCGCCGCAGCCATGGGTGTCCCAGTAGCATCCCATATGCTCCTTGCACATCCAATACCAAAAAGCTGGTTTTAAAATTTTCTTTTGCCACTCTTATTTGCATATTTTCGATCACACTAGTTGCCTGAACAACCCTATGATCGACCATTTGAACCTTAAAGCGTGCTGGTGTTAGCAGCGGCTAACACAAGCTACACCGAATATGCATCAAGCGGGAGATATGCTATGGTTGTGCATAATATTTCCAACTCACTTTGTATAAGTCTCGGTCTCATTGGGAGTTCCAAAGTTGTATATGCTAGTTAGAAGGCTCAAGCTTAAACCCATAGTAGAAGGGATTGTGGTGAAAGCCTTTAAAAGGAAGCCTTTATGCAAGGAGGCTTCATTCTTGAGGATCCACTTTTGAGAGCTCTCTCTCTCTTGAGTGTTCACTCTATGGCCTAGCCTTGAGCTTAATGTCTATGATTAAGAGGCTAGTGCTAATCCATTGTAATTAGAGTAAGTTCTTCTTGATTAATCTAATTCCTATTTTCTCATTAGTCTACTTCTTCTCTACATTTCATTATGTCATGAAGTAGTATTACACTCTCATAATTCTAGACTTGAGAGAGGTATATACTTCTTGCTATTAACCACTCCTATTCTTCTATAAGCATTCGATTTGTGATATTTAGCATCACTAATTAGGTTGATTAAGTTGGGTCTTAATCTTGTAATTAATTTGTGTGCTCTATTGTTTGCTTGTGTGTAGATAGGTTTTATGAAACTCTAGCACCATTCACCTCGTGTATGTAGCTATTGATGAACCATGATTGACATGTGGTGATTGGAGAGGCCAACACCAATGTAATTAGTGTGTGCTTATCATTAGTGTGCTTGGGGTTTCTAGTCTATGGTAAGTGGGACTTCGGTGGGCTTGATGTGTGTAGAAGTTGATTGATTAGTGATTAGAGTATGTTTAGATTTAGTCTTACCATGGCTAATCTCTACTTGCATTGGAGAGGTGTTCATCCGATGTTCATGCTTCCATGCCCTAGCCGGATTACCGATCCACGAATTTGATAATTTTGTGTGGGTTGCGAATGGGTCGTTGCTACAACGCCGTCCAACATTTGGCGCCATTGTCGGGCATCGATAACCTAAGCGAGTGAGTTTAGAAAGTTTAGAATAGAGTAATTTCATTACTAGTTTCATTGGTTTTTGAGTGTGTGTAACTCAATTTTGGTTTGAGTTGATGATGTTGTGCATAAATCAAAGCTAATTGTTGAGTTATGATTATCGCAAACCTCCAGTTCCACCCCCAATTTCACTAATTTCTATTAACCCTTACTAATTTCGCTTCATTTCCATGCTAATTGTACTAAATTCATGCTAATTTCTACTAATTTTGACTAACTTTGCTAATCCAACCGCTAACAATGGAAGTGTAATGTATGATTTATGCCCTTTAAAGAGGTGGAATCATCACTCTAATCAAGTTAATTTTGCTAATTTATGCCTAATTTGATGATTTGATGTTTGATTTTTGGCCTACAATGGTCAATTTTGGAGCCGATTTGATGGTGCACACACTTGTGTGTACAATGATGTGTCTTTGCATGGAGCAAAGGAATAGTTTGGAGTGTGATTACGATGTAAGTGCATTCACTTTCTCATGTCAATTCTTGATTGATTAATGTGATTCAATATATGCTAATTATTTGCTAAAATTAGATGTGTAATTCAATTGACCTACACTTTGCACCTAATTTAATTCACTTGGAATGGAATTGATGGTCAAATTTTGACTAATTAACTTTGTGTGTATCAAGATAATGCTTAATTCTCATCAAGAATTCATGTGTGTGTATAAAAATCATTGTGTGTGTAATGCACCAAAGAGGGAAAGAAAAACTGTGAAAAAATTCAAGTGTGTGTGCACATAATCTTGAGTGTGTGCATGCATACAAATTGATAAAATTAATGATACATGAGTATGAAATCATGTAATTGATGTGTATGCTAAGTTAATTCAACCATTGGATAAGGCTAATTGCCAAAAAAAATTGAGCAAAGATTGAGTGTGTGTGTTTATCCAAGACCACTTGGTTTTCTATGATTGATGGTCAATTAGGGCACCTAAATGATTTTTCATTGTGCAATGTTCATAAAAGGTATGTGCAATCATTAAGTGTAAGCTTAAATGCATTGCCAATTGAGCCAAATTTGAACTTTTGTGCTTAATTTTTTAGTGTGTGCATTGCTTGATTGGGTCAAAATAGTGTTATTTTTTGAGAAATTAAGCATGCATGCATTCACTTATGCTTGATTGAGCTTGCAATTTGAGCATTAGAATGTAAAATTGATAGAACAGTTGCATAAAATTTTGGCCTAAATTTGTGTGCGTGTGCCAATCAATGGCATGTGCAATCCGGTGCTTGAATGAATAATTGGTATTTTTTTATCAATTATGATGATTAATTTGGCCGAATAGTTGATGTGAGTGTCACAATTGTCTTTGAAACTTGCCATAGATCAATCCATTGGTGCTCAATTGTGTAGAATTTTAGTGCATTACCATGCTAATGATGAATCAATTTGTTGAACATGGAAAAAATACACTAATGTGTGTGCCTATGCAATGGTGCTTGATATCCAATTTGGAATGAATGATTGGTGTTGATCACTAGTCATAATGATTAAAAACCTAAAAATTTGGTGTGGATGTGATTGATTGACTTGGAATTATTCAATTGACACTCAATTGAAAATGATTTATGTGCATTACCATTATGATGAGTGTGCCAATTTCATCGGAGAAGGTAAAGATTTCAATGAGTTGTGCATGTGCCAATGCCATACAAACCAAATGACAAATCCTATTGGCTTTGAATGATTGACATCTTCAATATGAGCAATTCAATTTACTATGCTTGATGGTTTGATTAATAAATGGAAGGATTAGTGTAATTACGTTTGAGTTTTTGTGGCCCCAATAGAGTAAAAATGGTATATCAAATTGAATGAGAACTTGGGTATGTTGCATTCTTCATGATTCCCACGTGCATCCAAATAAACATGCTAAAATTGGATCAAGAATCGTAAAAGATTATGAAAAGAAATTATGCATAGGTTTTGGATTATATAAATGTGTATTATGTGCACTATCAAGGGAGGATTTTTGAAGTTCAATTGTTGATTCATGGATTTTCAAAACAAAAAAAAAGGGAGCATTTCATTGAATGTAGCATGAGAAGAGAATTTGGACGTGAGTTTGCAAGGATAAATGCATTAAACTTCATATGTGAGAGTATAGTAGTGAACGAATGGGTGAAATTGAAACTATTGAAACTTTCATTGATTTTGATGAATGACAAAATTAAACATGGCCAATTAATATAATGGGAATGCTCTTGGCTCCCTCATTATGTCGCTCTTGATGCAAGTTAAAATACACACATACATAACCTCACTCGCATTCCCTCCCTCATGCCAATCTCAGCCAGTCTCACCCTTACAATCTTGTCATCATCCACGTGGGAACAAGGCCCCAAAGCCCACACACTCACAAAAGGCCCGATTCTGGCTCCCAGCTGGCTCGCCACTTTTATCGCTAGCAAAATGACACTCACACACACACCCTTCAAATCGTCTACGTGCGACCCTCCTCACTCCTGAGTTCTAAGCCACTTGCCTCGCCATCTTGGGCCCAACCACAATAAAACGTCAAACCAGGCATCACTAGTGTAATTTGTAATCGAGCTCACCAAATCAGCAAACGGCGGTAATTGAGCTAGCTATGGTCAAGTCTCCTCCACGTCGAGTCTCCTCCAAGCGCGTGCCTTGCTACTGCCCTAACCTGGCTCGCACCCCATAAAACACACACACCCCGGCTTCCGCTGCCTGAGTCAGACTCTCTCTCTTTCTTGTGCCGACCCCACAACTGCCTGAAATCAGCAACCCATGCCCCTATCCACTTTATTGCCATGCTCCCAGTCTTGTGTCGGCTACCAAACTGCCTGGCTTGGCGCATCAAGCAACACACACTTCCCCACTTGCGGTATTGTAGTAATTCAACTTACCATTATCACCACACACACCCACATGCGTCCCTGGTCGTCAGACCCCACACACACTCACTCGTGTTGACATTGCACCTCTATTGTTGATTCCTGCAGCTGCAGCGTGCGAGTTGCCTTCAAGGCACATGCTCATGCACCCCATACACGAGCCGTTTTTATCACCCACGGGTCACACACTGCTTTTGTTGCAAGATCAAAGATAACTCTCACTCACACACACTGTGAATGCGGGATCTCTTCACGGCGCTGCTAACAAATGCATCCACATCGTGCCTCTGACACGTCCCACTGGCACATGCGAACAGTAGCCCGCCATCATTAGAAGACAAAAAAAATTTGTAATATTAGAAAAAAGAAAAGGAAAAAAAAGGGGGGGAGACTTTGAGGCTTGTTCCCACCCATTCCCTTGCCAAACAATGGAAGTGCTCAAAATAAAAATCCAATCGATCGTTTTTTTGTGATGAAAGACACTAGTTGTCTGTCTATAGCTACATAAGAGCATGGGATCATAAACTTTGTGCATCCACTGTCAATCAAAATGAATTCTTTTGAATAGATTGCATTAAAACCTTGAAACTTATGCAATTATAGTGCTTGGATTGAGGAAGAATTTTTATCCTTGCACTAATGATGGAGTTTTCGTTGGACAAAAATCCAACATTGAGTTTTTTATTGGTGAAATGAGTTCAAAAGTCACTCTCTCTCTCTCTCTCTCTCTCTCTCTCTCTCTCTCTCTCTCTCTCTCTCTCTCATGCTTTGTATGTCATAATTGTTGTATGAGAGCTAGGATGTGGACATGGGTAGTGTTTGTGATGATTGTATATGGAATTCCATGCATAAATGATCTTCAACGCACAATTTTTTTGGTATGAGCATTCTTCTAGTTCTTTGTTTGATTGAAGTTCTCATTGCACTAAATGGCAAGCTCTTTTTGAAATGCATGTGAATTTCATGTGAGAGTAACATTGTGGATCACGAGTGGTGCTTTATGCTTGAGCTTGGCATTGCTTGATACATTTTCAGTGCTTGAATTGAATGTAAAAAATCATTACATAGCACTAAAATTTGAGCTTCTTGAATGATCAAGAGAGAGAAGTAAAATTTTGGGCTTGTGATTGAACATGCTTTTAGTGCTTTTTTGAATGACCAAATATTTAAAAGCACTAACAATTGAGCTTCATTTTGAAGAGTCGTGGCAAAATGGGATTCCATTGCAAATACGGGATGTTGCCATTGCAATGTATTGCAAAATGTGGCTATTTAGAGCCATTCCATTTCTTGGGATTAAAAGTTGTATATATGCTAGCTCATAGCTTGGTTTAAAGTGAATTTTTTTCCATCTGAGCTAGTGTTTACCCAACTTTTATGAGAGCTTTCAAGTACAACATTTGGCTAATGGGAGCCATTCATTTTCATTTCAACAAGTTGCAGTCATCTCTAGCTCATAGGTTGCTCTAAAAATTGTAAAATTTCATGTGAGCTAGTTGTTAGCCAACTTTTTGAAAAGATTTAAATTGTAAATTTTGGCTATTGAGAGCCGCTTCACTTCATCAAAGTTGCATTATTTTTCAATTCTTGGCTTGTTTTTTATTCCATATTTCATTGAGCTAGAAATTAATCAACTTTGAATCGTGCATGACAGGTGATAAAAATTATAAAATTTGCTTATGTAGAAGCATTTTATCTCTCATTGTTGAAGTGTATGTATAAATTTGCTACTAAAAAGCATCATGTGCATAACCAAAGGCACTTTTTTCCCTTGGGGTTTTTTCCTTTGGCAAATTCGGGTATGCAAGACCCTAGCTTTAGGTTTTCATTTTTTGTGAGCTTTTTCTTTCAATAAATAGCCTTTGGAGCTTGTGTTTATGTTGGAATTAGGGTTGCAGAGAAATGCACACAACTTGGAGAAGACGAAGGAAGCTCAAGGCACACAATAGAGAGTGTGTTACTTAGTGTGCAATGAAAGATAGATAGCCCTAGAGTGATGGGCGTATATACAATGCTCGGGGGAAAAAACCTCCTAAAGAGAGAAAAAATGCCCGGTGGTCGTAGTGTGTTCACACACATCACTACCACATGTATATGGTAACAAATCCCCCCTGGAGTAAGCCAAGCTGATCTCTCCTGCTGAGAGCCTCTCCCTGACATACTGGTAATGCACCTCAATGTTCTTTGTGCGAGCATGAAAACTGGGTTCCTCGCAACAACTGCCAATGCACTCTGACTGTCAGTGTAGATAGTGTTGGCAGTGTCCTGTCCAACACCCAAATCAACCATAAGGCGTCTGAGCCATACACACTCAACCGTAGCTATGAAAACTGCCCTGTACTCAGCCTCACAACTCAAAGTGGCCACAGTAGGTTGCTTCTTGCTCAACCATGATATACATGAACTGCCAAACATGAAACAAAAACCACTTGTGGACACTTATGTGTCAAAACAACCAGCCCAATCTGAGTCTGAAAAAGCATGTAAGTCTGGCGGCAATGATCCCCCCTTGGGATAAAACAAGGCAAGATGTAAAGTGCCACTAAGGTACTAGAAAATCCTCTTGACAACCTGCCAATGCTTACACCCTGGGCTATGCATAAATTTGATGACCTGTGAGACTGCAAACTGAATATCCAGCCTCGTGTTGCATACATAAATGAGGCAGCCAATAGCAGTTTGATAAAAAGTGACCTCAGCAGGATCGCCAACATCATGTAGAATCAACTTCAAACCCGTTTCCATGGGAGTGGCAATAGGTTTCCAATCCTCAAGTCCAAACCTACATAGCAATGTCTCTATGTAACTTTTCTGACACAAGGCAATATCACCATCACACTGCTTAAACTGTATACCCAAGTAATGATGCAACAGTCCCAAATCCTTCATTTTGAAAGTAGCATTCAAATCAGCCTTAAATTCAGCAATATGTCTCTCATTTGGTCCAGTGATCAGTAAATCATCAACAGAAAGAACCACAATGAGAAGTACATCACTCTCACGCTTTACATACTATGTGCTTTCTGTTGGACTATTACGAAAGCCTCGTTTGACCAAATGAGTGTCAGCTTTCTCATACCAAGCACGAGGAGATTGCTTCAACCCATACAAAGCCTTCTTACATATGCACACTTTGTCTCTTGTCCTTTTATGACAAAACCGTAAGGCTTTGTTACATAAACTTCCTCAAATATGTCACCATTCAAGAAAGCAGTAACAATGTCTGATTGATGTACATCCCAACCAAAATGAGATGCCAATGCACATAGAAAACTCACAGTAGTCATACGAGAAGTGGGAGCAAAAGTCTCTTCTTAATCTATGCCTTTTTGTTGTGCATAACCCTTTGCAACAAGCCGAGCCTTATGACAATCGATCTCACCATCCGGCTTGCGTTTCAACTTGTAAACCCACTTCGTACCAATGGCCTTTTTGCCAGCATAGCAGGCAAATCACATAAAGTCCATGTGTCATTTTCTATAAGTGCATCATATTCTGATTGCATGGCAACCATCCAATTTTCTGAATTATGTGATTCATCAAAAGATAGAGGCTCCTCAACATCATGTAAGCTAGACACAGCCAAAGCATAACAATCTGATGCATAAGATGCATGGTGAGAGCCTGAAAGAGTACGACTAGACAAAGGTGCATCCAGTTTACTGTCATGCAAACTGTGCACCAACCATTTTGGCATACCTCTAGCCTACTCATTTTCAGTCCTTTCGTCTCATCAAGTACATCATGTACATTTACATCAGTAATAGGCTAATCTGTAACATTTTCAAAACCCCCATAGGCTGTACATTTTCCTCGTTGGAACTTACATTTGTATTTCCATAACTGAAAAGAGGCAAAAAAGTGTCATTAATGTCCTGTGAGATTACATTATTGTCTCTGGTACATGACAGCAAGGGCTGAACAGAATCTTCCACAAACACTACAGCTCGTGAAACCAGAATACATTTTGTTTGTGGATGATACAACTTGTAACCTTTGCTTTCAGCACTATTACCAACAAAAATACATTTGACAGCCTTATCATCCAATTTCTTGCGCTATGTTTGTGGCACCAAAGCATATGCCAAACAGCCAAAAACACGCATGTGCTCAATAGAAGGCTTTCTATCATGCCATGCTTCATATGGAGTAATAGACTGCAAAGCTTTCGTAGGACATCTGTTTTGTACATAAGTGGCACACATGATGGCCTCAAGCCAAAAAGAATGCGGCAAAGCTTGACTTTTTATCATACATCGTCCCATTTTCGTAAGTGACCTGTTTTTCTCTCTCAGCAACACCATTTTGCTGAGGTGTATAAGGCATTGTACATTGGTGTTTTATCCCACAACTAGCCAGAAATGCATTGAATTCATGAGACATATACTCCCCCCCCCTCGATCAGAACGGAGGGTGCCCATAATACATTTCAGGACATTTTCAGCCATAGCCAGAAATTGTTTGAAGCACATAAAAACTTCGTACTTCGCTTTAAGCGGAAATACCCATGCATGCCTGGAGTAATCATCAATGAAAGTCATGAAGTAAAGGTAATTGCCCAAGGACGGAGTTTGCATGGGCCCACAAACATCACTCTGCACAAGCTGCAACCTGCATGTAGCCCAAACTAAACCATCCTTTGGAAACTTAGAATGCTGCATCTTACCCAAAATACAGCCTTCAAAAACATGTTTGACAAGTGCTTCAAGAAGCGGCAAAGAAGCAACCATATCAAATTTCTGCAAATGTAGCAAACTGGCAAACTTCAAATGACCAAAACGTGCATGCCAAAGTTTTGCCTCTGAAATAGCCCTTGGATCTGCAACAGCATTTGTAAAATTTTTTCCACACCTTGTTATAAAAAGTGAGCTTATACAACCCACGGCACAAAAGGCCAGATGCAACAATTTCATCACCAAAACTGAGATCATTTACTGTACATTTGTCATCCACAAATTTGACTACAAGTCCAAGTCTAGCAAGTGCGGATACAGATAAGAGATTCTTCTTGATCTCAGGCACATAAAGTGCATCAACAAGTGTGAAAGAACTGCCATTATCAGCAATAAGCATAATCTTTCCAACTCCCTGAACTGGATAAGAGGCATTGTTGGCACAAGTGACAGAATTCCCATGAGGGACAGACTCGAGAGAGGTAAACAATCATGATGTGAGGTAATGTGCTTTGTAGCACCACTATCAAAATACCACACATATGCATCTGCAGCAACTGACAAGCATGCATCATGGACAGCAGGATTGTAAGTGCACTCTGCGCTAAAAGCCCATTCTGCATCAACATCAGCAACACAATCTCCTTTCACAGAAGACTCAACAATGGCTGCATTTGTAGTGGAACCAGCATTTGCAGTGGAACCACCCTCTTTCTTCTTAGCCTCTTTGGCCTTCAACTTAGGACACTACTTGATCAAGTGATCATTAGCTTTACAATGATGGCAACGCATCTTCTTTTTGCCCTTATCACCAGAATTGCTAGACGAAGTGCTGCCAACATAAGCATTAGGAACATAAGTTTTTCCATTCGCAGCAGAACCATAAGAAGTGTTTGTATTCCTGTTACCACCCTTTCTCTGAGAAGCAATAAAAGCTTGTTCAACTGCTCGCTGTCTAGTCCTGTTTTTTCTAGAAAGTGACTCTTGCAACAGCAATGTGCAAAATGCATCAAACTTGACAACTTTAGGATTTCCTTGGGTCATAAGTCTCCAAGTACTAGAAAAAGTCTTGTAAGAATCTGGTAAGGCATCAAGAACCATCTGCACAAGGAAACTGTCTGAAATGACTTCACCTACAGAAATAAGTTTCTCATTGATATCCTTGACACTAGCAAAGAAAGTGTCCATATCATCTTCCTCATGCATAATCTTCGACTCCAGCTCTTTAAGCAAAAAGCAATTTTAGCCTCATTGCGACTTGCATAAAGACCAGCCAAAATATACCAAGCTTGTTTTGCAGATTTTGTTGAACGGATGTGAGGAGCAATGGTGCACTTCACAGACAACGCATTCAATGCATGAATCTGCGCATCCTTTACATCCCAACGAGCTTGTTCTGCCATAGGCAAAACAACTCTAATAGCAGCAATCCTTGAAGCAAGACCTGCAACATCCTCAACATCGCCTACATCCTCAGAACTAGGACGTACATCAATGCCCTCCACAATATTCCAGATGGCCTTTGACACAAGAACGTGTTGCATCATATAGGCCCACATAGGGTAATTGTCCCCATCCAACCTGTCCTCAGCAGCAAACATCTTGAAGACATATGTGTTGTTGTCAGCCATGGTAAATTTTGCACCTGATGTGAAAACTGCCCAAAAACAGGAGAAACAAAGTGGGAACAACACGTGCTATATATCACAAACCGTAGAAGACTATAAGGCACCTGTTATGCAAAAATTGGCACTGATAGAAATTCTGCACAAAATGACAAAATTACCTGTGCAGACCAACCTGTAGTGGAAACAGAGGCCGAAATGAGCCCAAATTAGAAATTTGAGCTACAAACGCTTGCCAAATCTCACTGTAATCAGAGAAAGTGAGCAGGCGTGTGCTGGAGCAGCTGGCAACTAAGCCCGGGAGGACGTAACTTGATCTGATACCAATTGTTAGAATTAGGGTTGCAGAGAAATGCACACAGCTTGAAGAAGATGAAGGAAGCTCAAGGCACACAATAGAGAGTGTCTTACTTAGTGTGCAATGGAAAGATAGATAGCCCTAGAGTGATGGGCGTATATATAATGCTCGGGGGGAAAAACCTCCTAAAGAGGGAACACCATTTTGCTGAGGTGTATAAGGCATTGTACATTGGTTTTTTATCCCACAACTAGCCAGAAATGCATTGAATTCATGAGACATATACTCCCCCCCCCCTCGATCAGAACGGAGGGTGCCCATAGTACATTTCAGGACATTTTCAGCCATAGCCAGAAATTGTTTGAAGCACATAAAAACTTCGTACTTCGCTTTAAGCGGAAATACCCATGCATGCCTGGAGTAATCATCAATGAAAGTCATGAAGTAAAGGTAATTGCCCAAGGACGGAGTTTGCATGGGCCCACAAACATCACTCTGCACAAGCTGCAACCTGCATGTAGCCCAAACTAAACCATCCTTTGGAAACTTAGAACGCTGCATCTTACCCAAAATACAGCCTTCAAAAACATGTTTGACAAGTGCTTCAAGAAGCGGCAAAGAAGCAACCATATCAAATTTCTGCAAATGTAGCAAACTGGCAAACTTCAAATGACCAAAACGTGCATGCCAAAGTTTTGCCTCTGAAATAGCCCTTGGATCTGCAACAGCATTTGTAAAATTTTGTCCACACCTTGTTATAAAAAGTGAGCTTATACAACCCACGGCACAAAAGGCCAGATGCAACAATTTCATCACCAAAACTGAGATCATTTACTGTACATTTGTCATCCACAAATTTGACTACAAGTCCAAGTCTAGCAAGTGCGGATACAGATAAGAGATTCTTCTTGATCCCAGGCACATAAAGTGCATCAACAAGAGTGAAAGAACTGCCATTATCAGCAATAAGCATAATCTTTCCAACTCCCTGAACTGGATAAGAGGCATTGTTGGCACAAGTGACAGAATTCCCATGAGGGACAGACTCGAGAGAGGTAAACAATCCATGATGTGAGGTAATGTGCTTTGTAGCACCACTATCAAAATACCACACATATGCATCTGCAGCAACTGACAAGCATGCATCATGGACAGCAGGATTGTAAGTGCACTCTGCGCTAAAAGCCCATTCTGCATCAACATCAGCAACACAATCTCCTTTCACAGAAGACTCAACAATGGCTGCATTTGTAGTGGAACCAGCATTTGCAGTGGAACCACCCTCTTTCTTCTTAGCCTCTTTGGCCTTCAACTTAGGACACTACTTGATCAAGTGATCATTAGCTTTACAATGATGGCAACGCATCTTCTTTTTGCCCTTATCACCAGAATTGCTAGACGAAGTGCTGCCAACATAAGCATTAGGAACATAAGTTTTTCCATTCGCAGCAGAACCATAAGAAGTGTTTGTATTCCTGTTACCACCCTTTCTCTGAGAAGCAATAAAAGCTTGTTCAACTACTCGCTGTCTAGTCCTGTTTTTTCTAGAAAGTGACTCTTGCAACAGCAATGTGCAAAATGCATCAAACTTGACAACTTTAGGATTTCCTTGGGTCATAAGTCTCCAAGTACTAGAAAAAGTCTTGTAAGAATCTGGTAAGGCATCAAGAACCATCTGCACAAGGAAACTGTCTGAAATGACTTCACCTACAGAAATAAGTTTCTCATTGATATCCTTGCCACTAGCAAAGAAAGTGTCCATATCATCTTCCTCATGCATAATCTTCGACTCCAGCTCTTTAAGCAAAAAGCAATTTTAGCCTCATTGCGACTTGCATAAAGACCAGCCAAAATATACCAAGCTTGTTTTGCAGATTTTGTTGAACGGATGTGAGGAGCAATGGTGCACTTCACAGACAACGCATTCAATGCATGAACCTGCGCATCCTTTACATCCCAACGAGCTTGTTCTGCCATAGGCAAAACAACTCTAATAGCAGCAATCCTTGAAGCAAGACCTGCAACATCCTCAACATCGCCTACATCCTCAGAACTAGGACATACATCAATGCCCTCCACAATATTCCAGATGGCCTTTGACACAAGAACGTGTTGCATCATATAAGCCCACATAGGGTAATTGTCCCCATCCAACCTGTCCTCAGCAGCAAACATCTTGAAGACATATGTGTTGTTGTCAGCCATGGTAAATTTTGCACCTGATGTGAAAACTGCCCAAAAACAGGAGAAACAAAGTGGGAACAACACGTGCTATATATCACAAACCGTAGAAGACTGTAAGGCATCTGTTATGCAAAAATTGGCACTGATAGAAATTCTGCACAAAATGACAAAATTACCTGTGCAGACCAACCTGTAGTGGAAACAGAGGCCGAAATGAGCCCAAATTAGAAATTTGAGCTACAAACGCTTGCCAAATCTCACTGTAATCAGAGAAAGTGAGCAGGCGTGTGCTGGAGCAGCTGGCAACTAAGCCCGGGAGGACGTAACTTGCTCTGATACCAATTGTTAGAATTAGGGTTGCAGAGAAATGCACACAGCTTGAAGAAGATGAAGGAAGCTCAAGGCACACAATAGAGAGTGTCTTACTTAGTGTGCAATGGAAAGATAGATAGCCCTAGAGTGATGGGCGTATATATAATGCTCGGGGGGAAAAACCTCCTAAAGAGGGAACACCATTTTGCTGAGGTGTATAAGGCATTGTACATTGGTGTTTTATCCCACAACTAGCCAGAAATGCATTGAATTCATGAGACATATACTCCCCCCCCCTCGATCAGAACGGAGGGTGCCCATAGTACATTTCAGGACATTTTCAGCCATAGCCAGAAATTGTTTGAAGCACATAAAAACTTCGTACTTCGCTTTAAGCGGAAATACCCATGCATGCCTGGAGTAATCATCAATGAAAGTCATGAAGTAAAGGTAATTGCCCAAGGACGGAGTTTGCATGGGCCCACAAACATCACTCTGCACAAGCTGCAACCTGCATGTAGCCCAAACTAAACCATCCTTTGGAAACTTAGAACGCTGCATCTTACCCAAAATACAGCCTTCAAAAACATGTTTGACAAGTGCTTCAAGAAGCGGCAAAGAAGCAACCATATCAAATTTCTGCAAATGTAGCAAACTGGCAAACTTCAAATGACCAAAACGTGCATGCCAAAGTTTTGCCTCTGAAATAGCCCTTGGATCTGCAACAGCATTTGTAAAATTTTTTCCACACCTTGTTATAAAAAGTGAGCTTATACAACCCACGGCACAAAAGGCCAGATGCAACAATTTCATCACCAAAACTGAGATCATTTACTGTACATTTGTCATCCACAAATTTGACTACAAGTCCAAGTCTAGCAAGTGCGGATACAGATAAGAGATTCTTCTTGATCCCAGGCACATAAAGTGCATCAACAAGAGTGAAAGAACTGCCATTATCAGCAATAAGCATAATCTTTCCAACTCCCTGAACTGGATAAGAGGCATTGTTGGCACAAGTGACAGAATTCCCATGAGGGACAGACTCGAGAGAGGTAAACAATCCATGATGTGAGGTAATGTGCTTTGTAGCACCACTATCAAAATACCACACATATGCATCTGCAGCAACTGACAAGCATGCATCATGGACAGCAGGATTGTAAGTGCACTCTGCGCTAAAAGCCCATTCTGCATCAACATCAGCAACACAATCTCCTTTCACAGAAGACTCAACAATGGCTGCATTTGTAGTGGAACCAGCATTTGCAGTGGAACCACCCTCTTTCTTCTTAGCCTCTTTGGCCTTGAACTTAGGACACTACTTGATCAAGTGATCATTAGCTTTACAATGATGGCAACGCATCTTCTTTTTGCCCTTATCACCAGAATTGCTAGACGAAGTGCTGCCAACATAAGCATTAGGAACATAAGTTTTTCCATTCGCAGCAGAACCATAAGAAGTGTTTGTATTCCTGTTACCACCCTTTCTCTGAGAAGCAATAAAAGCTTGTTCAACTGCTCGCTGTCTAGTCCTGTTTTTTCTAGAAAGTGACTCTTGCAACAGCAATGTGCAAAATGCATCAAACTTGACAACTTTAGGATTTCCTTGGGTCATAAGTCTCCAAGTACTAGAAAAAGTCTTGTAAGAATCTGGTAAGGCATCAAGAACCATCTGCACAAGGAAACTGTCTGAAATGACTTCACCTACAGAAATAAGTTTCTCATTGATATCCTTGACACTAGCAAAGAAAGTGTCCATATCATCTTCCTCATGAATAATCTTCGACTCCAGCTCTTTAAGCAAAAAGCAATTTTAGCCTCATTGCGACTTGCATAAAGACCAGCCAAAATATACCAAGCTTGTTTTGCAGATTTTGTTGAACGGATGTGAGGAGCAATGGTGCACTTCACAGACAACGCATTCAATGCATGAACCTGCACATCCTTTACATCCCAACGAGCTTGTTCTGCCATAGGCAAAACAACTCTAATAGCAGCAATCCTTGAAGCAAGACCTGCAACATCCTCAACATCGCCTACATCCTCAGAACTAGGACGTACATCAATGCCCTCCACAATATTCCAGATGGCCTTTGACACAAGAACGTGTTGCATCATATAAGCCCACATAGGGTAATTGTCCCCATCCAACCTGTCCTCAGCAGCAAACATCTTGAAGACATATGTGTTGTTGTCAGCCATGGTAAATTTTGCACCTGATGTGAAAACTGCCCAAAAACAGGAGAAACAAAGTGGGAACAACACGTGCTATATATCACAAACCGTAGAAGACTGTAAGGCACCTGTTATGCAAAAATTGGCACTGATAGAAATTCTGCACAAAATGACAAAATTACCTGTGCAGACCAACCTGTAGTGGAAACAGAGGCCGAAATGAGCCCAAATTAGAAATTTGAGCTACAAACGCTTGCCAAATCTCACTGTAATCAGAGAAAGTGAGCAGGCGTGTGCTGGAGCAGCTGGCAACTAAGCCCGGGAGGACGTAACTTGCTCTGATACCAATTGTTAGAATTAGGGTTGCAGAGAAATGCACACAGCTTGAAGAAGATGAAGGAAGCTCAAGGCACACAATAGAGAGTGTCTTACTTGGTGTGCAATGGAAAGATAGATAGCCCTAGAGTGATGGGCGTATATATAATGCTCGGGGGGAAAAACCTCCTAAAGAGGGAAAAATTGCCTCGGTGGTCGTAGTGTGTTCACACACATCACTACCACATGTATATGGTAACCGTTTACACTTAGCTTCAAGAAGCTTGGATTGTGAATAAAAGCATCAAGAGGCTTCTCTACACAAAGTGGATGATTGCTCAAGGATGCACAAGCATGAATAGGTGTAATCCTTCCATGATTTTGCTCTTTTGTTCATCTTTCCATTCTCTATGCTTGGCTTAAGTAATTTTTGCTTCTAAGCTATGGTTCTTTCATGTTCAAAAGCCAGCCATACTAAAGTTTCAACAATTTTCTTTGTGAATATTAACTCATCAAAAAATTAGATGTTATGTGTGCTAATTTTAGGTAATTGGCCTTGACCTTAGGTTAATGTAGGTTCATTTCTCATTAGTCCTAGACTCTTAGTGATAGTCTTAATACTCCATTCATTTTTAACATGACCTAGGGCTATGATTAGGCTCTAGTCCAATTTCCATTAGCGTCTCATGTTGGAAGCAATAAAAAAGTGTTTAAAAATGAAACAATGAAGCAAATAAGTGTCAAGAAAAAGTAGCAAAAAATGCTACTAGACACATGAAAAGAAAATTTCAATGTTATGTTGTGTCTTGTGAGACTTAGCGCCTTCTTGGCACTTGGCAGGTGAGGGGAATCACTTTGGCTCACTTAGTCAAGGCCCTAAACCGATGCCCTGGGCTGATAAGGGTTAGCCGTTGCCTTGGTAGGCTAGTAGGCATTTGGAACACCTTTTTGAGGGTTCAAGGAGCCGAGAGTCGCACCTAGACTTGCCTTAGGGTGGTAGCTTTTATTGTGTTTTACTTTTTTCAATGAATGACAAAAAACAAAACTTCCATGAGCTTCAAAAAGCTGTGACAATGTACTAATAGATTAGGATCTTTTCTATAGCCCGTAGACATGCTAGACTTGAATGATTTATTAATATTGGTCACATAGTTTTTAGTCTAATAGGTTTATGAACTTGCATTAGCCTAGGGTCTTAACTGATTGCTTGTGTTTCATGCATAAAACTGAAATTTCAAGTGGTTTAATCTTCACAATAGTTTGAGTGTTTTTTTGCTTTATGTTGTCTAGTTTTTACTTATGATTCATCCATCTTGTAGAAGCAAAAAAATCACTTTCCATGATTGTTCATTGTACTTCATGTTTTATTTATTCTTGGTTGGCCTTTGATGCCCATTACTTGTTCTTATGTTTTGCAACTCAACATTTCTTCCATGGACTTACTTTCTACCATGTCACCGTGTTTTGATTCACCGGGGGTTCACCGGCACACGAGGATGTGCGTCAAATTAGGAATGGGGGAATGTTAGCAACGGCTAACACATGCTACACCAAATATGCATCAAGCGGGAGATATGCTATGGTTGTGCATAATATTTCCAACTCACTTTGTATAAGTCTTGGGCTCATTGGGAGTTACAAAGTTGTATATACTAGTTAGAGGGCTCAAGCTTAAACCCATAGTAGAAGGGATTGTGGTGAAAGCCTTTAAAAGGAAGCCTTTATGCAAGGAGGCTTCATTCTTGAGTATCCACTCTTGAGGATCCACTTTTGAGAGCTCCCTCTCTCTTGAGTGTTCACTTTATGGCTTAGCCTTGAGCTTAATGTCCATGCTTAAGAGGCTAGTGTTAATCCATTGTAATTAGAGTAAGTTCTTCTTGATTAATCTAATTCCTATTTTCTCATTAGTCTACTTCTTCTCTACATTTTATTAAGTCATGAAGTAGTATTACACTCTCATAATTCTTAGATTTGAGAGAGGTATGTACTTCTTGCTATTAACCACTCCTATTCTTCTATAAGCATCCGATTTGTGATATTTAGCATCACTAATTAGGTTGATTAAGTTGGGTCTTAATCTTATAATTAATTTGTGTGCCCTATTGTTTGCTTGTGTGTAGATAGGTTTTATGAAACTCTAGCACCATTCACCTCGTGTGTGTAGCTATTGATGAAGTTCCGTGATTGACATGTGGTGATTGGAGAGGCCAACACCAATGTAATGAGTGCGTGCTTATCATTAGTGTGCTTGGGATTTCTAGTCTATGGTAAGTCGGACTTTGGTGGGCTTGATGTGTGTAGGAGTTGATTGATTAGAGATTAGAGTATGTTTAGAGTTAGTATTGCCATGGCTAATCTCTACTTGCATTGGAGCGGTGTTCTCTTGAATCCTCTATTTCTATTCATTCGATGCTCGTGCTTCCATACCCTAGCCGGGTTGCCAATCCACAGATTTATTTGATAATTTTGTGTGGGTTACGATTAGGTCGTTGCTACAACGCCACCCAACAGTGGTTTCAAATCTGTGATGCCTAGTCTTTGTTGAAGATGTGTCCCCAGGATATTTACACTTGCCCCTCCATCCAGTATGACAGCGGATAGCAGCTCCCATTGTTTCCTGACTTTGTAGTCTACCTGGATTACCGGCACTTCATGTAACATTTAATGGCCTTGTAACTTGTGTGTAGCAAAAAATCACATAGACATAGTGAGCATTTCATTAGAAAACATTCCTAATGAGCATAGCAAGAGTTCTTGGATGGAGAGAGCAACAAAAAGCATAACACTTAGTTAGATAGGCATGAACAATACTTCAAAAGAGAGAGAAATTAAGCGATTGACAACAATTGAGGACCAGATTTATATGGAGCCGGTCCCCCCTCCAAAAGGCTTTATATTATAGGTTTTCCCCATCAAGGGAGACATTTTACAATACAATTATTTGTGCTCCTTCAATAACTAGCTAGTTCAATGAAGATGGAAGCTTCAAGCACTAAGCAAACACTTATAAAACACAACATTAATTCCCTCACGGTCTCAGACCCAAGACCTCACACACCTTCAAACATGGTGAGAGCTAGCGGGGTATGAGAGTAGATTGAGAGGAAGGAGTAGTCTTACGAGAAAGAAGTATATCTCCTCACATAATCACTTATAATAGCTTAGAATAGCTTAGTAATTAGCATGATAGAGGAGATGAGCATGCATTGAAGCTTGTCTGTTGGTTGGATTTGCATCACAAAGCCAAGAGTTTTTGGTGTAGGCCTCCCTTCTCTAAGCTTGGAGCAGATGATGAGCTTTCCATTAAAGCTTGAGAGGGAGAGAGAGTCTTCTTGCTTTACACATGATATTGTGTAAGTGTGTGTGTGTGTGTGTGTGTGTGATAATGCCTTGCCAAAATCAGCCCCCTCTCTCTCTTGGTTAACCCCTCTTCCAACTTACTCATACTGGCACCCCATTGGACCCTGCAAAGCTTAGCCAATCATAATTGAGAAGCATAAGTGATAGCCTTGTGACATGTGTCCCCTTTCCTCTTTTGTGAAAGCTTTTGATAATTAAATAATGCAATTAAACTCTCATTGGACCCCTTTGTCTTCTGGCCAATAGGAAGTAGGCAAGCCATTGGGCTGTTGAATGCTCATTGGACCCCTTGGGAGCTGTCGAATAGTCTTCTAGAGAGATTAGGTCTTATTGGTTCTTTTATCAAGTGTTTTTAAAATGAACGAAACTAAATGTACTCTAGTCTAATTCTCTTTGGTCCGCCTCTATGGCCATCCAATAGGATTTGAGTGCACCGTGGGGGCAACTAGGCTAGGGAGCTGACATGTGTCCCCTATTCCCTTTGTGTAAAGGGAGCTTGTGAGTGTGTGTGTGTGTGTGTGTGTGTGTGTGTGTGTGTGTGTGTGTGTGTGTG
This sequence comes from Adiantum capillus-veneris, assembly GCF_014529385.1. Taxonomy (NCBI): domain Eukaryota; kingdom Viridiplantae; phylum Streptophyta; class Polypodiopsida; order Polypodiales; family Pteridaceae; genus Adiantum; species Adiantum capillus-veneris. Next base: position 14,033,226 of record NC_140932.1, on the reverse strand, counting down.
TGTGTGTGTGTGTGTGTGTGTGTGTGTGTGTGTGTGTGTGTGTGTGTGTGTGTGTTTCTCTCTCATCCACTACTAAAACGGCTCGTCCCCTCCTATGTAGGAGCTTGCACAGACTTTTTGGCACACTACAAAGCATCCAATTTTCCCTGGGGTTGGACCATTGGACATCACCTTTGAATTCTGGAGCCTTAGCATTTTGGAAGTCTTAATGGGTTGAACCTTAGGGTAATTGAAGCCCATTGTTGCACATTGCTCTTTTGCAGATGGCCCCCCTTTTGGATCCCTATTTTCCCTGCTTTGGATCCCTATTGTGGCCGGTCTGCCAGCTTAATCAATATTCTAGCTTTTTCTCCCCTAGTACTTCCCCATATTAAATGATCAGTTTAACATGAGAAAATCATTTAGGAGAATTAGATATTAGTTATTATGACATTACCTCTCTCTTGAAATCATAGTCGTCCTTGACTATGGGGTAGAGAAGATAAAGCCTATTCATTAGTCCTTTTTCTAGCGGGTAGAGGATCCCTATGTTACCCTACGACATCGTTCCAGAATGGATGACTAATCCATTTGTCCTTGAGAGCCTAAGTTATCACAAGCATGTCTGCGTATTAGTCCTATCAATCTTCCATAGTAGAGTGACAAGCTCTACTTGGTGTTTGGAAGACATCGTCTCCACAAACTTGATTCTATGTATGCATACTACTTAACATTTGTGCACAATAAAGAAAAAGAGAGTCTTATAAGACAAAACTTTGTTCATTTTAAACATTTTTACATTTGCTTACTCTAGGGCAGCATTGTAAGCATTAACAAGGTTTAGGTTATCCTTTACTTGTATGCCTTGCATCCATCTAGCATCTTCAAAAGGATAATTCTTAAACTTAATAACATACCGTTGGATAGTCTTACCACCTCTTAATACCTTGTCTTCATGTCAGAGAATGGACTCGGGCTGCAGCACCTCTTCTTGGTCCTCGATCTCCGGTGGGTCTTCAATAGTTGGTTCTTGAGGTGGCTCTCCTTTATAAGGCTTTAGTAGGCTCACATGGAAGGCATTGTGTATGAGCCAACGACTGGGCAACTTGAGTTGATAGGCCATTTCATTGATTGGTCTAAGAATCTCGAAGGGACCATAATACCTTTTTGCTAACTTAGCATAGTACTTTTGGTGTCCAGTAGGATTCTTGCCCGTGGTGTGCCTTAATCGAGCCTTGGGAAATTTAAGCAAGACCCAATAATTTTCTTTAATGGCTTGGGCTCTTCTATGCTTATCAGCAACAGCCTTTTGCCTTTGCTGTGAGATAGAGATAGCATCCTTAATCTTTTGGAAATATTTTTGTAGGTCTCAGCTATACTCATCTACAGCAAAGATCTTCCCATGTACTTTAAGTAGCAAGGGACTTTTGGATCTTCCCTCAATTACCTCGAAAGGTGATTTTCCCATGGAAGTATGTACAGTGTTGTAGTAGGCATACTCCACTAAGGGTAAGTACTTCTCCCATTGGGACCTTTGATCTACTTTCATTACATAGGCTTTTAGTAGATTAAGAATTGTTAGGTTAGCTATTTCACTTTGGCCATCCGTTTGGGGGTGGTAGGCCGAAGAGAAGTTTAGCCTTGTCCCTAAATCCTCAAAGAGACCCTTTCAAAAATTATTGGTCATTCTAGGATCTTTATCCGACAACATGGACATCCGTAATCCATGGTACTTGAAGATTTGTGATATGAAGAGGGTTGCCATTTGATGTGCTTTGATAGTCTTTTTGACAGGTATAAAATGAGCTTGTTTACTGAACCTGTCTATTATTGTCCATATTCCCATATTACCATGGATAGACTTAGGTAATCCAAAGATAAAATCCATGGATATCTCTCCCATTGTGAATTAGTAATTGGCAAAGGTTGAAGCAATCCAGGTTGCTTCCCTTTATCAAACTTCGTCTTTTGATATACCACACATTTAGAAACATACTCTTGTATGTTTGCTTTCATGGTAGGCCAATAGAAATATGTTTCAATCCCTTTTAGGGTAGACTGAATCCCTCTATGCCCCACATAGGGAGGAGCATGAGATTCATACATTACTTTCTCACGTAGTGAGTTAGTAACACATGGTCTATTTCCATAGAGAAGATAACCATCATGTATGGTAAATGGTTCCTCCCTATTGCAAGGGCTGAAATCACATCTCTAAAATCGAGATCAGTAGCATACTCATCTATCATAGAAGATAGATCATTGTGAGTTGCTATGGCAATTGATGATGTGTCTCTTTCCTCAAGAATATAATTTTGTTTTTAGAGAATCAATCATGTGAGTACGTTTACTGGTATCACAGGTGTACTTTGTGATGGCTCCTCGGTAAGCTCAATCAAGTTTAATGCCATGATCTTCGGTGCAATCAAATGATCTATGCCACATCGATTACACATGAGTATTGGCATTGTAGACGTGCTCGCTTGATTGGTTTGCATTAGTGTGGCGTTATTTTGTAGCCTAATAGGACACTCGGCTACACGATGTGGACCTCCACACTCATAGCATTGAAGAGGTGGTCTCTTAGCAGTGTAATTCATATTTTGGCCTCTTGCAGCAAGAGCAGCTACTTGATATACAGGTTTGACTTGTCCCCAATAGTCCTCCATGTAGTGTTGTGGACGCTCTTCAAGCACATCCATCCCATAGGCAATATTAGGGTCCATATCTTCCTCACAGCCTTCCAAACAAGCAATAGATGACTCACAACCCACTTGATTCACAGAAGTAATTCTCAGATGTGGTGGTTGCGGTCCTAGCACTGGAGGTGGTAAGGGTGTTGTTTGAACAACATTTCGGGCCCTAGGGACCATGTGTTGTGATGTTTGTTCAAGAGGTGGTGCTGGAATCAATGCAGGCACTCGAGGTGTGTATGTCCATGCTAAGGTTGGTCTATTGGCCATCGCGCGCTTAAATACTATGCAATCCTTAGCTTGATGACCATACCTCCCACACGCATTGCATTTCCCATTGAATTTTACTCTAAAAGTAGGCCATTTACTGGTACTATGCGGTCCATAGCATACTGAGCACCATTGTTGCTCCCTTCTTGGATACATATGATTGTTTTGCGGAGCACGATTGTCTTTAAGACTCTCTTGAATAGCCTTGGTGAGATCTGCTAAAGTCATCTCAGATATCTTTGGCTCCTTAGCAATAGGCTTTAGGGTCATTGGTTGATGCCCTGATGCTTGCGAGCTAATAGATTTAAGCTCAACAGACACTCTTTCTCCTTGAATCATTAAATTATCCTCCAATTGGATCGCATTGGTGGTGACTGCTTCCCAAGTGGTGATACCTCTAATGACTAGGCCATTGTAGATATCCTCATGTCATAACCCCCTAATGAATCTATCAAGCAATTGATTATTATTGAAGCGCTCATTTGGATTACAACGAGAATTCAAAAGCTTCAAGCAACTAATAAAGTCTTTCACCGACTCTTCTTCCTCTCACTGGGCTTTCTGGAGCTGAGAGGCTACACCTCAAAGCACTCCCTCTCGTATGTATTCTTTCAAGAACAGTCTCCTAAGAGTAGGGTAAATCGTTTTTTCTTCCACTCTTAGGGTTCTATCCCAATCCTCTGCCTTCCCACTTAAGGTTAGGCTTAAATCATTACTCTTATGCAGGTCATTGTGTTCTCCTAGAGAATCGCATATTTGTTCAAACACTTCGATATGCTTTCTCACATCCCCGTCTCCACTAAATTTTTGTGTGAGCTTGGCTATTTGTACTGCCTTACTTCTATGCTCTCTATCAGGCGTGTTACGCATATTCTCAGCAATAGATCAATCGATAGCTTGAGAAAATGTTGCGAGAGAGAGAGAGAGAGAGACTTGCACGATATTAAGCTGAGACGCATTTTTCACGAAACCAAGGACTCCCCACAGGAGGTGACAGTACACCGGCGATAGGACTTGGGAGACTACGTGACGAGAGAGAGAGAGAGAGAGAGAGAGAGAGAGAGAGAGAGAGAGAGAGAAAGAGAGAGGAAGAAGGAGAGTGAGACACAAAGCTAGAGAGAAAGAAAGAGAGAGAGAGAGAGAGAGAGAGAGAGAGAGAGAGAGAGAGAGAGAGAGACACTGAAGAGATAGAGAAAGAGAGAGGAAGAAGGAGAGCGAGACACAAAGCTAGAGAGAGAGACAGAGAGAGAGAGAGAGTTGGAGATAGAAAGCGCACCAAACAGGCTGCATGCCGAGAGAGAGAGAGAGAGAGAGAGAGAGAGAGAGAGAGAGAGAGAGAGAGAGAGAGAGAGTGAGTGAGAGTAATTTTCTTGATGTTCTTTTGTGAAATTTGTCAAGACTGAGGAGCTTGGGGGTAAAAGGGGCCATGCCGCTGCTGAAGGCGGTGTCGTTTTACTAGTTTATATAATTCCCTATGGGTTTGTATTTCCTACAATACAACATTTTAATGCTCAAATGTCCATTTGCACCAAAATACGTAGTGCCAACGGTTGTTTTAGCGGGAATCCAACAAGATGCCAAGGCGATTAGCATTGGTGTGTGAAGAGAAATGCAAATAAGAAGGCACGTGTTGCAATGGCAGAAGTCAAGTGGCCGGGGCAGATCAGATGGGCGTGTTATTTTATATGCGCTGCCAGAGGTGCACAGTTGTATTGACACCTCGAGGAGGGAGCAACAGGAGAGGTAAGTGTGCTGCTCTGTTTTGAGAGGATCTGATGTGTTGTAGAGATGTGTGTAGTAGGTGCTGCTAACGCTGTGGACCTGTGTGCATTATGCTTGAGCAGCCAGCAGCAGAGTGAAGTCTGTTCTTAAGTTTCCAGAGCATCTGATGTCGTGTACAGCTGTGTGCAGTAGCTGCTGCTAACGTTGTGGACCTATGTGCATTATGCCTTAGCAGCCAACAGCAGAGCGAAGTCTGTTCTTTTGTTTCCAGAGCATCTGATGTCGTGTGCAGCTGTGTGCAGTAGCTGCTGCTAACGCTGTTGAATTGTGTCCATTATTGCATTGCTATTTTGTGATTTAAGATGGGACATCTGAACCTGTTCGAAAGGAGATGCACAGGCGAGTTCGTCGAAGAGGGCGGAAAGACTGTCTAAACTGATGAAAGTTAGTGTGATTGTTTCCATGGGAGGGATTGACATAGATCTAGGGCTATTGCCATCGATGCAATCGTTTCTTGAAAATGAGACATTGGCTGGAGTTTGTGCAGTCGAAAGGGGAGGGGCTGTCTTTCACCTACACTTTCGTTGGTGGTTCGATTGTGCACAACGTCTATGATAGCTACCAACAAAAGGGAATACCTGGGTTGGGATAGACTGTCGCCACCCGGAGTTATTGTCCTTTGTCGGGCATTAAAACAACGCAACATGCATACCTTTGAAGACATGATCGGGTATTGCCTAAAGGACCAGGATCAACCTCACTTTCGGATACTCATGCACAATATCGAAGCAGATGATGTGAACGAAGGGATTGAATTATACAGCTTATATGGTGTTGATGAGCTGAAAAACAAAGTTTGTTTGACACCAATAAATATTTTCGATAGAGCCTTCATGTTCTGGAAATTTAAACTACGACACCCACTAGGTAACGACTTCCTCTCAACATTACACCAAATGCTTAAAAGCGGAAAATACTATCCTTCTTCATCATCGGTCACACCGTACGAGGGACGTGGGATGGAGTTGGGAAAGACAAAGACACTCTGGAGATGTATGGTGCATCCATCGACAACACGTTATCAGGATGTTGTTAGTATTTTTATCAATAGCCAGATGTATGGAACGTCTCATCCGCGTGCTGACAGGTTCCATTCACATTGGCAACATATTGAGAGGTAGCTACAGACATGTATTTAATAAAAGCAACCATCATTTAAAATAGCATGAATTTACAATGCAAAGCCCCGTATAGGGGCAACACAACAAATAACCAGTTACATGTGCAAGTCCCCTTACATGGGGCACCTTACCAAAAGGTTCTATGTATACATAGATATCAGAAGCCAAGAGGTCCTTTTAGGGTAGCGAACAACCCTATCATGGGTACGTGTATAAATTTATTAAGATAGTGCATATAGGCAAGCCTCGGGACTATCTGCCTTGGATGGTGACAAGCTCGATTGATGCATCGAGGGTGCGCGAGTGGGGCGCGGGGAGTGAGGGAATCTAGGCCGGACGCGTGGCGAGCCGCATGGCGGGGGGCGGGGTTGCCCGTTGCAAGACATAAACCCGGGCACAACGGGGGGCTGCGGAGTGCCAACGTGGAGGGGTGACGAGGCAGGCCACGGTGGACGAGGTGGGGCGGTCCGCGTCCACGTGTCTGGACATCATTAGGGGATGTAAGGGACTGCTATTGAGCCTCGAGGTTGGTACCTTAGTTAGTACCTCGTACCCTCGGGGACGGGGCTGGCATTGACTCTCGCTCTTTCTGACGCTCCTCGCCAGCGCTTCTCCTCATCTCCTCTTCTCGGGGCTCCCTTGCTCAAAGTGGGGTTGCAAGCAAGGCACCATGCAGGGTCAGGGGGTGGGAGGTTGTTGCCTTGGGCTGAGTGCAGTTGCGCATGGCGGGTGGAAAGACGACAAGGAAGGGGAAGGGTGGCGGCATGCGGGGTGTTTATTCCACGCCCCCCCCCCCCCCCCCCCCCAAGGCTGCAAACAGAGGAACCCACAATGGGAGAAGCAAAGCCCACGACCGTAGGGAACAGGAGAGGGTTCACGGGCATGGGGTTGCGATTAAGGCTTGACCCTTGACATGGGCTTACTTTTTGCAGGTGACACTGCAGGAGGAGGACGACCTTTCCTCACAAGGAGGGGAGGCAGGCATGCCAAATAGTAAACAGGTAAGGGTTTAGGGTGCTGCTCAATTAGCCTAGATTTAGGGCACGAGGCAGACATGGGATTCTCACCCTTGCACAAACTACATTGCAGGTCACGACAGAGGTGGTGGTGTCCGAGGAAAGGGAGGAGGATGATCCCCCTCTCACTCCTCCTATGAAAAAGAACCCAAGTAAGCTCCTTGTCAAGGGGGGTAAGGGTGAGAAGCAACCTCCTGCACAACAAAGAAACGCGTGAGCTCAAAACTTGGTGCAATCCAAAAAAAGATCTAAGTTTCGTGAGGATAGGCAGACTGGAGGGGACATCAAGGCCACTGTCCGTCAAAATCAGGTATGTCTGGGTTTACACTTGCACAAAGGCATGTTCATGGGAGTGCTCGTTCAAATCTGTTTCTGATTACTATAGGGTGCTGCAAAGGAGATAGAGGTCCAAGTATTGCTGTTAAGGCGGTTACGCCGCTAGCGGAAGCTAAATAGCGAGAACTCAACCAACAACAGAATTTGTCAGACGAGGACGGAGCTTGACCCGCAGGCGCATGGAAACAACTAGGTGGGTGTCAAATCACCTACTCGACCTTCTAATGACAATCACTACTAAGGAAATCAAATCTAAGTTCTAAAATACGCAAGTGACTGAAATCCGTACTACGAACGAATGCTATACGAAACAGGATCTAGAATCATTGAATCGATCTCAAACTCAAGGGAAAGTATATACACTAGGTAAGAACAACACCCTAAAGACTTGAACTGCAAAATCAACCTATAACCACTCCGTGCGACAAACGCGTATGAAGACAGGCCGAAAAATACAGGTGACCGAAACTTGACCCCAATGGTACTAATGCGTAGCTCTACTCGTTGTGGTTCTATAGATATGCTGCACGCTCTATTCCGACACACGAGTTGGAAGAAAACTCGCACCGAAGCTCGTAGGAACTTACCACACATAGAAGCCGATAGCGCGCACTCTTGGTATCTGTGCGTAGCTCTCACCGTTGCTAACACAATGGCGGTGTCGCTTCTCCAATGGCGGCCCCGTAGCTCGCGTAGCAAGAAGATAAGACTCTCTCTCTTTCTCTCTCTCTCTCAGACACAGTCACGGCGCTCAAAAAACTCCCTTTGATTAATCATTGAATCTCCTTTAGGTTACAAAACTTTGGCTTATATACCTCAGCCTTGGAGGTGAGAACATCTCTAATTATTTACATCAACAGGTGAAATTACTTCGGGATTACAAGCTGGAAACTCAATTGAGTCCCGTTACTTAATGAATGGCTCAAATCAAAATTAATGTCGGAAAGACATTTATTACAATCAATGGTTACAAAATGATGGGTGTGAGCAAAAATGTGGGTGTGATCCTCTGCTGGCTCAACACTCCCCCCCTCCGCGTTCATGTCGTCCCTGACATGACTTTTAGGCTTGGTCAATAGAGTCCTGTCGTCTTAAGCATCTGCAAATGTGATTCGTAGCGTAGGTTGCCGATGGTCAAGGTTGGGCCGAATATTTTGCTTTCGTGAGTGAAAAAGCCGGTGTAGAAAGCTTCTTCGAATGTTTGCATGTGGAAGCTAGGCAAAAACATAATTCTTTGGTATAAGAGATGTAACACCTTTGGTGATGGCTGCAATGAAAGATCATACATCATATCCGTCACTGTGTCGGCCGTCGATAGTAGACTCGAGGTCGTGGCTTTATCTGGCGCGAACACTTCAATGCATGCTAAGAGAGTCCTGCAGATTTTCTTTAGCATTTGACACAAAAGGTCAGGAGAGCCAGTAAAGAGTTTGATGGTGCCCGTTAGGGTTTTCACCATGTAGGCTTTACCTATTCTCTCTCCTTCCTTTGGTCCTGGCATCCTGGGATAATTAAGCCAATTTGGCTTCTTTTCTGCAATCCTGCCATGCTCTTTCCAATTTCTGACTCTTGGCACCGGGCAGAAGGTTGCATCCTCCCGAATCTCCTTTGGAGCCTCTACCAAGTAGATGAGGTAGGCTGGGCATTTGTTCAGCCAACCTTTCCTCCATCTAGGTTGAGAATCTACAATCTTCTTTGATTGTTCATCCTTTGTGATGTCGCCTTCGTAAAGAGCGACATACTACTCCTCCTCTATTCTCTTTTTCGTCTTTATCACTTCAAATTTCATCGGAGGGAAAGGCAGGCTGGGTTGCATCCACTCTTCATGGAGCACTCTTGTGTCTAAACCTTGAAGTCTAATGGAGATGAGGAGTCTCCTTTCCCATTCCATTTCCGCCTTGGCACTTTCCTCTGTTGACTTTTCTATTTGGTCCTGGAGCCTTTGTTCTTCTTCTTCAGAGATTCCTGAAGTTGAGGCCACTTCTTGAACTGGGGCTGGATCTTCAATTGTGGTTGCCTCTCCAGTTTCTGGTAGCTCTATGGCTGCTCCCCCTGCTTCTTCTTGTGGTGTCTCTGTTTCTCTTCTTTGTTGCTCTTGGAGGTCTTGGAGCTGTTTGCGGAGGGCCTCATTTTCTGTCCTTAGTGTTTGGTTTTCTGATGTGAGCCTCTCCTCTGCAGCCAATGATCCCTCCGCCATGTGCAATCTTTGCACTTGCTCTAACCTTAGCTCTCTTTGCAAACTTCTGACCTGATCTTCCAGAGCTGGTACGAGGGCTCCCTCTTGTTCTGTTCCTGCTCTGCTAGCTCTAGGGGTGGTCCTGAGTCTCGTGATTGTCCTTTCTTGAAGTTCGACTCTTTCCCTTAGCTCAATGAGCTCATCCTTGGCTGCCTCCAGCTCATCTTCTATTCGCTCCTTTGCTTCCTGTGAACTTGTTACCTCTCTTGAAGCTTCGGCTAGTTGGAGTATCAAGCCGTCTCTCTCGTTTTCTGCGTCGTAGAGTGATGCTTTATGACTTTCAGATTCAGTCATAGCATTCTCTAACTTCTTCTGCAACTCTGCTTCCTTTTGTTTTGCTGTCTCAATTGCTACTTCCTTTGCTCTGGATCTTTCTTTAATCTTGCTGAGCAGTTCATGCATCATGTGCATGTCTTTTTCATTTTCATCTGTCAACTTGACAGCTCTTTTTGCCACCACCTCCAATGGCTTCGGCTCTTCTAGTATGTTCTGTTCGTCCATTTTCTCTTCACTCTCCATTGTACCCTTTGTCTTTTGCTTCGTCCCTTTCCGATCATCTTGTTTTCGTAGGGATATCCCATAAACTGCCTCCAGGGCCTCTTCTTCACTATATCCAATCGCTACCAGATCCTCATAATCATCTTTCTTTTGCTGAACTAGATCTATCTCCTTTTCCTTGGTCCCGGCGTCCGACTTTTCCATAACTTCTGTTTCTATTTCTATTGTGGTCTCCTCCACAATAATTTCCGTCTTCTTCGGGCTTGGTACATCAGTAAAGGAGGGCTGATTGTCCTCAGTCATCTTGGCTTTCCCTTTGTTTGCTTGCCCGTCTTTCTCTCGAAGTTCAGTAGACTCATCTACTTCTTTCTTCTCCTTGTCGTCCTTTTTCAGCTCAGCTTTTAAAAGCTGTACTTCCTCTTTAGTATAAGGCTCGACAGGTTGCTGCTCCAGTATGGCCTCCGACTCCTCATAAGCTCTAATATATTGATCATATTGATCAACATGTGGCCTGGTTGAGCTAGTTCCGACTTTAGTGGGGTCTGGCACCCACATTTCTTCAAAGTCCCCCTTTAGAGCTCTTTCCGCTCTACACTGCTCCACCAGCCTTTCCATTCTTGCCGCTTTTTGACTTTTGGTTTGCTTGGGATCAGCCTTCTTCTTCGCTTTCTTCTTGAGCGGCTCGTCCACAGCCTCTCCAGGTTCTGAAACTATTTCTAGTTTTTGGCGTGCTCTTGTGGACGCCCTCTTGGATACTTCTTGCTGTTCTTCCTCCTCATCGGCTTCTCTAAGCCACTCATTCTGGGAGGGAACCCGTGGCCCTTGATCTCTGGCTCCAATAGCTTCATAAGCTATTCTTGTCAGAACTTCAGCTCCTCCTATATACTTTGGCTTCTCGTTGTGCATGGCGATTACTTGCTCGTGGATGTATTGAGCGTAATTCACCTCTTTTGGCATATTGCTCTTCAATGCCCATATGATGGTAGTTGCAATAGCATGGGGCGGTGTCGTATACTTTTGCGGTCTTTTACTGCAAATATGGAGAAATTGGTTGTACAGTCGGCAAAGGGTTGCCGCTCTTTGGTCTGCCATATCTCCATAAGTTGCATTCTGTTTCTTGGACCCATAAACCTCTACAGCCTCACTTCTTTCCCTGACAGAGCTCCCTTTGTTGTTCAGCTTCAATGCATCTGCAATGAGCTGTGGAGTGATCTGTACTTCTACTTTCTCTCCATCCATGGCTGTCAATGTGGCTTTCCCATCCTTCTGAATGGATGTTTCCAACTCGTACACTCTTCTTGTATCCACACCTGATGGTTTCGAGGTGAAGAATCTGTGCAAGTCTGCCCTTTCCAGGTACCTGTTGATGTTCTCTGACCTGCTATAATCCACTAATTCTCGTGGGATCATAGGTACATCGACCAATTGCCCTTGAGGATCTCTGAAAGTCCCCTGGTAGATCTTTATTCCCTCTTTTTCTAGTACTGCTTCCTCCACCCAAGTCTTGGTTGGCTTGAGGGTTTCTGTTGGAATATCAAAAGGTTCTGCTTCTGCAAGAGCATCCTTGATGGTTGGTCTTTTTCTCTTAGTTGCCGATGACTTAGCGGAATCCATGGATCCTGTAACTCCAATTTCAGAAGTTAGCGTCTTTTTAGTACTGAAAGCCGAAATGAAGCTTTTAACTATTCAAATGACTTGAAAATTGAAACATGAGCTATTCAGGGCCTAAGGATGCAATGTAGGTGAAAAAATATGCAAACTGGGCTCAAAAACATGCTTGAGACATCATACGCGTATGATGTCTTTTGTGTCAGAATGACTTCATATTGGTTGTGCTTGTAGCTGATAGTGTATACATGAGTATCATATGCTTGGATTTGAGTTTGGATCCCATTTGGTCAAGTTTTGGCCAGTTTAGTCTAGTTCAGGCTCTTGGCAAAATTTTGAAAGGGAAATGGATTTTATGATCCAAATTGGATAAAACTTGGTGGTTCACCTTCAAATGGCATGTAGATCACTTCTGTTTGGTGGTTGAAGCCCTGAGGTGCCAAAATCACATAGTGAGACATCATACGCGTATGATGTCTCTTAGTGCATTTTTGGACCAATTTTCTCTATAAGCTTGGTTTTGGCTTTAGATAGGCTTATTCAGTGGATTTATCAAGTTTGGATAGAATTTGAACTAAAAATGGCTCTGGAGACATCATACGCGTATGATGTCTTTTTCATCAATTTTTCATGGGATTGGTTCTGTGAACTCTCCATGTGCTAGTGAAGGACTGTTTATACTCAAATCTTGGTTTGGACTTGAATATGTTGGATTTGGGACAAAAATAGGCTTTGTATGAAGGATTTTCTCTTAATTGGGCTAATGGGGTGATCCACTTGACCAAATCGTTCCAAACTTCATATCTAGCATGTATTAGATATATATAATGGATATATGATGACAAATGAGCATTTTTGGCTCTGTAAGTGCAAATAGACATCATACGCGTATGATGTCTTTTATGTCAAAATGGTGCTTTTTGGTTCCAGATAGCTTGTAGATGTATTAATCAACAATCCTACAAAGTTTCAATGAGTTTGGAGTTATTTTGACAAAATTAGGACCAAAAATCAATTTTATGGCCTACTTTGCGTCTTTTTGGTTTTCCTTGGGTTTTCTAACTCCAATTCTCATGATACTTGGTTCATAGGATGTGATTAACATGTGGAATGAGGCTATGCACTCAAATGTTGAAATGGATGTGAAAATCATGCTGTGAGACATCATACGCGTATGATGTCTTTTCTTGAAATGTTGGTCTTTTGTGCAAAGAATGCTTTGTGCTAGTGCCATAAGCCCTGCTAACTAGTTTTCAACTTAAAAAGTCATCAGTTTAGCTAAAAAGCCCCCTTATAGGCATTTCAGTCTCCGAAGTCGTCTTTTTGCCTTGGAGTTGAATTTCTTCAACTTTTCTTCTCGAGAGTTGCATTTCCAGCTCATTGGATATGTTGTGAAGCCACCTATTTGGTTGAACTTGACTTTGGCTCCCCGTTCTCCATCTTTCTCCATTTGGTTGCCCGAAAGCGTCTTTTTCACCATCGGTAAGTGAATCAGCTTTCTTTTGGGTTTTGCTTGCAAACATAAGTCATCCATGTATATTGAAGCTGCTTGTGAAGTTTCATGTCATTTGGTCGTCAATTTTAGCCGTTATGCCAAAATGACGCTTTGTGTGTCCGCCGCCGAATCGGTTGTTCCGACCTACTTTTGGTGATCCAAACCCGGAGATACTCCATGGTTGCATTGCCCTCGATGTTGTTAAGCTTTCTGAGAAGTTTTGTGTCGTTCCGACAACTTTTTTCTGTTTGCCTCTTGCAGGCTCTGTTGACCTAGGGTTTTTTCAGTCGTTCTTTCTCGAGCTTTGAGTGCTAGAAACTCATCTCCTATACTAGGGTAACCCACCTCTAAGTTCTTGCAAGGTTTGGTTAGGCGGTTGTGCCCCTACCTAGCGTTCCTCCCCATTCCCCGTCTGCTCTTGTTTCTTGGTTTTGGTGAGTTTTCGCGACAAAAGTTAACGATAAGCATCAAAAGCTTATGGCAACGAGTCTACCTCTCATGTCTGGTGTCCTCTGAGCTCTCGTAGCAGTCGTAGAAGGCGGTAGACGGTCGGATGCTCCTGTGTGCTCTTTGCTCTCTCCAAGAAGGTAATAGTGGAAATGAGCTTGATAGTGAAGTGAAAAATACTTAACTTCGGGCTTCCCGGATCACTTGTTACCAAATTTGACATGTGATCCTATCTCGTCGTGAAATGCACTTTAGGATTTGAAATTTCTCAATTTGGACTCCGTTTGACCTGTTTCTGAGAAATCTGTCCACTTTGCCAAAATTCTGTCATTTCGGGCTTTCCGCAACTTTTTCAGAATTGTACCCCATTTTTACCATGGGTTGCCCTTGTCATTAGGATCATCACCGTCTATTCTTTTCTTTTTTCCGATCTCATTTCACCTGCTTTTTTATTTTTCTTTTATTTTTATTAAGAAAATTATAAAAAATAAAGGAAAATAGCAAATTGAAGCCAAAAAATTCCAAACATACATGATAAATAGCTGGTAACCCTGTGTATATGAATATACACTTCTTTGTGATTTCTGGACTTGGATTACCACTTTTTTCCATTTTTTAGCTCCAAAAACACTCTTATTTAGTGATATTTACACATCTAGAGACCCAAATTCATCATTTGATCTCTTCTTGTTGCAAAACAAGGTATATAAGGGCATAAATATTATCAATATCCGCAATCAAACATAAAAAATTGCAAAATCATGTAAGACACTACCCTTGTAATATAATTTTTGTTTTTCTTTGTTTTTCTCGCTTGTAGCTGCTTTGTAGCTCCTGTATACCTCCCCCCCTCCTAGTCTGAGTCCTCCCAGACGACTATGAAGTGTCTGTGGGTGAAGCATTGTAGTTGTTTTGGTCATAAGTTCCCAATGCAATTGTAGAGCGATGATACAACAGTCTTTCCAATAAAGCTGCTCTTTGTTTGATTGAAGGATTTATTGTCTGGTTTTGGGTTGGTTTTGGCACTTCGGTAGTAGAATCAGTAGATGGATTCTTCGTTACCTTATTGTCTTTTTTCACAATCCAAATCTGCTTCCGCTTTGCTTGTGTTTGCCACAAACTCTTTGCGACCCAAACCTGCTTTGTTTTGTGTGTTGATTTCCTCGCCTTGAAATACCTAGGAGTTTCCGTTGATTGTATTGAAGGGAGTTCCTGTTTACAAATCTTTGGGATCCAAATTTGCTTGCTATAGCTTTGTGCCGTCATGAACTTCTTTGGAATCCAGATCTGTTTCATTGTCCTTGATTGTCTGGAATCACTCTGTTGTCTGATATTGAAGACTCTGTTTTCCACCTTTGTGTTCTCTGGCACAGCCTTTTTTGGTCTCCATACCAACTTTGACTCCGTTTTTTTCCAAGGTTGAGCTGTTATATTATTGCTTGTCTTCCTTATCCACTGTTGAGAATTCCTCGTCGAAGAGTAATCCGGTTGTATAGAAACTTTTGGTTGCCATTGCTTCTTCTTTTTCTCTGGTTGTTGTTTATCTTTGTCTTTGGATTCGTCCTTTGGAGTTGGCTCTTCTCCTTTGGTGAACTTAATTGATTGACTTTCACCTTCGTATTTGATAAGCATTGAATTAGAACTCCAGTCAATCATTGCATTATATTGCTTCTGCCATGGTTGTCCTAGCAATAATGGATGTTGTGTAGCTTGGTCTTCAACCACGTAAAACATATGAGGATACACATATTGGTTAATCTGTATATGTAAAACTGTGCATCCGATAGTTTTGATTGAATTCTCATAGTAACTCTTTAACTCTTGCTTGGCAGTTTGTAATTTCGTGTCATTTGTCAATTGTCTATACAAACTGAGTGAAAGTAGGTTAGCTTGAGCTCCTGAATCCAATAGTGCTCTGGCTTTGATTTGGTTGGTCCCTACTTTGCATTCAATGATGGGTTCTTCTTTGTCATTCCCCATTTCTTTTATACTGACTGCGTTTATTCGTATTGCTCCTTCATTGCGCTGTTTCTGACGCAGTAGTCTTCTTTTCTCCATTCTTTCCTTCGCCTCGGCTTGCACTTCTTCCTCAATCTTTTTCTTTTTCTAGACACGCAGCTTTTTTTGATGTATTTTGAGGAAGCACTATTGCCTTTGCCTTTGTCAATGTTCTTCCTGTTCACTTCCTCTGTGAGCAAGCTACCTTCTACATTGGCACTTGTAAGACCTTCTGGCGCGACAACATTACTTAACGCTGTGCGAAAAGTATCCCAACTGTCTGGCAAAGTGATTAAGAGAAACATAGCCTTCACTGAATCTCGAAAGACTATCTCCTGTGCTGTTAATTGGCTGAAAATTGTGTGAAATTCATTGAGATGATTTGACATGGCTGTCCCTTCCTTCATCTTCAAATCCACCAATTTCTTGAGCGAATAAATCTGAGAAGCAGCACTTTGTTTCTCGTACATACCACATAGCTTTTTCCATAGGCCATATGTTGTAGTCTCTTCTGCTACGTTGAAGTAAACATTTTCTGCCAGTGTCAGCATAATTGTGGAACAAGCTAACTCGTCAAGCTCTTCCCACTCATCTTCAGCCATATCTTCTGGTCTCTCCCCTTTGAGCTTCAGTGGCTTCACTTGTTTTTTCTGCACCAAAACCTGCCAAATCTGCTTCTTCCAGAATGGAAAGTTTGTTCCATCCAGCTTCTTTATGTTGTAAAGGGTCTCACTTTGAGAAGATGCCATATCTGCCAAACTGTTTACTCCTGGGAAAAATCCGGCAGAGTTTCCCCTGTAAACTGGCCTCTATACACAGTAAACAAGCTGCAAATAACAAGCTGAACACCTCTACTCAGGAACTGTCAGTATTTTGGAAAAATTTTGACAGAGTCTCCTCTATAAACTGAGCTCTGGAAACCAAAAGATAGCTCAAAGAACAACCATAAATAGCTGACCAGTGACAAATCTGAAAATCTCTGTAATATGCTATCCTGTAAGCATGCACTGTCTCCTGTCTGGGCGATGACAGAACCTGTATCTGTCTCAAGACTGAACCCTGAACAATGCCTCAACGGCCTGATGCATAAGATGCAATCCAGTGTCTACACAAAGTCATACATCCTATGGGATAAAAGTCGCCGAAGAGGATGCGTGTAGAGGGGAACTCCAACAACCTAATCCACCTCACACTAGGTAACCCAGCCCCCAGTGCTTGGCTTCAAAAAACCTCACACACGACCCTCATAGATGGCTCAGCAAACTAGCATATATCCTACAATAGACCAATCATTGTCCTATGACCGCTGCGGCGGTCTGTCTGCTAGCGTGACTCACAACTAGCAGACCCACAATCACAGTACATCAATCTGCAATACATGCCAGTGGTGTCAAGCCGTCGTATGGCCACACCTCCCCTGGAACCTGGAAAGCACAAGAAATAGCAATGCAGACTGCAATATATATATCTGATGATATATATGTGTACCTGGTCTATAGATGATGCTTTGAAGACGAATAATGATGTATGTCGATGCCGACCACCTCCTGCT
The DNA here is from genome assembly GCF_014529385.1 of Adiantum capillus-veneris. NCBI lineage: Eukaryota > Viridiplantae > Streptophyta > Polypodiopsida > Polypodiales > Pteridaceae > Adiantum > Adiantum capillus-veneris. Next base: position 14,016,195 of record NC_140932.1, on the reverse strand, counting down.
TGCCAATCTACACAAGACGGATTTCTTTGCGGCTGAAATCTATCTTCTGCTGTAGTGCTCAGAACGAAATTCTGAGGGCATAAACGGCTTCGAAAGGGGGATAAAACCCCAGGACGACTGCTGGACTTCGGATCCAGAATCTGCCTGAAAAGTGCACGCGCGCGATTACGCAAATACGCATTGAACCTCGGCTCTAATACCAATTGAAGTCGCGGAGCGGAGCGTGGATCGACTCTCACACACACACTCAGAGATACAGAGAGAGCTTACACAGTACACAGTGAAGTCTGTTTGAAGGGTTATCTCCCAGAAACCCTATTATCCACAAAAGTATAAGTGAGTATATACAAAGAGTTAGTGATAAGTGAGTTAGGAGGGCGGGCGGCCATATCCGTATAAGAGGCCACTTGGGCTTTAATCCCAACACTCAAGACATATTATGAGAGAGAGAGAGAGAGAGAGAGAGTATACCATGTGTAAAAGTAAACCAAAGCATTGTTAACCTAGTGTAAACCCAGGCAAGTTAGGACAAGAGTATCTTCTGGCATTGAGAGAGAGAGAGAGAGAGAGAGAGACCTTGTATACCATGTGCAAGTGTGCTCCAAGGCATTGTTTAGCATAGTGTAAACTCAGGCAATTCAAGGCAAGACTTTCTTTTGCCGTCAACGGGGGAGGGAGTGAGAGGGAGGGGGGTGGTTTGCATGCCATATGCAAATATAAACTTAGGCATTCAAGGGCATGTGTAAACCCAGTGAGAGAGAGAGAGAGAGATTTTACACAAAGCCATTAACAAAAACTCCTTAGCTGTTTAGAAGTTTCAACACAGTTATATACAGCATTGGGGCAAAGACATTATCATTCAAAACAGGGCAAAACTCATGTCATCCAAAATTTACATAGCAATAAGTTGAGAGATGTAATACAAAAAAGCTCTATCAATGCACCGGGCCTAAATCGACCTCAACAACGCAAGGACAGCTGCTGCCCCAGGGGTGCCACCATCTCCACTCAGGTGTGATGTGGAGTCCTCATCCATTGACACCTTCTCGCGTGCCTCACCTTCCCCATCCCCATCTGTTGGTACATCCTCGCCTTGAGCACCGATAGCATCCCCTTCATCACTTCATCCGCACTGTCTCCATCATCCTTTCTATCCTCCCCATCATCCCCACCATCATTGTCGCTTTTACCACTCTCACTCCCGCCACTGTCTCCATCTTCCCCACTGCCCTCAATCCTTCATCACTCACGTCCCCATCTCCCCCTTCTTCATGATCCTCTTGACCTTGTTTGTCACTCCTTGCTCACTCCCTTGGTCATCATCAACTTCTTCATCATCCCCACCATCACCATCATTGGTGCCATCTTCCTCCGTGTGTCTTCATCCTCACTTATAGGACTCAAGCTCCGAACACGCTGCTGCACAAACAGATTATGTAAACCCGGGCAATGTTAGACAGTGTAGACCCGGACATTGATGGGCAACAAATAGAGAGAGAGAGAGAGAGAGAGAGAGAGAGAGAGACTCTCATGGTGTTCATAACCTTGCCGTATCTTCTTCATTATAGCATTTTTCTTCATCTCTTGGACAACTTCATCCTTCCGCATACAGCCGCCACAAAGTCAAGGAGAAAGTCATCTTTGGTGCATCGTACTTTCGTCTTGTTGATAGAATCCCAGGCTTCCAAGCCCCTAATGAGGGCCCTTCCTTGAATAGCCTTGCGACTCAACTTGTACTTGCGGTCCACACCTTCAAATCGCTCTATCTCACGTAACCTATCTCTTTGTGTAGACTTTGGAATGGGGTTTAAAGAAGCACCAGTCACCCTCCCTCCCACTCTATGTGGAATCTCTACCCTCGGCCCATGTTGCTTTCAAAGGTGGTCCACCATACGTTGCCGCTTGTCTATCCGCGTGTTTCTACTTGGGCAAGCCGGATCTGCTCGACACATCTGAACGAGCTTCCCATCAAAATAAAGCTCTGCATATGGCCGAGATGACTTCAATGAGTCGGCTCTCTGCACCTGTATAAAAGAACATACCTGCATAACTTTAGAAATGGTAGGCAACCCTTGTTAACCCAAATATAAACCCGGGCATGCCCGAGACTAAATGTAGACCCGGGTCAGAGAGGGACTCACAAGACCAACGCTCAATGCTTGAGAGGTTCCAGCCTTTGTTCGCTTTCTCTTACTGCCTTTGGCTTCTTTTGTGGTGGCAATTACAACATTTCGCTCGGGCTTCTCTTGCAGTTGAGGCTTTCCCTTCCCCTTTTCACTCGCCACCTTGGATTGTTTCTCTACCTCACGACCCTTCAAGTGGAAAATTGAGGGCTTTTCAACCACATCTGAACCTTTCTCCTTGCGCTTCACAAGAGCCTTCTTTGCTTCAGAACCTTCATTGGAACCTCCTCCTTGGGCTTCATAATGGGCCTCGTCACATCGGAACCCTTTGTTTGGACCTTCTCTTTGGGCTTCACAAGCAGCCTCTTCCCATCCCGGCCTTCATCAACCTTCAGGTTTAACCTCTGCCCACAAACAAAACCTTATGATCAACCCACTTTATAAAGAGAAGCCGGAATAGCAACCTTTTAGCACCATGGACTTGACAGATAAACCTTGCCCTTCTCGAATGGCATGAAAACCTGGGCAAGCCCGATGTGCAAACATGGCCCCAACGTGTAAACCCAGGAAAACCCGAGTTGGAGAAGGTGAAAATACGTGCATCCCTCCCTTTGTCGCCAACTCCACAATAGCGGGATCCTCATGTGGCATTTGAGACCCGTCCCTGTCCGGAGGTATGGCTGTCTTCTTGCCCTTCTCAACACATTGCATAAAGAGCAATAGTTAGAGCGCACCCCAATGGCCATGATTAGGCGAAACCCGGACATACCTGCATTTTTTTGGAAGTGGCCTTGTGCAATTGTTGAGCCAACAGAGGATCACACCCACATTTTTGCTCACACCCATCATTTTGTAACCATTGATTGTAATATATGTCTTTCCGACATTAATTTTGATTTGAGCCATTCATTAAGTAACGGGACTCAATTGAGTTTCCAGCTTGTAATCCCGAAGTAATTTCACCTATTGATGTAAATAATTAGAGATGTTCTCACCTCCAAGGCTGAGGTATATAAGCCAAAGTTTTGTAACCTAAAGGAGATTCAATGATTAATCAAAGGGAGTTTTTTGAGCGCCGTGACTGTGTCTGAGAGAGAGAGAGAAAGAGAGAGAGTCTTATCTTCTTGCTACGCGAGCTACGGGGCCGCCATTAGAGAAGCGACACCGCCATTGTGTTAGCAACGGTGAGAGCTACGCATAGATACCAAGAGTGCGCGCTATCGGCTTCTATGTGTGGTAAGTTCCTACGAGCTTCGGTGCGAGTTTTCTTCCAACTCGTGTGTCGGAATAGAGCGTGCAGCATATCTATAGAACCACAACGAGTAGAGCTACGCATTAGTACCACCGGGGTCAAGTTTCGGTCACCTGTATTTTTCGGCCTTTCTTCATACGCGTTTTCCGCACGGAGTGGTTATAGGTTGATTTTGCAGTTCAAGTCTTTAGGGTGTTGTTCTTACCTAGTGTATAGACTTCCCCTTGAGTTTGAGATCAATTCAATGATTCTAGATCCTGTTTCGTATAGCATTCGTTCGTAGTACGGATTTCAGTCACTTGCGTATTTTAGAACTTAGATTTGATTTCCTTAGTAGTGATTGTCATTAGAAGGTCGAGTAGGTGATTTGACACCCACCTAGTTGTTTCCATGCGCTTGCAGGTCAAGCTCCGTCCTCGTCTGACAAATTCTGTTGTTGGTTGAGTTCTCGCTATTTAGCTTCCGCTAGCGGCGTAACCGCCTTAACATTTGGCGCCGCTGCCGGGGATGAGAGCCCTAAGTAGGTGACCTTAGACTAATCCTACGAGGTGAGTCGTATAAACTACTTTGTATACTTTAGTTAGAAAAGATCTAGGAGTGGTGGACTCCGAAGGTCTCGAGAGATACTAGGAAGTGGGGTATTCCTGGGTCTTCCGTGTTGACAGTATTTTTAGTTTAGCTTAGATTAGATTGTTTTTGATGGTGTTTAAGTGGTTGTTGACATAAAAAGGATTTGCTACTCCTTGTGTGGTAGTAAATCTCTTTATATTTTCAATTGCAAAAAATCCATTTTATGATTAGAAGTAGCTTAGGTAGGGCCTGATTTGATCCTGATCTAGAGCTATCAATTGGTGTTCTATTTGTTTGATGTGTTTGATTGCATGTTAGATCACTGAAAAAGTCGCTTTGGTAGTGAAATATGCAATAAACAAAGTTCAGAAAAATTTTCTGTGTAACTGATTGTTGCTGAGCACTTAAAAGAGCTATTGGAAGAGTTCTGTGCTGAAAAACTGGAAATCTGCAACTTTAGACATCATACGCGTATGATGTCTTAGGACCTAAACAGAGACTAAAATTGAAAATTTGACATTGCCAGAGTGTTTAGAAGGGGGGTTTTACCCTAAGATCAACTTAAAACAAGAGCATTAACACTCAAAGAAACCCAAAAAGACAAGTCGGAGTCCAAGAAACGCAAAGAATAGGAAATTTTGGATTCAAATCTTGTTTTTACATTCAAACCTGACAAAAACACTTGAAACTCAATTATAAACATTGGAGAAGGCTTAAAACCAAAAATAGTCAAAATCTGGGACAAAAAACATCATACGCGTATAATGTCTTTTGGCACATCCACTGCTTATTTTTGATATCTGACCTGACAAGATTGTTACAGGCACTGTAGGAAGCATAAATATCAAGTTTGGACCCAAATTGATGAAAAAGACATCATACGCGTATGATGTCTTTGACCTAATTTTGGACATATTTTGATACTTTGCTAACACAGATCCATTGTAATAGCTGTCTAGAGGTTATATTTCAAGTTTCATCCCATTTGGATCACAATTGACCCAAAAAACAAGTCAAAAGCAGAAAATTGCCAAGAAAAGCCTAAATTAGCCATAACTTGCTCAAACAGAGTTCAAACTGAATTTTGTGAGTGAACAGAGCATAAAGGGGCCACTGAGAGTGAGCATAACCAAAATAGTCAAAATCTGTGAAAAAAGACATCATACGCGTATAATGTCTTTTTCAGCATAACTGCGACAAAATTCTCACTTGATGAAACAGAAGTTGTCCAACTGACAAAATTAAACAATTGACCAAGTATCAGTCAGTTTGGATCAATTCTGACCACAAAAACTTGGGGAAAACAAATTGCCGAGACGGAAAAGTTACAGTCCTTTAGGGGAATTGATGAATTTGAGATCGGGCAGGAATCTCCGGAATAATCAACCAAAACAAGGGGAACCAGCAAGTGTCATATCAACCGAGGGAAGTGTAAACCAAAGTTGGGTGCAACCATTAGAGCCGATCTTTGAAGGAAGTGTTTCTGATACTTCTTCGGAGAGGTCTTACGAGATTTTCACCGAACACTCGAACAGGAACAACAGAGAAAATATGGCAGCAGGATCATCAAACCCTTCCGCCACCATGAAGCTATTGTTCATAAAATACCAGTACGACAATGAGCAAGGTGCCAAGATCTACAAAGATGGAATGGACCGCTATTGTGTAAAGATAGAAGATAGACCTAGTGAGTTCAAGGACTTAGTGCCTGTGAGCTATAGCGGAGATAGATATCTAGATGACGAGGGTACCATGTACTTGGTAGTCCTAAACCCTAACATTGTGGACAAGTGGGGATTGATGGGCACCAAAGCCAAAATAGATGAAGAACTCGAGGAGAAAGCACCAATAATGAACTTCCCTAATGCGAGGTTAAGAAGAGAGAATGAAACTACAAGGATCAACACTGATAACATCTATGTGGGGCTATACAAATATAATAATGGGGAGCAAGATCTCTATTATAGATGTGAAGAACCCTACACCGGAGAGTTGACAGACAAAAAAAGACTCTATGTCTTTACCTACACAGAGGGATCGGAAGTGAAAATTTCCGCTTACGATAAGTATGGCAGGCAATACTCAACAATGGGCAAGAAAGAATTAGAAGGATATACATACTTTGGGGGACCACTACATCAGTATTATGTTACTTCTAGCTCACATAGACCAGCACCAACAACTGGAGTGCAAAACTCAATGACAATAGGAGGACAAAGAACTCAGGTTGCTGACTCTTTCAGTCAACCTTGGGACTCGAAGCTCGGACCAATGGGATCATTACATTCCAGAGAGTCAATGGAGACGAATCGAGGTAGTGCAGTTCCAATCCCCACCTATACCACTCCAGGTCCAAGGTTTGAAGCGGAACCATCACATTTACCTCCCAGTAGTAGATTCAGGACAGAGGAACCGACAAGGGTAACCCATGAAGTCCATGATGCTAGAGAAAGCTTTAGCCGAGACACAGGAGCAATGAGATTGGTAGCAGATCATAGACGTATGAGACCATCTCAAGTAGCCAAGTGTATGCCAAAGAAGTATGGTGGTTCAGGAGATCCATATGCACATGTGTCACTCTTTAAGCAAGTCTTAAGAGCTGAGCAGATAACAGATTTCCATACACAATACGAGGGATTTGGTCTTACTCTAGAAGGTACTGCATTGACATGGTTTCAACCAATGAACATAGGGGGACTCCATGACATTGACCATTTGCTAAGAGAGTTTGCTGAGGAATTCTCAAAACGAGGGATTAAGCACAATACGGTCTCACAAATATATGCTTTTAAACAGAGAGAACACGAAAAAGTGAAGGAAGCTTCACTTCGCTTCAAACAATACATTGAGAGATGTCCAGTACGTGAACGACCACAAGATGACAGACTATCTGTTCTCTTTATTGAGGGACTGAGGAACGACACTCTCAAGAAGGACTTGCACTTGAAAGCTTGTACAAGTTTCGGGCAAGTAACGAGAGAGGCATTGTACTTAGTGGATAACTGTACGGTTTATGGAGAGGTGTCAGCGGATACAGATTTTGCATCCAGTAGCTCCTCCTCCGTAGCGAGCGAGACTACCACTAAAAAGAATGTTCAAACAACAACCATGCCAAATGTAGAGCAAATGATAGAAGATGCTCTAAAAAGGATGGCACCATACCAAAAACCATTGCCAAAAACACTGAAATGGTGTGCTATTGAACAAAAATGGACAAATCATCCAACAGAGGAGTGTTATTACAACAAAGGGTATGTAAGGGAGCGCCAGTACGCACCTCCTGCTCAATTAGCACCACCTCAGATACATCCAGTACCTCGATATCCAACGGGAAATGTACCAGGACCTATGGGGATAGAAAGACCGCAACCGGTATTGGGACAACAACCACCTTTACCAGGAGCATGACCAGTGGGCATTAGATATGCACCAACCTTAGAGAATCAGGAAGAACAAGCCTTAGTGCCTGTTCAAGCCTATTATGAAGAATCTGGTGCACACATGTCTCCAACTATGTATTACCCACCAGAAGAACCCAAACAACCAGAACCATGGGGCATGATTGGGAATGTTGGAATACCAACAATTACAAGTGCTTCTGATGAAGAGAGATACAATTTGGACGCAAGAACATTGATGTCCATAGCTCATGGAGGGTTAACAGGACAAAGACCATCCTATCCACAAAGAACGAATCAAATGGGACCAAGACCAGCACTAGGACCCTGTTACAAGTGTGGAGGTGACCATCTGATGAATGTTTGCCCACATACGGAAATCATTAGAATTAACGCTTATTGCACTGAGTGTGGGGTTACTCACTTCATTGAGGATTGTTCAAAGAATCCAAACAAAGTTCAAAAGACGACATTGAATATGTTAGAAACTATTCCTACCAGCAGTGGGTCTGAAAATGAAACTCTAATACCAACGCAAGTTGTTACTAGAGCTCAAGCTAAGAAAACCACTAGAGAACCTGAGAATGGAAAGTTAGCGACTGAAGTGGTTAGTCAAGGACCGCGGAGTCAGAAAAACACATGGAAAGCTAGAAAAGCACGCATGAAGTTGAGAAAAGAACGTGAAGACGCTATTCTAGCTGAGGAACTAAAGCAAACCAAAGCTAGATTAGAAAAACTTGAGAGTCAAAACGGGAAACGAGAGATGAGCCCGGAAAGAACGAAACAAAAGAGTATCAAAGAAACAACGAGCTTAAGCTCAGGGGGATCAGTGCTAGTCGACAAAGTACACGAACCATTGGACGCACTGATGAGAGCTTACGAAGCTAGGTTAAAGAACAACCAAACACAAGAACAGAGGTGGATGACATACCCAAACGCGGAATTGGAAAAGCAGAGACTTGAAATGTGCCAGAGAATGATCGAGACTGCACAAGCCTTATTAGAACCACCAAAAGAAACAATGAATTGTGGAAAGGAAAACCCAATTCAGCAAGATACTATCGTTTCACGGGTAGCTGAAAAGACTCCCAGTGCACAAAAGCCTGAAAATACACAAAAGGATGACCGCATAGTATTGAACACAACCGATCAGGAAATAGAGAGTTTTCATCCAGTCATACAGAGGATTTACGGAAAAGATGAGGATTACAATGAATTTTGGAAACAAGTGAGAGAGGCAAACTTTGCAAACGAGCTAAGGTGCCAAGCTAATCAGACAAATTGGGAAAAGGACATCAGGAATCCTCCCATAGTGGAATTTGAGGCAGGATCTCAAGTGGACTTGGATCTGCAATCTTACTGGGGAGATGGGGGCTCTGTTAGAACAATGGAGAGCAAACCTCATTCACTGAAAACCTTACCTTCATACTTAGGAGAGTATAAAGCAAAATCCGAGATTAGAGCACTTCCCTCACGAAAAATCTCATCAGAAAAAGTCATGGACTCGCAAGGATTGATAGAGATTTTGTCAACACCAGTGACATGCACTATCACTCTAGCTGAGCTTTTGAGGCTAAGACCACATATGTGGACCACTGTAGGAAAATGCTTGGAGAAATTCGGGATAAAAGATCCAACATCGAGATTGCAAGAGAGTATAGAGGAGCTGAGCAAGCCACAAAAGAACGCTAAGCCTGTACCCTTAAACAAGGTCGGAGAGTATTGCGAAGGTGAAGAGGGGAATACAACCTTACCAGTTGAATTCCAAGGAGTGAACACAATGGCAATACTAGACAGCGGAGCTGGGGTAGCCATTGCTACAAAAGAAATCTGGAAAAAATGGGGGAAACCAGCAATAAGGAAGACTAGGTTGAAACTCCAATTAGCAGATGGACACATGGAGAAACCTATGGGGTTATTAGAGAAAGTTGTAGTGACTTCTTGCGGCATTGAATACGAACATACTTTTGCTATTGTCGATTTTGCCAAGGAGAATAACTATGATATCATATTGGGAAGACCATTCATGAGACAGTTGAAAATGGTCCAAGATTGGGGCTACGATCACATATACTTGAGAAATATGGAAACCACTACACGTGTGAACCTGAAAGACCATAGCTACAAAGATGTGAACCGAACACCGGTAGAGGAGTTTGATTCAGCTACTTTGGCAGGATCCGAATTTCCAGCTTGGTTAAGTAAACCCAAGGAGTTATGGATGTGTGGAGCTTCGAAATGTGGAAGTCTGAAACGAGAAGAATGTGTTTTAGAAAGGGCTATCGAAGACGAAACTTATGTAGGAGAACCCTTTCCAGAGGACACGTTTGAACCATTAGAATGGACACACATTCTAGCAACCCTAGATGTTTGTGCAATTCCGGATGGTCCCACAATGAAATTTTGCGATAAGGACGGGTACGACGTGGTTCCGTATTTCATGTTGCGAACTGTACTCGAAAAAGAAACTGAGAAGAATGATACACGGGAAAGGGAAGATGAAGAAGAGGTGTTTCACGACATTCCCAATCATCCAGAGTGGGGAAATGAAGCAGACAACGAGTCAACGGACAATTCAAGCGGAAACGAAGAAACTATAACGGATGTCCGATTTTATGATTTTCCGAACCAAACTAAACAACGCCAGAAACACTGTAGAGCAAAGAAAAAAACAAAAGGGGTTAGAACCAATCCGATGCCTAGAATAAGAGGAAAAAATCAATTCCTAATGCTAGTAAAGGCTGAAGATTGTGTTAAGGATAAGATTTCTGGAAGAATGAGAGGCAGTGATCAAAAGAGCTTACGAAAAGACAAAAGAGGCTCAAGAAATCAAGTTCAAAAGAATGGAACGAAAACTGAAACAGAAAAATTAGAAAAGAACAAGCGCAACAGAGAATACACGGAGTCCAAGTTAGAACGTAGAAACAAGTACAGAGAGCTCAAGAAAACTCTGAAGGAAGTTTGGACGACAGAAATTGAGAGTGGAGAGGACGAAAACGTCAAAATCAAGGAAAACATGGATGTTCCCTCTCACTATAGGAAATTCACAATAGAGGATAGGAAGGTGATATTAACCCCACCTATTCGAGAGAGGAAGGAGAACGAATCTTATGACGGACCGGAGGATGCAAAAAAAGTTGATTTAGCAGCTCCAGGTGAGACGCCTAGACCGGTGTACATAGCCACAGATTTGTCTCCAAGCGAGGAAGAGAGACTTTTGAGTCTTCTCAGAGAGTACAGGGATGTGTTTGCATGGTCTTATAAGGACTTAAAGGGAGTTGACCCATCGATATGCCAACACTCAATCCCACTGAAACAAGACGCAAAGCCTAGCAGACAGAGACCATACACATATAATGATACTTTTGCTAAGCGAATCAAGGAAGAGATAGATAAGCTAATGGAAGCTGAATTCATATACGAGATTGAACACACTGATTGGGTATCTCCGATTGTGGTAGTACCTAAGAAGAACGGAAAACTCCAAGTGTGTGTCAACTTAAAGAAAGTGAATGCTGCAACAATCAGGGACAATTATCCCCTGCCGATAACTGATCATGTTCTAGAGCGTGTATCAGGGAAAACAGCATACTCTTTTCTTGATGGTTTTTCAGGATATAACCAGCTAGCCATAGCACTGGAAGATCAACATAAAACAGCTTTTGCAACGGAGTGGGGAATTTATGCTTATCGGGTTATGCCTTTTGGTCTAACCAATGCTCCCGCAACCTTCCAGAGGCTGATGACGCATGCTTTCAAAGAATACTTAAGGTTGTTTCTCGAAATATACATGGATGACTTATGTGTACATTCTCTACTGAGAGATGAGCATCTAGAACACCTAAGAAAAGTATTTGAGAAATGTAGGACATATCGCATTTGTCTCAATCCTGAGAAATGTGTGTTTATGGTCCGACAGGGCAGAATTCTGGGACATATTGTCTCACAAAACGGAATATCCACGGATTTAGAGAAGATAAAAGTTATAGTGGATATGCCTAGACCAACCAATGCGAAACAAGTACAGAGCTTTATGGGACATTGCGGATATTATAGACGATTCATTTACATGTACGCTATAATAGGCCAACCACTTTACAGGCTAATAGTGAACTTTGAATGGACAGAGGAGTGTGAGGAATCATTCAAGAAATTGAAAGAGGCACTCATTACTGCTCCAGTCTTGAAATCACCAGATTGGGAGAAGATATTCCATGTGCATATAGATGCTTCGGCATATGCAATAGGATGTATTCTGGCTCAGCCAGAAGAAGGAAACATGGATTTTCCTATCTGTTACGCCAGTCGACAGCTCAACAATGCAGAGAAGAATTACACCACAACAAAGCGAGAAGGATTAGGAATGATCTATGCTGTGAAGAAATTTCGGCATTATCTTCTAGCCAACAAGTTTGTGTTTTTTACGGATCACCAAGCCTTGCTCTATCTAGTGAATAAACCATGCAATACCGGGAGAATAGTGAGATGGTTCATTATCTTACTGGAATTCGACTTCACGGTAGTAGTAAAGAAAGGAAAAACACATCTTAGAGCTGATCATCTTTCGCGATTGACGAATGGAGAAGACCCTATAGGAGTAGATGACGACATGCCAGACGCGTACTTGTTCAACATAGAAATGATACCGAGGTGGTCTCAAAATGTCGTTAATCTATTAACCTATGGAGGAGAGTTCGATAGAAGAGAATACAACCTGAAACATATTGCTATTCAGCAATCCAAGAATCTTCAATTGGTTGCAGGAAGGCTGTATCGATTGGGAAATGATCATGTTTTACGACTATACATCAATCCTGAGGAATATAGTATATATCTGCGCGAAGCACATGTTCAGGAATGTGCATTTCATTGTTCAAGAAGGAACACATATAGGAATTTGTTACAATTGGGAGTCTATTGGCCAGGAATGAAAGAAAGCGTACATGAATATGTCACTGCATGTATTGTATGTTCATCAAAACCGCCAGCCGAGTATTCGACATTATATCAGATAATGATCGCTCCAGAATGGAGTCAGTATATTGTTGAATATCTCACAAATAGAACTTTCCCAGAAGGAACGTCAAAAGCTCGTCAGAAATCTGTAGAGACAGAAGCTAGAGAGTACGCTTTAATAGGAGATCAACTCTATAAGAGAGGTAAAGACAACCAGCTTAGGATTTGCGCATCAGAGTCTGAGTATGTGATAATCCTGGAGCAAGCTCATGGAGGAGTAGGTGGAGGCCATTTCTCAGGTGATAAGACAACAAAACTTGTCTTAGCCGCGGGAATATGGTGGCCAACATTACATATGGACGCTGAGGAATACGTTAAACGGTGTGATGACTGTCAGCGAGGGAGACAACAGTCTAAAGAGAAGAAGGGTAAGAAGGCACAAAACCGAAGTAAGTCTCGTGACTCGAAGTCAAAGGATGACATAGAATGCTACCATTGTGGCAAGAAGGGTCACATGAAGAGAGACTGTACGAAGTGGAAACAAGAAAAAGGCAAAACAAAGAGTTCTAAGCAAGATGAAAAGAAGAGTTCAGTGAATATTGAAGAGGTGAATGTCACAGGATCTGGCTCAGACAGTGATTCTGGTATAGCAGCTAGTGACATCTTCCTCACAAGCAATCTTGATTCTGTTTTCTTGACTGCAGAGGATGGACATGCTATGAGTGATTGGATTATCGACTCAGGGGCATCTTTACATGTTTCTCCGCACAAAGACTGGTTTACATCATATGTGACTACTAAAGATTATGTCAGACTTGGCAATGAGCAGGTTTGTGACATACTTGGAGTGGGAGATGTGCAGTTGAAGTTTTAGAATGGCTCAAGAATGTCAGACATGTTCCAGCAATTCGAAAGAGCTTGATCAGTACAGGGAAGTTGGATGATGCGGGTTATGTGACAGTCTTTGGGAACAACGCTTGGAAGATCTCCAAAGGTTCGATGACTGTAGCACATGGCAGCAAGTCAAGAACTCCGTACACTTTACATGTTTCAGCCGTTAAAAACCATGTAATTAATGTGATTGAGCAGCCAAGTGTGTCACTGTGGCATCGTAGGTTGGGACATATGTCAAAAAGAGGAATGGAAATACTTTCTCATTATGGTTATTTGCCTGGCTTTTCATTTCAAGATTTCGAGTTTTGTGAGCATTGTGTTTATGGTAAGCAAACACAGGAACCGCACAGATCAAAGAGGAATCATAGGGACAAACGGTTAGCTCTTGTGCACAGTGATCTATGTGGACCAATGCCTAGTTTGTCACTAGGGGGAGCAGCGTACTTTTGTACATTCATAGATGACTATTCTCGCAAAGTATGGGTTTACATCTTGAAGCACAAGGATGATGTGCTCAAGGTATTTAAGACATTCTTGCAGCTTGTGGAGAATCAAAGTGGTCAGAAGCTGAAGTGATTGAGAACTGACAATGGTGGAGAGTACGTTTCCAAAGCTTTTCAAGACTTTTGTGAAGCAAAAGGGATTAAGCGGGAACTTACTGCACCATATAATCCTTCACAGAATGGGGTTACAGAACGTATGAATAGGACCATACAAGAGAAGGTCAGAAGCATGTTGTCAAATACTGAGTTGCCTAATGGATTTTGGGCGGAAGTAGTGGCTACAGCAGTCCATTTGATCAACAGGTGTCCTAGTAGGGTTCTGGATAAGAGTGCAGTGGCCGAGATGCTATGGACAGGCAAGGTACCTTCGTATAAGCATCTCAGAGTCTTTGGTTGTGAAGCTTATAGCCATATTCCTAAGGAGTTTAGGAATAAGTTAGAACCAAAGAGCAAGAAGTGTATATTTCTTGGCTACGGAGAATCGGGCGAGATGGGTTACCGGCTTTGGGATCCTGAGTCCAGAAAACTTATTCGTAGCAATGATGTGCATTTCAATGAAGCCAAGTTTCACGCTAAGCCAGAGAAGACAGAGGAGATCAGAAGAGTTGTCTTCAGGGAAGATGGACCTAGTGCTAGCACATCAAGAAAGCATGGTCAGGCTCAGGAACAACCTATAGTGGCTAGAGAGGCAAAGTCAGTTGTGGTTAGACATTCTGAGCGTGTCTCCAAACCACCTGATCTTTATGTGCCATCTCTAAATTATGTCATGCTCACATATTGCGGAGAACCATCTTGTTACAAGGAAGCATTACAAGTGGTTGACTCGAAGAAATGGCAGTTGCCCATGCAATCAGAGATGACGGCTCTGCATAAAAACCAGACATGGAAGCTAGTTAAATTACCACAGGGCAAAAAGGCTCTACCTTGTAAATGGGTTTACAGGTATAAGATCACCGCTCACGATAGTCAACCAAAGTACAAAGCAAGGCTTGTTGCCAAGGCTTTAAGCAAGAACAAGGCATTGACTTTGATGAAGTCTATCTCCAATGGTTAAGATCACTACATTGAGATGCTTTCTTGCATTGGTTGCTATATTGGATTTGGTGTTGCACCAAATGGATGTCAAGACAACGTTCTTGCATGGTGATTTAGATGTGGAAATTTACATGCAGCAGCCAGAACGGTTTGTTGCGAAAGGCAAGGAAGATTTGGTATGCCAGTTGTTAAAGAGTCTTTATGGCTTAAAACAATCACCGAGGGCATGGTACCATAAGTTCCACCAGTTTATGCTTTCTCAAGGCTACAAACATAGTGAGTTCAATCACTGTCTATATACAAAAAAGGCTAAGGATGGCAGTTGGCTGATCCTTATTTTGTATGTGGATGACATGTTGATTGCTGGCAAACACTTGGAAGAAATTTCAGCTTTGAAGTCAAAGATGGCAAAATCGTTTGACATGAAAGACTGTAAAGTGTGAGCTTTGTCCTAAGGTGTGAGTCAAGGAGAGGAGAGTGGATTTATCCCACATACTGTGGATCAAGGCTGTAGAGCTACTTAAAGCTCACTTCTTGAATCAATAAACAACAACTCATTTTGCACTACATGCTTGTCTATGGTGAGCTTGTGCTAAGCTAAGTCAATACTCAAGATTGTGTTTATGAGTCCAAGCTAATCCTATCTTGGAACCTAATTCACTTGAGTGATAAGCTTGCTTACACACACTCACACACTTGCACCATGTTTCTCTTTCATCCACCATAGCTAGCAGGATCCAAATCCTAACATTTGGTATCAGAGCTATGGTGTGCTAGCTAGGATTTCCACTATGCATTAGTGTGTGTTAATCATTAGCATCTCCATTAGATCAATTTGCACTTCATTATCACGGCCCATTAACATTCTTCATGATTAGTTGCATCTCACTAATTAGGCCTTAATCTAGTTATGTGTGGGCATGTCCTTGGCACACCCAAGAGGCCACTACCCTCCATGGCTAGGTAGACTTGATTAGGGAGAGAATTAGCATTAGATTGCATTCAATTTCCATCAAGAACTTGCATTTTACATTCAACGGCTGCTCCTTATTTTAGGTTAATTGGCATTTGCAATTAGTGTGTGTGCGTAGCCCGTCTCGAGAGCTATCCGACGACTATTTGTTCTCTATAATCGGGTTTCTAATTTGTACCTAATTGTCCACTTAATTTTGCAAGATTAGTAGTTCCACTTACTCTTTAGAATTTCTGTCCTGCAGCAACTCAAGAGTTGTGTGTGTATGAGAGGGAAGCATTTAATGCACAAAAGAATTTTTTGAAGGAGTTTTCAAAAGCCCTCAAAGCAGCACGTGGGAACCTCCTATTTTTGGGGGGCCTTTGACCCTTTTAAAGGCAAAGGGCCACCCACACTTTGGGCGCCCTGGCAGATTTGAAAAACTGCGCCAAACTGTCTTGCATGGACTTTTCGGGTCCGAACGGATCCAGGCCGGCCGACTGGTTTTTGCTTACGGCATCCAGCGGCTCTTGACACCATTTGTTCACTATCGACCGGCGCCGTGCCCGAACCTCCTGCCTTGCTGCCCGCGCTTGCCCGGGAGCGCTGCCCGCCACCCGGCCTGCCCGCGCCTGCCCCACTTGCTCGACGGGCTGCCCCGCATGCCCAAAATTCCCCTTGCCTCAAAGGCCTTAGCTCACTGGCTTTAGCCCCATATCCCGCGGCCCCAAAAGCTGGAAGCCTTAAGCCCACTTAAAACCCCATTCACGCGCTGCTCCCAACCTCCAAGAAGTTAAAAGTCTCCAAGGCCACTAGAGTCTGTTCTCACTGCAACACCGAATGCTCATCCAGGCATAAAGTCGAAGAATTCAAACTATTAAGGCTTCATCAAGATTCTCTAGGGCGCTCAAAAGAGCTTGAACACCCACTTCAACAGCTTCAAAGAGAAAGTTCTTTCAAGCATCAAAAGCAAAAAGACAAAGGTTATCTTCCCTATCTGTGAAGAGGGGCTTCACCGACAGTGAAGAGGAGCTTCACATTGAAGGAAAAAATCCAAAGTACAAATTGAAACCTTGCAGCCAAGCAAAACACTTTCTTGCAATGTTTGTAATAGTATTTGTCTACATGGATGACATTATGTGCTTTTGTGATGGGATAGAAATTGGCATTGGAGAGTCTCCAAATCGCTAAAATCTCTCGATGTGTGAAGAATTTGTGACAAATTGTATGAGAAATTCCGCATGCTTGGGCTCTCGGAGTATGACCAAGATGGAAGAGAGCATTAATTTTTGCATAAACCTTTTCATAGGATATTTTCGCATATTGTTGCATGTCATTACGACACATGGAATAAAGCCTGATTGTACCACACACAAAAAAGGGGACAGAAGTACTCATTCGAGGGGAGGATACGAAGTCAGACCATGAAGCAGTTAAAAGCAACAATAGAAGCAATGAAGGCAAGAGACCTGACAGAGGATCAGCTCACATAGTAGAAGACAAAAAGGACGAAGACGAAGGTAGCATTTGGAAAGACCCATTTTGAAGATGCGGACTCTCTACTTGTAGGGGAGGACTTTTTTCTTGTGTGGATACATCCTGTGTGGACATCACCATCCTTTGTGGATTGTTCTTGTGTGGATTTTACCATCTTGTGTGTATATCACCATCCTTTGTGGACTTTATTTTCCTGTGTGGATATCACCATCCTGTGTGGATTTTGTTAGCATGTGTGGATCATGCATCTTCAGTATCTTGTCTTAGTCCAAACCTCAAGGGGAGGATTGTAAAGTGTGAGCTTTGTCCTAAGGTGTGAGTCAAGGAGAGGAGAGTGGATTTATCCCACATACTGTGGAGCAAGGCTGTAGAGCTACTTAAAGCTCACTTCTTGAATCAATAAACAACAACTCATTTTGCACTACATGCTTGTCTATGGTGAGCTTGTGCTAAGCTAAGTCAATACTCAAGATTGTGTTTATGAGTGCATATCTTGGAACCTAATTCACTTGAGTGATGAGCTTGCTTACACACACTCACACACTTGCACCATGTTTCTCTTTCATCCACCATAGCTAGCACGATCCAAATCCTAACAAAGACATGGGTGAGGCAAGTCATATACTTGGTATGCGCATTGAGAGAGACAGATCAAAGAAGTTGATTTGGTTATCTCAAATAGAGTACAGTGACAAGGTTTTGCAACGTTTCAATATGGAGAAGGGAAAGGCATTGAGTGTTCCATTGCCACCATATGTGAAACTTAGCAAACAAGATTGTCCTATGTCTGAGGAAGAAAAGGCTGAAATGGATAAGATTCCATATGCGTCTGCAGTGGGTAGTTTGATGTATGCAATGATTGCTACACGTCCGGATATTGTATTTGCAGTGGGAATGGTTAGCAGATATATGTCAAATCCCGGCAAGAAACATTGGGAGGTAGTGAAAGGTATCATGAGATACTTAAAACATACAAAGAGTATGCGCATATGCTATGGTAGTCAGGATTTGAGTGTCAGAGGATACACTGACTCAGATTATGCAGGAGACTTGGATAAGAGGAGATCTACATCAGGCTATGTCTTTACATTGGCTAGAGGTGCCATATCATGGCGATCTCGATTACAAGATTGTGTTACGCAGTCTACTACAGAAGCTGAGTATGTTGCAGCAAATGAGGCATGCAAAGAAGCTATTTGGCTTGGTAGATTGGTAGCAGACTTGGGAATCAAAGTAGATATGCCAGAGTTATATTGTGATAGTCAAAGTGCTATACAATTGGCAAAGAATCCAATGTTCCATTCAAAGACTAAGCATATTGATGTGAAATATCACTTCATTAGGGAAGTACTTGAAGACAAGCAGATACAACTGCTGAAGATCCACACCAAGGACAATCCTGCTGATCTACTCACAAAGGGACTTCCAAGAGAGGGCTTTGTGCATTGTCGTGAGTTATTGGGCATTGGATAGATGGCAGCCATGTAAATCTTTGTACATTTATGTTCATAGATTTACAGTTACTTAAAGTGCCACATTGGACTTTAAGTGGGAGGTTGTTGGGATTAAAGCCCAAGTAGCCTCTTATACGGATATGGCCGCCCGCCCACCTAACTCACTTATCACTAACTCTTTGTATATACTCACTTATACTTTTGTGGATAATAGGGTTTCTGGGAGATAACCCTTCAAACAGACTTCACTGTGTACTGTGTAAGCTCTCTGTGTATCTCTGTGTGTGTGTGTGAGAGAGAGAGAGAGAGTCGATCCACGCTCCGCTCCGCGACTTCATTGAGTTCAAAACTCCTCACAGGATAGATCCTTAAGGTCAGTTGGGATAGTGTCCGGGTACGTTAAAACCGTCTTCTTCTTCTTCTTCTCTCTCTCTCTCTCTCTCTCTCTCTCTCTCTCTCTCTCTCTCTCTCTCTCTCTCTCTCTCTCTCTCTCTCTCTCTAAGATTGATAGGCAATATTCAATTAATTTCAAGCTTAAATAATTCTTAGTTATGATTGACAAGAGTGACAAGATGTGTATTGCCCACCTTTGTTTTATTTGTGCCCCCTTCTTCAAGACGGCATATAGCTAGCTTTTATATGAAAACTCGGCAATGTTTGTGGCAATGTCATTCTTCCCTATGTCCCAATGTTACCAAACATAGCTACTAGCTCTCCGCCTTGCATCTCCCTTTTCTTTCCCATCTATGAACACTCAAAATGAACTTTTTTCTAAGAAGCTGGTAATGTACACATGGGTGGTAAATGAGAGGTAAATTGACCATATTTGAATTCTTTGGCACTAAATCTCTCTCTTTCTCTCTCTCTCTCTCTCTCTCTCTCTCTCTCTCTCTCTCTCTCTCTCTCTCTCGTCGGCTAGATCTTTAAGGTCTCTTGGGATAGTTTCCTACGACATTAAAACTCTCTTCTTTTTCTTCTTCTTCTTCAAGTGCGAGAGAGTGAGTACCACACACCACTTGAGTGCTCAGCTTTTGACCACATTAGGTCCTCTTTTCCCCATATATTCAACCATGAGCTCTCCCTATATACCTTCCTCTCCCAACCACGATGTGGACTCTCTATTGTGACGCTCATTTCAGCCATTTTTGAGCATCGAGTCACTTATGACCTCCACTCACACCACATGACATGTTCATTTGGTCCCATAGGTCATATTTGACCTCCGAGGACGATAATAGAACTATCTCTCTCTCTCTCTCTCTCTCTCTCTCTCTCTCTCTCTCTCTCTCTCTCTCCCCCCCCCCCACACACCACCACTAATGCATGGGTTTACTATTGCCCTTAACCGCCTGGGTTTACACTAGTTTGTCTATGCCTTGGCTTACACTCACTCTTTTGACCATAACTTCTTCATTTGAATCCCGATTTAGGTGATCTATAGCTTCAATCGAAGAGCACGAAGCCCTCCACGCATTGATGTAAAGACAAAAAAAAAAAAGAGCAATGGAAGGCTTTGTTGTAACAACATCTCAGAACTAAAAAAACTGTCAAAACTTTGCGTTTTTGTTGCCGACTTGAAGGCAATGTCGGACAAAACTCGCAAGGGTGGAAAATCCACACTCGCCATGGAGAATGATGCAAAATCTCCAAGGAATTTGGATGCTAGTCCAACCACATCGTCTACAACAACGAAAGCAATGATCATGGCTTACTTGATCTCATTACAAGAAACCGTCAACAAGCAAGGTGAAGAGTTACGTGCACTTGCAATGGAGAATGGTACTTTGAAATTTCTTGTTGTGGAGAATGAGCACCTCAAGAAGGTTCTTGAAATGCAAACAACACGCTTGGTGCATTTTGAGAAGGAAGTTCAAGAATATAAGCGCTCTCTTGTGGACATGAATGTATTGAAAGAGCGCTTGAGCAAAGTTGAGAGTGATCATGTATTGAAAGAGGAAACAATAGATACAATACGACATGATGTATGTGAGATGAGAAATGCATCCAAATCATGGGCTGATATATCTACATCTCCTATCATGCAAGCCGTTGTGCAAGCAAAGAATGTAGAGAATGTGGACACTCAAGAATTGCAAGAATGGCAAAAACGCTCAAAGAACATCGTCATTCGTGGAATCAAGGAGGAAAGCATGGAGACACCCCAATCTCTTGCGGTTGCTATTGATACAGACTTTGTCATGTCTGGAATCATGGCTTATGGTGCACATCGAGTTGGAAAACAAGGAGTCCCTCGCTCGGGAGAAAGACCTATTGTATGTACCATGGCTGATGAGGTAAAGAGAAAGATCATCCTTGACAATAGTTGGATCTACCTCAAAGGAACGGGTTGTAATGTATATGAGGATCGCACTCTTATGCAACAAAATGTACGTCGCAAAGCATATGAGGAAAGAACCAAGAAGGTCAAGGTGTCATCTCAAGAAGAAAAGTCACTTGATGAGGATGCAAGTCCACCCAACAAATAGGGACACGTGATCTATGAGACCAACTCACGCTTGCGAATAAGCTTTTGAAATTGCAACGGCTATTAAAACATCAATGTACAGTGCCTTATACGCCTCAGCAAAATGGTGTTTCTAGGAGGAAAAACGGGTCACTTACGAAAATGGCACGATGTATGGTCAAAAGTCAAGCTTTATCACATTCATTTTGGCTTGAAGTCATCATGTGTGCCACTTATGTACTTAACAGGTATCCTACTTGTGTTTGTTGAAGATTCTGTTTAGCCCTTGTTGTCATGTACTAGAGACCATAATGTAAGCTCACAAGACATTTATGACACTTTCTTGCCTCTTTTCAGCGATGGAAGTTCAAATGTAAATTCAAATGAGACAAATGTACAGCCTATGGGGGTTTCTGAAAATGTTATAGATCAACCTATTACTGATGCAAATGTATATTATGTACTTGAAGAGGAAAGGGCTGACAATGAGCAGGCTAAAGGTATGCCTAAATGGCTGATGAATACTTTGCGTGACAGTAAATTGGATGCACCTTTGTCTAAGCATACTCGTTCAAGTTCTCTCCATGCATCTTATGCATCAGATTGTTATGCGTTGGTTGTGTCTAGCTTACATGATGTTGAGGAACCTCTGTCTTTTGATGAAGCATAGAATCCAAAAATTTGGATGGCTGTCATGCAATCAGAATATGATGCACTTATAAAAAATGACACATGGACTTTATGTGATTTGCCTCCTAGAAAAAAGACCATTGGTACGAAGTAGGTTTACAAGTTGAAACGCAAGCCGGATGGTGAGATTGATTGCCATAAGGCTCGACTTGTTACAAAAGGTTATGCACAGCAAAAAGGCATAGATTATGAAGAGACTTTTGCTTCCACTTGTCGTATGACTACTGTGCATTTTTTATGTGCATTAGCAGCTCAGTTTGGTTGGGATGTACATCAATCCAACATTGTTACTGCTTTCTTGAACGGTGACATATTTGCGGAAGTTCATGTAACGCAGCCTCAGGGTTTTGTCAAGAAAGGACAAGAGGACAAAGTGTGCAGATGTAAGAAAGCTTTATATGGGTTGAATCAATCTCCTCGTGCTTGGTATGAGAAGGCTAACGCTCATTTGGTCAAACGAGGCTTTCGTAACAATCCAACAGAAAGAACATTGTATGTAAAGCGTGAGGGTGATGTACTTCTCATTAAGGTTCTTTATGTGGATGATTTGTTGATCACTGGACCAAATGAGAGACATATTGCTAAATTTAAGGCTGATTTGAATGCTACTTTCAAGATGAAAGATTTGGGACTGTTGCATCATTACTTGGGTATACAGTTTAAGCAATGTGATCCAAAAAGTTACATAAAAACATTGCTATGTAAGTTTGGACTTGAGGATTGCAAACCTATTGCCACTCCCATGGAAACAAGTTTGAAATTAAGTCTTCATGATGTTGGTGATCCTATAGATGTCACTCTTTACCAAACTATTGTTGGATGTGTCATTTATGTATGCCAACGAGGCCGGATATTCAATTTGCAGTCTCACAGGTCAGCAGATTTATGCATAGCCCAAGGTCTAAGCATTTGCAGGCTATCAAGAGGATTTTACGCTACTTGAGTGAAACTTTACATCTTGGCTTGTTTTATCCCAAGGGGGGATCATTGTCGCCAAACTAACATGCTTTTTCGGACTCAGATTGGGCAACACGAGTGTCCACAAGTGGTTTTTGTTTCATGCTTGGCAGTTCATGTATATCATGGTTGAGCAAGAAGCAACCTACTGTGGCCACTTCTAGTTGTTGTATAGGGCAGTCTTCACAGCTACGGTTGAGTGTGTATGGCTCAGACGCCTTATGATTGATTTAGGTGTTGGAAAGGACACTGCCAACACTATCTACGCTGACAGTGAGAGTGCATTGGCAATTGCGGAGAACCCAATTTTTCATGTTCACATAAAGCACATTGAGATGCATTACCACTATGTCAAGGAGAGGCCCTCAGCCTGAGAGATCAGCTTGGCTTATGTGCCAACAGAGGACCTTTGCAAATCTTTTCACAAAGGAATTATCTCGTTCAAAGCTTTCCGCAAAGCTTTGGGCTTACTCCCCTTTGTGGACTAATCATGTCCTCAAGCCATTCCACTTCCCTTTACTCTATGTGCCAGCTCTCGTTCACCGCATCACTCCGAGGGGGGATTTCTTACCATATACATGTGGTAGTGATGTGTGTGAACACACATAGGACCCCCGGGGCATTTTTCCCTCACTAGGAGGTTTTTCTCCTACGTGCATTGTATATACGCCCATCATTCTAGGGCTATCTATCTTTCCATTGCACACTAAGTAATACACTCTCTATTGTGTGCCTTGAGCTTCTTTCTTCTTCTCCAACTGTGTGGGATTTCCTGCAACCCTAATTCCAACAAATACTACGACATTCCCACGATGCTCAATAGTGGTTCTAAAACACCAATATATGCTCTCACACCACACGCGCCATAAATACAAAGATCTACATATTGAGTTTCTATCATAACTCTAGAGATGCAAGGCAGATTCAGTCATAATGGAGCCTAGCATTAGAAGCTTTAAATGACAAGGCATACGCACCACAAAGGATAGAAAGAATTGGCACAATATCAACTGGTCATAACTCGGATGTAAACTTCACAAAGTGAAGTCCACATGCCCACTATAGGACTAAAAATATACCTACATGAATCCAAGATAAGCCCAAATTTACAAAAGGAAGTGCAAGGTATAGACTCATGTTAGTCACCCACAAGACAATAACACCGTATGCATAGTATTGACTAATACCACGACATCCCCACTAACCTCGGCAATGCCCAATAGTGGGTGTAGAACTAGGTACCAGTATATGCCTGCTCCCCCCCCCCCCCCCCCCCAACCCCACACACACACACACACACACACATTCACAAGAGCATGCATCGCGAACTGAGTTTCTATCACACTTAGTCATAATGGAGCCTAGCGTCATTCTAGGCGAGTGCTTGTAAACTTTGCCTCTAACCTCAAGTTCGGATACTTCATCCACCTCTATAACGTACGAATTTCTCCCTTTGCTGTCCCCCCCCCCCCGCCGCCGCCGCCGCCCCCCCCCCCCCACCCAAACAACACGCCACACACACACACGTTCACAAGAGCATGCATCACGAACTGAGTTTCTATCACACTTAGGAGCCTAGCGTCATTCTAGGCGAGTGCTTGTAAGCTATGCCTCTCACGGATACTTCATCCACCTCTATAACGTACAAATTTCTCCCTTTGCTCTCATGGTAGGCAAAGCACCAGAAAAAGATTTTTCTACTGGATTGCACAAAAGGAGTTGCATGTCGTAGATATTATTCTGATAGCCACCATTGGACAAATTGGGAAAACCTTCATAAGCCGAAAAAGTGGACAAATTGACTCTGTCGATTGCAAACTTCTACAAATTTAACGTTTTTTTTTTAAAAAAAAGCAAATTGTCCAAGCAATAAATTAGACTCTTATTAAAATATAAGGTAAATAGGAGGATAGGATTAGAGAATTACAGGAGGAGAAAAATGTGAAGAGGGGAAAAGGAAGGGGGGAGAGAGAGAGAGAGAGAGAGAGAGAGAAAGAAAGAAAGCTTTTTGACGTCTATGTGAGGCCGAAGAGACAAATCAAGTATACATGTGTATGTCTTTTGTCTATCAGAAAAGACAAAATAGTTCAAGTTGGTACAGAATAAAAGACACAGATATGTGGGGATAAGTGGAGCTCTAGTACTACGGATATGTGCATGTCTATATGCTTAGCATAGTACAACCATGCAAATGCATCAATCTAACCAGCTCCATCTTGTGCTAATGGCGGGATGTAAAATGTAGCATATGGGAAGGTCGAGAACAATGGCTGCCCTAATGAACGCCACACGGTGAGCCATCATCTGGGCTCGTCTCTCCTCAGCAACTCAATGTGCTCGAATGTGGCTCTCCTCAATTTGTCTACGGTGGAGTCGTGGGGCCTGGCATCTAGTAGCACGCGGGCATCGTCTGGCCCGGCTCACCTCAGCCTACGAAGGGTCACTCCTCTCGATGGGTCTCAAAGTTGAAGGGGTGTAGCTCTCTGAAAGAAATTTGTAAGTTGTGATTGTCTTCGAGTCTCAATAGTTAGCTGCAGAAGTCTTGTGCCTCTATATCACTAGCAAATAGCACCCCAGCTATCTGATCTCGAGAGTGCATGATCTCGCAGAGGGTAAGTTGCCCTATGAATAGTGGCTTGTATCTGCCTATATCCGCATAAGCTCTGCATCTACAAACAAAATGCTCATCACTCTACACTTTCTCTCTGCATACTCTACACACTCTCTCCTCCCTAGGAATGTCATGAATCGGTCCACCTCAATCTCTAGCCTATCTAATGACACTCTGAGCTGAACAATCACCACCCATGAGTTGTGTGGCATGTAGGCGTCTATATAGCGTGGGCATTGTATGAACCCGTCCTCCAGTATGGTAAGAAAATGATCTTTGTAGTGCGACATCTTCTGCTGGAGGGGTGATGTGATCTAAGTATGTCTGATATGGAGTTGTTATAGATCATGTCGGATCACTATGTTTCTCTCAATACGTGAGAGATGAAGCTGGGGGGAGTCGAGGTCGTACTCGAAAGGTGGCAAACTCTCAAGGTCAAGGCCGTGTGCTCCGAACAATCTCTGTACCATGCTCTATCGTACCCAGACTCTGCTATCTGTATAGATGACTTAAATTCTCGCCATGTGATCGATTGCTCTCTCTCTCTCTCTCTCTCTCTCTCTCTCTCTCTCTATAAAGCAGACCGTTTGGAAGAGTGCCTCCCACTACCATGGGGGGGTGGCAAGCTCTACCTTGATGATGTCATGTGGCACTGTGTGCTTGCCTCGAGAAGTTGGGCGAGAAATCATATCGATCTATGGTCTCTCAATCACACTACTGCTGTGTTGAATAGCCACCCCTTCGTGCAAGACTCCTGAAAGTGTGCCTAATGGCATCTCCACTCTAACATGGCCAATGCTGCAGATCCTCGAGTGTGTCAAAGGCGACCAGTGCCACGGAAAAAGGGTTCCCAATCAGTCCAACGAGCAACCACATTTACAACAGGAGGAGGAGCAGTAGAGGTGGTCACCTCCTACATCTACCTGGGAGTCGCATTCCTTGGTGTGGAAGATCACGACCTTGGTTTTCCCAAGGTTCTCTGTGAGTCCCCTTTTTGTACATAACTCATCCAAAGCTCTTAGATGGCTATGTAGACCGTCTGGTGACTCTGAGATCAATACAATGTCATCAACATATAGCATAATGTAGATTGGAGTACCTGCTAGGTCAACTCCTATCCCTCACGCTCGTAGGATGTGGTTGGAGATCTCATCGATGTAGAGCCCGAAGAGGGTCGAGGAGATGGGGCATCCTTGCTTAACACCAATGGTGCTAGAACATATCACGTAACGAACTCTCCCAATCACCATCTCATAGAGAGCATAGATGGCACGTATCATCTATGAAGGTATCCCCAAACTCTGAAAGAGCCTCTCCCGTGGGACCGTCAAACTCTTTGGGGAAATCCACAAAGAAGAGAGAGAGAGAGAGAGAGAGAGGAACAAGAAAAGCAATCGTACGGCTACTGAAGCTAGCCACAAGAACTTGTGCAAGAGAGAGAAACGTCACTCACTTCACCCATCAGAAATAACAGCTTGTGCAACCTAGAAACCTCACAGCAAACCAGAAAACAGCCATTTTGGTAAGAAAACTATTAGACGAAAGTAGCCTGCCTTTTTGCCAATTAGTTCAAAAAGTCGTTTCTGAAACGTTTCAGGCGCTTCAAGTTTTTGAGGTTTCAAAGCCCAGAAACATGATTCTTGGTTGCTATGCATTTAACCCATCAATTAAACTCGTTTTCTGGATGGACCTTCGACTGCCTTCACTGCAAAGCCTGCTCTCACCATTTTGTGAAGAGCAGACTCCTGTCTTCACCATCTGTCTCCAATCCTGTGCTGACAACCCACACTACTATGTCTATATCAGCTTGCATGCACTGCCCGCCAGATGTAGAGTGTGAAAGACAATCACCTCTGTTTTACCGTGAGCCAACACCCTCTACAAAGCTTTTTGCTGCCACTATACCCCTCTTCCAAATCACCAATCAAAACAAGGTAACCCAGCGTAGGGAAGTAATGAGCCAGGATACCTGCAATCAAAATCCACCATCTTCACCTAAAAATAAAGTTCATCTCGATCCCTTAAAGGTTGCAGCCAACAAACATTCCTGCTTCACCACAGTAGTATTAATATTATCATTCCACCACCCTCTTGCACATCACCCCTTACCTATGGCTCTCTTATCGAGAGACATCCTCACGACACCTCTCTATTTCAAGCACTAGTGGCAATTCCCAGGTGAATGTACTGGAGACTTCATAAGCAGCACTCGCACCAGGGCTCAGCCACAGTCGCTAATAGGAGCTTCCACTGAATTCCATAAGGAGTTTTTTGAATCAAACAAAAAGAATGTATCTACCATTGTAGGGTATTTATAACACTTTAACAATGGCCATCCCCTGTGGATCAGCAGATCATCAACAACCCGTCCCACATACCTTTTGACCTTCTTGTACATGTTCAAACTCAAAATTTTCTCCAAAAGGAGGCCTTGGAAAAATAAAATGCAGCAAAAGCCGCAAGCTCTACAGAAAAATTGCCTCAAACTCAGCCAAAAAAAATGTGCATGCCCAAAATTGTTTTTTTATTGCACTTATCGAAAGGCAATAAGATTAAACTATTGTTCTTCCCAGTACTTTTCAACAATGGACCCCGATGAATACTCATGTTTTGCTCCACTGCATCAAGACTCACACTCCTGCTTAAAGTACTCGATCTTCCATACACAGTCGAGAGAATAACAATTACAGTACCTGACTTGATATCGGTATATAAGTAAATAAGGAACGGGTGCCTAACATAGTATTTCTTTGTGAATAATATAACGTAATGAACCTTGCAGTAAATAATGAACATCAACCACCAGGTCTGTCTACTGCATTTTTTAACTTAGTTGTACTTAAAAAACTGAAGGAAACCAAAGACTGCCCAAATTTGCCCTTTTATAAGTCGAGAGCTGAAAACGATCTGGTGAAAATAACACTATGATCGCCAGGTCCAGAGGGCATTTCTTCCATTGCCCAATAT
Source organism: Adiantum capillus-veneris (assembly GCF_014529385.1). Classification (NCBI taxonomy): domain Eukaryota; kingdom Viridiplantae; phylum Streptophyta; class Polypodiopsida; order Polypodiales; family Pteridaceae; genus Adiantum; species Adiantum capillus-veneris. The sequence goes on along the minus strand of NC_140932.1, from coordinate 13,987,872 downwards.
TGTGTGCATAACTAAGTATCACATCAACACCATCAATGGCTATAAGTGGAGAACCAGGTACCGATACCTGCCCCCCACCCATCACCAAAAAAAAAAAAAACATATATTCGTACAAAGATTCAGAGCCTAGCAATAAGATGTACTTGAAAGAAGGAATTACACCCCAAAAAGGTAAAAATTGGATGTACTTGCTGCTGCTAACATGCAACAAACCTAAAAGGTAGGGAACATGTGAGGATATGCCCACTGCCCAAGTATGTTTGACAACATTACAATCGCAGGTACAACAAATAGCTTACTAGATAGCCTAATAAATTGAAACTAAGTAAACATCTCTGACTATTTTCATACGTGCTGAACTGCTCTTAAGAAGCCATTCGAAGTGCTAATAGTGAGAAAATTATCATATTCCTTGAATATGTCCCACAACCGAACCTTTCACCACATACAGTATGCCCATCCTCCTCAGCAAAAAAATGTGCCGGAAGAATGTGCTTAAATGTATTGCAGCATCTCCTATGCCTGGTCTTTTTACTCATAAAACTGGATTTGGTCAAGCTTCAAACAGAACGGATGGGAGCCACACAATCAAAACTTTCAGTCTCGAAAGAAATGTGAGCTACGGAAACATGAGGTTTCAGAAACTTTTCCCCAAGATCTTCTGCGGAGGAAACAGGTTTCTTGGCAACTATGAGCTCATGGAACCTCTCTCTCCTTACTACCCAACCCATTCCTGACCCTTAGTTGCTTGCCTCATGTCCAAGATGTTTAATCAAACCATCAATTGTCTGCAACAAAACCTCATAAACAATTCTATTTTCTGCGGGAAAAACAAGTAGCTAATATATCGATAGTCATAAGAGGAAACAGAACACTGGTAAGAAAAAAAAATCACATAAGCAACAACAAATTGTAAAGAATGTACATCCAGTTAGCTTCAATTCAAATATTTATAGATACAGTAAAGGTTCTTACAATAGAGAACATAAGAGGCAAGTCTTGTTATTCTTCAAAAGAACAACAAGCATTGCACATATACAAGTCTTGCACAATCCCCACACGGAAAAGTAAAATCGCAGGTTATTGATTATTCTTGGCTTTTCCAGATCCTTTCCTTAAACATCCGTAATCCTTACTCTTTTCGTCCTCTTCCATTTGACCTTTTTTTTCTTGTGTCTTTCTTAATCAACTCTTTTATCTTATTTATGAGACACGTTCTTTTTTTCTTATACCTCCACTCTTTTTCCCTGATGGCTTTTTTCCTTCCTCATTCATCTCTTTTTTCTTCAATCTTTCTAACTCCTTCACAAAACTTTTTTCTTTCTTTCTCATAATTCAAATCTTTTTTCCTTTTCGCTTTTTTTTTCTAATTCATCTTCTTTCTTTGGACTTTTTTTCCTCATCCCTTTTTTCCCTTTTAAAATCATTTTCCAGCCTCTCTATGACTATAAGCTTCTTTTTTTATACCATGATGTGAGGACATACTAAGGACACAATCATACAAGGTTCCTATAATAGGCTGAGAGACAACTCCTCATATGATGATACCAAAACGCCCCTCTTCTTCAAGCTGCCTATGTTTCAGGTAGTCTGATCAAGAACCGGTCACATATGACAGCTAAGCGCTTCTTTCTTTTCCTTGAAGTGATAATTTCGGTAAAACTGCCAATATGTACCTAGGTACTTCGAACTGGACAGGATGGATGGGTGCAGCAGTGGTTGAATAAATCGAATAGCTGCACGAACAAGGTCCCAACACAGTAATAAACTGTAAAATTGTCCATCTGCCTTGTGTCAAAAACCTTTAAGCGCCACTAAAAATAGGAAGGTCGTTGATTACCTGCCTTATATCGCACTTATAAATCCCCCCGTACAAGCTAGGTTCAAAGTTACTGCAGCCAAATCCCAGAAACTTACACATTGCAAAAAATAGCTCCTCTTCAAAACACGAAATCCCTGCTCCACACAGACATCAAACTTTTCCAGAGAGCTTCGTTAGAAAAGCAATAGAAAAAAATCAATGATTTCATAAGCTTCTTCTCAAAACTTGATTAGCAGCACATACCCAAAAAAACTAAAAGAAATTTCCACTTTTCTACATTTTCGAGTCGTTACTCAAACATCCAACTCGAATGAAACCCTTCCCTACAATCTCTACCTGCAAGTCCTAGACCAGACATTCAACCTTTCTGGACAATCTCAACGCAAGACATGTTTGATCTCCCGGTGTTATGTATAGAGGTTTCTGATTCAATCATTTGAACAGGCAATTGGGAAGGTTTTGGCTTCAACCCACAAATTTCTTCCCCCCTACAACAATCTTAAGTGATACAAATGAGCCCTCAGCCCAGCAGCTCAATAATATGGTCGATACCGAAAAGGTCTTCGAAATCGTGGATATTTCCTGCAATACGTGTCAAAATATTAAGTCGCTGTTTTCTATGTAGGTAAGGAAAAAGAAAAGGGGTTTGAGAGAAATCCTACCCATATGGAGAATAACCATAAGTAGGCATGTAAGGCCTGCGTGGCATATATCCGTAATATGGATTGGGACGCCGACCTCTGAATATCTTCATACCTGGAACATTGGTTCTTTTAGCAGTTACCTGCATGATCATAAAATCCAACAAATATCAGCTTCTGCAGCTCTCCCATTCTAGAAAGTACGTGTATTCACACAAACCCCCACCTTCAATGGACGCCCATGAAGTTCCGATTCATTTAATTGAAGTGCATTTGGAACCGCTTCCATTTCAACAAACTCAACATATGCATACCTGCAAACATATCGAACATGAAGCATCCACCAAGAAAAAAGCTGTCCACTAAAACCATAGCATCATACCCTTTTGGCTGCCCAAACTTATCAGTAAGTATGGTGACACGGTTCACAGTCCCACATGATTGAAAATGCTGCTGCACTTCTTCAGGGGTACAAGAGTAATCAACCTGAAGCATCAAAAGCAAAAGCACATCAACGTTGTATTGCTTGTTCTAAGACAAATTAACCATGTCAAAATCCTGCCTATATCATCTCTTCAGCCTGTTAACATACATTGCCCACAAACACTGAGCGTGAATCTGCCTCTTCTTTACTAGCTTGACTGGGTGCAGCACCCATAGGGTCTGCAGACAAGTAAAGATATGCATTATTAGCTAGTTTGCATCTTAGCTAGAGCACACACTGATAAGCAGATCTCAGACAAGATTCATGCGAAACCATACCTTGAACAGTGCCCATCTCCTTCTCAACCTTTGCTTGCATATCCCGTAAAGCTGCTGCTTCCTCCTCCATTTCTTTGAGCCGCCGTTTCATTTCCTCTAGCTCCTGCGGACATGCAATCCTCGAAAGATAAGAAACACGCACACATGCTGTGCTTGTCTAAAATACTGAAGGTCAGCTACATTAAATTTTATGAGGAGCAATAGGCGACCTCCATGCAGCCTAGAAAGCATAAGAGCAGCTGTATAGAAAGTTTGAGTTCGACTGTGAACCAGCACAAATTGTGAAAAAAAAAATCCAAAGAATAGTTTTAATGCGACCATGAATCACATGTTAGTCGATGTCCTACACAATAGGGAGGTACAAGCTAGGAGACACATCTCTTAAACAAGCAATCAGGTTTGAAAATGACATAGGTTCTGTTTCAGACACCGGTTGAGAACCTGGATCAGCCACTTTAGTAGCATTGCTGAAATTTTATTGACAGGTTTCAAGTAACAAACCAAACCAAAAAGCACCAATATACAGACCAGGCTGAAAATTTCACAGTTTAATTCGTTGTACTTCAACCACAAATTTGCCAATCATAGTGGGAGACATTTTGGAAGACAAGCATACAAATTAGAATTATGACCAGAAATGCTGGATAGAATTCAGAGAAAAAAGCAGCTGTTCTACATAAAAGGCCCTTAAAGTTTACTAATAAACCATACAAGAAGAGATGCTACCTCTCTACTAGAGTGATTTCAAATACAAGTGGCCCTGATCTCAAGAGGACCAAATGATGGGCTAGTCCCCCCCCCCCCCCCCTTTTTCACGAGATTTTTCTATTAGTAAATCAACTGATTCTTACAATTACATGAACCAGAGCAGATTGCATTGTTTTCCGTCTTGGAACTATTCTGACGCAAGAGAATGCGTGTTAATCATTAGCCCAATAGCTGAAATTTTATGTACGTGTAGCGAGAAATGGCTGTCTGTCTCGTTCTAGCTCTTCTAGGTGGGAGCGATCACTTCTGAAGTAACGCTCCACACCCTTCATGGTGGTATCAATGCCGCGGTGACCCGTAAAAGGTGGACAAATGGCACTCTGTCGAGACCTTTTCCCTCAAAGGCTACACAGTTTTCCATACGGCATGTCTACCGGATGAAGAAAACAATGTTGTGTGTTACACAACCTTTGAGGGAAAGGAAAACCCCTAGAACTGTCTCCCCATTGTGTATCCAAGTAAAAATGTCCGCAAAGTCACGATCTGTGGCGTACTCATCAGCCATATTCTCGAAGCTTCTATGATGAATCTCGGAAATAGCCAAGACTGCCACTAAATTTTTATGTCCCTGAACATGGACAATCTAGAAGTGAAACTGTGACAAGATGTCAGCCCACCGCATCTGCTTTTTCGAAAGTTGCTTCTGTGACAAGAAGAAGCGTAGACTCTAATGATCTGTAAAAACTGTGAAGTCGGCTCCAAATAAAAAGTGTCACCACTGTGTAAGAGCGTGGATCACTACCAATAGCTCTTTCTCATAGTGCTACTAATTATGGCATTGAAAACATTTTGCTTTCATAAGCAATCACATAGCCTTCTTGAATCAAGACCGCTCCCACACTACAACCACAAGCATCACAATAAATATACCTTCATAAGTTCAGAAAAGTTTGAACTCACGAATTATAAGAGGGACTAAAGCACTCATAGAACTATAAAAGCAAGGGACACAAGAGAAGAAAAGAAAAACAAAAACAAACAAACAAACTAACTAAATCACTTTGTTTGCTACGAAACAAAACTAAATAAAACAAAACATTATTAACTTAAAAATGTTTTTAGAAAAAGCATGTGTAAAATATGTTGATGCAACTTACTTGGCTTAAAACAAGTACTCAACTTTAAGCAAAAAAAAAATAAGACATCTTAAAAACTTAATCCTAGAAATCAAACTTCACACAACTTCTTCTAACGGAATACATTCTTAAGTCTTCGGGTAAGCTAATACGAAATCGAAAAATGAATACTACTACAAACCTACGAAGAGCAAAGAACCAAACTTGACAATATGTGATCTCAACTTCGCTGCTTGTCCAAACAGGAAGAATAAGATTATCACCTTTATCATGCATAGCTTGGACAGCAGCTATGACATCCCTACTCACGTCGTCAGTGCCCAAGAGTAGGTGTAGGTTTATATAGAGGTCATTCATGCTTTGAACGTACTCTACAAAACCAACGAGCTGAGTTTCTATCACCCTCCAGAGGTGATTGGCATACTCAGCCATGATAAAGGCTAGCATTTGTCAAGCTATAGTAAAAATACTAGAAGCACTAAAGATCAAAACAACAACATAAGGTGTTATTAAGTCAAACAATAAGTGGGCTTTTTAGCTCCCCACTTCTATTGAATTGACTACTGATTATCTTGAACATTCCAAAGGAAGAAACATTAAAAATAAACTTACTACGATGCAAAAATGAACGAATGTTTTTCATGATTCTTTTGAATGAGTATCCTTATTCAACTAGTAAAGAAATAAGATGGCAAGATTGAACAACAAAAGCAGATTTACTTGAACAAAGACGAGAAAATCTAAATAGTTGAGAGCAAATGACACCGTACTTAGCTAAAAGAGAAATGTTCAAAGAAATATGAGGCATACGGATGATATTTAAATTGGCATATTTTGGTTCAAGGCGCTTATCATAGATATCTACTTCTAATCCCAAGGGAGTCTGAAAAATCTTAAGGTCTAAAAAGGCACAACAATCACTATTTGTGGTACAATTGAGTTCACAAAACTCCTTGGGATAAATTCTTCCGCCTACAGAACTCGAATTCAAGTACATAAAAGCTTGAAAAAAAGCAACGTCAGGGACAAAAAGATCATTTACAAAGCGTCTTACATTGCATAACTTGTGTAAAAATATTCGGCAAGTGTTAGCAAGGACAAGACGCTCCATAAAATCAAACTCATAAGTAAAAAGATAGAAATTAGTAAGAAAAACAGCACAATTGGTGCCCATAGGGATACCAATTGTATGCTTGAAAAGAGAGTCGCCGATGGTTATATATAAATTGTCCAAAAGAAAATCTAACCAAGATATGATATCCATGTCATCTACAATCTTAGTGAATCCAGAGTTACCGGGGAACGCCCCCTAGCCCTCGATCCAGCGTTCCGGGGGGCAGTTCCCTTCTCGAACGTTCCGAAACGTCCCGGAACGTCTGACGTTCCGAGTGGCCAGTTCAAACCGGAACGGCCGTTCCGAAACGTTCCAGAACGCCCCCGGAACGTTCCGGAACGCCCCTGGAACGGCCAACGGCTACAAACAAATTTGGTAAAAATTGAAAAAATTGAAGTAAATGTTTGGGCTTCTTTTTGAAGTGTGCAAGGCCTCAAGGACTCATAAAATGGACCCCCCTTCCCCTTTCTCTCCACAAGCTAATCCTCAAGGCTCAAGCTCTCTCCCTCTCACACTCTCAAGATCTCTCCCTCTCAAGACTCACTCTCTCAAGGCTCAAGGCTTCAAGCCTTCAAGCTCTCTTCCTCTCCCTCCCACTCTCTCAAATCCCTCCCTCTCCCTCTCACTCTCTCGAGTCTCTCCCCCCCTCTCTCTCTCTCTCTCTCTCATCATCTAGTCATAGCAAGGTTGAATGGTCTTCAAAACGAGTTTTTTGTGAGTATTAGAGTCAAAGCACTCTAATACTGCTTGTATTTAAACACAAGGAGCTAAAAAATGCACTATTTGGGTGTTTTTTATACCTCCCGTTCCGCGCCGTTCCCCCGTTCCGCGGGGATCTCGTCGCCGTTCCCGTTCCGCGTTCCGGGTAACTATGGGTGAATCTCTTTCTTCCTTTGTCTACATCTACATTCTTACTTTTCAACCATAAAAAGTCAAAGTTCAAGGCTGACTTTTCTACTAGCAATGCCTTGTACCCATCCTTCTCAAGCTTGTACGCAAAAACTTTTGAAATAAGAGACTTGACTCTAAATTTAAGGTCCTCCAAATTTAGCTTCGTGTATAGCGTAGTAAAGTCAAAAGTTTGGAGACATAAAGGAGAAGATTTCTCCTTAAGGCTTCTTGAAGAGTTCAAAAACTTTAAAACAGGAATCACACCTTCTGAATCATTTAAAATCCAACTTGAATCGGTAGGTACGTCTGCTTCCTTTAGCATATTTTTCCACAATTCATTTACGCTAGGTAAAATAGCTTTGAAACAATAACTAAGCCATTTGGAAACCTCGGTCAAAGAGGTGTTACAAGAAGCAGCTATAAATCTAGGCTTTATAAGGTTCTTGTGGAACTTCCAAACGGTATATAAAAAAGGTAATTTAGGCTGGCACTTGAAACCAAAAGACTTACAAAAGTCTTGATATTTCAAGATAACCTCGTGAATTGAAAGATCACAATCATTGTAAGTCTGAGAGTTTACTTCACCTAGCAAACATTCTAAATAGAACTTTTTGTACGTGACAACAAAGTTATTAGAGCATTTATCTACGTAAGAAATTACAAAATCACGATGAAATTTCCTAAGAGCATCCCAATAAACTTCGAACGGCTTTTGCAAATCTGGCAAAGCCAAGACTAATTTGGTAGTCAATTTTTCTTTAAGCATCTGAAAGGCAGTCACCTCTTAACGGTCCCCACGTGAAAGGGGACCCCTTTTTGAGTCAATAAATACAAAGGTGAAGCTATCTCTACAAACTTCCGAATCAACCGCCGATAATAAGAGCACAAACCCAGAACGCTTCGAACTTCGTGAACATTCTTTAGGTCAGGCCAACCGCAGATAGTCTCAATTTTGGTCGGGTCCATCTGTACCTCTACTGCTGAGACGATGTGTCCCAAGAAATGTATCTCCAGCAAGAAAAACTCACTCTTTATGGCATTAATAACCAATCTATGATCGCCCAACAGCCTGTACGGATTTCCCACAAATTGCGACGGTGGCTTTTCTACCAGTTGCTTTTGGACCTATTTGCTTTTAAGTTTATTGCTTTTAAACCAATTGTTTTTTAATTTAATTGCTTTTAGGGCTGTCACAAATTGGAGACGTGGCAGGCCCCCAGAGAAACACACACGACTGACTATATGGAATCTCGAGAAATGTGCCGATAGGCTGACGTGGTAGCAACGTACGGAATCCCGCAGAACGTGCTGACAGGCTCACGGGGCAGGCCGTACGGACAACAATAGGATGCTCCGCTTTTTGTGCTGACAAGCCGTACGGTTTTTTCGCAGATTACGCTGACAGCTTTTTGGGCAATTTTTAGTGCTACAGCTTTTGGAGATCAATGGCTTTTGAGTTTGAAAGTTTTTGGGGCTCTGCTTTTGGGCATCCCTTGTAAGAATAAATACGCCCAATGGTCTCACTTCTCTGGGCATTTGGATGCAAAGACAGAGTGAGCACCCACGGGCTCTTGTACTTTACACACAGATTAATATAAATACAAATACCGAGAGGGGCTTGGGGCCAATACCTCTGGGCACGGAACTACGCCAGGCCGTGTCGTCTTTTGTGAACTGTTCTGAAGTGAAACTCTTCTGTGTCGTAGTAGAATCTTGACTTGGGGTATCCAAGTTTGTTACAGTGGTATCAGAGCGCGGCCGATTTCTCTTCTACCGGGAAATCCGATCCTTTTCTTGCGACACTTGTGGATTCCAAGAAGAATCACTCGACTTCTTCTGCATCTGCTGATGCGGGAGCAGATCACGAAGAAGATTCAACCGAATTAATAGAGGAAGAGTACGGGCCACCTCGGCCTACTCAGTACGAGCTTCAAGAGATGGAACGTCAACAGTAGGTTGATGAGTGCACAAAGCAGATGATTAAAATTGCAAAGAATCTTCAGTTTGCAAAATTTTTGTCTTAGCAATCCATCGCAGAAGTGCACACCCAATGGCAGAAAGCCAGAGAACCACCCATCAAACCGACAATCAAGAAACCTCAGTCTCCGAGGATGTTTACAGGAGGTGGTTCAGACGCAAATCAGTAAGCTTTTGGACACGAACAATAAATCCAAAAAGCAAGTGAAAAAGCGCAAGGAGACTATCTACCCTGGTTATTTGGGCCGTCAATCTTCTGCAAGAAAGCCGAAAAAGCGTGTACGATTTGAAGGACTACCCAGTTCTTCTTCTTCTTCTTCTGACAGTTCTTCTAGCTCTTCTGACTCGAGCCTTCTTGGGGCACTTTGAGGAGATGTGCCCATGTTCCTTACAACCAAAACACTTCCCTTCTTTGATGTAATTGGCCCTCTCTCGAAGAGTGAGCCGGGGTCGTGTATTTCTTTTCTTGGGAATTCTTTCGCTTTCTACTTTGATTGTTAGAGGTCTGTCAGGTTCTCTGAGTCAAGATCTCATCAGTGGGGTAAGTTAAATTTCCCGAATGTATCGAGAAACCCCGATTCGCATGACCCATTAATTCTTGAAAAAAAATTGACTTTTGCTCCAAGCAATAGTCTCGGATCTTTGAAGGGAGACCGCAGCAAACCGCTCAATCTGTTCCTTAAAAGAGACCCTCTTAAATGAAGAGGTTGGTTAGAAAGAGTCCCAAAATCTCTCGCAATAAGCGTCCAAAGAATCTCCCTTGGTCATCCGAAGACGGTTCCAAGCGGTTCGTATATCTCCTTCGAACTCCCAACTCAGCCAAGAAGATAAAGAGCCTTTTGAATTTCACCCACTTGACTTGAGCTTCCTTTCTCAGAAGAAGAGTGGACCACCATGTTCGCGCATTTCCTTTGAAGAAAGATGAAGCCCTCCTAATCTTGGAGTGCTCTGAGTAGTGCCTCTAGAGAAGGCTATGTCAAACTGCTAAATGAAGGCCAAAGCCCTCGGAGCATCTTAGAAAAGGATTCAAATTTAATTGACTGTCCACCTTCTTTGAATTCTTTTGCTTTCTTGCTTTGGTCTTCGAGGAAGTCATAATGGTTGGCTCTGTAAAAATGTATATACCTTCATAAGTTCAAAATAGTCTGAACTCATGAATTATAAGAGGGAATAAAGCACTTATAAAACTAAAAAAGCGAGCAAGAAAAGAAAAGAAAAAACAAAAACCACAAACTAAATCACTTCGTTTGCTACGAAACAAAACTAGATAAAACAAAACATTATTAACTTAAAAATGTTTTTAGAAAAAGCATGCTTAGAAACTTAATCCTAGAAATCAAACTTCACACAACTTCTAAAGGAACACATTCTTAAGTCCTCACATAAGCTAATACGAAATCGAAAAATGAATACTACTACAAACCTACGAAGAGCAAAGATCCAAACTTGACAATTTGTGACCTCAACTTCGCTACTTGTCCAACCAGGAAGAATAAGATTATCACCTTTTTCATGTATAGCTTGGACAACAGCTATGAAATCCCTACGCACGTTGTCAGTGCCCAAGAGTAGGTGCAGGTTTGTATACACGTCATTCATGCTTTGAACGTACTCTACAAAACCAACGAGCTGAGTTTCTATCACCCTCCGGAGGTTATGGGCATACTCAACCATGATAAAGGCTAGCATTTGTCAAGCTATAGTAAAAATACTAGGAGCGCTAGAGATCAAAACAACGACATAAGGTGTTATTAAGTAAAGCAATAAGTGGGCTTTTTAGCTCCCCACTTCTATTGAATTTACTACTTTTTTGTTTTGTTTTTGGAGTCGGGTAGGGCACGCCTGGCCGCTCCCCTCATACACCAAAAAAGTATACAAGAAGAACGACCAGGACTATGCACCCAGAAACCGAAGGCAGACGCTTTTGTCACTAGTTTCCTCTGGACTACGAGAGGTCAGAATTATCTACACTCTTAGGGCCATGACTTGTCCCTTGAGAGACCCATTTTGCCAACTTGATTTGGGCGTGACAGCGACCAAGTACCTCTGTTCAGAGGCCCATATGCTGCGGGACTTGCTTCGGTCTTCCCTTTGGAGTTGCCTCCCCCAGGTAACTTATCGCTCACCTCACTAAACAACCTTTGAAACCCGACGGTTTTCCCCTAGGAAATGCCATACCCGGATGGAAGGGCGTCAGCTCACAAATGGCGTCCGCTGAGGTTGGTGGTGTCTCCCTTTTGCACCTCCCAACCCCTTTTAGGTGAAGTTGACCCCCTCGGGAGGGGATGGCACTTGGGCGCTCTTGTAGCTCATCTGGCTTCGCTTGGGGAGAATTACGTCATTTCCCTCGGAAGGGATCAGATTCAAAATAACAACATAGGAGAGGGAGCATTATCTCCCCATCCGCCTATGCAGAGCACCCAAATACTGGGGTACAACTTCACCGAGGAACTTCGCCACAGGCACGTGCCCTACGGTTCCGTCCCTCGAGTGCGGATCATGACGTACCGAGAAGGACATCCGCTTCCCGCGAGCCTCCCCACCAAGGAGGATAACGGTCCTTTCTTCAGGGTCCAACGAAGGGTCGATTACATTGAAGGTGGAGTTGAATCGGTCTAGCCACCTCCCCCTAGATTCATCGACCGCCGAACAGTTCATCAGCAAATGCGAAAGCGAACAACCCTCTAACTGGGAGCACAGCGTGCAAATGCTGTGTCCGCGCATGTAGATATCCGCCAGTTTGAGCCCACCTACTCTCGCAAGAGCCAGCATTCTCTCCTCCTTCCTATTCACTATAGTGCTCCTATTGAGCTGCAGCATGTATCCACGTGTTTGTTCAAAGCCGGCCTCCTTATAGGGCTCCAACGCCAAGCACGAATGCCTCTCCTCCCACTTGTCCCATGCGTGGTAGCGAACTGAGCTAAAGTCAGCCGCTGGGATATACTTATTCATCCAATTCTGGGTTCTTGTCGTCCAAGTCCACTTCTTGTACGGTTGGTTCTTAGGCTTCTTGTTTACCAAGGAGCCTATCCAGGTAGATGAAACCGAGCGGTACTTGTCAAAAGCCCTTGCTCGTTGTCCCCCACAAAAGACAGGTACGGTTGGTATGTTAAACTCGTGATGGAGAGTTGTCGTCCCTTCAGAGGTTGACCTTCTCTCTTTCCGAGTAACATTCGCATCCCGGTGGCGACGAGGCGTTGCAGAGAGTGAAGGACACGCTGATCGTGGGCCCCCATAATTTCCGCTCCATAACAAATCACTGGATATACGCACGCCTTAAAAACAGTCAGTCGAGACCATATAGGGATGGCTCGTGCGCTAGTAGGTGCTAGCATGCGAATAGACTTTTCCTCCCCTTGTTTGCTCGCTCCTTGACGATGCGTTGAATGGAAAAGGTCGAGTCTACGTCGATGCCAACGTACTTGTACCTTTCACCCATTGCAACCATCTCACCACCCAGAATAAAGATCCTCATAGAGAGATCCTGCAGGTCTCCGTGGAACACCATGACCATGCATTTGTCAATTCCAAAGGTCATGCCGCAGGTCTTTGCCCATTCACTTACCTTCTCAAGGCTCGTTTGTAGGCTTTCAGGAGAGTTAGCAAGTAGAACCAGGTCATCAGCAAAAAGGAGTCCTTTAATTCTCTTGAGGAGGTTAGGTACTAATTTACTACTGATTTTCTTGAACATTCCAAAGGAAGAAACATTAAAAATAAACTTACTACGATGCAAAAATGAACGAACGAACGTTTTTCATGACTCTTTTAAATGAGTATCCTTTTTCAACTAGTAACGAAATAAGACGGCAAGATTGAACAACAAAAGCAGATTTACTAGAACAAAGACGAGAAAATCTAAATAGTTGAGAGCAAATGACACCATACTTAGCTAAAAGAGAAATGTTCGAAGAAATGTGAGGCATACGGATGATATTTAGATTGGCATATTCTAGTTCAAAACGCTTATCATAGATATCTACTTCTAATCCCAAGAGAGTCTGTAAAAAATGCTTCTTCTTTGCATAGAACATATGATGATCGGAGTTTGAACTATCAGAAGATGACTCCTTTATAGAACTATCAAAATTTGGGTGAAATCTGGATTTCTTTGCCTTTTTTTTGCCCTTTCCGAAGCTTTGCTTTTTGCTTCGCTTTTCACAGCAAGAACAGACTGAAGATAGGCCAGAAAGTTCGAGAGCAGCAGAGGAACGTGGCAGAAAAGGCAAGATGAAAGCAGAACTGGTACCAAATTGCATGGGTACTGACCCAAGCCTGATTGATGAAAGTACAAAATTTTGTCGAGCTTGGGGCAAAGTGAAAGATCAAGAAGCCCTGATTTTCTTCGATGGAGGAGCCAAGGCCAACTTTATTTCACCTGAATTGGCGGCGCGGCTTGAGATTACACCCGACAGGATGGGACCACCAACCGAGGCAGTTCTAGCGACATTCGGACCGGACAGCCATTACACCTGTCATTGGCAAACTTCGGTTGCATTGTCAGGGGTATTTAGGACACGAGGACTTTTACATAACCAGGACTTTTACATAATGACCTTGGAAGGTTGTGATGTCCTCTTAGAAGTCCCTTGGTACCATAAAAACAACGCTGTGGTCAATTATCGGGCAAAGAAAGCAATGTTGACAAATGATGAAGGCCGAAAAATTGTACTTCATGTAAAACTGAAGGGCGAGTCTGTTCCTATTGTATCGGCTTCGGCCATTTTCCAAATTAATCAAATCCAGACTCTTTGTTTCCTCGATCTACTTGAAAGAGTTAGATGATGGACACAGAACGAACATGTCTGAACTCGATAGAGAACGCCAAGATTTTCTCCACACACATGTTGATTGTTTCTCTGAGGGCCTGCCAAGCGAGTTGCCCCCATCTCGTCCTCAGGATCACACCATCGATCTCATTCCTGGAAGCACACCACCGAACCGACCACCTTATTGTGTTAGCCGAGCTCAGAATGAAGAGATTATGAACCAAGTGAATACTGCACCTTACTGCTCTCCGGTGTTGGGAATGTGCACTGATTACAAAGCTCTTAATAAAATCACCATCAAGAACAAATTTCTGATTCCAAAGATCGATGGTATTCTTGACCGACTACAGGGATCCTCTTATTTTAGCAAGATTGATTTGAAAAGCGGATATCATCAGATCCGAATCGCGCCGAGAGATGTCTACAGGATAGCCTTTCGGACGAGCTTCGATTTATATAAATTTTTGGTGATGCCTTTTGACCATACCAATGCTCCAGCGACTTTCAACCGAATGATGGATAGGATTTTCAGAGAGTATAGATCATTTGTTGGCACTTTCTTTGAGGACATTATAGTCTTCTCCAAGGATGAAGCAAAACATAGACACCATCTGCTACAGGTTTTTCAGGCATTGCGAGATCACATGTTAGTTATCAATGCCAACAAGAGTGAATTTTTCTTGCCAGAGATACATTTTTGGGACACATCGTCTCAACAGTAGGAGTACAGATGGATCCGGCCATATTTGAAGAATGTTCATGAAGTTAGAAGCTTCTTGGGTTTGTGTTTTTACTACTGGCGGTTCATTCGAAAGTTTGCAAAGGTAGTTGTAACAAACTGCTGACGTGTCGACCTACTGAAGAGCGGAGCTACCGGCCGGGGGGCCTAAACCCTAACAAGAACAAGTAACAAAAGAAGTGTCACAAAGTGATGACGTGGTTGCCTGAGAGCAAAAACCCTAACCCTAATTTTTGCCAAAAGCCCTAACTGCAAAAACCCTAATTCTGGAAACCCTAACCCTCAAACCTGCAAACCCTAATTCTGAAAACCCTAACCCTAAAACCTGCAAACCTTGATTCTACTGCCAAAAACCCTAAAACTGCAAAAACCCTAACCCTAATCCTAAGGGCAGATTTCCGCTTTTTGCGCTGGCTGATGATTGTCAAGCTGATGGATTTTCGTGATTTACGCTGACAGTTTTTGGCTTTGCTTTTGGACCAGAAGCTTTTGAGTTTTAAAGGCTTTTCACTGTAATTGCTTTTTAGGCCAAGAGCCTTTAAATATGAGGTTAAGGCTCATTCTTTGGCATGCTTCCTGGAGAAGATGCAGAGTCTTGTGGGCCCTTTATTGCTGCTGCAGTTTGCGAGGGTGGCTTGTACTGTGTTGATGCAATATACAAAAATACCGAAAGGGGCGCCAAGGTTTGGGGCCAATACTCTCTGGGGTGGAATTCCGCCACTCCGTGTCGCGTGTCGTCTCTCTCTCTTTTAGTTCAGTTGTTAATGAAGTGCTAAAAGTCTGTTCTTTTCTATTGGCACGTGTTGCCCATCTTGCGACAGTAGCTTCCTCTTTGCACATTCTGACACAAAAGGAGTCCCTTTCTCGTGGGGACCCACAAAGGTGACTACCTTTCAAACACTGAATGAGAAATTGACTACTAGACCAATACTGACTTTGTCGGATTTGCAAAAGTGTTTTGAAGTATATAGTGATACTTGTGGTCGTAGTCTGGGAGCGGTCTTAATGCAAGAAGGCCATGTGATTGCCTATGAAAGCCGATTGTTTTCAAGGCTAGAATTGACAGCAGAGATTTATGAGAAAGCAGTAATCCATGCTCTGCAACATTACCTACTTGGAGCCAACTTCATGGACTGATCATCAGAGTTTAAGCTACTTATGATCACAGAAGCAGCTTTCGGAAAAGCAGATACGTTGAACTAACATCTTGTCACAGTTTCACTTCCAGATTGTCCATGTTCAAGGACAGAAGAACTTGGTGGCAGATGCTTTGTCTCGAAAGCCGCTAGTCTTGGCTATTTTCACGATTCATCATATAGAAGCTTTGAGGATATGGTTGATCAATACGCCACACATCCGGATTTTTCCAATGTATTCACTCGAATACAGAATGGGGAGGTAGTAGCGAGATATTCCATACGGGATGGCTACTTGATGAAGAAAACGATGTTGTGCGTTACACAGCCGTTAAGGGAAAAGTTTTGACTGAGTGCCATTGTCCACCTATTACGGGTCACCGCAGCATTGACACCACCTTGAGAGGTGTGGAGCGTTACTTCTTTTGGCCGAGACTCAAGAAAGATGTGGACGACTCTGTACGCAGTTGTTTGATATGCTAGAAGGTCAAGTTCGACAGGCAAAAGGCACAAGGATTGTTACAATCTTTACCCATTCCCACTCGCCCTTGGGAAAGTATTGCTATGAATTTCATTTTCATCTCCCGAAGACACAGAGTGGGCATGATGGCATTTGGACTGTCATCGATAGATTTAGCAAGCAAGCTCACTTCATCAAGCCGGATCATTTAGCAAGACTGTTCATTGCACAGATTTTCAGACTACATGGCCTGCCGGAGGCAATAGTCTCTCATAGAGATCCCCGATTCACAAGTTTATTTTGAAGGGCTATTTGGAAGAACATTGGCACATGATTGCAGTTCTCATCATCTTTCCACCCGCACAATCTGAGATTGCAAATTCAATCGTATTGCATTTATTGAAGTCTTACATTTTTTATCAGGAGACTCAATGGGAAAAAAAATTACCCTTGGTGGAGTTTGCACCAAGGAGTTTGCCTACAGCAACACATTCACTCTTCGCAGGGAAGGCACCATTTGAGATCATTGAAGGTGCTCCGAAGGAGCCACCCTTCCTTAGCACGAAAGATAAAATTTTAGAAGTCGACGAGTACACGAGGACTTGACACTGCATTTACCAAGGTCCAAGAGGCTTTAGCGAAATCTCATGAACAACACAAGAAGGCAGCAGATCGACACCGTCGCAATTCGAAATTAAAGAAAGACGATTGGGTGCTCTTACGTTCTGAGTAGGCACGCCTAAGAAAGAAAAAGGGAAAGGAGCGGCTTTTTCCAAAGATTAGGCATGAGGTATTATGGCCCTTCCCAGATAAAAGAAAAGATAAATGATGTCTCCTTTAGACTCGAGCTGCCCGATATCTTGGAAGATTCACAATACATTTCATATGAGTCTATTGAAGCCTTTTAAAGGCGATGTGCCCGATGATGGGGAGCCAAATGAGCAACCCAAAGTGGAGGAAAGCGAGGAGATACTCGTTCTAGAACAGATATTGGCACACAAAGACAAAAAGATAAAAGGTAAAGTGATTAGGCGTACTTGGTTAAGTTCAAGAACTATACTTCATTAGATGTGAAGTGGATTATAGAGAAAAACCTAGCAAATACTCCTCAGATTTTGGAACTTTAGCTTGAAGCATTCAGTTTAGCATAGTCTACTCCGATAGAACCCCGACTTCAACGAGGGTGAATCTAATGCAGCGGGTTTGCACAAGAGGGGAGTCACTCCGCTCCTTTGTCAACGGATTACCCCGATTTTGAATAGAGTCACTGATGTCTCCTTTGGGTTTCAAGGATACTAAAGGGCTGTATAGTATTCTGCTGTACAACTTTATAACTGGAATTCCCGAAAATGAAAATGATTGATTTGTTATTGACTTGTTTGAGTGCAAGAACTGAAAGAGGAAATGATTGCAACATTTCAGTCATATAAATCTCTATAGACATGTAAATCTCTGTAGACATGATTGCAATAAGGATAAGTTGATCGGGCATCCGTGAGGTCAATTGATCTAGATGCGATGAGACTGAGAGATAGAGAGAGAAGAGAGATACGACACCAGAGACGTAAAACCCTCCTCCGAAGGCCCCACTCTCGTCGGAGAGAGTGGTCTACTTTTGATTGCACAAAGTGGTACAATGCGTATGCAATGGACTGATGCAACTTGGGACTATGCCGATGACGACGACGATGATGACAACAACGACTTTAGGGCTGAAATCTGTGGTCTTCTAACTGCTGAATTTTGGGGCTGTTTCGGTGGCTCAAAATGACTGCTTTGGCTGCGTTTTTATGGGCTGAAAATGGAGATCTTTTGCAATCATTTAGGGCTGAATCTGTTGCTTCTAATGCCTGCTGAAACGCTGCTACTCTGCTGCATCAAGGGCTGAACCCTGGCAGATCTGGGAACTTGCTGACGATCATGGCTGAAAATAACGCTGAACTGATATGCTATCGTTAGTGAAAACGCTGGCTTGTCTGATGGGCTGGCGATGAGAAACTGCAAACGCCAGGCTTGTGCTGGCGATGAGAAACTGCAAACGCCAGGATTGTGGAGGTGCTGAGGCTATGCAAAAACGCCAGGGCTGAGAGGAAACCAAAACGCTAGGGCTAGGTGTTGGTGCGGGAAGGTGCTTGAGGGGTTCTTGCTGAGAAAATGCATGTTGAGCGGGAAACTCCTGCTGCCTCTTCTCCAGAAAGTGCTATTTGCTTATATATTAACTTAGCAAAATTGCCCTACCTACTTTTGTTGGGAAGTCACTTAAAAATAATAAGTGAAAAATACCAAAAATAGGGAAAATAGGCTAAATGCTCTGGAAAATTCCCCTAACTGAATCTAATGGATTTTGAAGGGAATACTGATGATCATGCTGTGTGCAACCAGAGGATATGCATCTACACTAAGTGACTGGGCATGCACGGTCTACGAATAGACTCACAAAAGTGCCAGATCACTTCTAAATCTAGACTGACTGGACTGACTGAACCCTGATCATGCTGTAGCTTGTCCACGGACACATAGGGTTGGATGTGTCACGTGACATGAGCAAAGCGCAAACATTCATTCCGCTGCACCTAACAACCACCACGGATAGACCACATGACGTGGTACGAGCACGAGCAATACGACTAATGACGTGGCACCCGGATTTTGCGTTGACTGTTGACGTGGCAAAACAGTACGCATTTCCGTGATTTGCGTTGACAGTGTTGACATGGCAACTTGTACGGATTTTCGCAAATTGCACTGGTAGCTTTTCTGCCAGTTTTGGGACCTATTTGCTTTAAAGTTTATTGCTTTTGGACCAATTGTTTTTGAGTTTAACTGCTTTTAGGGCTCTGCTTTTGACATCCCTTGTAAGAATAAAAGGAGCCCAGGGGCCTCGCTCTTCAGAGCATCTAGATGCAGAGCCGAGGACCCGCAGTGTTGTACTTTGATCAAGCATTAATATAAAAGAAATATCGAAAGGGGCGCCAATCTTTGGGGCCAATACCTCTGGGCACAGAACTACACCGAGTCGTGTCGACCAAATTGAACTATGATTTTTAAGTTGTGAAGTATTTTAAGTGATTTCCTTGTGTGTTGTGTCGGATACTCGTCTTGGGGGTGACCAAGATTGTGACAAAAGTCCTCGTGCCCTAAATACCCCTGAAAATGCAAACGAAGTTTATTTGCCAATATCAGGTATAATGGCCACATGCCGTCCGGGTGCCACTAGGACTGCCTTCGTCGGTGGCCTCAAGTCGAGCCGCCAATTCAAGTGAAATGAAATTACTTGGCTCCTCCATCAAAGAAATGAGGGCTTCTTGATCTTTTACTTTGCCCCATGGGCGGCACAGTTCTGTACTTCCGTCCATCTAACTCGGTTCAGTCCCCATGCAATCCGATACCAATCTTGCTTTCATCTTGCGTTTTCTGCCACGTTCTTCTGCTACCCTGGAACTCTCTCGACTTTCTTCTGATTATCTCGCTGTGCCTTTTTGGGACACTTTGCGGAGATGTATCCCTGTTCCCCCAACCAAAACACTTCCCCTCTTTGAGATAGTCAGCTCTCTGTTTCGCAATCAATCGGGGTCGTGCATCCTTGTTTTTTTGGAAGTTCTTCTTCTTTTTTGTCATTTATCGAGTTATGTCCGGTCCTTTGTGTCAAAACTTCATCAGTGGGATAGTATCGAGAATCCCCACTTAGCATGTCCAATCAGTTGTTGTATGGAGCAATGATCTCGGATCTCTTTAGGGAGTCCGCAGCAAAAACCGCTCAATCTGCTCTTTGAAAGTGACCTTCTTAAACGAAGAGGTCAATAGAAAAGAATCCCAAAATCTTTCACAATATGCATCCAAAGTGTCACCCTTGGTCATTCGAAGATGGTTCCAAGCGGTTCTCACATTTTGTTTGTACTCATGAGTCAACCAAGAAGAAATAAAGACCCGTTTAAACTTTAACCACTTGGTCGAAGCTTCTCTCCTCAGAAGAAGAATGGACCACCATGTTCGAACATTTGCCTTCAAGAACCATACTGCCCTCCTGATCTTAAGAGTGCTCTGAACAATGCCCTCCCAAGAATGCTATATCAAACTGTTGAATAAAAGCCAAAGCATTGGGAGCATCTCGGCAGCCGGAAAAGGATTCAAGTTTCATTGATTGTCCACCCTCTTTAAATTTCTTAGTCTTTTTTGCTCTTATCTTCAAGGAAATCATATTGGTTGGCTCTTTAAAAGTGTTTCTTCTTTGCATAAAACATGTGATCATCGAAGTCCGAACTGTCAAAGGATGACTCCTCAGTAGAACTGACGAAAACGGGTCGAAATCTGATCTTCTTTGCCTTTTTCTTGTTCTTTCCAAAACTTTGATTCCTATGTAAGGTGCAACGGATGCGAATGTTGAACTTTGCTCAAGATGAGTGCTCCGAACTATGCTCAAGGGTTCTTGTTGCTAAATTGGCTTTATCTGACCGAAAAATAATTCTAAATGAATTATTGGATTTATAAGTGAGAAGGTTTTCTCGCTTGGAACACCAAGAAAATAATTCTAAATGAATTATTGGAATTTTAAGCGAGAGGGTTTTTCTCACTGGAGACATCCTAGTGCTTCATTCAAAGTAATGACAGGAGCACTGTGAACGGGAATATCTGAAAGGCCACCAAGAACGGGTACTTCTGATGCATCACATCAGATGGGTGACAGAGACCATTGGAAAGAAGTATCCGACCATCCGGGAACGGACATCTCTGATGCATCGTAGGATGGGTGACATAGAGCATCGTGAAGGGGATTGTACCGTAAGTTTCGTAGGAAAGGACTAGGTGATGGGTATTCCTGATGCATCACAAGGTGGGTGACGGTTGCATTGCAAAGGGGATATCCATAGTCGAGAGAAAATCCGAACTGGAAAGAGGAATACGCGTAAAGACGCAAGCACAAGAATAAAAATGGGTTCTGAGAAGCTTTTCTTAAAAAGCGGAATATTTTAACGAGTTTTTCGGAAAGAGCAGACGCTTTCCCGCGAGGAATCTATGTTTGCATTGCATACGTGCATGTGGTTGCATCCAAGGACACCTGGGAAGTGTTGTGAAAGGCATTGTTTTTAACTTATAAGGTTTTATTGAGTTTTTTGGGCAGGTTCAGACCAATTGTAAAATATGTTGGCCACCCACTTAATAAGTGGGCAGCCACTTAGAAAATGAAGCAACAAAACCAGCCAGCGAATTCTCTGCCGCGATCTCTACGCGAGCAGCTATTCGTGTCGTGGCCAAGGAGATATAAAAGCACCACATGCCCTCACTGAAAGAGGAGTTACCAACGTTAGCAAGAGAAGACTCTGCCGCCAGATAACGCAAGAGATCGCGAGACTACGAAGCTCGGAAGTCGCTTTTCCCGCGCAAGAGCGACAGGTATCTATTGTGGATTCGCCATACGAATTGTTGTCGCGTGTTTGCGTGTGTGTTTGCAAGTACTTCATCGCGAAGGAGAAGCGAGAAGGCTTCGGCCTACGCTTGGGAATTTTGGAAACGGAATTTGGAAATTGTCTGCGGCGTCTCAACTCCGAGTACATACGAAAAAAGGATTGAGAGCTTGTCTCTCGGATTTCCCTTACGCGAAGGAACGACCATCGAGTCACCAAAATTAGAACGGAGGGGTTTTCTCCGGTTCTTGTGCTTGTAAAAAGATTCTCTCTAATAAAGAATTCTCTTTAAGGGGGGGGGGGGGGACCAGCCCATCTTCTGGTCCCCAGTATTGTGTCGATCTTCTCACTCTCTATCTCTCTCCCTTTATCTATTTCTCTCTATATACTCTGGCTTCAGTATTAAGTGATAAATTCTATGTATTTTGTATTGTTATGCGCTCCCGTTTGTGACAGTGGTATCAGAGCGTGGTCTCCTCTCTTTCTCTGTAAAGGAGGACGACTCTGGGAAGATACGGGAAGAAGCCATGACAAGCCAAGAGAGAAGTAAGCAGGCGGAAACCTAAGTCCTGCAGAAAAAGCTCGCAGAGTTGGAATTGTTTTTCTCTCTGCAAGAAGTCGACACAAGACTTGGGATTCTCTGAGAAGGCAACAAGAGCATGATGCTCAAGAACCTAGACTTGGGATTCTCTGAGAAGGCAACAAGAGCATGATGCTCAAGAACCTAGAGAATCCAAGGAGCGGAATGCTCGAGATCCTTCAGAATCCAAAAAATATCCATGAACGTCAATCTAGAACCATAGCCATGAAATCCTGTCATTCCGGGAAGGATATGAAGAAGGTCTTTAGACCTCACAGCACTCCGGTCAAGTTTCACACTTTTGACAGAAGAGAAGATGCCCCGAAAGCTACCGCTTTAATTCGACAGTTTGAAGTTGCCTTTGCAAATGGCAATTTCTCAGAAGCGAGACATGTGACCAAACACCTCAAGGGGATAGCAAGTACTTGGTGGTATACCAAAGCTCTGCAAAGAACTTAAAACAGCAAATCAAGGCTAAATTTTTCGACAAATTTTTTTCCTCTAAGCTTTGAGGAAGGCATCCAAGAAGATTGGGATCGGTTTGCCCAATATGTACACGAGCGAGTCAAAGAAAGTAGTGGTTCACTCTTGCCAAGGTAGCTCCATTCTTGATCCTCTCTGAGGAAGGAAAGATGAACAAATTTAACGAAGGACTTTTGCCCGAATTTTGTAAACCCGTCTGCAAGATACTTTGCAACAGATAGTGGAGTCAGCAATAAAAGCTGAAAGTGTACACCTTAGTGTACATAGAATACAATCCCCGCAGTGGGACAAGAACCATTGAACACAAAAACAACGAATTTTTGTTACCTCTCCTCGAAGGATACATTGCTATTGTAACAAACTGCTGAAGTGTCAAAGCCTAAAGAATGGAGTCAACTTACAGATGTGGCCGAGGGGCCTAAACCCTAATTTTTGCCAAAAACCCTAACTGCTGAAACCCTAATGCTGAAAACCCTAACCCTAAAACCTGCAAACCCTATTTCTGAAAACCCTAACCCTAAAACATGCAAACCCTAATTTTGGAAACCCTAACCCTAAAATTGCAGAAACCCTAACCCTAACCCTAAGGGCAACAGACAGATTCCGAAAATTGCGCTGACATGATGACGTGGCAATCTGTACAGATTTCCGCGTTTTGCGATGGTTGATGACGTGGCAAGCTGTACGGATTTCCGTAAATTGCGCTGACAGCTTTTTGGCTTTGCTTTTGAAACAGAAGCTTTTGAGTTTTAAAAGCTTTTTACTATAACTGCTTTTCAGGCCAAGGGCCTTTAAATATGAGGCTAGGGCTCATTCTCTAGCATACTTCAGTATGAAGGTGCAGAGTCTCGAGTACCGGCTTGTACTGTGTTGATGCAATATAAAGAAATACCAAAAGGGGCGCCAAGATTGGGGCCAATACTCTCTGGGGTGGAATTCCGCCACGCCGTGTCGCGTGTCGTCTCTCTCTCCATTTCAGTTCAGTTGTTATTTGAAGTGCTTAAAGTTGTTCAGTCTGTTCTTTTCTATTGGCACGTGGTGCCCCCCTCCACGTGCCTGCTTTGTGACAGCTATCCGGAGAAAGTTTGGAGTAAGGGAATTCAATCTAACTCCTGCGTTTTTTGAAAGGAAGACCCCCAAACTTTAAGTAAGAGGGAGGTGTTTGATCAAAGTTAAATCTTTGAGGAACCCATAAACTGCGTATTGCTTTTATGCACGAGATATGCATATGTCCAACCAGGATTGATCACTCGAGTGTTTATGAGAGTAGGATCAATTTGAAACATTGTTTTCTGAGATGAATTGGCTTGCTCAACTAGCCGAGAGGTCAACTATTGATCTAGTATCCGGTAGTTCTCCAACAAATTACCTGCTATTGCGGGTAGGACGGCAGAAAGAAAGGAACCATTCCGCGATTTCAAGCAAGAAAAGCTTTCACTAAGCTTGAGTACCTATGAACCAACACTCCTTACATGGGAAGATATGGTAGTGCTTTTCGCACAATTGAATGGACACTCTCTTTATGAGTAAAGAAGCAAGAGACTGCTACGGCTTGTGCTCAAGGACTCCAAGGATTGAAATCCTAGTTTATTTCATGATCGGGTTTTGCTCTAAGGTCGAGCCAAGGGATCGTCAGGTGAGCGTCTTCGCTCTAAGGATCTTACGAAGGGAAGGCAATTCCCAGGTTCACCAAAACTTCTAACACAGCTTAAGTATTATGTACACTTTTTGAGTACAAGGATAACACATGAAGATGCAGACCTATGCCAAGGAACTCGACGAGTTTGTTATACTCTCTTGAGCGCCTTTTTGCGCGCAAGGATAATCAGACATGAGAATCTCTATTTGAGATGTGTTCGGTAGAAGGAATTTGAGTTTCTCTACGAAGAAGAGGTTTTCTGATGGTCGTTGATCATTGAGTACGCTATGTGCCTTTACCCATTACAGTAGCAACTTTTGGTTGCGGTATATGTTTCTCCATGAGCAGGTCAAGTAGCATTTACACATTGTTGGAATAAATTCGAACTATTCTGTTCGTAAGAATATAATCCGCCAACCGTTTCAAAATGGTAAGAATTACATATGGGAGAACATCCCTGCGAATCAAAGAGGGATCGCTCTATTGTGAACCGGGTTTGAACGTACGTTCAGAAAATGCTATGGCTAGAATCCTATCTGCCTGAGATTTTGCAAGGCGTCATTGATGCTCGCAAGGTGAATCATTTTTTATGATTATGTAAGGAAGAGACTCCAATGAGCGTCTGGAAAACACTACTGGTGGTAATAACTCGCAAGAGGAAAAGATTGGAAGGAAGTGCCGCCGTGCACAAGGAATCTTCGGATTGGAACCGTCCGCCTACGTTGAACGACGGCCGGGAACAAGAACCTTCTTTAAAGTGATCGCAAATTGTGAAAGAAAGACATCGAGCTTAATGCTCCATGACTTGGGCATTCCCTATGTGGGAGGACACAAGAGGTTTAATACCCTCTGGGCTAACAGCGCAGGATTATGCGCAAGGACAGATACCTAGATTGAGTTCTAGGAAGATTATTCTTCTCGAATTTGAGAAGACGGAATAAAGTTAACAGAGTCTCGGACAAGGAAACTTTGGATCAGAACAATTGGCCTACTTAAAGCAAAGGCGCGGAATAAGAACTTACTTTGGTAAGATGACACACTTTGTCTGCCACAGGAAGATTCACATGAGCTTAATGCTCTCGACATGCCCTATGCGGGAGGACAGAAGAGGTTTAATATCCTCAAGACTAATAGCGCAAGGTTATGCGCGAGGACATAGACCTAAATTGATTTTTAGCAGGATGATTCTTCTCGGAATTGAGAAGGTGGAATTGAGTTAACAGATTCTCGGAAAGACGCGAATGACGAGTTCTTACATGGCTCGTAAGTTTAATGAATGGTGAAGGATATCCTCGAGATACTAGAGGAAGGACATGAACTCGAAAGGTAAGTATTGAATTATTGATTTTTTGTTTAATTTAATTTCTAAGTTCTCTCTTGAGAAAGGACTAGTTCAACTCACCATTGAGCAAGATTTGAAATTTTCCGATTTCTCCCCGGCAGTTCAGTTGGACCTCTACAGTTGAGGACAACTGTTTATAAGTGAGAGGGATGTTGCTAAATTGGCTTTATCTGACAGAAAAATAATTCTAAATGAATTATTGGATTTATAAGTAAGAGGGTTTTCTCGCTTGGAACACCAAGAAAATAATTCTAAATGAATTATTGGAATTTTAAGTGAGAGGGTTTTTCTCACTGGAGACGTCTGAGTACGGAGTATTCCTAGTGCGTCATTCAAAGTAATGACGAGAGCACTGTGAACGGGAAGGGAGGTCTTGCTGAGAAGGTGCACTGTTGGACACTGGGTCCCTGCTGCCTATTCTACCAAAAAGTGCTAGCGCTAGCTTTCTTATAACCCAGTTTCCCAACAAAGTCACTTATTAATAATAATAAGTGAAAAATGGCTAAAATAGAGAAAATAAGTTCTATGCACTGTAAAATGCTCTTGATGGGTACTAACTGTAATCTGATGATCATGTTGTGTGCAACCAAAGGAAATGCAACTACTCCAAGTGTCTGGACATGCACGGTCTGCGAATAGGCTCACAAAGGTGCCAGAACACTCCACAAGCTATAAACTGAACCCTAGTCATGAAGTAGCTTGTCCACCTGCACATAGGGTTAGATGTGCACGTGACATCCTGCTTCGCTTCTTGCCTTTTCGGTCCTCCTAGCTCGAGTCGGAAGAGGAAGAGCTAGAAGAACTGCCAAAAGAAGAAGAAGAAGAACTGGATAGTCCTTCGAAACGTACATGCTTCTTCTGTTTTCGTGTAGTTGCATCTTGATTGCCATTTTAATTGGTGACTCAATGGCTTTCTGCCAATGAGTATGCACTCGATCCATCGAGTGTCGAGTCAAAAAATTGGTATACTGTGGATCCTTGGTAAACTAGAGCATCTACTTTGCACACTCGTCAACCTGCTCTTGAGGTTGCATCTCCATGCATTGATGCTGCGTAGGCCGAGGTGGCCCGTACTGGTTCTCTGCTAATCCACTTGAATTTTTCATACTCCCTCCCACTCTAGAGGTGGCAGGTGGAGTCGTCTAATTCTTTTCGGAATCCATATGTGCCACGAGAAGAAGGATAGGATTTTACTGGTAGAAGAGAAATCGGTCAGGCTCTCATACCACTGTAACCAACTTGGGCACCCCAAGTATAGAATCTGTCGCGGCACGAGAGAGAGATTCACTTAAAACACAAATCACAATTCAATTGAGTCGACGCGGCCCGACGAGATTGGCCCCAAAGACTGGTGTCCCTTTCAGTATTTCTTTTTGTATTAATCTTTGAGCAAAGTATAACTCCCGCGGTCCTCAGCTCTCAGACTCTACGTTCATATGCTTTGCAGAGTGAGGCCCTTGGGTCCCTTATATTCTTACAAAGGGATGCCAAAAGCAAAGCCCCCAAAAGCAGTAATTGAAAAGCATATGGCCCCAAAAAAGTAGCCAACGCAATATGCGACAATCCGTACAGTCAGCGTAAATGACCAGGTTCGTACTGTCAACGCACATCCCGAAAATTCGTACGCTCTGCCACGTCAACAGTCAACGCAATCTACGACGTCCATACAACCAGCCACATGAGCAGGTCTTGCGTTTTTGTTTTATCCTATATGTCTCTTTGACCCCTCGACACTTTCCCATAAGTTGTCACAACTTTATAGCCTTTAATGTCCTGGGTCATGCCACGTCATCAATTTGTGACACATTGCTTACGAGAGCACGATGTTTCACGTCCGGAGATGGTTGTCAAGTGCAACGGAAGTGTTTTTGGATTTAGGTCGAATCTAGTACTCCGCACAAACACAAGGGACACTTTACTTCACTTGAAAGAACTGAACGGAATGAAAGAGAGAGACGCACAGAGAGAGAGAGAGAGAGAGACGACACGGGACGTCGAGTCCCAACCCTCAAGGGCCCCCGTGCTCTGTTGCCAGAGCAAGTACTTTCTTTATTCTTGCACAATGCTGATACAATGACTAAATGTTGAGATGTTGATGCTAATGGGTACTGATGCTGGGTACTGGTACTGATGCTACTCATGCTGGGTACTTGTATTGATAGGTATTTTGGGGTATTGAGGTATTGATGGGTACTGAGGGAAATAGTGGGGTACTGAGGTACTGCGAGCTTCTATGTGTAACCATGATGTCAACGACGAGGTACCTTTGGATATGATGGCTAGGTGAATGAGAACTGAATGTGATTCTGGTGCGTCGACATTTCTATCTAGATTGGAGAATGTTGGGAGTGCATCAAGAGTTTCGGAAGGACAGGGATCTATGTGCATCAAGAGTTACAGACAGGATGAGATGTCTACATTGAATGATTGAAACACAATGTTAAGTGTGAACTAAGTGTGTGATTTGTGAACCACATGTTCAATGAATGTATCGTCTTGTGGGGATGGTCATGGGTATAGTTTGCTTGAAGTGTGAAAAGAAAGGATATGATGTCACGTGACACATCCAACCCTATGTGTCCGTGGACAAGCTACAGCACGACAAGGGTTCAGTCAGTCCAGTCAGTCTAGATTTAGAAGTGATCTGGCACTTTTGTGAGTCTGTTCCCAGACCGTGCATGCCCAAACACTTAGTGTAGATGCATATCCTCTAGTTGCACACAACATGATCATAAGCATTCCCATCAAAATCCTTCAGGGGAATTTTCCAGTGCATGTAGCCTATTTTACCTATTTTTGACATTTTTCACTTATTATTTTTTAATGACTTTTGTTGGAAAGTAGGTAGGGCAAATTGAGTAAGTTTGTATATAAGCAAACCTAGACTAGCACTAATTGGCAGAAGAGGCAACAAGAGCCAAGCTCAACAGGTAACTTCTCAAGCAGGCTTTGGATCAGATGTTTATGGAAAGGAAGTTAGACGCGAAGCAAGACAAGCACAAAGAATCGCAGAATTTGATCGTGAATGCAAAAAAAGAAAAGCAGAAATGGATCGCAGACACGCAAAAAGAAAAGCAGAAAGAAAGGCAGCCATAGAGCGTGAGCATGAGCAAGCGCGACACGTGCAAGAGTTGTTGGGACTCTTTTCTCAAGTGCAGGCCCAGTTTACACAAGATCAGGAACAAGAGACTCTCTCAGTCTCTTCTCCCAAGCATGACGCACATGATTTGCATGATGATTTGAATGCAAATGATTTGCATGATGATTTGAATGACAATGATAAGCATGATGATTTGGATGATAATGATGAGCATGATGATTTGCATGATCAAGATGTGATTTCTCGCAAGCATGATGATTTGCATGATCAAGCTGTGATTTCTCACAAGCATGATGATTTGCATGATCAAGATGTGATTTCTCACAAGCATGATGAGTTGCATAAAGACGATGTGATTGTTCACAAGGATGATGTGTTAGTTGATACTTTCTCTAGTGAAGCTAGCCTCATTGCAGATTCGATCAGTCACGAAGACCCGATCTTGGCTCTCGAGCCTAGGTCCAAAAAACCCCCTCAGGAAGAACCGATCTTGGCTCTCGAGCCTAAGTCCAAAGAACCCTAACAGAAAGTATTATGTGTTCGCATGATTGATACGCACGCATTGTTCGAGTGTTTCATTCGTGGTCGTTTCCTATGTTTTGATCAGCGTCTTTATGTGATCCCTTTTCCTAGGCATGACATATTGTATGTTGAGCACGTTTCACTCATGGATTTTCAAGAAAATCCATGAGTGAAACGTGCTCAACATACAATATGTCATGCGGATTTTCATGAAAAGCTGAAAAGTATGCATTCAAGGAAGTCACATTCCATGTCTCTTCCTTGGCATGACACATTTGTAGAAAGATCACATGAAAGTATGAGCACCAAGCATGGGCATTTCCGTTGTGAATTGCCACAGTTGATTGCTCTAGATCATAAGAGAAAGATTCGATCTCATTGTTTGCGTGTGTGTGGTGAACGGTTTGGCACTCCGTCTGTTTGTTCATCTACATTGCATGTAGAGTCTTTAAGGAAGACAAGATTTTTTCCACCCACTTTACATGGAATAGGTATATTCATGGTTTTGTGTTGGAAATGGTTTCAGGAATTTTCAGCCATGGAGATTCTTGAAGACGGACGAAGCATGACTCTAGACGAAGTTGAAGCATCGAAGGAGCCACAGAAGACTTTGTCTCGCTTTCGGCGCGGCCCAGAGAAGCAAACGTTGCAGACCTTTATGAAGTTCAAGTACCGCACGACCCACACATCAGAGTGGGCCGGCGAAGAGTCCCTTTCAGGATTCCGGATGTTGTTAGCGATCTCCCTCGACGCCATACAGTTCGGTACCAGTACCTCACTTTGAAAAGGAGGGGATGTCACGTGACACATCCAACCCTATGTGTCCATGGACAAGCTACAGCATGACAAGGGTTCAATCAGTCCAGTCAGTCTAGATTTAGAAGTGATCTGGCACTTTTGTGAGTCTGTTCGCAGACCGTGCATGCCCAGACACTTAGTGTAGATGCATATCCTTTGGTTGCACACAACATGATCATAAGCATTCCCATCAGAATCCTTCAGGGGAATTTTCCAGTGCATTTAGCCTATTTTACCTATTTTTAACATTTTTCACTTATTATTTTTAAGTGACTCTTGTTGGAAAGTAGGTAGCGCAAATTGAGTAAGTTTGTATACATGCAAACCTAGACTAGCACTAATTGGCAGAAGAGGCAACAAGAGCCAAGCTCAACAGGCAACTTCTCAAGCAAGAACTTGGTGGTCTCCACTCCAAGCAAGGACTCAGCACCTAGTGTTTTTCTCATTAAGCATCATCGCCCTAGCACAGTAGCCCTTGGCATTTTTGCATCAAGAGATCATCGCCCACACACTCCCAGCACCTAGCGTTTCCAAACTGAAGCCCTAGCGTTTTTCAAACCAGATCGCCCTCCCTATTGCCTGACATTTTCCAGCAATAAAGCAAGATCGGATTCAGCCCTACAGAACCTGCAGTTTCAGCCCTAAAGAACATCAGTTTTCAGCCCTAAGACCTGCAGAATTTCAGCGACAAATCTCAGCCGAATCAGCCCCAAAACCAGCATTTTTGGATTTGTAGCAGATTTCAGCCCATAGCGTTTTTGGACAACAGATAAAAGATTTCAGCCCTTAGGTCGGTGTCGTCATCCCCGTCGTCGTCGTCGATAGCCTAGACTTGCAACAGTCACATGCATTCAGTTTGTACGAGTTTGTGCAATCATAAGTAGACCACTCTCGCCAACGAGAGTGGGGCCTTCGGAGGAGGGTTTTACAACGTCTCTGGTGTCGTATTTCTCTTCTCTCTCTATCTCTCAGTCTCATACACTTGCACGCACAGTGTCCATTCACTTTGTTTGTGATCATAACACTCTCTCATTAAGAACGGAAGGCTCTACCTTCCATAAGAACAAAAGGAACCTTGAGCACAGTTCGGAGCACTCAACTTGAACCAAGTTCAAACATTCATTCCGTTGCACCTTACATATGAATCTCATAGTTACAAGATATAGTAGATCAAAACATCCGTGAAAAGATCAACATGGTCTGGACTCTGGAGACAGTGTCTACTGAAGAAAGTTTTGTCCTTTTGTCACAAATTGGTGACGTGGTTGGCCCTTGGACACACCTTGAGTGGGCAGCAGATCCACACACACCCCCTGGTTGGCTGTACCCCGGAAATTCTGTTGACGTGCTGACGTGGCAGTACCGTACGAACTCCCGTGAATTGCAACGGGGAAAAGCGACAACAGGCTGACGTGGCAAAAGCTATACAAAAAAAAAAGCAGTTCTACGCTGACTGAATTGCGTGGCTGATTTTTGGCAACTTTGAGTCAAATTGCTTTATTTTTGCAAGGCTTTTCAATGAGAGCTTTTGGGGCTCTGCTTTTGGGCATCCCTTGTAACCTTTAAATGCGTGGGCAAGGTCTCACAACTCGGAGCATTTGGACGCAGAGTCTAAGAGTGAGAACCCTCCCACTCTCTTGTACTTTGAACACAGATTAATACAAAAACAAATACCGAAAGGGACGCCAGTCTTTGGGGCCAATATCTCTAGGCAGGAACTCTGTCAGGCCATGTCGAATCAATTGCGAAATGTGAACTGTTTTGAAGTAAATCTTTGTTGTGTCGCTGTAGAATCTTGACTTGGAGTGTTCAAGTTCAAGAAGGACACAAAAAGGCAGCAGATCAACATCGTCGCGATTTGAAATTAAAGGAGAACGATTGGGTGCTCTTACGTTTTGAGAAGGCACGCCTGAGAAAGAAAAAGGGAAAGGAGCGGCTTTTTCCAAAGCTTAGCATAAGATACTATGGACCTTTCTAAATGAAAGAAAAGATATATGATGTCTCCTTTAGACTGAAGCTGTCCAATACTTGGAGGATTCACAATGCTTTTTATGTGAGTCTCCTGAAGCCTTTTAAAGGCGATGTGCCCGATGATGGGGAGCTAGATGAGCAACCCGGAGTGGAGGAAAGCAAACAGATACTGGCATATAAAGATAAAAAGATAAAAGGTAAAGTGACAAGGCGGTTCTTGATTAAATTCAAGAACTATCCCGCATTGAGGAGGAGGACTTGGCAGATACTCCTCAAATTGTGAACCTTTACCTTGAAGCATTCGGTTTAGCATAGTCTACTCCGATAGAACCCCGACTTCAGCATGGGCGAATCTAGAGCAGTGGGTATGCACAAGAGGGGAGTTACTCCACTCCTTTGTCGACAGATTGCCCCGATACCTTGATTTGATATAGAGTCATTGATGTCCCTTTGGGTTTCAAGGATACTGTTGAGCTGACAATATTCTGCTGTATGACTTTATGAACTGGAATTCCCAATAATGAAAACAATACTGATTGACTTGTACTTGACTTGTTTGAGTGCAGGAACTGATAGACGAAATGATTGCAGCATTTCGATCTAATAAAACTCTATAGACATGATTGCAATAAGGATTAGTCAATCGGACATCTCAGAGGTCCCGACTGGATCTAGATGCGATTGCTAAATACATTGCCGATTAATCATGGTCTGAGATTAGAATGATTTTTGAATGTGATTTGTCATGTGATGTCCTATGATGTCAAGAGATGTACTATGATGTGATTGTCGATTGGTACATGTGCTAGATGTGTTGTTCCTAGTGCGTCGGTACTAACAGTCAGTGTCTGCTAAGACAGTTTATGGCCTCTGTCTCTTTTGCAGGCGTAATCGAGGGCGATTACAATGCTTTCAAGAGGGGGATAAGTCACAAATTGGTGGCGTGGCTAGTCCTTGGACACACCTTGAGTGGGCAACAGATACACACACACACCCCAGCTACCAATACCCCGAAAATTCCGCTCATGTGCTGACGTGGCAGTGCCGTACGGACTACCGTGAATTGCGGCGGGAAAAAGCGACAACAAGCTGACGTGGAAAAAGCTCTGCAAAAAAAACAAAAAAAAAATGCAGTTCTACGCTGGCTGAATTGAGTGACTTATTTTTGGCAACTTTTGAGTCAAATTGATTTATTTTTGCAAGGCTTTTCAGTGAGAGCTTTTGGGGCTTTGCTTTTGGGCATCCCATGTAACCTTTAAATACGTGGGCAGGATCTCTCAACTCAGAGCATCTGGCCGCAGAGTCTGAGAGTGAGAACCCTCCCGCTCTCTTGTACTTTGAACACAAATTAATACAAAAAGAAATACCGAAAGGGACGCCAGTCTTTGAGGCCAATATCTCTAGGCACGGAACTCGTCAGGGCGTGTCGAATCAATTGTGAACTGTGAACTGTTTTGAAGTGAATCTTTGCTATGTCGCTGTAGAATACTAGAATCTTGACTTCGAGTGTCCAAGTTTGTTTCACCTTTCGTTGCTTTGCAAGTTATCGAGAGCGATTACAATCCTTTCAAGAGGGGGGTATGTCATATAGTGATGACATGGTGTGTCCAACTTGTAAGGTGCAACGGAAGTGAATGTTAAACTTTGCTCAAGATGAGTGCTCTGAATTGTGCTCAAGGTTCCTTTTACTTACGGAAGGGAGAGCCTTCCGTTCCTTTAGTGAGAGAGTGCAATGGACACAAACAAAGTAGTGAACACTATGAATGAAGGTGCTAAGACTGAGAGATAGAGAGAAGAGAATACGACACCGGGAAGTTGTCAAACCCTTCTCCAAGGGCCCCACTCTCAGGGGCGAGAGTGGTCTATGCTATTGATTGCACAATCTGATACGATGCTTTGGACTTGCCAACGATGTCGACGACGAGACGGGCTGAATCTGAGAATGCTAAGGGGCTAAACTCTGCAATGAATCTAAGTACTGCTATGCCGAGGACGACGGTGCTGATTTGCTACTGTTCCTCCTCGTGGTGTCACGGGGACGTGGCAACTTTTAACTATGTCACGAGGACGTGGCAACTGGTAACTTTAGTTGTTGGTTTCTTTCCAATGAGTTTTGTTTTATTTTTGAGACCCTCTTCTTGAAGTAGCAAACGGTCGGACATTGCATGGCCAATGTGAACGGTAGTTTCACCCCCATATGGGTAGTGGTAGACACTGGAATTCGTATGGTAAGAGGATGTCTAGGCTCAGAGCAAGATCATATAGGTCCTCCCGTCGCACTTAGCAAGTTGGTGGATACTAGGAAGTGAACTCAATAAAGGCCTAAAGTCAAGGTGTGACTACCAACAGAAAGTGTCCGACAATTGGGCCACATTGCACTTTTGGATGCGGTCCCAATGAGGATAGATGGTCAGATGACCACACGGAGCCCAACGGAATCATTTCCTAAAATTTAGGGAACTGCTATTTTGGGCCACAAAATGTGTTCGCGTCATTACCTCCGGTACGACTAGGGGAACACTTTACAACTCTGCCGCGAAGTCAACTGGGCGACCAATCGGGAGATTTTTAAGCGGCGAACCCGAAACGGGAAAATGCTTGTAAATGCGCCAAATGTCAATTTTTCATGCACTTTCCTCCTACAAGAAAAAGGGCGCTGATTTTTAAGTTGGGAAGAGGCCTCATTTGCTCTGTCACAGGTTAAGAGCTATGGAGTGCTTCCTTTCCCTCTTATGTATAGTACGGTGCCAGGAGTGATTCCCTACACGCTACACACTACTCTCTCTCTCTCCCCTATGAGCAGTATGTTATGCCCCTCTACTAGGTTTTTCATTTGACCAATGTACAGTTATGTGGGTTGATGCGCGATTGCCGAGGCAAGAGCCTCTTGCACAGGTACTGGATTAGCTAGCGGCTAATCCCCCGCAGGTACAGGTGAATTCGGAGAGGTTTCACGTGAGAAATCTCGTCCGATTCAAAGGGCAAGTAGCCCTACAGGTGCAGGAGCTCGAGGTCTTGCTACAGATGCGATCAGCACGCGAAACGGAGCCCAAAACAAGGAATTACAGCCTGCTGTATATTTTTGCAGGTTAAGGGTTTCGGCCCTAAACAAACCCTAATACCCCCAGGAGGTTCGGGGACGCGAGGGGACCACTGTACAGGTGAACTGGCGCATTTTCGGGGCAAAAAACAGAGAATTCAGCGTGCTGCAGATTCTCGCCAGGTTTTGCAAAGTGTCTGTATGCGTCGGGAAAGTCATCTATTGCGTGGGGATACTGATTGAGAAGCGTCCTATACAATTATGCTGTCGAAATCGGGCCAGAACAGGTGTTTCTTAGCCTAGATTGTGCGGGGCAGCTCGTAGGAGATCACAGGTTTTATTCCCTCTGTTAAAGAATAAAGAAATACCGAAAGGGGCACCAATTTTGGGCCTACAGGTTGTTGACGTCTGCTCGGAGCATTCTAGCTTCCGAGCCATGTGTGTACTTAGGTGTTAATCCCCGTTACACGATACCTTTGCAAAGTGCTCTGTGTGTGTCTAAAGTAAAGAATTTCGGGTGAAAGCCAACGCCTACTGCCCCACGGGCCGGTTTCATGGTTCCGTTGCTGGGACATCAATCACTTTTTCCTTAAAGAGTGAGCCTGGATTGTTTTGGGTAAAGACACAGAGTGCAGGAACGCGGGATTACACTATGGCCGACAAGGGGAAGGGCATTATGGAAGAGGGTTCCTCTTCAAAGGACAGGCAAGAGATCCCTATGGTTTTCGAGATTGGCGAGAGCTCACGGCCACGTCAGTCTGTACCTCCTGTCAATGTGAATGTCCCTCCAGTAGTACAGGGCTTTATGACTGGGCAACCTGAGGATGATGCGTTCAAGACTCAGTTAGTTGCCGCGATGAATGTCTTTTCGCAGCTGGTGCACAATGCAAGGTTTATGGAGTTCTTGCAAGCGCCACCAGTGCAACAACAAAATAGGCAACCTACGCCGCGTATGGAGCTTGTTGAGGGGTACTTCATGCAGCTCAGGAGGATAGGGAACACTCGCATGTTGCGGAGTCAGGGGCTCCAAAACAGGTTCCTCCCATCCTTGAACAGGTGGCTAGAGCGCCTATTCCACAGACTATGCCAGTTCAGCCCGCCACCTTTCAGAGCCAACATGCTGTCTTGAATGGACAGGGAACTGGATACCAGGCTATGCACCCAGTTTTTCCACCACCCACGGTACATCCTGGGTATTTCGGGGATGGATCAGTGTTCCAAAGTATGGTTGGTTATGCGCCTGGAAGTCAACCGTACATGCCAAGAACAGTGTTCGGGGGTATGCAAGGCATCATGCCAAACCCCATGTATGGTAGTATCGGCATGCAGCAAGGTTTTCACTGCAACCACGGCCAGTTTGGGGTGCCACAGGGTCATTTTGGTATGGCTGGTTTTTCTGGACAGCACCTAGATATTGCACCTCTGACGCAAAATGTCAATGGTCAAGATGTGTCGATCATGTCTACTACAGTGCCCATGTTGCAGACCATCCCTTATGACAACTTGGGGGCACTAGAGAAGCCAAAGGCTTACAAAGAAGGTGGTGCAACTGTAAAGCTCAGTACCTTCAGTGGTTTCGAGGATAAGACGAAGGCTCTTACCTTCCTCCAACAGTTTGATAAAGCTTATGCGGGAGGGAATTTTACAGAGGCCTCAAAAGTCAGGAAAGCTGCCACTTTCTTAAAGGACGATGCGCTCACATGGTGGACGACATTGTTAATGCAAGGACACGCACCCACCACTTGGGTTTACTTCAAGCAAATGTTTGCATCTGCTTGGCTGTCAAATGAATTTGAAGCCGACGTCATGACAGATTGGCACCAGCTTACTCCAGCTTCGTGCAAGAGCTTGCTGGAGTACAATAGGAGGTTTTGTAAAGCGTTACTCTCAAGGACCTCCTACAGATTTGTGCCATTGACAGAGCAGATAGAGAAGTACTGGTGTGGGCTACCTAAAGGGCTTCGCGATTACTGTACCAAGAACAAAGTGGCTACCCTCACTCAGCTTATAGAAGTTCCGAACACTGGTCTTGCCTTGTTGAAAGGAGAGAACAGTGGGTTTCCCAATAATG
Organism: Adiantum capillus-veneris; assembly: GCF_014529385.1. NCBI lineage: Eukaryota > Viridiplantae > Streptophyta > Polypodiopsida > Polypodiales > Pteridaceae > Adiantum > Adiantum capillus-veneris. The sequence goes on along the minus strand of NC_140932.1, from coordinate 13,950,772 downwards.
AGAAAGGAGGGCAGCAAAAGAAAAATTCAGCGAAGAAGCCCTTTGTGAAAACGGCTCCTGATGCGTCACAGGGGTCAGAAAAGGCCACCAAAGACAAGGATTCAGCCAGGACTTCTGGAGCGTAGGCAAAGAAACAGAAAAGCAAGCCTTTTGTGCGCAAGTCGCTCAAGGAAAAGAAGGTCCTAATGGCTAAGAACAAATGCTTTATATGCGAGCAGCCTGGTCACTTTGCTACTAATTGTCCACAAAGGAAAAGACCAGCTGACTCAGAGGATAAAGAAGACCAAAAAGGCAAGAAGCCTAAACCCACGGCAGGTTTAGTGCCAAACATGGTGGGTAACAGACCCAGCACAGATGGCAGTGAGTTATGCAGGGCATGGGGTAAAGTTAGGGATCAGACGGCACTCATCTTCTTTGATCCAGGTGCCAAAGCCAACTTTATCTCACCAGAGTTAGCTATGAAGCTAGGCATCAGAGCTGAAGAGATGGGGTACACAACAGAGGCACGGTTGGCATGTCCTAGCTACTCATAGTGTGTTACTCCCATCATTGGAAAACTGCATCAAGATATTCAGTCGTATGTGGATACAGAAGAGTTCTACATCATGCCGCTGGCAGGTTGTGACGCCTTGTTGGTGATCCCGTGGCTGTTCCGAGTGCATGGAGTCTTGGATGCCTACAACAAAAAGATCGTTGTACATCATAGGGGCAAAACTCACATCTTGGATGTAAAGCTTAAAGGAGAGTCAGTCCCTATTGTATCTGCTTCTGCTATCACTTCTATAATAAAGAATCATCTTTCTGTGTACTTGATTTTTGCACGTGATGTCTCAGATAGTGATCAGTCAAATTCATCTGTGTTAGATAAAGAAAGGTCAGCATTTTTGCAAAAGTTTAGTGACCGTTTTCTGATTCATTACCGCCGCAATTGCCGCCAAAGACCTGAGGACCATCGGATAGATTTGGTGCCAAGGTGTAGCCCACCAAATAGACCTCCCTACAGGGTTAGTGCGGCGCAGCAAAAAGAGATTATGGGCCAAGTTGAGGAGTTATTAGAGAAGGGGCTGATTCAGCCTACTTCTTCACCCTTTTGCTCCCCAGTGCTCCTAGTGCAGAAGAAGAATGGGCCATGGCTCATGGCGCATGTGTATTGATTACTCTGCGTTGAATAAGAATACCATCAAGAATAGGTTTCCTATTCCTAGAATTGATGATATTCTCGATCGTTTAGAGGATGCTGCAATTTTCAGCAGGATAGCCCTTAAGAGTGGGTACCATCAGATTCGTATAAGGCCAGAGGATGTGCACAAGACTGCGTTTAGAACGACATTTGGTCTTTATGAGTTTCTAGTGATGCCGTTTGGGCTAACAAATGCTCCTGCCACGTTCAACAAAATGATGGACCGGATTTTCCACTCGCATCAACAGTTTGTTGGGACGTTCTTCAATGACATGATAGTGTATTCGAAGAATGAAGAGGAGCATAGGCGTCACTTGACCATTGTGTTCGAAGAGCTACGCAGCCACAGGTTACTTGTCAATCCTAAGAAAAGTGAATTCTTCCTCGAAGAGATCCACTTTCTTGGCCACATAGTCTCAAAGGATGGTGTTAGAATGGATCCCGCAAAGGTCGAAGCTATCAAGACATGGCCAGACTTGAAAGCTTCTTGGGATTGTGTTCCTACTATAGAAGGTTTATCAAAAATTTTGCAGAGATAGCATCGCCTCTTCACGCTTTGCAAAAGAAAGAGGTCACTTTCAGATGGACCCAAAAAAAGATTTCAGCTTTTAGTCTCTTAAAGGAAAAGTTGACTTGAGATCCAGTTATTGTTTTGCCAAATCTCACGAAATCATTTGTGGTCCAGTGTGATGCGTGTGGCAGTAGCATCGGAGCAATGCTAATGCAAGATAGACGGGTAGTAGCTTATGAAAGCCGAATTTTGCAAGAGCCAGAGAGGACTATGGAAGTCTATGAGAAAGAGCTCTTGGCCGTGATTCATGCGCTTTCTAGTTGGAAGCACTACCTCTTAGCTGCTGATTTTGTTGTCCAAGCAGATCATCAGACCTTGCGATACTTCTTGACACAATCAAAGTTATCCGAAAAGCATATGCAGTCGGCAAACATTCTTTCCATGTTCCACTTCCAGATTATGCATGTGGAAGGCAAGAAGAATGTTGTGGCTGATGCGTTATCAAGAAAGCCACAAATTTCAGCTGTGACAATTCCTTATCATCATGAGCTAGATGACATGAAGGAACACTATACTGCTGATGAAGGATCTTTGAACGGTTACAAGAAGGGCAACATCACGAGCACTACCTCCTCAGAGATGGGTTTATGATGATGCATGGCAGACTTTGTGTCACTAGGCCACTGCGACATAAGGTCATGGAAGAGAGTCATGTCCCACCGTATGCAGGGCATCGTGGCATTATGCCACAGTTAAAGCAGTAGAGACATTCTTCTACTGGCCTACCTTGAGGAGAGATGTGGATGCCTTTGTGCGAGCATGCATAGTTTGCCAAAAGGTCAAGTTTGATAGGCAAAAGGCACCAGGGTTGTTACAACCACTGCCAATTCTGGATAAGCCATGGGAAAGCATTGCTATGGACTTTATCTTTGATCTTCCAAGAACGCCAACAGGGAATGATGGTATATGGACCATTATTTACAGGTTCATCAAGCAGGCCCATTTTATCCCTGTCAGGAAGAAGATAAAATTTGATCAGATGGCACGCTTGTTCATGTACACTGTGTTTAAGTTTCATGGTATGCCACAATCGATTTTCAGTGATCGTGATCCTCGCATGACCAGTTTGTTCTGGAGAGGATTGTTTGAGAACATGGGCACTACGCTCGAGTTCTCATCTTTGTTTCATCCACAAACTGAAGGACAGTCAGAAGAGGCTAATTCTACTGTCTTAGATCTGTTGAAATGCTATGTGTCAGATAATAAAGGCAAGTGGGAACAGTATTTGCCTATGCTTAAGTATGCGTACAATAATACGGTGCATTCGTCTACTGGCAAAGCACCTTTTGAGATTGTTCAAGGCGGCAAAAAAGTTCCTCCCATTTTGCATACAAAGGACAAGATCTTTGAGACAGATCGATATGTTGAGAACATGGATGAGATGTATAAGAAAATTAAAGTTGCCTTCGAGAAGACTCAGGCAAAGCAGAAAAAGGCCGTTGATCGTCACCGTCGTAAATTGCTGTTATCACCTGGTGATTGGGTTCTGTTAAGGATCGAAAAGGCAAGATTAAAGAAAATGAAGGGCAAGGAATGGTTGTTTCCTAAGCTCAGTATGCGTTACTATGGGTCTTTTCAAGTGCTTGACAAGATCAGTGATGTGGCTTACAGGCTGAAATTGCTTGATGCATGGAAGATTCATAATGCGTTTCACGTGAGTCTTCTAAGACCCTTCGTGGGTGATGTGCCAGAAGATATGTCAGATGAGGATCAGCCAGAAGTTGAGGAACTTGATGAGATCCTGGTACCTGAGCAAGTTTTGGCACATAAGGACAGAAAAAGTTAAAGGACAAGTTGCCAGACGCTATTTGGTGAAGTTCAAGAACTATCCGCCTATGGATGCAAAGTCGATGGAAGAGCATGAACTGTCAGAGTCACCAAATGTATTGCAGCTTTACCTTGAAGCCTTTGGGTTACATCCAACTTATGCCCCAACCCAACGTGTGTAAAGGAGGGGTAATGATAGAGCTAGTACATCAAATGTACATATGAATTCAGTGTAATAGATGGAAATGACAAAAGTATGAAGGTCTCATTAAGCCATTTGTATCCATGTGTTACGACCTTTCTTGTGGATACATGCGATGATAAAAGAGTGTTGATAGCACAAGATCATCAGGGGCGTGTATTTATGGTATGCAATCGAGGACGTTTGTGATTTCAACAGGGGGGTATGTCACGGGGACGTGGCAACTGTTAACTATGTCACGAGGACGTGGCAACTGCTAACTTTAGTTGTTGGTCTCTTTCCAATGGGTTTTGTTTTATTTTTGAGACCCTCTTTTTGAAGTAGCAAATGGTCGGACATTGCATGGCCAATGTGAACGGTGGGTAGTGGTCGGCACTGGAATTCGTATGGTAAGAGGATGTCTAGGCTCAGAGCAAGATCATATAAGTCCCCCCGTCGCACTTAGCAAGTTGGTGGATACTAGGAAGTGAACTCAATAAAGGCCTAAAGTCAAGGTGTGACTACCAACAGAAAGTGTCCGACAGTTGGGCCACATTGCACTTTTGGATACGGTCCCAATGAGGATAGATGGTCAGATGACCACAAGGAGCCCAACAGAATCATTTCCTAAAATTTAGGGAACTGCTATTTTGGGCCACGAAATGTGTTCGCGTCATTACCTTCGGTATGACTAGGGGAACACTTTACAACTCTGCCACGAAGTCAACTAGGCGACCAGTCGGGAGATTTTTAAGCGACGAGCCCGAAACGGGAAAATGCTTGTAAATGCGCCAAGTGTCAATTTTTCATGCACTTTCCTCCTACAAAAAAAAGGGCACTGATTTTTTAGCTGGGAAGAGGCCTCATTTGCTCTTTGTCTCACAGGTTAAGAGCTAGGGAGTGCTTCCTTTCCCTCTTATGTACAGTACGGTGCCAGGAGTGATGCCCTACACGCAACACACTGTTCTCTCTCCCCCCTATGAGCAATATGTTATGCCCCTCTAGTGGGCTTTTCATTTGACCAATGTACAGTTATGTGGGTTCATGCGCGATTGCCGAGGCAAGAGCCTCTTGCACAAGTACTCGATTAGCTAGCGGCTAATCCCCCACAAATACAGGTGAATTCGGAGAGGTTTCATGTGAGAAATCTCGTCCGATTCAAAGGGAAAGTAGCCCTACAGGCTACAGATGCGATCGGCATGCGAAACGGAGCCCAAAACAGGGAATTACAGCCTGCTGTGTATTTTTGCAGGTTTAGGGTTTCGGCCCTAAACGGACCCTAATACCCCCAGGAGATTCGGGGACGCAAGGGGACCGCTGTACAGGTGAACTGGCGCATTTTCGGGTCAGAAAACAGAGAATTCAGCGTGCTACAGATTCTCGCCAGGTTTTGCAAAGTGTCCGTATGCGTTGGGAAAGTCATCTATTGCGTGGGGATACTAACTGTGAAGCTGTCACGTGACACATCCAACCCTATGTGTCAGTGGACAAGCTACAGCACGACAAGGGTTCAATCAATCCAATCAGTCTAGATTTAGAAGTGATCTTGCACTTTTGTGAGTCTATTCGTAGACCGTGCATGCCAAGTCACTTAGTGTCGATGCATATCCTCTAGTTGCACACAGCATGATCATTAGTATTCCCATCAGAATCCATCAGAATCAGTTAGGGGAATTTTCCAGTGATTTTAGCATATTTTCCCTATTTTTGACATTTTTCACTTATTATTTTTAAGTGACTTTCCAACAAAAGTAGGTAGGGCAATTTTGCTAAGTTTGTATATAAGCAAACTAGAGCTAGCACTATTTGGAGAAGAGGCAGCAAGAGCACATGCTCAACAGGCACCTTCTCAGCAGAACCCTCAGCAGATCCTTGGCGTTTTGGTTCCTCCATCCTCGCCGCAAACATTAGCCCTAGCGTTTTTCTCAGTGCATCATCGCCATCACCACAGCTTGTGTAGCGTTTTTGCAGACCATCGTCAGTCAGCATCACAAGGTCCTAGCGTTTCCCTCCATTGCATGATCGCCATCATCAACAGGCAGCCCTAGCGTTTCTGATTTTCAGCCAATCATCCACAAAGGCCCAGCGTTTTTACTAACGCTCAGCAAGCATCAGCGTTTTTGGTTTTTCAGCCTTAGCGACATCAGGACAGCAGCGTTTTCAGCCTATAGCAGAGCAACAGATTCAGCCCCATTGGATGCAAAAGAACCCCCATTTTCAGCCCTCGAAAACGCAGCCAAAACAGTCATTTTCAGCCACTGAAACAGTCCCGAAATTCAGCAGTTAGAAGATCACAGGTTTCAGCCCTAAAGTCGTCGTCGTCATCACCGTCGTCGTCATCGGCATAGTCCCAAGTTGCATCAGTCCATTGCATACGTATTGTACCACTTTGTGCAATCATAAGTAGACCACTCTCGCCGACGAGAGTGGGGCCTTTGGAGGAGGGTTTTACAACGTCTCTGGTGTCGTATCTCTCTTCTCTCTGTATCTCTCAGTCTCATACACTTGCACGCACAGTGTCCATTCACTTTGTTTGTGATCATAGCATTCTCTCATTAAGAACGGAAAGCTCTACCTTCCATAAGAATAAAAGGAACCTTGAGCACAGTTCGGAGCACTCATCTTGAGCAAAAGCGCAAACAATCATTCCGTTGCACCCAACAGAAGCGTCCTAGTACAGTTATGCTGCCGAAATCGGGCCAGAACAAGTGTTTCTTAGCCTAGATTGTGCGGGGCAGCTCGTAGGAGATCATAGGTTTTATTCCCTCTATTAAAGAATAAAGAAATACCGAAAGGGGCGCCAATTTTGGGGCCTACAAGTTGTTGGCGTCTGCTCGGAGCATTCTAGCTTCCGAGCCGTGTGTACTTAAGTGCTAATCCCCGTTACAGGATACCTTTGCAAAGTGCTCTGTGGGGCGGTTTCAGCTGGAGTGGCTGAAGTTATGCTGTCTAAAAACGTTGGCTGCTGTCTATGAAAAACGCTGAATCTGGAAGGCTTCAACCGCTGAATTTGCTGATGCAAAACGCTGATATGCTGCTGCTGAAAATGCTGTCAAACTGTTGTAGAATCGCTGTTGAAACTGCTGTAGAATCGCTGCCGTAAATCCCTTGCTGAAAACGCTGGCCTGAGGTTGTCCAAAACGCTAGCATGCATGAGGGAATCTCTGATCTGTGGCTGAAATCGCCAAGTCTCCAAGGGCTGAAAATGCTAGGAGATATGGGTGAAAACGCGTGGTCCTTGTGTTGGTCTTGCTTGAGAATTGGCCTGTTGAGCAATGCTCCTACTGCCTCTTCTGCCAGAAAGTGCTAGCTTTGGTTTGCTTATATATTATCTTAGCAAAATTGCCCTACCTAGTTTCCAACACAAGTCACTTAAAATAATAAGTGAAATGGTCCCCAAAGAGTTGGTCTAACGGTAAGGCTTTGGCCTCTCAACCTACGGGTTGTGGGTTCAAATCCCCTGTTGGGTCACACTCTAGAGGGACACCTTGTGCTCACCTGGTGTTCACGTTGCTAGGGCTCTTGCCCTTGGACACTCGAGTGCATCCTCCTCCTGGGGTGGGTCACCCGAGGAGGAGGTTCCTAGCTGGTTGCTACGAGTTCTCTCCGTCGTTCCCAGCATGTGGTGCATCAATTAGGTGGCCATGGTGATGCCTACGCGTGGCTCTTGCCCGATGGTACGCGGCCCTTGCCCGACCATGTAGCATGGCTAATATTTGGAAGGGATAAGCACCTCCCCCTGTGGGCCCTCTGGTGTGTCGAAAAAAAAAATAATAAGTGAAATGTCAAAAAATAGGGAAAATAGGTCTATGCATTGAAAAATGCTCCTGATGGGTTCTGATGGTAATCTGATGATCATGATGCGTGCAACCAGAGGATATGCATCTACTCTAAGTGTCTGGACATGCACGGTCTGCGAACAGACTCACAAAAGTGCCAAATCACTTCCTATTCTAGACTAACTTGACTGAACTGAACCCTGGTCATGTTGTAGCTTGTCCACGGACACATAGGGTTGGATGTGTCACGTGACATCCCGTCCTTTTCAAGTGAGGTATTGGTACCGAACTGTAGGGCGTCGAGGGAGATCGCCAGCAACGTCTGGAATCCTGGAAAGGACTCTTCGCCGGTTTACTCTGATACGTGGGTCATGAGATACTTGAACTTCATAAAGGTCTGCAACGCTTGCTTCTATGGGCCGCGCCGAAAGCGACAAAGTCTGTTGTAGCTCCTTCCATGCTTCAACTTTGTCTATAGACGTAGGTCCACCTTCTTCAAGAATCTCCGAGGATGAAAATTCCTGAATCCACTTCCAACACAAAAACATGAACATACCCATTCCATGTAAAGTGATTGGAAAAAATATACTCTTCCTAAAAGACTGTGTATGCAATGTAGATGAACAAAGAGACGGAGTGCCAAATCGTACATCAAACACATGCAAAACATGAAATCCAAACTCGTCTTTCAAATCTAAATCAATCAATTGTGGCATATCACAATGGAAATGCCGATGCTTGATGCTCATTCCTTCTTGTGCTCTTTCTACAGTCGTGCCAAGGAAGAGACATGGAATGTGACTTCCTTGAATGCATACTTTGCAGCTTTTCATGAATCATCCGCATACATCCGTGCTCATTCATGAGTGAATCGTGCTCAACGTACAATGTGTCACGTGACACATCCCAACCCTATGTGTCCGTGGACAAGCTACACCACAGCAGGGTTCAGTCAGTTCAGTCAAGTCTAGATTAGTAGTGATCTGGCACTTTTGTGAGTCTATTCGTAGACCGTGCATGCCCAGTCACTTAGCATAGATGCATATCCTCCGGTTGCACACAGCATGATCATCGGAATTTTAGCATCAGTTAGAGTAATTTTCCAGTGCATTTAGTCTATTTTCCTATTTTTGGTTATTTTCACTTATTATTTTTAAGTGACTTTCCAACAAAAGTAGGTAAGGCAATTTTGCTAAGTTAATATATGAGCAAACCCAAGTTAGCACTTTCTAGCAGAAGAGACAACAGGAGCTTCCCGCTCAACAGGCAACTTCTCAGCAGTACCCCCCAGCACCCCCAACGTTTTTGGATCCCATCCTCGCCAGGCAAGTTCTCATCCTCAGCCTTTTTCCTTCCATAGCAGTCCCTCGCCATTAAGCACCTTTACTTGGCGTTTTTCCAAATTGGCAGTCATCACCATCACCCTCAGCACCATAGCGTTAGCAGATTGTTGCCATCGCCAGAGATTCATCAACATTAGCGTTTTTGCTATTTCAGCCCATTAGGCGTTTTTGGCAAGAGACAGATCCAGCCAGCGTTTTTGATTCTCAGCCCAAACCAGCAGCAGATACATAGCGATTTCAGCCCTATGGTCAGTAGCAGATCAGCCCCAAGATGGTTGCAGATGTTCCCCCATTTTCAGCCATAAAAACGCAGCCAAAACAGTCATTTTCAGCCACCGAAACAGTCCCGAAATTCAGCGATTAGAAGATCCCAGATTTCAGCCATTAAATCGTCGTCGTCACCACCGTCATTGTCGTCATCGGCATAGTCCCATTGCGTCAGTCCATTGCATACGCATTGTACACCTTTGTGCAATCAAAGTAGACCACTCTCGCCGACGAGAGTGGGGCTTTTACAACCTCTCGGGTGTCGTATCTCTTCTCTCAGTCTCATTCACTTGCACGCACAATATCCACTCACTTTGTTCGTGATCATAGCACTCTCCATAAGACGAAAAGCTCTCTTTCCCTAAGAACTAAAAGGAACCTTGAGCAATAAAGATCACTAATCTTGAGAAAATACAACATTCATTCCGCTGCACCTTACAATATGTCATGCCTTTGGAAAGGGATCACATAAGACGCTGACTAAAATACAGGAAACCATCACGAATGAAACACTCGAACAATGCGTGCTTACTAATCATTCGAACACATAGTACTTCCTGCAAGGGTTCTTTGGACCTAGGCTCGAGAACCAAGATCGGTTCGTCGTGTTTGATCAAATCGGCAACGAGGTTAGCTTCGCTAGAAAAAGCATCAACTAAACCATCATCCTTGTGAACAATCACGTCTTGATCATACAAATCATCATACTTGTGAGAAACTACATCTTGATCACGCAAATCATCATGCTCATCATTATCATGCAATTCATCATGCTTGTCATTATCATTCAAATCATTATGCTTTGGAGAAGAAAAGACCGAGAGTCTCCTTTTCCCGAATCTCTTGCATCTGTGCCTGAACTTGAGAAAAGAGTCGCAACATCTCTTTCATGTGCCGGTCGTTCATTGCTTGTCTTGCTTTGTTCTCGCGATCAAATTATGCTTCTCTTTCTTCGCGCTCACGATCAAATTCGGCTTGTCTTACTTTGGCTTCCAAGCGTGAGTACTCGCCCTCATGCGCTATGGCTGCCATTCTTTCTTGGTACTTACGATCAATTTCTGCCTTTCTTTCTGCTCTTCTTACTTTGCGTTCTAACTTGTTGTCCATAAACATCTATTCCAACTCCTCCATAGGAGTTAGTGCAATCCTTGGCGTAGATGGGGAAGGGGAGGGTTGGAAAAACCTCCTGGGGAGGGTTGGAAAAACCTCCTGGTGGGGAAATTCTTCTTCGCCTCTCTCAGGCTCATCACCTCCCAAGCGAAGTATCCATTCCGCTTCGAGTGATGACCATCCACTGAAGTCTTGAGTTCTTGTGGGTTCTTGTGGTCTTGGGTTCTTAAGTTCACGAGGAACTTAGGTTCTTGGGGGTCTTGGTTCTTGGGGTTCTTGACGGTCTTGAGGTTCGTGAGGTTCTTGAGGTTCTTCTTTCGCTTGCAATTTGTGTTAGAGAAGGATCTTCTCTTCACCCGAGTTCTACTCTTTTCCGCGGGCACACCCCTTGGCGGCCTTGCGCTCACACCAAGGTTGCTTTTTCCCACCTCACGTCGATTGGCCGGCCGCTAAGTGCACGGTCCGCTCTCAATGAGTGAAAAGAGGCACAAGGGGAGGCTGGACAAGCCCTTCTTTCTTGGGTTTCCTGTCACTCTTCAAAAACAAGATTAGGAACCGAAACGCCCAAGAGAACTTGGATTACGTGCGACCGCAACAAGCAAAAAAAATTCTTGTGGTTCTTTCCTTTAGTGATACAGAACACTGCCAAAGCTCTGATACCAATGTAAGGTGCAACGGAAGTGAATGTTGAACTTTGCTCAAGATGAGTGCTCCGAACTGTGCTCAAGGTTCCTTTTACTTACGGAAGGGAGAGCCTTCCGTTCCTTTAGTGAGAGAGTGCAATGGACACAAACAAACACTGTGAATGCAGGTGCTTAGACTGAGAGAGAGAGAGAGAGAGAGAGAGAGAAGAGCCAATTTCACTCTTAGCACCTAGTGCAACACAAAAATGGATGAGGGAATATCCTACCTACACACATCTTCTTGCTAGGAGAGTGTACGCCAATCAATGCTACCTAGTTGTCCATAAGGATTCAAAATGATGGGTATATAAGATGGCATTGCTAACAAATACATTGTTCCCACTTGAGGGAGACATGTACATTTACACCTATCTAGAAGACAACGCTGTCAAACCCTCCTCCAAGGGCCCCACTCTCGATGGCACGAGTGGTCTATGCTATTGATTGCACAACCTGATACAATGCTTTGGACTTGCCGACGATGTCGACGACGACGAGACGAGTTGAATCTAAGAATGCTAAGGGGCTGAAATCTGCAATGAATCTAAGTACTGATATGCCGAGGACGACGGTGCTGATCTGCTACTGTTCCTGCTACTGGAGTCGTTGAAGTTATGATGTCTAAAAACGTTGGCTGCTGTCTATGAAAAACGCTGAATCTGGAAGGCTTCAACCGTTGAATTTGCTAATGCAAAACGCTGATATGCTGCTGCTGAAAACCCTGTCAAACTGATGTAGAATCGCTACTGAAAACGCTATCAAACTGCTGTGGAATAGCTGCTGTAAATCCCTTGCTGAAAACACTGGCCTGAGGTTGTCCAAAACGCTAGCATGAATGAGGGAATCTCTAATCTGTGGCTGAAATCGCCAAGTCTCCAAGGGCTGAAAACGCTAGGAGTTTTGGGTGAAAATGCCAGGTCCTTGTGTTGGTCTTGCTTGAGAATTGGCATGTTGAGCAATGCTCTTGCTGCCTCTTCTGCCAGAAAGTGCTAGCTCTGGTTTGCTTATATGTTATCTTAGCAAAATTGCCCTACCTAGTTTCCAACAAAAGTCACTTAAAATAATAAGTGAAAAATGTCAAAAAATAGGGAAAATAGGTCTATGCATTGTAAAAATGCTCCTGATGTTTTGATGGTAATCTAATGATCATGTTGTGTGCAACCAGAGGATACTCTAAGTGTGTCTGGACATACACCATCTGCAAACAGACTCACAAAAGTGCCAAATCACTTCCTATTCTAGACTGACTTGACTGAATTGAACCCTGGTCATGCTGTAGCTTGTCCACGGACACATAGGGTTGGATGTGTCACGTGACACAATTGGAAAGAACTAGCCGAGAGCACAAGAAGATCTAAACCTACAAAGTATAGCTGAGAGGCTGAAGGAGAAGGGGTTAGGGTTTTTAATAAAAACTAACCCTACCCAGCTTATGGAGCACAGACCGAGGGGCCTAAAACCTGAAAAGTCAAAAGCTTGAACTCTGGGCTCATTTCCATAAATTGTGCTGGTTGGCTGACACGTGACACTCTTGTACGGATTTCCACGATCTGCGCGGCTGGTTTTGATAGATTTTGTGCAAGGCTTTTGGGCACCCCTTTTCGTATTTCTTTATTATTACTTCGCTGTAACAAACTGCTGACGTGTCAAAGCCTAAAGAATGGAGCCAACTTGCAGATGTGGGCCAAGGGGCCTAAACCCTAAGAAGAACGAGTAACAGAAGAAGTCTTACCAACTTATGGGGACCCCGTTCGATGGGGCGCCAAGTGACAAAGGATTAAAATAAAGCAGGGTCTGCACACACACACACACAAATTGATGACCTGGAAGATTTCCAAAAATTGCGCTGACATGATGACGTGGCAGGCTGTACGGATTTCCGCATTTTGCGTTGGCTGATGACGTGGCAGGCTGTACGGATTTTCGTGATTTACACTGACAACTTTTTGGCTTTGCTTTTGCACCAGATGCTTTTGAGTTTGAAGGCTTTATACTGTAAACTGCTTTTGGGACCTAGGGCCTTTAAATATGGGGTTAGGGCTCATTATATGGCATGCTTCCTGGAGAAGGTACGGAGTCTGGAGTACTAGCTTATACTGTCTTGATGCAATATAAAGAAATACCGAAAGGGGCGCCAAGGTTTAGGGCCAATACTCTCTAGGGTGGAATTCCGCCACTCCATGTCGCATGTCATCTCTCTCTCTCTCTCTCTCTCTCTCTCTCTCTCTCTCTCTCTCTCTCTCTCTCTCTCTCTCTCTCTCTCTCTCTCTCTCTCTCTCTTCAATTGTTAATGAAGTGCTAAAAGTCTGTTCAGTCTATTCTTCTCTATTGGCACGTGGTGCCCGTCGTGCAACATTCGCCAAGGTACAACTCCCCGAGGGTCCTCTTCTCTGGGACTACGTCTAGATACACTCTAAAGTGAGGCTCTCTGGGTACTTATAAACTTACAAGGGATGCCCAAAAGCAGAGTCCCAACAACATCTGATCCAAAAGCACTCACACCCAGAAGCTCTGACCGAACGAAACTCCACCGTTTCGTGTCGACTCTCTCTCTCTCTCTCTCTCTCTCTCTCTCTCTCTCTCTCTCTCTCTCTCTCTCTCTCTCTCTCTCTCTCTCTCTCTCTCTCTCTCTCTCTCTCGGAAAAAGTGAGGGCTGTATATTACTGAGTACAATGTAATCCCCAGTGGATGCCAAAATAGCCTATCACGTGAGGTGAGTCTCATGTCCGCTCTCTACAATCGTTATGCATGAGTCTGGCTTGTGTCATGTCATGTGTGGAGGATACATCCGACAGGGGACTAATGGTAGAAATACATACATATGCTCCCAACACAACATACACCACATACGCACGTCGCACACACACATGAGCATATATCAACACAAAGTTCAGCATACTGAGTTTTTGTCATGACTCCAAGTCTACATAAGGACAAACTTGTTTTGACAAGATGGGGGTAAAACATAAACATTCACTTGTAAATCAGTATGTTTGCACACACTCCGTTATGCAAAAAAAGGGTGCCCAAAGCATGGCAACCTATTTACTAATGGCGGGTGGAACACCTTTAAATATGGCTACACACCTGCACATGCAAATTTTCAATGAAAGTTCTCTAAGTCAGTCATGATTGGCTGGAAACAAAAGATGAAAACCATCACCAAATTTTGGCAGCATAGAGGTGCAGTCCACAACTCCATGGATTATAGCACCAAGCTGGAATCTAGGTAGGTTCTGGCACTCTAGAGATTAGGCAGTGTGTCAACTCTTCCACGCTCATTTCCTACATGTAAGGTTTCAAATGACGTTTCAAATGACTAGTCTGCACTAGAGTGGCAAGTGTCGACACATACTGTAGCCAGACAAAGAAGATTATGATAGACTCATGATTGTGAGTCAAAGTTTTGTTTAACTCTAGTAAAATAATCATTATCTATGACCTTATTTTAGTTCTATATAACAAGCCAAAACCTTGATAATAGGTGCATGCCAACAAATAATGTCGTTTCTTGTGGTTCATATCAGTAAGCTTCTAATAATAACCTTCACCAGCATCAAGGTAAAATTGCTTGCAGGCCTTGATAAATTCATGTTTAATAAATTGTTGTCTAAGTGTTCTTGAGAATCTCATGGTGCCATATTAAAAAAAAAACTTTTCCCTTAAGAGGCAAAAACAGTGTATCTACAGATATGTGAACATAGACTGTGATATTTAAAATGACCACACACAGCCCAAAAAGATGCCCAACCTGAGCAGCAAAATCATCAGACCCGCCCTTGTCGATCCCCTCCTCATGATGGGCATCCATGTCCGCGTCCTCTGCATCGTCAGGAATCTCTCCGCCGTACACTTCATGCTCGTCGTCCATTCTTTTTCAAGGCTGTGTGTAGGCCCAGAAGATAAATATTACAGAAAATGCATACAAACAACCTTCAGTGCCCGATTACATACACAGCCCATTGCAATTACAAAGGACAAACCTCCACGGAATACGCAAGAATCCCTGAGTCGCGAAAAACCCTAGCCTGCGGAAAAGTTATCCTTGTAATCAGAGGTCGCTTGCTTCTCCTTTTTTAACTCCGGGTAACCAAAAGCGTGTCCTTTAAATATTCTAGGGTTGTCAGTCATTCATATATTCTTACAAGGTTAATGTGGTACGATCCTAATCAGTAATTTAGGGTTCTAAAACTATCAAAATTCTGCAATTAAAACAGAAGTGAATGTTAGAATGCAATTTTGGCAGATAACTAAACGATTCAATATCACCCAAGGCGTGTTTCAGTGTGCTCTCATCACACCTGTTGAAGAGGGACAAAATTGTACTCAAGTGTTGAAGTCTTTTAATTATTCCACGATGCCTCAATAGTCTCAAGACCCTTTGATATTATAACATTGCCCACATCAACACTTTCCTATAGACATTATGTCACATGATGCAATAGATTAAAAATTGTTTATGAATGAATGTGTTCATATACATGTTAATTTACAACGTTATTTTACTTATGCTAGATGTGTCATTCTTAGAGTTTACAATGCACCATCTTGTAGTATAGAAGATATAGAAGATATATACCTTATACAACAAATGTGATCAAAAGAATTGTCTTCTAGCTAAGCATATTAGTACAATTTCAATACATCAATCACTTAGAGCATGCCCTACCTGCTCCTTCAATTTCTCTTCATCCTCCTCTACGATGATCCAGTTCTCTTCCAACAATTGATGGCAAATTTTCCCTTTTCATTCGAGCTTTGTAACAAGTGTATTTTAGCTCCATGCGCATTCGATAAAGGCCATACATTTCCACCGTTGTATTGACAACTTGCTTGAACCATTGTTTTCCATATGTTGCTTCGCCATTGGGGATGGCCTTTAGGGCGTCCCAAGCAAATTTGATAGACGTTGGTGCAGACAAAGTTGGTTGACATAGAAGATGATATGGGCAGGTATGTGCAGGCTAGCAGATGTAGGGCAAAGGGCCAGAGTAGCTACAAAGATCCTGGGCAAACAGGTAGCAGCGGATGTGTATGGCTGATGGGGTTTATAGGCCAAGAAGAGCTCCAAAAGGGGCTGATTTGGGTGGCAAATAAATGAGGGTCAAGGTGCAATCTTTTTGCCTAAAAGTGTAGAGCTTGAAGTGTTGAAGGAACAGGTCTAAACGGCTCATCAAACAGAGCTACAAAGCCCAAGATATTTGAGTTTGAAGGTCCAGTGTGTAACATTTAATGGCCTAAAAACTTGTGTGTAGCGGAAATTAACATGAATATAGTGGGCATTTCATTAGAATAGATTCCTAATGAGAATTACAAGAGTGCTTGGGTGGAGAGAGCAACAAAAAGCATAACACCTAGTTAGATAGCATAAACAATACTTTCAAAAGAGAGAGAAATTAAGCTATTGACAACAGTTGAGGACCAGATTTGCATGGAGCCGGTCCCCCCTCCAAAAGGCTTTGTATTATGGTTTCTCCCATCAAGAGAGACATTGTACAATACAATTCTTTGTGTTCCTTCAAGACTAGCTAGTGCAATGAAGATGAAAGCTTCATGCACTAAGCAAAACACTTAGCAAACACAACATCAATTATCCCCGGTCTCAGACCCAAGACCTCACACACCTTCAAAGATGGTGAGAGCTAGCAGGGTATGAGAGTAGATTGAGAGGAAGAAGGAGTATCTTACGAGAAAGATGTACATCTCCTCACATAATCACTCATATTAGCATAGCTTAGCTTAGTAATTAGCTTGGTAGAGGAGATGAGCATGCATTGGAGCTTGGCTCTTGGTTGGATTTGCATCCACATGCCAAGAGTGTGTCGATGTAGGCTTCTATTTCACAATCTTGGAGTAGGTGATGAGCTCTCCATTAAAGCTTGGGAAGAGATAGTCTTTTTCTTGCTTCTCACATAGACTGTGTGAGAGTGTGTGTGTGTGATAATGCCTTCCAAAAATCAGCCCCCTCTCTCCTTTGGGCGACCCCTCTTGCTATTTGCTCTTGCTATCCTCCCATTGGACCTCCCTAGGACTAGCCAAAAACAATTAAGCATCATAAGTGATAGCCTTCTGACATGTGTCCCCCTTTCCCCTTTTGTGAGAGCTTTAGGTAATTTAATAATTCAACTAAACTCTCATTGGACCCCTTTGCCTCCTGGCCAATAGGAATCAGGCAAGCCATTGGGCTGTTGAATGCTCATTGGACCCCTTGGAAGACTGTCCAATAGTCTTCTAGAGGACTTAATTCTCATTGGTTCTTTTATTAAGTGTTTTTTAAATTAATTAAACTAGATTTACTCTAGCCTAATTCTCATTGGTCCACCTCCAAGGCCATCCAATAGGAATTGGGTACACCTTGTGGGCATCTGGCCTAGGGAGCTAACATGTGTCCCTCATTCCCTTTGTGTAAAGGGAGCTTGTGTGTGTGTGTGTGTGTATTTGTTACCATATACATGTGGTAGTGATGTGTGTGAACACACTAGGACCGCCGGGGCATTTTTTCCCTCTTTAGGAGGTTTTTTCCCCCGTGCATTGTATATACGCCCATCACTCTAGGGCTATCTATTTTTTCCATTGCACACTAAGTAATACACTCTCTATTGTGTGCCTTGAGCTTCCTTCGTCTTCTCCAAGCTGTGTGTGTTTCTCTGCAACCCTAATTCCAACAATTGGTATCAGAGCAGGTCACGTCCTCCCGGGCTTAGTCGCCAGCTGCTCCAGCACACGCCTGCTCACTTTCTCCGATTTCAGTGAGCTTTGGCAAGCGTTCGCAGGTCGTCTGCTCAGAATTTTGATTTGGGCTCATTTCGGCCTCCGTTTCCACTACGGGCAGTACTGCACAGGCTATTTCGTCATTTTGTGCAGATTTTCTGTCAGTGCTGTTTTCTGCATAACAGGTGCCTTATAGTCTTCTACGTTTTGTGCTATATAGCACAAGTTGTTCCCGCTCCATTTCTCCTATTTTCGGGCAGTTTTCACATCAGGTGCAGCATTTACCATGGCTGACAACAACAACACAGATGTGTTCAAGATGTTTGCTGCTGAGGACAGGTTGGATGGGGACAACTACCCTATGTGGGCTTATATGATGCAACACGTTCTTGTGTCAAAAGGTGTCTGGAACATTGTGCAGGGCATTGATGTACGTCCTGGTTCTGAAGATGTAGGCGATATTGAGGATGTTGCAGGTCTTGCTGCAAGGATTGCAGCTGTTAGAGTTGTTTTGCCTACAGCAGAACAAGCTCGTTGGGATGTTAAGGATGCGCAGGCTCATGCATTGATTGCGTTGTCTGTGAAGCGCACCATTATTCCTCACATCCGTTCAGCAAAATCTGCAAAACAGGCTTGGGATATTCTAGCAGGTCTTTATGCAAGCCGCAATGAGGCTAAAATTGCTTTGCTGCGTAAAGAGCTAGAGTCGAAGATTATGCATGAGGAAGATGATATGGACACTTTCCTTGCTAGTGTCAAGGATATCAATGAGCAACTCATTTCTGCAGGTGAAGTCATTTCTGACAGTTCCCTTGTGCAGACTGTTCTTGATGCCTTACCAGATTCCTACCAGACTTTTGCTAGTACTTGGAGACTGATGACCCAAGGAAATCCTGAAGTTGTCAAGTTTGATGCATTATGCACATTGCTATTGCAAGAGTCACTTTCTAGAAAAAACAGGACTAGGCAGCGTGCAGTTGAACAGGCTTTTATTGCTTCTCAAAGAAAGGGTGGTAACAGTAATGCAGCCACTTCTTATGGTTCTGCTGCGAGTGGCAAAATTTCTGTTCCTAATGCTTCTGCTGGCAGCACTTCGTCTGGCAATTCTGGTGATAAGGGCAAAAAGAAAATGCGTTGCCATTATTGTAAAGCCAATGATCACTTGATCAAGTCGTGTCCTAAGTTGAAGGCCAAAGAGGCTAAGAAGAAAGAGGGTGGTTCCACTGCAAATGCTGGTTCCACTACAAATGCAGCCATTGTTGAGTCTTCTGTGAAAGGAGATTGTGATGCTGATGTTGATGCAGAATGGGCTTTTAGCGCAGAGTGCACTTACAATCCTGCTGTCCATGATGCATGCTTGTCAGTTGCTGCAGATTCACATGTGTGGTATTTCGACAGTGGTGCTACAAAGCACATTACCTCACATCGTGAATTGTTTACCTCTCTCGAGTCTGTCCCTCATGGGAATTCAGTCACTTGTGCCAACAACGCCTCTTATCCAGTTCAGGGAGTTGGAAAGATTGTGCTCACTGCTGCTAATGGCAGTTCCTTCACACTTGTTGATGCACTTTATGTACCTGGGATCAAGAAGAATCTATTGTCTGTATCCGCACTTGCTAGACTTGGACTTGTAGTCAAATTTGTGGATGACAGATGTACAGTTCATGATCTCAGTTTTGGTGATGAAATTGTTGCATCTGGGCTTTTGTGCCGTGGGCTGTATAAGCTCACTTTGTATGACAAGTGTGGACAAAATTTTGCAAATGCTGTTGCAGATTCAAGGGCTATTTCAGATGCAAAACTTTGGCATGCACGTTTTGGTCATCTGAATTTTGCCAGTTTGCTGCGTTTGCAGAAATCTGATATGGTTGCTTCTTTGCCGCCTCTTGAAGCACCTATCAAACATGTTTGTGAAGGTTGTATTCTGGGTAAAATGCAGCGTTCTAAGTTTCCAAAGGATGGTTCAGTTAGGGCCACATGCAGGTTGCAACTTGTGCATAGTGATGTTTGTGGGCCCATGCAAACTCCGTCCTTGGGCAATTACCTGTACTTCGTGACTTTCATTGATGATTACTCCAGGCATGCATGGGTATTTCCGCTTAAAGCAAAGTCCGAAGTTTTTATGTGCTTCAAACAATTTTTGGCTATGGCTGAAAATGTCTCAAAATGTACTATGGGCACCCTCCGTTCTGATCGAGGGGGGGAGTATATGTCTCATGAATTTAATGCATTTCTGGCTAGTCGTGGGATAAAACACCAATGTACATTGCCTTATACACCTCAGCAAAATGGTGTTGCTGAGAGGAAAAACAGGTTACTAACGGAAATGGCACGATGTATGGTCAAAAGTCAAGCTTTGCC
Source organism: Adiantum capillus-veneris (assembly GCF_014529385.1). Lineage (NCBI taxonomy): Eukaryota > Viridiplantae > Streptophyta > Polypodiopsida > Polypodiales > Pteridaceae > Adiantum > Adiantum capillus-veneris. The sequence continues at coordinate 13,930,819 of NC_140932.1, read as the reverse complement.
GCATTCTTTTTGGCTTGAGGCCATCATGTGTGCCACTTATGTACTTAACAGGTGTCCTACGAAAGCTTTGCAGTCTATTACTCCATATGAAGCATGGCATGATAGAAAACCTTCTATTGAGCACATGCGTGTTGTTGGCTGTTTGGCATATGCTTTGGTGCCACAAGTGCAGCGCAGAAAATTGGATGATAAGGCTGTCAAATGTATTTTTGTTGGTTATAGTGCTGAAAGCAAAGGTTACAGGTTGTATCATCCGCAAACAAAACGTATTTTGGTTTCACGGGATGTAGTGTTTGTGGAAGATTCTGTTCAACCCTTGCTGTCATGTACTAGAGACAGTAATGTAAGCTCACAGGACATTTATGACACTTTGTTGCCTCTTTTCAGTGGTGGAAATACGAATGTAAGTTCCAATGAGGCAAATGTACAGCCTATGGGGGTTTCTGAAAATGTTTTAGAACAGCCTATTACTGATGCAGATGTACATGATGTACTTGATGAGGAAAGGGCTGAAAATGAGCAGGCTAGAAGTATGCCAAAATGGCTGGTGCACACTTTGCGTGACAGTAAATTGGATGCACCTTTATCTAGTCGTACTCGTTCAGGCTCTCGCCATGCATCTTATGCATCAGATTGTTATGCTTTGGCTGTGTCTAGTTTACATGATGTTGAGGAGCCTCTGTCTTTTGATGAAGCACAGAATTCAGAAAATTGGATTGCTGCCATGAAATCAGAATATGATGCACTTATAGAGAATGACACATGGACTTTATGTGATTTGCCTCCTGGCAAAAAGGCCATTGGTACGAAGTGGGTTTACAAGTTGAAACGCAAACCGGATGGTGAGATCGATCGCCATAAGGCTCGACTTGTTGCAAAGGGTTATGCACAACAAAAAGGCATAGATTATGAAGAGACTTTTGCTCCCACTTGTCGTATGACTACTGTGCATTTTCTATGTGCATTGGCAGCTCATTTTGGTTGGGATGTACATCAATCAGACATTGTTACTGCTTTCTTGAATGGTGACATATTTGAGGAAGTTTATGTAACGCAGCCTCGCGGTTTTGTCATAAAAGGACAAGAGGACAAAGTGTGCAAATGTAAGAAGGCTTTGTATGGGTTGAAGCAATCTCCTTGTGCTTGGTATGAGAAAGCTGACACTCATTTGGTTAAACGAGGCTTTCGTAATAGTCCAACAGAAAGCACATTGTATGTAAAGCGTGAGGATGATGTATTTCTCATTGTGGTTCTTTATGTTGATGATTTGCTGATCACTGGACCAAATGAGAGACATATTGCTGAATTTAAGGCTGATTTGAATGCTACTTTCAAGATGAAAGATTTGGGGCTGTTGCATCATTACTTGGGTATACAGTTTAAGCAGTGTGATGGTGGTATTGCCTTGTGTCAGAAAAGTTACATAGAGACATTGCTATGTAAGTTTGGACTTGAGGATTGCAAACCTATTGCCACTCCCATGGAAACAGGTTTGAAGTTGAGTCTACATGATGCTGGCGATCCTGCTGATGTCACTCTTTACCAAACTGCTGTTGGCTGCCTCATTTATGTATGCAACACGAGGCCAGATATTCAGTTTGCACTCTCGCAGGTCAGCAGATTTATGCATAGCCCAGGGTCTAAGCATTGGCAGGCTGTCAAGAGGATTTTCCGCTACCTTAGTGGCACTTTACATCTTGGCTTGTTTTATCCCAAGGGGGGATCATTGCCGCCAGACTTACATGCTTTTTCGGACTCAGATTGGGCTGGTTGTTTTGACACGCGAGTGTCCACAAGTGGTTTTTGTTTCATGCTTGGCAGTTCATGTATATCATGGTTGAGCAAGAAGCAACCTACTGTGGCCACTTCGAGTTGTGAGGCTGAGTACAGGGCAGTCTTCACAGCTACGGTTGAGTGTGTATGGCTCAGACGCCTTATGGCTGACTTGGGTGTTGGACAGGACACTGCCAACACTATCTTCACTGACAGTCAGAGCGCATTGGCAGTTGCGAGGAACCTAGTTTTTCATGCTCGCACAAAGCACATTGAGGTGCATTACCACTATGTCAGGGAAAGGCTCTCACCAGGAGAGATCAGCTTGGCTTATGTGCCAACACAGGACAACCTTGCAGATCTTTTCACAAAGGCATTGTCTCGTGAGAAGCTTGAAGCTTTCCGCAAAGCTTTGGGCTTACTCCCCTTTGTGGACTGATCCTGTCCTCAGGGCATGGCACTTCCCTTTACTCATGTGCCAGCTCTCGTTCACCGCATCACTCCAGGGGAGATTTGTTACCATATACATGTGGTAGTGATGTGTGTGAACACACTAGGACCGCCGGGGCATTTTTTCCCTCTTTAGGAGGTTTTTTCCCCCGTGCATTGTATATACGCCCATCACTCTAGGGCTATCTATTTTTTCCATTGCACACTAAGTAATACACTCTCTATTGTGTGCCTTGAGCTTCCTTCGTCTTCTCCAAGCTGTGTGTGTTTCTCTGCAACCCTAATTCCAACATGTGTGTGTGTGTGTGGCTTTCTCTCTCATCCCCTACATGCAAGGCTCGCCCCCTCCTAAGTAGGGATTGCAAAGACTTTTTTGTACACACACAAAGCATCCAATTCCCCTATGATTGACCTTTGGACACAACCTTTGAATTTTGGAACCTTAGCATTTTGGAAGTCTTAATGGGTTGAACCTTAGGGTCTTTTTAGCCCATTGTTGTGAAGGAGTACGAGCGGAAGTGCGACGCGAGAGAGAGTGCGAGAAGAAGAGCACGACGATATGGTGAACTCGCTCTACTGTTATGTGTAGAGCATAGTGAGTTCTTATTAGGTTTTACAAAAGAATATGTGTACATACCTGGCGGCCCACCCACTTACCTGGGCGACCACATTGGGCTTTATACCCCAACAACCTCCCACTTAAAGTTCAATGTGGTACTTTAAGTGTGAGAGAAGCTACTATACAAGCTAATATACAAGAGATGTAGAGAAGTGATGTACTACCCTACACCTAACTGCTTGCGAAAATGCGCAAAGCTCTCTGAGGGAAGTCCTTTTGTAAGTAGATCAGCAGGATTTTCTGTGGTGTGAACTTTGACAAGCTGAAGTTGCTTATCCTCGAGCATTTCCCTGATGAAATGATACTTCACATCCACATGCTTTGTCTTTGAGTGATAAACTGGATTGCGAGCCAATTGTATAGCACTTTGACTATCACAATATAACACAGGCATCTCTTCTTTGATTCCCAAATCTGTTACTAGTCGATTAAGCCAAATTGATAGCCGACAAAATGGTTGGCTGATGGTCGAAATGTTCGAGGACTGAGTTTGAAGTTGATAGAGATGGTGGAGCCAAGTTTTGCCCCCCTATTTATGGGCGTTGAAGATCTTGAGGATTGGTTAGCAGATTTCGAGCTATGGCTACTGTCGATGCACATGTTGACGGATGCGGGAAAGCTGCAGACAGTGCCGTTGTTGATGCGCGGACTGGCCAAGATTTGGTTCGATGGTTTGAAGAGCAGTGATCGAGGATCATGGCAGGAGCTACATAATCAATTTCTGGAGCAGTTTCAAGAAGTGAGTACTCCTGAAGAAGCTGGTGCAAAGTTGAATGTGGTATGCCAGGATGCAAGTAAGGATTTTTCCATTTTCCTTGAGCAGTTTGAAGCCTATTAAAATCAGTTAGAGGTTGCTACTGGGGTAAAAAGCAATCAATATTTGAAGTTGTCAAAGCTACTAGAGTGCTTACATCCAACGATTAGAGAAAAGGTTGAAAACAGTGCAGATACATATGAAGACATGGTCTATCTGGCCAAGATGAAGAGCTGGAAGGTAATACATCTTGGTTCTTCATCTTTGGCAACACAACCTCCTCTTTGGCAATACACTCGATTCCAACATCATCAAGCCGTCCTACTGCAACGAGATGCTCTTCAAGGTATGCGAGCTCTTCATCTTGGCCTTGCTTCCATTGAAGGTATGTGAGCTCTGGTTGCTTAATATGATGGTAGATACAACTATGTGGTGGATGGTTCAACAAGTGCAGGGGTCTATGGATGAGGCCTCCACTTTACCTGGTTGGGAAGGAGGATCATACATGTGTTCAAATGTGTTGTCAGGTGCATGCTTCTTGGATGTTGGTATGCTCGATACTGCTTGGTATGTAGTGGGCAATTTGCAAAGGGATGCATGGAGTGCTGAATACTATCATAAACTATAATATCTAACTTTACCAAATGATTTTCTCATATTAAACTAATAATTTAATATGGGAAGATAAAAGGGGAACAAGAGTTAGGATATCGATATGTGCTTCTACACCTATCTCAATAGGGGACCAAAAGGAGAAATGGTTGCATCTCAATAGGGGACTAAAAGGAGAAATGGTTGCATCTCAATAGGGGTCCAAAAGGAGACGGTCTTCCAAAGAGCAATGTGTGATAAGTGCTTCTAGGTTTACCTTAGCAAGGAAGCAAGAGGAGAGATTGTTACATCTCAATAGGGGTCCAAACAGAGATAGTCTATCAAAGAGCAACGTGCATCTAATGGAGCTTAAAAGACCTTAGGGCTAGCTTCATTAAAGACCTCCAAAAGTTAGTGTTAAAAAGTCCTTTGACCTTAGGCAAGCTAGGGCTGACCTTGAGGTGCAAATCCTACCCAAGCATGAGGTGCTTATCGTGCTTGCTAACTAAAGTACTTAAAGTGTTTGTGGGAACCTTCCCAAGCTTGGTGCTTCTCATGCTTAAATGACTAAGGTTCTTGAAGTGTTCAATTCAAACATAAACTCTCAAGAGGCATAAACTGTTTCCATGCTTAAACGACTAGGTGCTTGAAGTGTTCAATTCAAACATGATATCTTAAGAAGCACAAAAGACACATGTCAAGATCCTCCACATGTGGCTCTCATGATGTGCTTGAATCCTATTGGATAGGCTTTAAGGGGGTCCAATGAGAATTTAGATGCATAAAAATAAATAATTAAGTTCTTTCTCTCAAGGAGGAAAAAGAGGACACATGTCCAAATGATATAATTAAATAATACAAGAGAGAGAGAGAGGGGTGGACCAAGCATGAGAGGACACACACACACACACACTCTCATTGTGTGGAGTGCAAAGTGCAAGAGCTCCATCTTCTTCTCCAAGCTTGTTGAGAAGTGGAGAGCCTACACCAATACTCTTGGCTATGAAATGCAAATCCAACCAAGAGCCATGCTTCAATGCTTAAGCTTTCCATCTTCTTCATCTCCAGTACTATGTTATTATGCTATGCTAAGCAAGAAGAGTGATGATAAGTGAGGAACTATTGCTTTCTCCTGTGGATGATTCTTCTTCCTCTTCCCTACCCTCATTCCCCGCTAGCTCTCTCCACCTTCGAAGGTGTTTGAGGCCTTGCGACTGAGGCTTGGGATAGTTAATGCTTTTTGCAAAGTTTATGTTATGCTTGTGATGCATGAAGCTTTCCATCTTCATTGCATCACCGAGGTCACAAGGAACACAAAGATTGTATTGTATCAAGTCTCTCTTGATGGGAGAATCTATAATACAAGAGGGGAGGACATCGCAAACCATACCCTGCATGGCGAAGATCACAAAAGCTCAAAGAGTATCTCTTTTCTCACTTATGATGGCACCTTTGGTGCCACTGACAAAGTATTGGCCTTCATTCAACAATTTGATGTGGCCTTTGGAGACGAGGGCTTCACGGAGTCCTCCAAGCTATGCCATGTAGCTATGCACTTCCAGAAAGCGGCTCGTCAATGGTGGGCTAGCCTCCGTGGCAATGGTGAAGCCCCAAAGACATGGAAAACTCTACGAGTTTCCATATTGAAGCAATTCCATGTAAGCAATGCCAAGGACAAAGTGCTCACCGAATGCCGAAGTTTGAAGCTACTCTTCAATTAGTCTATCCACAAATATGTGGACAAGTTTTGGTATTTATATCTCAAGGCTACTGTCTTTCAAAAGATAGACTTTGCCAAGCAAAAGCAACAATTCTGTGTTGGATTACATGAAGAAAAGGCCAAGTATTTCAACTCTCAACGGTGTGGTTCTATCACCGAAGTAATCCACCACACTATGGTTGCTTCGTGCATCAGTTTCCAACAAGGGGCTAGAAGGAATGCCAAGCCCGTGGAAAGCAAAGACAAAAGTGATGCAAAAGGGAAAAACAATGCCTACAATTCTTCCCAAGGCAATTCCAACAACAACAACAACAAAAATTGGTCCAAGGAGAAGGGAGTTTTACAAAGGTAAACATAAACTCTCTCATGAAGAACCTGAAGCTTTTCGTAAAAGGACCACAAATGTTTTTAAGTGTGGGGAGCAAGGACATGGCTATCGTTCTTGCCCAGAGAAATGCATGCAATGAGACTCCTAGAGCCTCCACGATCGAAGCTCCAAAAAAGGATGCTCATTGTAAAGGATCGCCTCTCTCTTATGCTTGGGGAAAGGTAAGGGAGCATGATGCCTCCATCTTGTTTGACCCTGGCTCTACTCACAGCTTCATATCAACGGAGCTGGCCACTAAGTTGGGCATTTAAGATTTCGAGATGGGAGATACTGTAACTGCCGATGGAGATTTCAAGGGACAGCAAGCATCCGTTACTCCCTTGATTGGGAATTCGAGGCTTCATGTCCAAAGCTACGTCGACAAAGAAGACTTTTTTATCTCTCCTCCCCAACATGAGGATGCTATCCTAGGGGCACCATGGTTCAACCGCATGGCTGCCAACATGAAGTTCCCTGAAAGGAGAATCTACTTCACCTATAGGGAAAAGAGCATGTACATAGATGCTAATGAGTTGGGGAACACCATATCCCTGGTAAATATGATTGCTTTTGATAAGTCAATGAAAAGCTCTATTTTTGCGTATATGACTTTATTTAGAGAAATTGTAAATGATTCTAATGTTTTCACAAGTAGTAATAAAGGGAATCAAGAGGAATCAAAGTTGTCTAATTTCCTAAATGGATTCCAAGATGTTTTCATTGATAACATCCCTAGTGAGATATTTCCAAAATGAGGGGATGATGACCATGAAATAGAGCTTCTACTAGGAAGCTCACCGCCTAATAAACCTCCTTATTGAGTTTCACAAGCTCAACAAGAGGAGATCATGAGGCAAGTGTATGAATTGGTGGAAAAAGAGATGGTGAGGCCTAGCTCCTCTCCATTCTGTTCACAAGTACTTTTAGTGCAAAAGAAAGATGGCACATATCAAATGTGTGTCGACTATAGAGCACTAAATTGGATCACTATTAAAAAAAAAATCTCGTGCCACAAGTAGAAGATCTATTTGATAAGTTACAAGTTTTGGCCTGACAAATGCTCCAGCTGCATCTAACTCACGATGGACAAAAATCTTCAGGCCACTCAAATTCTCTTGAGGTGTACAAGTGACACCTCCAGGTAATCTTTCAGGTTGTGAGAGAGAATAAGCTTTTCATTAATTTAAAAGAAGTGATTTTTTTTATACAAGAGATTCAATATTCACGTCACATTATCTCTCAAAATGGTATCCGTATAGATCCATCAAAGTTGGAGGTAATAAAAGCATGGCCTAATCCAAGGAATCTACATGAGCTAAGAATCTTTATTGGTATATGTGCATACTGTAGACGCTTCATAGCAAAATTTTCTCAAATAGCAGGACCATTACATGACTTAACAAAGAAGAATGTTAAGTATTGATGAACCGCTAAGGAGCAAAATCCTTTTGATAAGCTCAAAGAGAAGCTTACCTCTCAACCAGTCCTCATGCTTCCGGATCTCTCAAAGCCATTTGAGGTCCAATGTGATGCTTGTGGTGATTGCCTTGGATTAGTCTTGCTTCAAGAAGGGCATGCCATAGCATACAAGAGTCGAAGGCTAAATACGGATGAACGGGTCTTGGGCATTCATGAGAAAGAGCTTTTATATGTTCTACATGCCCTAAACACATGGAAGCACTATTTATTGGGGACCCCATTCATTTTACGAACATAACACCAAAGTCTCAAGTACTTCATGACGCAAACCAAGCTTTTTGACAAACAAATGAGGTGGGCAAATTTTCTTTCGCAATTTAAATTTCATATTGCTCACATTGCTGGCAAGCACAATCAAGTGGTCGATGCACTTTCACAATAGCCAAGGGTAAATGTGGTGTCTATAGCAACTCACAATGATCTATCTTTTATGATAGATGAGTATGCTACTGACCGAGGTACGTAATTACAGCCTTTGCATTAGGGAAGGAAAAAAAGAACCATTCACCTTGAAGGATGGTTATCTTCCAAACGGCAATAGGCTATGTTTTACTCACCCATAGAATAAGAAAGTAATGTATGAATCTTATGCTTCTCCTTATGCGGGGCAAAGAGGGATTCCATAATCTACTCCTCGAGCATTAGAAATTTATTTCTGTTGGTCTACCATGAATTGGATTGTTTTGATCGAGGGAAGCAACTTGGATCTTCATTGGCTGATGAATATAGCCGAGACTCACAAGAATCTTTTGGATTAAAGAGGTTATATCCATCTCAAAGCAAAGGTAAAAAGGGCTACTGCTAATAAGCACAGAAGAGCCTTAGCCTTTAAGGAAAATGATTGGGTCTTGCTAAAGTTTCTCAAGGCTCATCTAAAGCATACTATGGGAAAGAATCCTACGGGCCACCAAGCGTATTATGCTAAACTAGCAAAAAGATACTATGGTCCTTTTTAAATTCTTAAGCCAATCAATGAGATGGCTTATTAATTAAAATTTCCCAACCATTGGCTCATGCACAATGTTTTCCATGAGAGCTTACTTAAGCTTTACAAAGGAGCACCCCCAAAAGAAGCAATAGTTGCAAAACCTCCAAAAATGAAAGATCAAGAAGAAGTACTTCAATCTGAGTCCATCCTACGACATGAAGACAAGGTATTAAGAAACGGTAAGATTATCCGATGATATCTTATTAAGTTTAAGGATTATCCTTTTAAAAGATGACAAAGGGATGCAAGGGACCTAGCTTAAGGATAATATGAACCTTGTCAATGCTTACAATGCATAATATGAACCTTGTCAATGCTTACAATGCTACACTAGAGTAAGCAAATGAAAATACATTTTAAATGAACAACATTTTTGTCTCATAAAACTCATCTCTTTCTTTTATTGTGCACAAAATTTAAGAAGTATGCATGCTTAGGATCATGTTTGTGGTGGCGACGTCTCCCAAACACCAAGTAGAACTTGTCTGTTGGAATTAGGGTTGCAGAGAAATGCACACAACTTGAAGAAGACGAAGGAAGCTCAAGGCACACAACTGAGAGTGTGTTACTTAGTGTGCAATGGAAAGATAGATAGCCCTAGAGTGAAGGGCGTATATACAATGCACAGGGGGAAACACCTCCTAAAGAGGGAAAACATGCCCCGGTGGTCCTAGTGTGTTCACACACATTACTACCACATGTATGTGGTAACAAATCCCCCCTAGAGTGATGCGTTGAACGAGAGCTGGAACATGAGTAAAGGGAAGTGCCATGCCCTAAGGACATGATCAGTCCACAAAGGGGAGTTAGCCTAAAGCTTTGCGGAAATCTTTGAGCTTCTCACGAGACAATGCCTTTGTGAAAAGATCTACAAGGTTGTCCTGTGTTGGCACATAAGCCAAGCTAATCTTTCCTGCTGAGAGCCTCTCTCTGACATAGTGGTAATGCACCTCAATGTGCTTTGTGCGAGCATGAAAAACTGGGTTTCTCCCAACTGCCAATGCGCTATGACTGTCAGTGTAGATAGTGTTGGCAGTGTCCTGTCCAACACCCAAATCAGCCATAAGGCGTCTGAGCCATGCACACTCAACTGTAGCTATGAAGACTGCCTTGTACTCAGCCTCACAACTCGAAGTGACCACCACAGTAGGTTGCTTCTTGCTCAGCCATGATATACATGATCTGCCAAGCATGAAACAAAAACCACTTGTGGACACTTGCGTGTCAAAACAACTAGCCCAACCCGAGTCCGAAAAAACATGTAAGTTTGGCGGCAATGATCCCCCCTTGGGATAAAACAAGCCAAGATGTAAAGTGCCACTAAGGTAATGAAAAATCCTCTTGACAGCCTACCAATTCTTAGACCCTGGGCTATGCATAAATCTTCTAACCTGTGAGACTACAAACTGAATATCTGGCCTCGTGTTGCATACATAAATGAGGCATCCAACAGCAGTTTGGTAAAGAGTGACATCAACAGGATCACCAGCATCATGTAGACTCAACTTCAAACCTGTTTCCATGGGAGTGGCAATAGGTTTGCAATCCTCAAGTCCAAACTTACATAGTAATATCTCTATGTAACTTTTCTGACACAAGGCAATACCACCATCACACTGCTTAAACTGTATACCCAAGTAATGATGCAACAACCCCAAATATTTCATCTTGAAAGTAGCATTCAAATCAGCCTTAAATTCAGCAATATGTCTCTCATTTGGTCCAATGATCAACAAATCATCTACATAAAGAACCACAATGAGAAGTACATCACCCTCACGCTTTACATACAATGTTCTTTCTGTTGGACTGTTACAAAAGCCTCGTTTGACCAAATGAGTGTCAGCTTTCTCATACCAAGCATGAGGAGATTGCTTCAACCCATACAAAGCCTTCTTACATCTGCACACTTTGTCCTCTTGTCCTTTCTTGACAAAACCGCGAGGCTACGTTACATAAACTTCCTTAAATATGTCACCATTCAAGAAAGCAGTAACAATGTCTGATTGATGTACATCCCAACCAAAATGAGCTGCCAATGCACATAGAAAATGCACAATAGTCATACGACAAGTGGGAGCAAAAGTCTCTTCATAACCTATGCCTTTTTGTTGTGCATAACCCTTTGCAACAAGTCGAGCCTTATGGCGATCGATCTCACCATCTGGCTTGCATTTCAACTTGTAAACCCACTTCATACCAATGGCCTTTTTGCCAGGAGGCAAATCACATAAAGTCCATGTGTCATTTTCTATAAGTGCATCATATTCTGATTGCATGGTAGCCATCCAATTTTTTGAATTCTGTGCTTCATCAAAAGACAAAGGTTCCTCGACATCATGTAAGCTAGACACAGCCAAAGCATAACAATCTAATGCAAAAGATGCATGGCGAGAGCCTGAACGAGTATGACTAGACAAAGATGCATCCAATTTACTATCATGCAATGCATGTACCAGCCATTTTGGCATACCTCTAGCCTGCTCATTTTCAGCCCTTTCCTCATCAAGTACATCATGTACATCTGCATTAGTAATAGGCTGATCTATAACATGTTAGGAAACCCCCATAGGTTGTACATTTGCCTCATTGGATTTTACACTCGAACTTCCACCACTAACAAGAGGCAACAAAGTGTCATGAATGTCTCGTGAGCTTACATTACTGTCTCTAGTATATGACAGCAAGGGCTGAACAGAATCTTCCACAAACACTCATCCCGTGAAACCAGAATACGCTTTGTTTGCGAATGATACAACCTGTAACCTTTGCTTTCAGCACTATAACCAACAAAAATACATTTGACAACCTTATCATCCAATCTTTTGCGTTGTGTTTGTGGCATGAAAGCATATGCCAGACAACCAAAAACACACATGTGCTCAATAGAAGGCTTTCTATCATGCCATGCTTCATATGGAGTAATAGACGCACAAGAACAGTCTGCATAAGGGAACTGTCTGAAATGGCTTCACCTGCATAAATAAGTTGCTCATTGATATCCTTGACACTAGCAAGGAAAGTGTCCATATCATCTTCCTCATGCATAATCTTCGGTTCCACCTCTTTACGTAGCAAAGCAATTTTAGCCTCATTGCGGCTTGCATAAAGACCAGCCAAAATATCCCAAGCCTGTTTTGCAGATTTTGCTGAACGGATGTGAGGAACAATGGTGCACTTCACAGACAATGCAATCAATGCATGAGCCTGCGCATTCTTTACATCCCAACGAGATTGTTCTGCTGTAGGCAAAACAACTCTAATAGCAGCAATCCTTGCAGCAAGACCTACAACATCCTCAGCATCACCTGCATCGTCAGAACCAGGACGTACATCAATGCCCTGCACAGTATTCTAGATGCCCTTTGACACAAGAACATGCTGCATCATGTAAGCCCACATAGGGTAATTGTTCCCATCCAACCTATTCTCAACAGCAAACATCTTGAACACATCTGTGTTGTTGTTAGCCATGGTAAATGCTGCACCTGATGTGAAAACTCCCCGAAAAGAGGAGAAACAAAGCGGGAACAACACGTGCTATATAGCACAAATCGTAGAAGATTGTAAGGCACCAGTTATGTTGAAAACGACACTGACAGAAACTCTACACAAAATGACAAAATAGTCAGTGCAGCACTGCCTATAGTGGAAACAGAGGCCAAAATGAGAGCAGACTGAGCTCTACACGCTCGCCCAAAATATTTGTCGACCTGTGAATGCTCGCCAAAGCTCACAGAAATCGGAGAAAGTGAGCAGGTGTGTGTTGGAGCTACTAGCGATTGAGCCCGGGAGGACACAACCTGCTCTGATACCAATTGTTGGAATTAGGGTTGCAAAGAAATGCACACAACTTGGAGAAGACAAAGGAAGCTCAAGGCACACAACTGAGAGTGTGTTACTTAGTGTAAAATGGAAAGATAGATAGCCCTAGAGTGATGGGCGTATATACAATGCACGGGGGAGAAAACCTCCCAAAGAGGGGAAAAATGCCCTGGCGGTCCTAGTGTGTTCACACACATCACTACCACATGTATATGGTAACATTGTCACTCTACTTTGGAAGTATGATATGGACTAAAGAGCAGACATGCTTGCAGCAGCTAAGTCTCCCTAGCACCAAATGGATTAGTCATCCATTTTCAAATGATGTCGTAGGGTAAAAAGGGACCCTCTACCCGCTAAGAAACATGGACTAATGACTACGCTTTATCTTCTCTACCTCATAGTCGAGGACGACTATGATTTCAAGAGAGAGGTAATGTCATAAAATATAATATATAACTTTACCAAATGATTTTCTTATATTAAACTGATTGTTTAATATTGGAAGATAAAAGGGGAACAAGAGTTAGGATATAGTTATGTGCTTCTACACCTATCTCAATAGGGGACCAAAAGGAGAAATGGTTGCATCTCAATAGCACTACAAAAGGCTCTTCATATTAGCGACGCTCACACAGCGACGCTCAAAAAAAAATTTCCCGGCGTCGCTATAAGCGTCGCTATGAGCGTCGCAAATTTATTTGTAAATTTGCGACACTTATAGCGACGCTTATAGCGACGCTCATAGCGACGCCAGCTGGGGTAAAAAAAATAACCGAGCGCGCCCAAAAACTCAGATCTCAGATCTGAGTTTTTCGGCGCCCTCAAGCAAAGAGTAGGTAACGCTCTCCCTCACTCTCTCTCTCTCTCTCTCTCTTTTCTTCTCCACACACACACACACACACACACACACACACACACACGAGGAGAGGAAGGAGAGCCAGGTATGCTCCTTCCCTCTCCTCATTCTCATGTTCCCTTCCCCTCTTTCTCTCTCCCTCTCTCTCTCTCTCACACACACACATACACACACACATAGTGTTTTTGAGAGAGAGAGAGAGAGAGAGAGAGAGAGAGAGAGAGAGAGTACAAACAAAAACAAAAACGCACACACATACATAAACAAAGAATGCACACACACATTGAGAGAGAAAAAGAGAGAGAGAGCATGCATAAACAAAAAACGCACGCATTGAGAGAGGAAAAGAGAGAGAGAACATGCATAAACAAAAAACGCACACATTGAGAGAGGAAAAGAGAAAGAAAACATGCATACGATCCAAAAAAACGCACACACATTGAGAGAGAAAGAAAGAGACACTAAGGGAGCGTCGTAGGAAACTAATTAAAATTAAAAGACCTAAAGATCTAGCCGACGAGGAGTTGAACTGAAGACCTATTATTCAAGAGGGAAATGGCATAATCAATCTATCATACTTGGCATGGGTGATAGAAAGGTTATACCATTTATCTCTTTTTATTGGCACACACATCCACACACACGCACACACACAGGAAGAAGAGAGTTATAACGTCGTAGGAAACTATCTTAAAAGACGTTAAAGATTAGGTTATATGTAGACTTACATTAAATTAGATTTAGGTTTATTTTTAACTAGATTTACGTTTATTTAAGCTAGATTTAGATTTACGTTATATTAGATTAGATGCGGGTCTCCATAGACTGCGATGCCTGCATGAAGCGGGTGAAGAAAGCCCTCAATGGAATATAGGGTATTGCTGCCTTCACTCATGGTGGGCTCCGTCGATCCAAAAGTACTGGTGAAATGTCTTCAGAAGATAGGGAAGAAGGTGGATCTTCAGGGCGACAAGAGTCACTACATCCCCGACACAATGACCATCTAAACAACCTCTAGTCATTAGACTTGCGTTAAATTAGATTTAGCTTTATTTTTAGTTAGATTTACGTTTATTTAGATTTACGCTTATTTACGTTAGATCGAGTCCACGCAAGAATTACTTACGGTTTAGGGTTTAGAGTTAGACGAACAGTGAAAAGATGTTAAGATGAAGTGAAGTGCTACAGCTAGAGAAGAGGCAAAGGGATTTTGTCCACTACATGCAGTATCATGTAGACGTGGGTGTGTAGATTTCTTGTACCCACAAATATAGGTATTGACCAATAAAGACGAGATTATAACCCGGTGGTTCTGATCTCCGTGCACCTCTAGACCGAGGTGTGCGGGGATTGGACATGACTAGAGAATGTGAGGTAAAGAGAGAGAGAGAGAGAGAGAGAGAGAGAGAGAGAGAGAGAGAGAGATAAGACGAAGAATGCCAATATAATATTAAATTTGTTGTCCAGGTTATAAGTTTTTTATCCTCATTATGAGTAGCGACGAGGATGTGGGACCGTCCAACCGAAACACCTATCTCTCAACGAGGGTCTTATGTCCTTGTAATCAATGCAAGCATGCTGTGCGACGGACAAGACGTGTTTCTTTGCAGCACGTTCGCGAATTTGGCGAGTTCGATCCATCTATTATAGATCGAGTTGTTGCCAATTATAACTCGTCGGACTCTGACGCTGGCCAACAAGCAGCAATCTTGCAACCCAATAGACGTATTCGTAGGCGCTTTGGTCAAGCAGCATATGTGAGGCCACAAGATGTACCCTCTAACATCTCGGGGGATGATCATGCAGAGCACATTCCCAACGAGGCAATGTTTGAGCCCGAGATTGATGAAATGATCGAGACGATCATGGATTCAGAAAGGCTTATCTATGATGATATGAAAAGTGAAGCCGATACGTCATTGTATAATGGAGCACGTATGTCTAGATTGAAAGCACTCCTGGTTCTTCTCAACATGCAGGCAAAGTTTAGATGGAGTGACACTAGCGTCACAGCGCTTTTCAGGTGATCTATTACAATTAGTTTACTTTAATAGAACTCTAAATGTATAATGATCTGATAGATTTTTACACGACTGTATCATATTTTTATGTTGTGTAGATTGCTGAAAGAGCACATTCTACCAGCTGACAATGTGATGCCAGATTCCCGAGATGAAGCAAGAAAGATTTTGCGAAACTTGGGGATGGATTACAATTCTATCCACGCTTGTCCTAATGACTGCATTCTTTTCAGAGGGGAATACACAGACATGGAGAAGTGTCCGAAATGTGATTCCGAAAGATATCGAGTAGATCTCCACGGGACAAAAATTCCACAAAAGGTTTTGCGACATTTTCCTTTGCTTCCTCGCATCAAGCATTTCTTCGAATGTAAGTCCATGGCCGCCCTAGCATCATGGCATGAGGAGAATAAATCTTCGGATGGTGTGCTACGAATTCCTGCAGATTGCGCAGCCTGGAAACATATAGATGGAACATGGTCGGATTTTGCCAGGGAAGCTCGAAATTTGCAATGTACGACTAGCAAGTGACTTTATTTATAAACGTTTGAACGGCCACTCATAATCTTTGTTCGTTGTAGTATAAGTCATACACAGCAGCATGGTGTAAAGGTCGACATTTTAGGGTGGAACGAATCGACAAAAAGCGTTTTACTCAAGATTGTGGAATCATGGCAAAATTTGAACAATCTAGTCGACGACGTTCCTCTGATGCAGATCCCGTGGTGGCGGAACTCACTTACTTCGGCACGCTGCAAGAGATTTTGAGGATCGATTACAGAGGATTTTTTGTCGACTTGTTCGACGTGCAATGGTTCAAGATAATCATGGAGGGTCGAAACGCTACTGTGTGTAGAGGAGAGTCTGGTTTTCTTGAGGCGGATTCTACTAAGAAATGGACTGACCTAAGAGACACTTTCGTACTACCCGAGCATTGTGAACAAGTAAGTATATAAATAGTTAACATCCCCCTTTTACAAGTTATGTGCTTGAAAGCTCTCATGTAAGTTATGTGGCTCTGGCAGGTAGTATTTCATCCTACAAAGTCTACATCAAACTGGTGGTACGTCATAGAGGTAGCCCCTCGTAGTGCAAGGACGTATGAAGGCTACCATGTACCAATCACAACGACATCAATGGAGGAGATCAGAGAAGATGCTCAATCAGAAGCCGCTGCGGTGGTGCCAGACGAGCATCAAGATGCTACTACTCTATATGGGGTGCATGCAGAGGAGCTACAAAATGAAACAGAGGATATGTGTTTAAACGGAGAGCTCTATATAGATATAGGAAGTTATGCTGAGTTATGCGAGGATGAGAGAGAGATCTCTTAAAGCCACAAATATTGTATTTGAACAATTTTGCTCCGTGCTGTAAAAGCTCTGGCTCTCTAAGTAGCTTCCATGGTGTATAACGCTCTTTTCTACTCGCGCTCACATCTTTTGATTGAAAATTCTGAGTTTTCGATTTGCCTCTTCTATCACTCGATTCATTGCATCATTGTATTTAATGGTCTTTGCGTCATTGTCTACTCTATTCATTCAATATTAAGTTTAAATATTCGTGTGTTTAATGCAGGTATGGATGATGAGGAGTTTCTTTCTTCTTTGTCACCGCAGCAGAGACAGTGGTACGTGGAGCGTCATCGCTCTGGCGCATCATCGCGCGTTCCTACACCATCCGCATCTCCCTCTCTTTCGGAGCATTCGGCGCGCTCTGAAGCTTCGGCGTCGACGAGACGAGCGTCACACTCGTCTAGACACTGGCGCTCTAGTGGTGGCGGTGGCGGTTGTTGTGGGGATTCCGCCACCGATGCCTCCACACCGCCTCGTGTTCGACGAGGCTCTTTACCCTCCCCTTCTTTGCCCGCCCCCACACCAGCCACAACATCGCCATCTACGCCAGGTTTTGCACGGCTGACTGTTCCTAGAAGCTACACACCTCTACCTACTCCGCCGGGAGCCACCCCACTCGACACTCCTCGCTTCGGCGCCCAGACGCCGGTGGAGACACCTGACATCCGTACCCCCATCGACACGCCGCTAGAGACCCCTGCCGGGACACCCAGGTTCACGCGTCACCGGCCAGAGGGCTTGCCTTACTCCGTCGACATCAGCGGTGGCATCATCATGGATGATGACGGCAAGAAGGTGATCTCGCGCATGCGTGGTCTTTGCTCTTAGCTGTTTAGACACTATATACTAAACAAATGGAGTGAAGTACCAAGTGATTTAAAAAACAGAGTCATCAGCATACTTCATGATGAGTTTCCCGTTCCAACACGGGATCAGCGCTTCAATGAAGACCTGATGAAGATTCGAATGCGCGAATACTGCAAACACAAGCGTTCCGAAGTGCAAAAAGCAATCAAGAATGGGTGGAATAGGCCAGATTGGCTGGCCAAAGAAGATTGGAAGAATGCAAAGAAAGCAGCGCGCGAGAATCCCGACAAGTGGAAGCAACAAAAGGATGCAGCCAGAGCGCGAGTAGAGGCAGGGAGCTCGCACCACTTGGGGAGCGGTGGATGGGCATCATTTGAGGCCGATTTTGTAAGTCTTTTCACATTGCTCTTTATGCATGTTCGATAGTTTAGGGTTTATGAGTTTTTTAGTTCTAACATAATGAAATCTTTGTATGTTTTGACAGTGGTCGATGACAGGACGTGATCCCACACCGTACGAGCGCGAGTACGCAGGCAGGAAGGGCTTAAACGCCCTGATGGACATTCTCAGTTCTCGCGGCGGCATGGTTAGTATTATGGTTTACTCTTTTTTATTTTTTGTATTGTTTTATAAATGTCGTTATATGTTTATATTTACTGAAAACTGTCTTATTGTCTTTTTTTGCAGAATCCGACAGATACGCCGCTTGGACGCGATGAGACGTCTGATTAGACGGCGTCAGTTTAGCCGTAGCTAGATAGCATTAGTTTAGGGTTTCTCGTAGCTTATGTATCATGAGACGGATTTTATACGTCTTTTTGAACCATGTATATTATTACATTTGTCACCGCAATTCCTTTTGCCAATCAATTCTTTATGCCTATGATGTTGTACAATTGTCATTATTACATTTGCCAATCAATTCAGTTTGCCTATGATGTGTACAATTGTCAATTTTGCAAACAATGCGTCTTGTGGGTGACTATTTTGGGTCTATTATCTACTTTTGCACTTTTTTTAAAAACTGAATCAAGTACAATATGGTTGATGGGTGGCAGGGCATTCAATGCCCTGCCACCAAAAAAATATTCTCTCAGGCGTCGCTATAAGCGTCGCTATTTATGGCTCTGTAGCGTCGCTATATGCGTCGCTATACTCTTCTGTGAGAGCGTCGCTATAAGCGTCGCTATAGGCGTCGCTATGAGCGTCGCTATATAGCGACGCATATAGCGACGCTCTTGTAGCGACGGTTTTAGCGACGCCGGGGGTTATAAAAACCCAGTGTATTTCCGTCGCTAACAGCGTCACAAGAGCACACAACCTGTTGTAGTGTAGGGGTCCAAAAGGAGACGGTCTACCAAAGAGCAATGTGCGATAAGTGCTTCTAGATTTACCTCAGCAAGGGACCAAGAGGAGAGATGGTTACATCTCAATAGGGGTCCAAAAGGAGGTAGTCTATCAAAGAGCAACATGCATATAATGGAGCTTAAAAGACCGTAGGGTTAACTTCATTAAAGACCTCTAAAAGTTAGTGTTAAAAAGTCTTTTGACCTTAGGCAAGCTAGGGTTGACCTTGAGGTGCAAATCCTACCCAAGCATGAGGTGCTTGTCGTGCTTGCTAACTAAAGTGCTTAAAGTGTTTGTGGGAACCTTTCCCAAGCTTGAGGTGCTTCTCATGCTTAAATGACTAAGGTTCTTGAAGTATTCAATTCAAACATAAACTCTCAAGAGGCATAAACGATTTCCATGCTTAAATGACTAGGTGCTTGAGGTGTTTAATTCAAAAAGCAGATGGAGCACAAAAAACAGATGGAGGACATGGTGCGAATAGTCCTGAAAATAAAGTCACTTAGGGTTTTCTATAAAAAGCCAAAAATTCACAAGTATCATCAATTTGCAATTTGCAATTTTCTCTCTGTTCTTTTTCACAAGCTTTTCTTTCAGTATTCTTGTGTTCACACATTCCCCATACCAAGGGAAAACTGTGGACAACACGATCGGCATGGACAAGCTGCTCAAGGTAGACATTGATCTCAGTGTGGTCCACCAATCCCTCATGTCGACCCCATCAAAAATGTACATGCTAATTACATTCTTAACACTGTGTATGCAATGAATAATTATGTGCAACACAAAGTGTACGCAACAACATGGAGGCTTTCCGTGCAATGAAAGATGCCACAAAATCCCTATTCAATGCCATGTATGAGCTTGATGAAAGTGCACACCCAACCAAAGAGGACGTTGAGCAAGTTTCCGTTTTTCCCACAATGCAATAATGCTTTGGGGGGAACATGGATATTGCACCTGGAGTGTGCAACCTTCAAGAGACATGTGGAGGCTTGGGTAGAAGTGTGGATGACATACATTGCTTCCCAGGGACAAGCCAATGGAGCAAACATCGAAAAAAACGAGGATGATGACACTAGCTACAACGACAACTAGATTTTCCCATTGTAAGCTAGTGTTAGAACAATAAGCATGTGAACCTTGTGGCCATTTGGCAATATTGTACTATTTTGTTTCATTCCATATCTACCTTTTTATAGTTGTTGTTTCAATTAAGCTGTTTACTTTCAAGCCTTTCAATATCAGTTTATATGGGTATGTTTCACCAATCTACAATGTTGTTCATCCATTGATATTTTAGGGTAAAATTAGATTGGATTATTTTGGTTTGAAAACCACTTGTAGTGCATCCAGCCTCTTTCTTCTTGGCCTCTTTTGCCTTCAACTTAGGACATTGCTTTATTGAGTGACCATTAGCCTTGCAATAATGGCAATGCATCTTCTTCTTGCCCTTTTCACCATAATTTCTAGATGAGATGCTACCAATAGAATAATTAGGAACAAGTGATTTTCCACTCACTAAAGAACCATGAGAACTAGCTACATTACTATTATCACCTTTTCTTTGAGCAGCAATAAAATCCTATTTAGGTGCACACTGTTTAGCCATGTTCTTGCTTGAAAGTGACTCTTGTAACAACAATGTGCAGGATGCATCAAATTTGATAGCTTTAGGTTTTCCTTGTATCATAAGTCTCCAAGCACAAGCAAAAGTCTGGCAAGAGTGTCGCAATGCATCAAGACCAGTTTGCAGAAGTGAATTATCATAAATGACTTCACCTATAGAAAAATAAGTTGCTCATTAATATCCTTGATACCAGCAAGAAAAGTGACCATGTCATCTTTGTCTTGCATGATGTTTGACTCTAGCTCTTTATGCAACAATGCAATTTGAGCCCCATTACGACTTGCATAAAGATTAACCAGAGTATCTTGAGCAAGCAAATGTGAGGACTAATAGTACACTTCATAGATAATGCAATCAATGTGAGGAGTAATAGTACGCTTCATAGATAATGCAATTAATGCACGATCTTGTGCATCTCTAACATCCCAACAATATTGTTCAATCATAGGCAACACAACTCTAGCAAGAACAGACGTGCTCGGACCTGCAACATCCTCAACAGAGGTTGGATCCACAGAAGGCTCAATGCCCTACACAACATTCCAAACACCCTTTGACACAAGAACATGTGTCATCTTGTAAGCCCACATTGGGTAATTATCCCCATCCAGTTTATCCTTAGCAGTGAACATCTTGAAATCAGTTGTGTTGTTGTTGTTAGCCATGGTGAGTGATTGCACCTGATCAAAAAACTACCCAAAAAGAGGAAAAACTAAGTAGGACTAACACATGATATAAAGCACAACCTAAAGAGGACTATAAGGAACTTGTTCTGCAAAAAATCATACTAAGAAAATTTCTACACAAAAAGACAAAATTGCTTTGCACAAAGGGACAAAACGAGCCCGAACAAAAAAATTGAGCATACTAGCTCTTTGAGCTGTCTCAAAGTATTAATCGACTTGCTGACACTCACCAAAGATCACATAGATCAGAGAAAATGAGTAGGCAAGTGCTGGCAATGCTGGCGACTATGCATGGGAGGACACAACTTGCTCTGATACCAATTGTTGGAAATAGGGTTGCAGGGATGCACACAAAGCTTGGAGAAGATGAAGAAGCTCAAGGCACACAAAAGAAATTGTATTGCTTAGTGCACACTAGAAAGATAATTTATCCTTAGGGTGATGGGCGTTTATACAATGCACGGGGGAAGAAACCTCCTAGTGAAAGAAAAAATGCCCTGGTGGTCCTAAATGTGGTCACACATCAAGTTTACCAAATATATGGTAACATAGTGATTGCAAAGAGAGACAACAATGGCTTGGTCTTTGTGATGCATGTATCTAAGGTACAAGATGGTAGGAAGAATTATGCTGCCAAATCTGATGTTGAGAAAGCAAAAAATGGCAAAAGGCCTTATTCTTCAACAATAGGTAGTCTTCTGTATGCCATGGTAGCAACTAGACAAGACATTGCATTTGCAATGGGAGTGGTTTAGTAGATTTATGGAAAATCCTTGTAGGAAGCAATGGGAAGCAATGAAGCACATCCGGAGATACCTTAAGGGTACAACAAACAAGTGCTTATGCTTTGGGAACAATGATGTTTCCATGGTGGGTTACACGATGCACTTACTAGTTGTGTAGATAGTCGAAGAGGATGTCTACCTTTGTATTCCTATTTGTTGGAGCAATGATGTTTCCATGGTGGGTTACATGGATGCACTTGCTAGTTGTGTAGATAGTCAAAGAGGATGTCTACCTCTGTGTGGAGATCATGCCTCTAGGATTGCACTTTGTCTTCTATCACATAGAAAGAGTATGTTGCACTTTTTGGTGCTAGCAAGGAAGCTATGTGGTTAGCTCCTCTAAAGGGAGACCTTAGTATTTATCAGATGCCAGTGCTCCATTGTGATAGTCAAAGTGCTATTGCATTAGCGAAGACTTCGTGTTTCACTCCAAGTCAAAACCCATAGACGTCAGGTATCATGTGATACGTGACATATTATTACCGCACATTCGTTTGTTGTAAGGTATCAGAGGAGTATCAGAGCCCTGGCTACACTCTTGATTATAACAAGCAGTCATGGAAGTACACGGTTTGCATGTTAGAAACATGGGTCTTTGACATTATGTACCGCAAGTACGTGCAATTGCATAATTCTATTTTGTTTTATTTAAATGTGTTGTTTAATCCTTTCTTAATGATGTTTATCTCTTGTAAATTTTGGGATACATTAAGGGTAATCCCTATTGAATTTGTGATGATAGAAAGTAACGTGATTAGGACAACAAGAATAATGATAGTTAGGAAAGCCTAAATATTGTTAATAGAGTAATTAGTTTTTGATAATATTGATGTAAATACAAATAGTAACTTGTTAATATAATAGAGAGGTAGAATGCGATTATGGAAGTTACTTAATTGGATCCGGTGTATGTGCGTGTGTGTGTGTGTGTGTGCATATGTGTTTTAGTTATTTACTTATATTACCCACAGACAAACATATACATGTTCAAAGACCAAGGTACCCAGATAAATACAAGGTTTATTGTACAAAACAAACTTAGATAGCATGATTTTGTACAAATGAATATTATCAGGTTGGTACAAGTCACTGTCCCAAAAGGTAGAAATTCCTTCAAAAATTTTGAACCAGCAGCCAATCTTCCGAACAGTAAAGCAACCAAAAAGCTAAATCAAAGAGAGTAGCCCTCACCTGCACCCATAGAAGCAACATAACATTCTATTAGCATTAGCTTTGTATGCACGTGATGCACGGGCATCCTAGTTGTTATCCATGTCACAAAGGTACAACTTTTTTTGCAAGTAAAACTTATCATTGAAATAGAAACTTTAAGAGACTTTGGTAGCCAATTACAACATCATAAAACCTTCAACAGCCTACAAATTGGCAATGATTGTCATTAGATGGAATTTATATTACGGATCTTTATAGTTTATCTCCTTATTCTTACAGGTTCTATTAAGATAGGCTCTCTTCCTCGACCACGCCATGTTCATAGCCACAAAAGAAGCCACATATTATGCCCTAGCCGCTTTAAGCTTTTCCGAGATCTGTGCCCTCTTGATAGGATCGACTATAGTACTCATATGAGTAGTCAGCTTATACCTTGGTATAACTTAATAACAATAGACAAATCATTTTTGGCATTATTAGCAACGAAACCCTCATATACACCCTCTTGTATATAAGAAAACCTTGACAGGTTCTGCCATAATCGTGAGCAACACCAGCCAATAAATGACCAGATTCTATCAACCTTTCAAGGAACCAAAGAGTCTCACTACTCAGATGCTATATGAAGTAATCAAAACCTGCTACAGTAACATGTCGAGAAAGTAAGGAATCACGAAACTAGTTTATAAGAAAATAATAAAAATATCCTTAGTTTGGTCCTACCAAGTTATTCCATCCTACCCCTTCTAGCAAAGGAAACCAGGGGATAAAGCAATCCTACAAACAATAGATCATGTTTGTGTTCTCATACATATTGTCCATGTCGAGAATAACCAAAAAATGTAACAACCAGGAGTTTTATACTTGGAAATAGGAAATAGGTAAATCTATAAGAGTCCTGCTAAGAGCCGGTAAACAAATCCATTTAGCCATGGCATCCACTGGTTACAAACCAAAAGCAGTCCCATATCAGCAACATAAATGGTCTTGGTGCCTTATACCAAGTGAAGTTAGCATTAGGTCGAGACTTATTGTAGCTAAGTAGATTAGTGTAAACCCATGGCTTTCTAGTAGGAAGCAAAAAGAGAGACATATTGTCTATATTGAGAATAACCAGAAAATTGTAAAAAACCAGGAGTTTAATACTCAAAAATAGGAAATAGGGAATTCTATAAGAGTCCTGCTAAGAGCCGGTAACCATATCCATCCAGCCATGTCATCCACTAGTTTAAGGAGTCATAAGTTATCAAAATTCCATTAGACAACTATAAATAACAACTATTTTTGCCAATGTATACAACATCAGGCAAGAAAGCCCTATGCTGAGCTATATCTGCTAAACAAGAAGGATAATTACATGGTTATCAATACAAACCTAAAGCAACCTACAACAACCCCATATCATAACATAGCTGGTAAATGTGCCTTTATACTAGGTTAAGGGAGCCTTAGGTGAAGCCCAACTAGAGCAAAAGAGATTAGTGTAGAACTCTAGCCAGAGCCTAGGAGGAAGCCAAATTGAGTTGTTATCTGCAAAATGTAACTTCTCTGCAAAACAGCCCAAGGTATTCCTCGAAAAACCCACTCATGCCAAACTAAACCGACAACCTTATGTTGAGGTATACAACATCAACCAAGACAACACTCTGTTGAGCTATACCTGCTAAACAAGAAGGATAAATACCAGGTTATTAGTACAAACCAAAAGCAGCCCATATCAGCAACATAAATGGTAATGGTGCCTTATACCAAGTAAAGATAGCCATAGGTCGAGACTAAATGGAGCTAAGGATATAGTGTAACTGCCATGCCTGCCTAGTAGGAAGCAAAATGACTGTTCATATTATCATACCATCAAAAGCACTTACTAGAAAAGAATTAACTCAGTATATCAACCCAAGGCATTCCTCGAAAAACCTACTTAGCCCAAACAGATCAGACAAACACAAATACATGAAGGCATGTATTCTCGATAGATTCTTTCAAGCATGTTATCAAACAAACCATTGAGAAGTTTTACCATATCAAGCAACCACCTATCCAATTCTCAATAAACCGTCATAGCTCGAAACCCAAATGAGTCTTAGGTCAAAAACAGAAAACGAGGCTAAGGATTTAGAGTATAGACATGCCAACCCAGGAGGAACCCAAAAGAGTGGTCATATCAGCATACCAACAATCAAAAAAGAGTCTGCTTAGCATATCTTCCCAATGTATTTTTCGGAAGAACCATTTAGCACTAAACTAATAAGACTAGCACATGTTATTTAAGCTAGGATTTCACTAAACATATTCCTTAATGGATGTTTATCAAACAAACCAGTGAGATGTTTTACCATACCAAGCACCACCAATTCAATTCTCAAAGAACTAGATCCAACTGATTTAATCTCCAGCCTTTTAAGGTTATTACACTTAACCATATTCCTTTTATCATGAAAAACACAACTAGACCAGAGTCACCCATCCAAACTGCAAACAAACACATGCCATAAGCACATCACAACATATTTAGAAATATCCATCAATTCTTAATTACCAAGCAAGAGGTATTACTATCAAATCTTAACCCATTAAGCCAAAGAACACCACTTGAGAAGGAGAAGCCAGAGAATGAACCTCCAAAGCTTGTTGATTATCCTTCCCTTTAGCCATAGTGTAGCACACTCAAAGTACAGTCACTCACACAGTGTACCTCACGAAAACAACGACTGACTGAATGTACAACAGCCTGCTAAGTAAGGGAGAACCCTCACCTTTATACATGATTTGAAGGATCAAGGCTGAGAGTAATCCGTAGCTCATACAACAATGCAGCACCACCGATCATCTACGACCAATCATCAGTCTGCAGGCAGTTTGCAATAAACGGGGTCAGGTATAATGCTTGTAGAGACGAACTCCAGAAAAGAGGTGGAATCTACCACTTGCAAATCCAGCTTATCGCGTATAAACATGCAGGCAGTAAGATTACCTGCTTCAATACTTACCTCATCTTCTACATAGAGCGTAAGTAAAACCAATTTACAAGAAGCCAACATAATGTAAACTAAAAAAGGTCCATTCACATATGGCCATGAAAAAGGTCCAGGGCCGGCCAAAAAACATTTTCATGTAATTACAAGTT
This sequence comes from Adiantum capillus-veneris, assembly GCF_014529385.1. Classification (NCBI taxonomy): domain Eukaryota; kingdom Viridiplantae; phylum Streptophyta; class Polypodiopsida; order Polypodiales; family Pteridaceae; genus Adiantum; species Adiantum capillus-veneris. Next base: position 13,904,463 of record NC_140932.1, on the reverse strand, counting down.
GCATAGGATGTGAGCTAAGAAATCCCCTGAATAAGATTTTTTTAAATAAAAAAACCCAGATATTTGTGTGTGTGTGTGTGTATGTGCGCGTGCCCACTCATACCCAGGCACATACCTAATAAGGTCGTAGACCCATTAGGTATGGGCCTACTTCCTTATTAGATTGCAAAGTAAAACATGACCAATTTTGGCACCCAACCAGCTATTTAAGCTAATAGATTTTATTATTTTCATTATGCTAGTAACCAGTTCATTTTATAGGAAACCATTATTACAAAATTTGCATATCATCTTGTTAATTTCTTCAAAGACGGAAAAGTTATCCGTAGATGAGTTTATAATAGTGAAAAAATACCTAAGCAGGTATTACACACATTTTTTATAGGTCTGTTACTTTTCCTCTTAACAAATTTGGCAGTATTAAGTGACAGATTATCCCGCTTCCAAAAGAAGCGTGTTGTGTATTGTCCAATAAAGGGAGAGTGAAGCTGAATTTCCATGTTCAAAAAGTAGGTTTTTTTAACTATAGTTTTATCATCTGTCATGAACTCTTCTAGAGAGGTAGGCTCTATCATGAGGCAAAGTGGGTAAATATTAGCCAGGTAGTCTTTGAAGGTGTGATTGTTAATACTCGATAAATTATCCATGAATCTAAACGTTTTTTTGAAGACTAAAAGTTGTTTGGCCTCCTCATATGTTTCATATTTGAACACAACCATTAGTACTCAAAAAATAATAAGTATAGATTGCACATTATTGGTGAGCAAGAGAATCCCATAGGTATTCCCATCTTTTGTCTATTATAGTTTGGCCCTAATTGAACAAAGCAATTATGCAATATCCATTTAATTACCATAATAAGAGTAACTTTGTCAAAGCAAAGTGGTAGCCTTTTGATCGAATTTTTAACCCAACAAGGTGTTCTTACCAGTGACATTTTTTCAAACCCTTATGTTTTTTTGTTAGAAAAAGTCAGGTTGATAATCTCATCAAGCACTCCTAGAAGGCCGTCATTACCTGAGAGAGGAATGTTTTCATAACATTGTGTAATAGCAGCTGTGAAGATACAATAGATATCCATAGGCAAGTTGATAAACACCTCCGATGAATTCCTAGCATGCCAAAAAGTACAACACTCTATACCACTGAATCTTTTAAGTTCTGTTCTTCGTTTAGCACAAAGATTGCAAACCTCTATCATGACTAGGTTCAGGCAGGAAGTAACATCTTTTGTAGCAAAAAGAAAAACAGTTTGAAGCATCAGAAATCCATCGGAACTTTTGTTTGTGTTTTTTAAAAGTTGGGAACAACACAGGAAGCTTACTTGAAGTTTCATTGTATCTTATAGTGTCCAAATCTCTCAGCAAAGCTAAAGCCTCAAATTCATTTCCACCCAACCTTACCAGGGTAGCTTCATAAATAAGCTTCTTACAGATAACTGATACAATGTTGGCAGCTTTATCGAGTCTGACTATAAACCAATCGCAAGTCAGCTCATGGAATTCTTGCATAATTTTTTGAGTGACCCAAGTAGTATCCAAGTTGAGCCATTTTTCTGGTAAAAGACTAACCTTTTGAAAAAAGAGCATCGTAAGTTTTTCAACAAGATCCTGTAGGATTTTTTGCTCCAGTTGGAGCTTTAAGGCCAAGTCAGCCAGACAATCCAGTAGTGTGCAAACTGCCATTCTAGGATTTAGAGGCTCTACAGGTATGTGATTCAAATCCATTTCAAGTAAATCTCAAAGAGAAGAAACCTTAATAATAGTTAGGTTTGTCGTACAGACATGTACACCAAGTTTACCAAAATCCTTGTAGTATGTGGTAAATTTTTTGCATTTACACCTTACAATAGGTTCATGTCTCATAAAATCATTTGAGTACACAAAACACTTAATAGGGTCATAATATTTCCAACCAAAACATGACATTTTCAATTACAAAATGATTCCCATATATCAAATCAAAGCATTCAACAAAAATTGACTTTGGTAAAAATAAATCCTAAATTTTATTGGTGAAATGAGAATGAATGAAACTTGTACTACAATCCCCAATTTATCTTGGTAGAAAGCGCCTCCCAATCTCATTAAACGCTACCTACACAGTCACATGTCCAAAAGGTGTTTGTAATAGGCAATCCGCGACCCCTTCCTCTTGTAAAGCTTTTAGACTTTCCTCTTCCAAAACTGGATTCAACAGAAGAAGAGGGGGTAAGAAAGGAAGTAAACTTGGAGTTTGGAGTTAGAAGTGTGTTGGGTCTTTTTTGAGAAGGGGACTCATCATCTTCAAAGTTAGGCTTCAAAAGACCTAGAATAGTTTTAATCCCTTTGTAAGAACCATAAGTGGTAAGGAGCATCCCTGGTTCATTTGCCCCGAGCTCTTTGAGCATGTCAACCATCAATGTACGAAATTGTATGAAGGCAATTTGTGCCAAAACCAATTCCTTGGCTTGCCCACCTAACCAAGAGCAGATGAGAGTAAGATGAAAGGATGTAGGATTTTTTGGAAATATAGATTCCAGATTGTTGATTGCATACCAGACTACATGGTCGAACCATATAATGCTAGACTCACATGATGCTTTAGGGTCAATAAATCTTCAAGCGCACTTGAGATATGGTCTGTAAATATTCCATACTGATTTCACATAATAATCAACATTGTTTTACTTAATTCCATGAGACCTTTGGTTCTCACATACAGACCTACACTTCTTGGAATCTAAAAAAAACATGTTGAACGGAGATTTAATCAACTCTCCTTTGTCCAAACATTGCACTCCTTTGAGCATCTTTAGCGGAGAATCCTCCATAGTAGTAGATGGTAGATTTACCAAAAAAACCCAGGTCTCTATTGAGATAGGGGCCAAAAAACCTTTATTAGGGAGTAACCAAAGTTTGTGCTCCACCCCTAAAACTCCACTTTTTCTATAGGTAGAAATGGGAAGATTCTGGAAACCTTAAGTACCAGTTTTAAAAGCTATTTCTCACTTAGAGAACATAAACCTTTCTGAAATTCTTTAACAACTTCCGCAACAGTAGGATCCCTACAGAAAAGACTATCGATAGGTGGGAGAATCAGAATAGTTGGGGCCGTGACAAAACTCGGACTGAGCTACACTGTTTTCTGAGAAGGTTAGCAAGTTCAACACCATCCGAAGAGAACCTAGCCAAGTCCTCTTTATGAGCTTTATAGATAGTTGGGATATTAGCAATAATGTCCGTACTAAGTGAGACACCCTCCTTATTGTTTTTAACCAAAACAACCAAAGTTTTGACCCATTTGTCAAAGGAAGTTGTGTGAATCAGGGAGGTAATAGGATTACTAGATGAGGCCACAATGAGAGCAGATGCTTCCGCATCTTGTATGCATCTAAGAACCATAAGTGAAGCTTGTGAAAGAGGCCCCATTGGCAAATCCAATCCCTAATACAAGGAAATTACCTGAAGGAGGCATATTTAGATATGTCCCAGAAATTTAATAGGAAATATTATAAAAGGCAGAATCTAAAACAACAAACTATAAAGATAGAGTGTAGTGTAATATTCTGGTAGCAGCCTCAGGGTTCAACCGATCAGAAAACATTCATAATGACTGCGTGAGGCTAGCCCCTATTAGCTCAGACTGATTGTGTTACCAGAGCAACCTGACCTAGCGTAATACTCGGATGTTGGTCCTGATTTAGTGGTAAGACTGGATCTATGTGCAAGTTGTGTGTGTTTTAGTTATTTACTTATATTACCCACAGACGAACATATACATGTTCAAAGACTAAGGTACCCAGATAAATACAAGGTTTATTGTAAAAAACAAACTTAGATAGCATGATTTTGTACAAATGGATATCATCAGGTTGGTACAAGTCACCATCCCAAAAGGTGGAAATTCCTTGACAAATGTCGAACCAGCAACCAAATTTCCAAACAGTAAAGCAACCAAAAAGATGAACCAAGAGAGTAGCCCTCACCTGCACCCATATAAACAACATAACATTCTATTAGCATTGGCTCTGTATGCAGGTGATACATGGACATCCTAGGTGTCATCCAATGTTACAAAGGTACAACTTTATTTGCAAGTAAAACTTATCATTGAAAGAGAAACTTTAAGAGACTTTGGTTGCCAATTACAACATCATAAAACCTTTAATAGCCTACAAATTGCCAATGATTTTCATTAGAAGTAATTTATGTTAAGGATATTTATAGTTTATCTCATTATTCTTGCAGGTTCTATTAAGATAGGCTTTCTTCCTCGACCACACCATGTCCTTAGCCGCAAAAGAAGCCACATATTCTGCCCTAGCCACTTTAATCTTTTTCGAGATCTATGCCCTCTTGATAGGATCGCCTATAGTACTCATCCAAGCAGTCAGCTTATACCTTGGTACAACTTGATAGCAATAGAAAAATCATATCTGGTATTATTAGAAACAATACAATCATATACACCCTCCTATATATAATAAAACCATGACAGGTTCTACCATAATCGTGAGCAACACTAGCCAATAAATGACCAGATTCTATCAACCTTTCAAGGAACCAGAGAGTCTCACTACTCATATGCTAATTGAAGTAATCAAAACTTGCTACTATAACATGCTGAGACAGTAAGGAATCACCAATAAGAAAAGAATACAAGTATACCCTTAGTCTGGTCCTACCGAGTTATTCCATCCTACCCTTATAGCAAAAGAAACCAGGGGATAAAGTAATCCTACAAATAATAGATCATGTCTATGTTCCCAGACATATTGTCCATGTCGCAAATAACCAAAAAAATTTACAACCAGGAGTTTTTTTACTCGGAAATAGGAAATAGGTAAATCTATAAGAGTCCTATTAAGAGCCTGTACCCAAATGCATCCAGCCATGCCATCCACTGGTTACAAACCAAAAGTAGCCCCATATCAGCAACATAAATGGTTTTGGTGCCTTATACTAGGTGAAGTTAGCATTAGATCGAGACTATTGTAGCTAAGTAGATTAGTGTAAACCCATGTCTGGCTAGTAGGAAGCAAAAAGAGAGACATATTGTCTATATCGAGAATAGCTATAAAATTGTAAAAAACCAGGAAATAGGGAATAGGGAATAGGGAATTCTATAAGAGTCCTGCTAAGAGCCGGTAACCATATCCATCGAGCCATGTCATCCACTCTTTCGAGAAGTCATAAGTTAGCAAAATTCCATTAGACAACTATAAATAACAACTATTTTTTCCAATGTATACAACTTCACCCAAGAAAGCCCTATGATGAGCTATATTTGCTAAACAAGAAGGATAACTACCTAGTTATCAATACAAACCTAAGCAGCCTACAAAAACCCCATATCAGTAACATAACTGGTAAATGTGTGTTTATACCAGGTTAAGGAAGCCTTAGGTCAAGGTCCAACTGGAGTAAAAGAGATAAGTGTAGAGCTCTAGCCAGCCTAGGAGGAAGCCAAACTGAGTTGTTACTTCCACAAACTAGCAAAAAGTACTCATCCAAAATGTAACTTCTCTGCAAAATAGCCCAAGGTATTCCTCGAAAAACCCACTCATGCCAAACTGAACCGACAGCCTTATGCTGAGGTATACATCATCAACCAAGACAACACTCTGTTGAGCTATACCTGCTAAACAAGAAGGATAAATACCAGGTTATTAGTACAAACCAAAAGTAGCCCATATCAGCAACATAAATGGTAACGGTGCCTTATACCAAGTAAATATAGCCATAGGTCAAGACTAAATGGAGCTAAGGATATAGTGTAACTCCCCTACCTACCTAGTAGGAAGCAAAAAGAGTGTTCATATTATCATACCAACAAAAAGCATGTACCAAAAACGAATCAACTCAGTATATCAACCCAAGGCATTCCTCAACAAACCTACTTAGTCCAAATAGATCAGACCAGCACATATACATGAAGGCATGTATTCTCGACAGATTCTTTCAAGCATGTTATCAAACAAACCATTGAGAAGTTTTACCATATCAAGCAACCACCTATCCAATTCTCAATAAACCATCATAGGTCAAAACCCAAATGAGTCTTAGGTCAAAAACCAAAGTTGGGGCTAAGGGATTTAGAGTATAACCATGCCAACCCTGGAGGAAGCCAAAAGAGTGGTCATATCAGCATACCATACCAGCAAAAGTACTCATCCAAAAAAGAGTCTACTTAGCATATCTTCCCAATGTATTTTTTGGAAGAACCATGTAGCATTAATTTGATAAGACCAACACATGTTCTTGAAACCAGGTTTTCACTAAACATATTCCTTAATGCATGTTTATCAAACAAACCAATGAGATGTTTTACCATACCAAGCACCACCAATCCAATTCTCAAAGAACCATATCCAAATAATTTAACCTCCAGCCTTTTAAGGTTGTTACACTCAACCATATTCATTTTATCATGAAAAACACAGCTAGACTAGAGTCGCCCATCCAAACCGCAAGCAAACACATGCCATAAGCACATCACAAAATATTTAGAAATATCCATCAGTTCTTAATTACCAAGCAAAGAGGCATGGCTATCAAATCTTAACCCATTAAGCCAAAGAACTCCACCTGAGAAGGAGAAGCCAAAGAATGAACCCTCCAAAGCTTGTTGCTTATCCTTCCCTTTAGCCATAGTGTAGCACACTCAAAGTACAGTCACTCACACAGTGTACCTCATGACAACAACGAATGACTGAATGTACAAAAGCCTGCTAAGTGAGGGAGAACCCTCACCTTTATATGTGATTTGAAGGATGAAGACTGAGAGTAATTTGTAGCTCATACAACCGAGTGCAACACCACCTTTCATCTACGACCAATCATCAATCTGTAGGTAATTTGCAATAACTGTGGCCATGTGTAATGCCAATAGACAAACTCAAAAAAAGGGGCGAAATCTACCACTTGCAGATCCAGCTCATCGCGTATAAACATGTAGACACTAAGATTACCTGCTTCGATTCTTACCTCATCTTCTACATAGAGCGTAAGTAAAACCAATTACAAGAGGCCAACATAACGTAAACTCAAAAAGGTCCATTCACATATGGCCATGAAAAAGGTCCAGGGCTGGCCAAAAAACATTTTCATGTAATTAGAAGCTGCATAGGATGTGAGCTAAGCAAGCCCCTGAATAATATATATATATATATATATATATATATTTCAACCAGACATGTGTGTGTGTGTGTGTGTGTGTGTGTGTGCCCACCCATACCCAGGCACATACCTAATAAGGTCGTAGACCCATTAGGTATGGGCCTACTTCCTTATTAGATTGAAAAGTAAAACATGATCAATTCTGGCACCCGGCCAGCTATTTAAGCTAAAAGCTTTTATTACGCTAGTACCCAGTTCATCCGTAGGAAACCATTATTACAAAATTTGCATATCAGCTTGTTAATTTCTTCAAAGGCGGAAAAGTTATCATAGATGAGAATATAATAAGTGACAAAATACCTAAGAAGGTATTACACACATTTTTTTTATGTATGTTACTTTTCCTCTTAATGAATTTGACAGGATTAAGTGACAGATTATCCCCCTTCAAAAAGAAGCGTGTTGTGTATTATCCAATAAAGGGAGAGTGAAGTGAATTTCCATGTTCAAAAAGCAGGTATTTTAAACTATATTTTTATCATCTATCATGAACTCTTCTAGAGAGGTAGGCTCTATTATGAGGCAAAGTGGTTAAATCTCAGCCAGGTAGTCTTTGAAGGTGTGATTGTTAATACTCAATAAATTATCCATGAACCTAAACGTGTTTTTGAAGACTAAAAGTTGTTTGGCCTCCTCATAGTGTTTCATTTTTTACCATAACCATTTGTACTCAAAAAATAATAAGTATAGAGTGCACATTATTGGTGAATCCCATAGGTATTCCCATCTTTTGTCTATAATAGTTTAGCCCTAATTGAACAAAGCAATTATGCAATATCCATTTAATTACCATAATAAGAGTAACTTTGTCAAAGCAAAGCGGTGGCCTTTTGATCGAATTTTTAACCCAACAAGGTGTTCTTACCAGTGAGATATTTTCAAACCCTTATGTTTTTTTGTTAGAAAAAGCCACGTTGATAATCTCATCGAGCACTCTTAGAAGGCCGTCGTTACTTGAGAGAGGAATGTTTTCATAACATTGTGTAATATTAGCTATTAAGATACAATAGATATCCGTAGGCAAGTTGATAAACACCTCCAATGAATTCTTAGCAAGCCAGAAAGTACAACACTCTATACCACTGAATGTTTTAAGGTCTATTCTTATTTAGCACAAAGATTGCAAACCTCTGTCATGACTAGATTCAGGCAGGAAGTAACATCTTTTGTAACACAAGAAAAAATACATTTTGAAGCATAAGAAGTCCATCGGAACTTTTGTTTGTGTTTTTTAAAAGTCGGAACAACAGTGGAAGCTTATTTGAAGTTTTGTTGTATCCCATATTGTCCAAATCTCTCAGAAAATCTAAAGCCACATCCTTTAGTGTTTCATTCGCCTTTTCAAATTCATTTCCACCCAACCTTACCAGGGCAGCTTCATAAATAATCTTCTTACAGATAACTGATACAGTGTTGGCAGCTTTATCGAGTCCGACTATAAACCAATCACAAGTCAACTCATGGCATTCTTGCATAATTTTGGAGTGACCCAAGCAATATCCAAGTTGAGCCATTTTTTTGGTAAAAGACTAACCTTTTGAAAAAAGACCATCTTAAGTTTTTCAACAAGATCCTGTAGGATTTTTTGTTCCAATTGGAGCTTTAAGGCCAAGTCAGCCAGATAGTCCAGTAGTGCGGACATTGCCATTCTAAGATTTAGAGGCTCTACAACTATGTGATTCAAACCCACTCCAAGTAAATCTTGAAGAGAAGAAAGCTTATTAATAGTTAGGTTTCTCGTACAGACATGTACACCAAGTTTACCAAAATCCTTGTAGTATGTGGTAAATTTTTTGCATTTACACCTTACAATAGGTTCATGTCTCAGAAATTCATTTGAGTACACAAAACACTTAATAGTGTCATGATATTTCCACAGAAAATTACAAGGGGTAAATCAGGCTCCATACTTAACATCAGGGACTGGATTTTCCAATGGAGCCGCTTTCATGAGCTTCGCTTTTGGTTCTTAGATGCGTACAAGATGCGGAAGCATCTGCTCTCATTGTGGCCTCGTCTAGTAATCCTATTACCAACTTGATTCACACAGTCTTCTTTGACAAATGGGTCAAAACTTTGGTTGTTTTGGTTAAAAACAGTAAGGAGGGTGTCTCAGTTCTTACCAACATTATTGCTAATAATATCCCAAATATCTCTAAAGCTCATAAAGGGCACTTGTCTAGGTTCCCTTTGGATGGTGCTGAACTTTCTAACCTTCTCAGAAAGAAGTGTAGCTCAGCCCGAGTTTTGTCACGGCCCCTGTTCTCCCGATTCTCCCACCTACCAGCAGTGTTTTCTGTAGGGATGTTGTTGTTGTTGTTGCCGTTAAAGAATTTCAAAAATATTTATATTCTCTTAGTGAGAATTCGCTTTTGGAATTGGTACCTAAGATTTCCAGAATCTTCCCATTTCTACCTATATTACAAGTGGAGGTTGAACCTTTAGGGCTAGAGCACATACTTTGGTTACTAATAAAGGTTTTTTGGCCCCTATCTCAATAGAGACCTAGGTTTTTTTGGCAAATCTACCAGTTGCTACTATGGAGTATTTTCGGCTAAACATGCTCAAAGGAGTGCAATGTTTGGACAAAGGAGAGCTGACTAAAGCTCCGTTCAACATGTTTTTTTTGGATTCCAAGAAGTGTAGCTCTAATGCAGGTTTGTATGTGAGAACCAAAGGTCTCATGGAATTCACTAAACACAATGCTAATTATTATGCGAAATCAGTATGGAATATTTACACACCATATCTCAAGTGCGCTTGCAGATTTCTTGACCCTAAAGCGTCATGTGAGTCTAGCATTATATGGTTCGACCATCAAGTCTGGTATGCAATCAACGATCTGGAATGTATATTTCTAGATCCATTCATCTTACTCTCATCTGCTCTTGGTTAGGTGGGCAAGCCAAGGAATTGATTTTGGCACAAATTACCTTCATACAATTTCGTACGTTGATGGTTGACATGCTCAAAGAGCTCGAGGCACCTTACCACTTATGGTTCTTACAAAGGGATTAAAACTATTCTAGGTCTTCTGAAACCTAACTTTGAAGATGATGAGTCCGCTTCTCAAAAAAGACCCAACATACTTCTAACTCCAAACTCCACTTTTACTTTCTTTCTTACCCACTCTTCGTCCAGTTTTGGAAGAGGAAAGTCTAGAAGCTTTACAAGAGAAAGGGGTCGCGGATTGCCTATTAAACATCTTTCAGACATGTGACTCTGCAGGTAGCAGTCAATGAGATCGGGAGGCGCTTTCTACCAAGCAAAACTGGGGATTGTAGTACAAATTTCATTCATTGTCATTTCACCAATAGAATTTTGGATTTCTTTTCATCAAAATCAAATTTTTTTGAATGCTTTGATTTGATATATGATAATCATTCTGTTATTGCACATTTGTAAGGCCCCCATTATGAGGAGAAGCCATCATGCGTGAAGGAAAATCACTCACCGGAAACCAAAATTTTCACGGGCCAAAAATCAGGGGCAACTTTAGGGGCCTCAGGGGCGGAAGCCCCCGAGTCTTTTTCCCCCCTCGCTGGAATATTCCTTTTTCGCCGGAATATTATGGCCGGACGGCGGCCGAAAAGTGGTCGGAAATTGACCGGTCGGTTGGCCGGTGGCCGGTGGTCGGAAGTCAATGGCCGGTGGCCGAATTCAAAAGCGGATTTGTCTACACAAGGGCGGCCACACATGGGTGGATTGGAGGGTCCGATTTGGACTTATTCACACAAGGACGGCTACACATGGCTGCCTCTCATGAGAGAGGGCAACCCTTTTGGCCTATAAAAGGAGGCCATTTCTACACACATTTCATAGTGTGAAGTTGATGCAACAAGGTGGGTGTGAGGTGGTGAGAGTGAAGCAAGGCGGGAGCTCTATTAAGGGTATAAACCCTTTGTAAACTACTTCTTGTTTTGAAGTACTAAAGCCATTGAGTGGCTGCTTTCCCGTGGACGTAGCCCACATTGGGTGAACCACGTATATCGTGTGTACTCTCTCTCTCTCTCTCTCTACTCTATATTCTCGTGCATGTAAATTTGTCTCTCTCCATTAAGTAATCTACTCAATTATCTATTTAGCTACGTCTTATTTCCTAACACCTGATACAAGGAAATTGCCTGAAGGAGGCATAGTTAGATATGTCCCAAAGATTTGAAAGGATATATTATAAAAGGTAGAATTCAAAAGAAAAAACTATAAAGATAGAGTGTAGTGTAATATTCTGGTAGCAGCCTTAGCCTTCAACCGGTCTAAAAACATTCATAATGACCGTTGAGGCTAGCCCCTATTAGCACAGATTGACTGTATTACCAGAGCAACCTGACCTAGCGTAATAATGGGATGCTGGTCCTGATCCAGTGGTAAGACTGGATCTATGTGCAAGTTGTGTGTGTTTTACTTATTTACTTATATTACCCACATACGAACATATAGATGTTCAAAGACCAAGGTACCCAGATAAATACAAGGTTTATTGTACAAAACAAACTTAGATAGCATTGTTGGAATTAGGGTTGTAGAGGAACACACACAGCTTGGAGAAGACGAAGGAATGTCTCTCCCTTGGCATAACACAGTCTTAGAAAGAGCATGAGAAAGATTGTCCATTAAGCATCGGCATTTCCGTTGTGATTTGCCACAATTGATAGGTTTAGGTTGAAAGCTCATGGTTCAATCTCACTTTTTGCGTGTGTTTGGTGAACGGTTTGACACTCCGTCACTTTGTTCATCTGCATTGCATGCACAATCCTTTAGGAAGAATAATACTTTTCCAGTGACTACATCGAATGGGTATGATTATGATTTTGTGTTGGAAGTGGTTTCAAGAATTTTCCTCCTCGAAGATTCTTGACGGAGCTAAACCCACGACCATAGACTCAGTTGAAGCATTGACGCTTCAACAGATTACTTTGTGCCGATTTCGACGTGGCCCAAAGAAGCAAGCATTAGACCTTCATGAAGTTCAAGTATTGCATGAGCCACACATCAGAGTGGGCCAGCAAAGCATTCTTCGCAGGATTCCAGGAGTTGTTGGCGCACTCCCTCGATGCAATACAACTCGATACCAATACCTCACTTTGAAAAGGAAGGGATGTCACATGCACATCTAGCCCCATGTGCATGTAGACAAGCTATCTCAGGTCTAGGGTTCAAGTCAGCTTAGGAAGTGTTCTGGCACCTTTATGAGCCTGTGCGCAGGCTGTGCATGTCCAAGCACTTAGATTTTTTGCATATCCTTTGGTTGCACACAACACGATCATCAGCATGACATTCAGTACCCATCATGAGCATTTTACAGAGCATAGACACTTTTTCGCAAAATACACATTTTTCACTTATTATTTAATAAGTGACTTTTGTTGGAAAAATGAGTAGGGCAAATTTGCTAAGTCACTATAAAAGAAACCTAGCACTAGCAATTTCTGGCTGAAGAGGCAGAAGAAGTTCTAGCAACTTGCAGTGCACCTTCTCAACAAGACCGGCAGGAGGCCATAGTGTTTTCAGCTAACAAAACACAGACAACATTTTTGGGGGATTCTCTCCCTAACATTTTCATCGGAAGATTCAGCCTAGTGTTTTTCATTAGTAGCAGATTCAACCTGGCGTTTTTCAGTTTGCAGACCTAGCCTAGTGTTTGTAATTTTCGGCGTTAGATCAGCCCCATCACTTCAGTGTTTTCAGTTTCTAGCCCTTACCACAACATATTAAACCCTAGCCTCACATATCTCACCTACCCACAACAGATCCTTGCCGTACCGTTGAGTCAGCAAGCATTTGCAAATTTAGCCCGCTTTTTTCAGTTTTCAGCATCTACATTTTCAACACATCGTCGTCGAGTCGTCCTCATTGCTGTCCTCACCGACACAGTATCAATATTCAACAAGAAAGTCAACAGTTAGCAAATTTCAGCTTTTCAACCCTAGCCTTTTTAGGTTTCAGCCCGTCCTCGTCGTCGTCATCATTGTCGTCGACATCATTGGCGAGTCCATTGCATCTAGACCATTGTACCAGATTTGTGCAATCTATAGCCTAGACCTCTCTCGCCATAGAGAGGGGGGCCCTTGGAGGAGGGTTTGAGAACCATCTGGTGTCGTATTCTTCTCTCTCTCTCTCTCTTTCTCTCAATCTTAGCACCTTCATTCACAGTAGCATTCAATTTGTTTGTAATCATTGCACTCTTTCACTAAAGGAACGGAAGGCTCTCCCTTCCGTAACTAAAAGGAACCCTTGAGCATAGTTTGGAGCACTCATCTTGAGCAAGATCAACACAGAGAGAGAGAGAGAGAGAGAGAGAGAGAGAGAGAGAGAGAGAGAGAGAGAGAGAGAGAGAGAGAGAGAGAGAGAGAGAGAGAGAGAGAGAGAGAGAGAGAGAGAGAGTGAGTGAGTAACACTTTAGTGAACACTAACTACCATCATTTCTTAACAACAAAGTATTTCTCACATTTGGTTTCATTAAAAACAAAGCATAATACCTTAGGATGAATTACACTCGTCATTGATGAAGACATGTCTTTTACATGGTTTGTCACATGTTTGTTGCATGTTTGGACATTATATCATGGATCCCGCACCATCCTTCTAGCCTTTGCCTCAATGTATATACTGGCAAGGCACTTCAATGGAGTAGAAATTAACACATCAAAGTAAGTCAACTGACTTCAATGCAAACAAAGTTTTTTCTAAATCATTCAAAACCACATCAATAGCTAGCTAACTGCTCTCAAATATTGCAAATGAATATACATAACTTGCAAAAGAAAATTGTAAGTTAGGGTAGGCACTCAGAAAATAACGTGTCCATGAATAAAAGAAATAAAATGCTCACAATTGATCGAATGAGTCTATTTTCCTCAGCCACCACATATGCAAAAGTCGAGGCCTCCTGCCTGTCTTTCCCTCTAGGATGGGGATGAAGAAGGCAACATAAATGTTGAAACAAAAGCATCATCACTATTCAATGATGCACAAGCACGTCCCAAAGAGAGACATGGTTTGAGCGGAGGAGGAGTCCCACAAGCAAGCTCCAAACAAAGGCCGTTCAATGAACACAAAATCTCCACAAGACTAGCTATGAAAGAAGATCTACATTGCATGCATCTTTGGCATGCAAGACCATAATCCATGACTATGTAAGTAAACTATGGCAAGTAGTTTTCCATGATGGTATATGTAGGAATAATCCCCATACTACAAAAACATGGCATGCTCTCAACAAGGTAAAGTGGAGGTGGTGCACCATGCCTATGAATGAAGAACGGCATCAAGCTATCACACTACAAAGAAACATGATAAATGTCTAGAATGACACAAGGTACTATGAATTAAATCAACCTTTTGATGGTCTTTGCCAATCAACACTTGTCATGTCAGGTGCAACCTTTGTCTCCTGTTGCTTCCCTTTATCACATTGGGTATCCCTTCGTGCATTATCACTAGATTTGTTAGTAGTTGTGGAGGGATCTAATGTCCTCTATGTGGAGGTAATCCATACATTGAGCAAAAAAATCGAACGTATCATTTTTCTGAGCGAAAGTAAAGAAAATGCCTTTTTGCTTAGGTCATAAAAGCTAACACAATGAAGAGAGTATCAACGGAAAACTTAATTGACACACTCAAAAAATGTATCTTTTGATATGCTTAATTGTAACCAATTTAATCAATTTGAAAACCAAGTGATCAGGTGGAGTCATATTGCCAAGTTTACAAGCAATCCAAGATCTATACATAAAATTTTAGTTGCATCAACAAGTTTTCTATTCGACACACACACACATTGATTGATTGCTCAAAAATTTGGTTGCCAAGTCTGCCATCATTGGTCTCACCCATGTCTATAAAATCCATTTCTATTCTCAACCCCTAATTGGAGCTTATGTACCTACTCGACAATCGATGCGAGTTGTGAAGATTGGCAGAAAACATAGGTGCATGGCAGTGGACTTTGACATAAATTTCATCTTGCTCATTATCAAAATTGTTATATGAATTGGAAGACCTTTCTTCCAATTGACTATCCTCGTAGTGCCACTCAACTAGCCTTTTGCGTATAGATTTATATTGCACTTCAGCATTTTTTTTTGTCCTCATGTCTGTGTTCTCAGCCCCAGACAAGTCTGTTTTGACTTGCCATACCTTCTTAGCTAGGTTCTCCATCAAGGTTGTTACTAACTTATCTGCTAGTCCCATACCAGCCTCTTCCTTACCAGAAGCTCCTATGGGCTTGCTATCCTGCATTATTGAAGACTATGGTGGTAGCCTTTGGATGGTTCTGATGTTAGAGAACTCAAGTTGCTCTGACGTTTTCTTAGCCAGATCCTCTGTGATCTTGGCTGCTAGAGTTCTCTGCTCTTACCACTCATCGACCACCTTCACCTTGCCCTTAGCCTTACATGTAATCCGTTGTTGTTCCCATCTTCAAGCCTCTTTAATTTGCTTCATTTCTTATTCAGGCTCATCTGGTAGGTTCTCAATAACCACTCCCTTGCTGTTGGTGATGACTCTCATTGGACTGGTTTTGGTGTCTTTGCTTTCTGTCCTTCTAGCTTCACACTATCGAGACACTAAGCTACAAAATGACCATACTTCTAGCAAGTGTAGTCATTAAAATTTCTCCATCCAAAATCAGCTCTGCCTTGCCCTTGGCCATTTTGCCCTTGGCCATTATTGACCTGATATCATCCTCTCCCAAGTCCAATACTAGTCATGCCTGGTTTTTCTCATACTAGATTCTCCATTTGTCTTTGCCATGCCCAAGTTTGTCAATGCAATCATGGCTTTTCCATTCTTGAAATGATGTATCCTTATCTTGAAATTATTCAAAACATGTCCAAATTAATTGCAATATGTACATTGAGAACATTCATTGGACCCATGATCCTTGGATTGGCACTTTGAACACCAAGTCTCTAGTTTGTCAATTGAAGGTCTAGTCTTTGACATTTCCGTGATCCGCTTTGACATCACCTCAATTGTTCTTGTCTAGGACCCATTCTACTTCTCTTTTACCCGATCATCTAAGTTGCTACCAAATGAACTAAATCTGGAGCTAGACTCCGACTCCTCAATTGACGTTCCATTGTCATCCTATTGGCCAAAAGACAAAGGGGTCCAATGACAGTTTAATTGCATTATTTAATTACCTAAAGCTCTCACAAAAGGGGAAAGTGGGACACATGTCACAAGGCTATCACTTATGCTTCTCAATTATGATTGGCTAAGCTTTGCAGGGTCCAATGGGGTGCCACCATGAGTAAGTTGGAAGAGGGGTCACCCAAGACAGAGAGGGGGCCGATTTTGGGAAGGTATTATCACACACAGGTTGACACAATCTCATGTGTGAAGCAAGAAGACTCTCTCTCTCCTCAAGCTTTAATGGAAAGCTCATCATCTACTCCAAGCTTGGAGAAGGGAGGCCTACACCAACAACTCTTGGCTTTGTGATGCAAATCCAACCAAGAGCCAAGCTTCAATGCATGCTCATCTCCTTTACCATGCTAATTACTAAGCTATGCTAAGCTATTATGAGTGATTAGGTTAGCAGATATACTTGTTTCTCGTAAGACTACTCCTTCTTCCTCTCAATCTACTCTCATACCCTGCTACCTCTCACCATCTTTGAAGGTGTGTGAGGTCTTGTGTCTGAGACTCTGAGGGAATTGATGTTGTGATTTATAAGTGTTTGCTTAGTGCTTGAAGCTCCATATTCATTGCACTAGCTAGTTATTGTAGGAACACAAAGAACTGTATTGTAAAATGTCTCCCTTGATGGGGGAAACCTATATACAAAGTCTTTTGGAGGGGGACCGGCTCCATATAAATCCAGTCCTCAATTGTTGTCAATAGCTTAATTTCTCTCTCTTTTGAAGTATTGTTCATGCCTATCTAACTAGGTGTTATGATTTTTGTTGCTCTCTCCATCCAAGCACTCTTGCTATGCTCATTAGGAATCTTTTCAAATGAAATGCTCACTATGTCTATGCTATTTTCCACTACACACAAGTTACTAGGCCATTAAATGTTACATTGGTGTTAGAGCACAAGGTTTCTCTTTTCTTGCTCAAGAAGGGAGGTCCTCAAGTTAGCTATAAATGGTTGGTATTATTAATTGCAATTGAGTAAGTAGAATAGGGATTTTTCAGCTTTGCAGTGCACCTGTCTTCGTGCAGATAACGGGGCATCACCGTCGAGAGCTATGGTCTTAATAGTGGAGTCCTAGAAGGCTTGCCTATGGCTTAGCCCTATTGAGCTATTAGAAGCTTGACAGAACCGATACTGTTTTGGTGTTGAAAGACCCTCTCTTCTATTCCTTGCAATTAATGATATTCGAGCCACGGGTACAAGAGCTTGAGTGCTTTTCTAAAGGGGTAAAGAGGAGCAACAACTAGGGCTTGAAGTGCCAAAGTACACCTAAAAATATTACACCTTAAAAATTGTTAGAATGGCTGACAATAGTAAAGAAAGTGAAATTAATGTTGATAGCTTTGATTTTGCTAATGAGCAAGCTACTAAGATGCTCCTATGCTTGTTAACTACCTTGTTTCTAGACTTCAACAAGCCAAGGGCAATCCATCCCTCCAAATTGAAGTGCAATGACAGCTTCTTGCTCATGGGATTCTCCAAACTCCCCACCACAACGAGAGAGTACCTAGGAAGCCTCCTTGCGAGACTTCCAAAAGAGGCCTCTCTCCCATTCGGGAAGAAGAAGAGGATCCATATGAAGGGCTCAAAAATTTAATTCTTGACGACGCATATCCTTCCCAAAGGAGAACTCAAGAGCCCCCACCAAAAGAACAAGAAGGAAATGAGTCTCCTGCCACATTGACAGAGATGGCTCCACGAAGATGGCGGGCAAAATGCTCTCCATCACCTCCTAAACGGAGAAGACCATCACACACCTCTCCACACCATAATTCAAAGAGGGATGATTAAAAACAAGAGAAGAAAAAGGCGAGAAATAGGCCACCCTCTTCTCCATCTTCTTCATCCTCTTCCTCTTATGAAGAAAGTGAGGTGCAGACAAGGAGGACCAAGGCAAGAAAAAGGCGAGAAAGAGGTCACCCTCTTCTCTATCTTCCTCAAATTCTTCATCTTCTGAAGAAAGCGATGGTGTAACTTTCAAACCACCAAAAATAAGAGGCCATAGGAAATCCTATGCCACATGGAAGAGGTCATCCAAGCTCAAGAAGTTCAAAGAGGAAGGAAGGAACATCTCTTTCCTTACCTATGATGGCACCTTTGGTGCTACGGACAAAGTCTTGGCTTTCATCCAACAATTCAATGCGGTGTTTGGAGATGAGGGCTTCATGGAGTCCTCTAAGCTACACCATATACCTATGCATTTTTAAAAGTCTGCCAGGCAATGGTGGTCTAGCCTACGGGAAAATGGTGAAGATCCACGAATATGGAAAGCTTTAAGAGCTTCCATCATGAAGCAGTTTTTGGCTAACGATGCCAAAGACAAAGTACTCACCTAATGGGGTGAAGCTTGAAGCTCTCTCCTTACAAATCTATTCATAAATATGTAAACAAGTTTTGGGACTTACATCTCAAAGCCACTGTCTTCAAAAAGATGGATTTCGGAGAGAAAAACAACAACTTTGTGCGGGCTTAACCGAAGATATGGTGGAGTATGTCAACTCCCAAAGGCCACACACCATATCTGCGGTCATACACCATACCATGATGGCTTCACAAATCTATTTCCAAACAGGGGCTAAGAGAAATCTTAAGCCCATGGAGAACAAAGACCGTAACAATGAGCCTTAGGGGAAGGACAATGTCCAAAAGTCTCCTAAAGGCAACGCCAATAACAACAAAGCTAAGGAGAAGGGAGTTTATAAAGGCAAAAATAAACTCTCTCTTGAAGAGCTTGAGCGTTATCGTAAATATAACCGTTGTTTCAAATGCGGCGAGCAAGGACATTCGTATCGTGCTTGCCCCCAAAAGAACACCCACCATGAACCTCCTAGAGCTACCTTGGTCGAAATCCAAGAAGAGGAAACTCACCGCAAAGGATCTCCTCTATGCCATGCTTGGGGAAAGGTAAGAGAACATGATGCTTTTATTCTCTTTGACCCTGGTTCTACTCACAATTTCATATCCACAGAGTTGGCCACCAAGCTAGGCATCCAAGCCTATGAGATGGGAGATGTCCTACCCATTGATGGTGCTTTCAAGGGGCAAGAAGCTTAAGTCACTCCCTTAATTGGGAAACTGAGGCTCCATGTCCAAAGCTATGTGGACAAAGAGGACTTCTTTATCTCCCCTCTCAAGCATGAGGAAGTAATCCTAGGGGCACCATGGTTTGATTGCATGGCTACCAATGTTAAATTCCCTGAAAGAAAAATCTACTTTAGGTTCATGGAAAAAGATACGTACATAGATGCCAAAGAGTTGGGTAACACCATACCCATTGTACATACGCAAGCTTTCAGTAAGTCAATAAAGAGCTTTATTTCTGTGTACATGATTTTTGTTAAAGATTCTCAATCAAAAAAAGAAGAAAACATGAAGGAAGAGATCGCAAAAAGCAGTGAAGTCAGATCCCAGTTCAAAGACCAAGATAGGGACTGGTGACGACCCCATATATATGAACGACGCTGAAGAGGATTCTGATTTAGGTGAAACCATGGAGACCAAAACGACCACTAAGATAGAAACCAACAAGGAAGATCTTCATGAGCCACAATGGCCAGGATCCAAGAAGAAGATAGGAACTTATCCAAACCCTATAGAGGAGATCGAGCGAGTCAAGCAATTAAGGAGTTTGGTAGAAGATACCCAAAGGGATCTAGAACCAGCACCTAGGTAGATCCAGATTACAGACACCATATTCCCTATGCAACAACAACCTCACCAAGTCCATAGACCCTTAGCCATACCTAGTGTCATCCAAGAAGAAAGTGACTTAAAGTCATGGGAAAGTCGGCGTACTCACTTCTTGATGAAAAGAATGTTTATAGAGGGACTACCTGATCCTATCAAAGAAATGGAGATCCCATCTTCCCCACGTCAAGCGGCTAGAGTCCAAAAGGTGCCGTTAAACATTTCCAAATTGATGGATTTCATGTCTTCAGAAGTTAGAACCATCATCATGTCCAAACTATATAAAGACCCTGAGCTAGTCTCAGCTCTTCGAGCTTTCCTCAATGGGGAACTGAACTTTTGGGCTACCACAATTTGCACAGATGGATGGAGCTGGAGAGATGCCAATAGAGGAGGAACACTTAGATCCGCAACCCAACCTAGATGAGAACCTTGTTATAGAAATACTTGTTAACAAGTTGGGACAATACTTTGAGGGTGATGAATCCAATGCGACCATACCAATCACTACTAATGGATGAACTGTGAAGGGAATCCTTGATGGTGGCGCTGCGGTTAGCATTGTGACTAAAAATTGCTGGGAAACTATGGGAAGACCTCACCTTGCGACCACAACCATAGTAGTAAATATGGCTAATGGGTCTATTGTTAAACCTATTGGGATGCTAGAAGATCTCAAGATCAAGGTATTTGGACATAGAACAAGAATTACCTTCATTGTTATGGATTTCTCCAAGCACACTATGGCATCTAAGATGATCTTAGGACGTCCTTTCATGAGGGAAGCAAAAATGGTGCACGACTGGTCTAAAAACCATGTCTATTTGTAGTTCCAAGATTCTGTCATTCGAGTGGATCTTGTAACTGGTCGAGCCGATCCCCTAGGAAATAGGTTTATAATTGATCATAGATCTGACACCACAGTTCACTCGGCCCCATTGCAGTATTGTTACACGTGTAAAGCAGACACTGATGTTCGGAAAGATTCTCCTTATATGGATGTACTACCTGGGATGACTGAGTCGGACAATGTGGATTGAGTCCATCTAGCAGCAACCATAGACACTTGGGGAAATAGGGGGACGACCTGGGTAACACCTGAGGGGGATGGAATGCCCATACCCTTAAATATGCTACAAGCAATGCATATAGCTTCTGAGAAGACTCATCCTAATATAACAAAGAAAAGATACAAGTGGGTCCCTAAAGCTTCTTTAGTGACCATAGCTGGTGCTAAAAAATAGAAGCCTTGTAAGAAACGTCCCATTCGCCCCAAAAAATGTAAGGAAAGGTGGTGGTGGATTCCTAAACGACTATTGGAAGCCCAAGGCTATTATCAAGGAAATGATCAAATCTGGGTGCCAAAACGTAGATTGTGTTCTTACCTGTCACCTGACCCACGTGAGCCCAATCCTGTAGCTCCAAAATGAATTAACGATCATGGAAAGAAAAAAATCACAGAATGTTACACACCTGCTCCCGAGCTAGTTTGGGTACCGAAGAAAGAACGATTTGTTCCACCTAGCTCAGGAAGGGGGGATCACATGAAGCTTCTAGCTCATCATGTAATGCATCCCTAGAGCAAATGCTCTTCCACCTCAACGAACGAGCTTCAACTCAATAGATTTCGAGGACGGAATCTACATCAGGAAGGGGGGCATGTTAACCCTCATGCACATTCCTAGCACCTACGACGGACACTATATTATTTATTTGGTAGAGTCAGGTACCGGGCTTGTCGGTCCAATAGGAAAAGGGTAAGAGTGATCGCCGATGAGAGGCGCACTCTAACCGGAACATTCAAAAGATTAGTTGGCTAAGCATGGGCGTCCAAGTGTGAATGGGGCGAGCTCATATAAAAGTCAACTAAACCTAAAATTCACTCATTCTCTCATTTGTGCAATTGAAGAGTGCTCTTGCTCCATGTCCATCTTCTTCTTCTTCATCTCCTTGTGTATGTGTGTATGCGTGTGTGTGTGTGTGTGTGTGTGTGTGTGTGTGTGTGTGTGTGTGTGTGTGTGTGTGTGTGTGAGAGAGAGAGAGAGAGAGAGAGAGAGAGAGAGAGAGAGAGAGAGAGAGAGAGAGCGATCGAGCATTGCAACGATGGCACGGCGGCGGCGAAGCGGTTGAGCATGGCGCAGCGGTGGCTCCTTCTTTTTTACGGCGAGGAATCCTCCACGACAGCAAGCGTAGAGCGATGAATGACACACCATCGCCATCTTTGAGCTTACTAGTTTAAGCTAGTTGCGTGCTTTGAGCCATTTGTGGCTCGCACACAGTGTATTGGCAAGTTCCTTGAATTGACACGTGCGACAGACACGCACAACCATCAAGGCACTGAAAAGGTGGCGTGGTATTGAGAGAGGCGACAACTCCATAGAACGCAGGGCCGTCCATAGGTGCAGGAGCTGAGGTGGGTTGGTAAGGGAGCTGGCCAGGGCTTTCGAGATGGAGAGGTCATGACTCACAAGCCAAGAAGGGTGAAGTGCTGCAGGCCGACTGAAAGAGGCACATAGCCATACGGGATGGGGTGATCGGGTGGATAAGCACCTGCGAACAGAACTGTGGGACTCAGGAGAGAGACATTGAATTTCCCAGGCGCTGAGTGTGAACGCAGAGAGAGAGAGAGAGAGAGAGAGAGAGAGAGAGAGAGAGAGAGAGAGAGAGAGAGAGAGAGAGAGAGAGAGAGAGAGAGTGTTCTATTACCATCCTCACAGGTCAAATATGACCTATGGGACCAAATGAACATGTCACGTGGTGTGAATGGAGGTCATAAGTGACTCTTGATGCTAAAAAATGACTGAAATGAGCGTCGCAATAGAGAGTCCCCATCGTGGTTGGGAGAGAAAGGTATGTAGGAAGAGCTCATGGCTGAATATATGGGGAAAAGAGGACCTAATGTGGTCAAAAGCTGAGTACTCAAGTAGTGTGTGGTACTCACTCTCTCGCACTTGACGAGGGCATCAAGTGCAAAGTTGATGAGACTCCTCGCCAGTGCCCCAACGTCCTGTCTTGTAGCGTAGAGAATGGGAGCTAAGACGAATGGAGGCAATGGTGCGGATCGCACTCAACAAGGATGTAGGGATGGGTTCGGTTACCTCGTTCGAAGAAGAAGAGAGATTTCTAGTTTGGGGCAATGTGTGTGGTGTAATGGCTGAAGCGAGAACCTCCGGATTTCTCCCAAGTTGTGATACATTGGTGTTGTAAGAAGGCCTCATTAATTTGGGAGTCGATCGATGCATCCTTGACCAAGTGACATGCATCCCATCTTCCAAACTATTTCTTGATGTCAACATCCACCCCGAACTTAGTATTTTGCTCTTGCATGTCTTTTGGACCTTTTGACTTGCTTCATATGCGATTCTAGGAAGTCGATGCAAAGAGCTAGGTTGTGTCTTAAGCATGTACTCCACAACCCTTTGCATGCCCAAGACCTCAATGGGAAGCGATCCGGACTCAAGAAGTAAGAGCATGTAGGGTGTTTGTGTCTTGACTTGGAGAAAGTTAGTGAGAAAACACTTTTGAACATTCTCAAACTCTTTCCAAGTAGACTTCTTGATGCTTCCACCCCACAGCTCCACTCCATAAAGAAGCACCAGTGTCACCAATGTGTCAAAGAGGTGCTTTTTGAGAGCCCAACACTTGATCTCTCCAGCATTGCACATGTTCTCAAATGCATAATAAGCCCTTTTTCTGGCTTCCAAGCGACGCATTGCACAATCCTTCCATTTATGATTGGATGAAACCTCAAGGCTAAGGTACTTGAAGTGATCTAACACTTCAAGTTGCTCATTGTTATATACAATGCATGGATTTTTGTCTCATTGAGGGTCTTTACAAGCATAACCTTGGTTTTGGATCCATTCATGATCAGCCCGCTATGTAGGCAAAAGCGTTTCAAGACACTCATAAGATTTTGTGCATCTTCTAAGGTATGTGTCAAGAGCACTACATCATCGCCATAAAGCAAAAGCATGATCACCGCATTTCGGATCTTAACCTCTTCTATGCCTTCTTGCTGCATAAAATCAAGAACCATGCATTACAATTCATCAACGAGTAGCCCAAAGAGGGTTGGGGAAAGTGGGCATCCTTGTTTGACACCAATGGTGCTTGCAAAAAATTCTGAAATTCCATCTCCCATACGTAATTGACATATCACTTTTGGTAGATGCGAAAGACTGCATGCATAAATTCTCTCGGCACTTGAAGGCTTTGCATTCGTTGATGGAGCAAAAGACGCCGTGCGCACACTCACACACCCAGAAAACTCAACACACCACAAGAAATTTGCTTAAATTCAAACCCACACACACCACCACACACACCACCACAATTCTTAGCTTACACCTCAAAGAATGAGGATTTTTAGGTCAAATGGACCTTTTATAAGAGTTCGGCCGGTCACTGAGAGAGAGAGAGAGAGGAGAGAGAGAGAGAGAAGGCAATGCATTTTCTTGTCTATTCATCATGTGTGTGTGTGTGTGAGAGAGAGAGAGAGAGAGAGGAGCGGAGGCAGCGCTTACCTTGTAGGTTGGGAAGGTTGCAGAAGCAGCAGTATGCTAGAATGCATGTGGCCTCGCGCTCAAAAACCAGAAACGAGTCGTTGGTCTGCCTGAGCATCACAAACTCGTCGAGGGGGGGCTTTCATTGCGTTTGCCAAACGTTACACAAAAACTAACGAACGCAAGAAGTGACCACACCATGTGCGCACCACAAGACTCTTTACTTGTCGTCAGTGTCTTTCACATTCCTAAACTATATGCTTCAAAAAGTAATTCAAATGTTTTATTTCCAAAACATGTAAGATACTTTTTTATTGAAAGCATATTCTTTTAAAGTCTATTAAAATCAACCCCCTGTTCCGTGTGGTCCTAAAGAGGCTATCAAGGTCTTAGTATTTTTTGATCTACAAGGCTCACGTAGCCTAACAACCCAAAGGGGTACGAATGTCAATATCTCAATAATCACCAAGCACACAATACGAATCATTCTAGAGCATTGGATCCTTGCCGTCATAGCCCAGAAACCAACAGGAATCATAACTTCTACAAGGCTACTCCAAAGAAAATTTAAATCAAGAGCGGTAATAAACCAATCGGGCCACCAAGAGATCAACTATAAAGTATATTACTTCCTTAAACAAGTGATAAAATCACAAGGCCTACCGTAAAATGGAACAACTAAGTAAAATACATAATTAGGGGCAAAGAAAGCTTGTATCTTCATTTATGTCGGCTTTGCATTAAATATAAAATTAAGAGATTCTTTTGGCAAGCTCTTAGCTCATCTAGTGTGTGTTGTGGAAGTAATTGTTCATATAAACATTCATTAAGTCCTTGAATGCCCAATCTATATCTTCTTAGCAACATCCATCAAGCCTCGAAATCCCCATTGCTCAATCTAGCCTTCACTTATAAAAACTTTGAAGGTAATGTCCTCAAGCTAAAGCCAATTTGGATAGGTTTGCTATGCAACAAGAGATTGCCATTGGTTTGTGATTTTGTAGGAACTAAATTTGTGTAACTATAGAATTTTTAACCTTGTCTTTCAAATGAGAAATCTCTTAATTGATGCATGAGCTCCCATCTTTCCACTTGGGATAGAACCTCTCGTGGTTTTCATTAACACTAAGGTTGTTGGTGGACCGCGGCTAGATTATGCTTCCAGTCATGACTCTGCACATGGGGGGCTCTGTGCATTTATGCATGAAAAATCATTATAGGTAAACTCTCAGCTTCGTCCGAATTATTAGGCTTGCCACTCCCAGAGCACTACGTCCACTCTACCCAAAAGCTTGAAAGCCTCTCTCTCTACCCCCTCGTTGCCTTATTTTTGTTGTGAAGAACATGCACGCTTTAGGGATCCGATACTTTTGATTCTTGAAGAGGTGTATTGCAAGCTATTGTTGATGGTTACAGAGTTTTGCTATGCAAGACAACTGAGCAACACAAACCCATGAAACCAAAACCAGACGGAGACACACATACTCTTACATACCAACCTCATATTGACCAATCTTGTACAGAAATATCCTTCCAACGAAGTGGAGTGAGCTCCTCAACTTTTATACACATAGAGGAAGAGAAGAACATTTTATAGTTTATGTACTAGAGAAAGGAGATATAGAAGGCTCTTTTGTTGATGCTCTTAAAGCATACACCTTATTTGGTGGGTCCTTCTCATTTATGCAATCTCTCCTCTAGTGCTTTGCCTCCTACTCACGACACTGCTCTCACATCAGCACTCGTATGATATAATTGCTGTTGGAAAGCTTCTGGTAGGTTGGCCCTCTGAATCATGAAAAGTGCTCTCCCATTGGCTGGACACACTCTCCTTGTGGAACTGTTACACGCCACGCTTCAAGCCCCACTTTGTATGCACTGGTTCTTGATTCGCTAGTTGCTCCTCGGAACCATCTACATGGGCGCTCCTCTTGGCTCCTCCTGACTGAGGACTCTTCCTAACCGATCTTTTTTCAACCCTGCCTCTAGCTCCCTTGACCAGGTGACTTGCCCTCCTAGCTACAGGTTGAATAGCCTCAACTCCTCAATCGCTAACGGGTTCCCTCGATCTGTATCAAAGAGCCTCTGCAACTCATCCACCTTCTCTCCTCTTGTGATCTTGCAGTTCCCCCCCTTGAATATGGTGCTCTGGCATGGCAGCCCATGTGGCCTCCTTTCCTCCCATTCCCCCTCCTTCAACCCGCCAGAACTCCTCCCTCTTCTTGCTCGGCTCCTCCTGGCCGCAACCTTCTGCAATCAACACCCACACGAGCTGCACTTCCTCCTGCACCTTGAGCTTCAGACCCCCTACTGTACCAGCTAGCAAGCCCGTTAATTCACCTTTCCTTCTTGGCAGTACCACGGCTCCGTAGGCCGCTCGCCTCTTGCTTCAGAATGGACGCCCGTCTCCTTCCCGTTGCTTCTCGGTGATGACAGTGTGATACTTGATCATTAGCCTCCTCTGAGTCCCCCACTGTTCTGTACGAGGCCTTGCTTACTCTGAGTCATGAGCTCCCTCTGCAACCCTGTCTCCTCCTCTCGGCTTCTTCATGGCCCCATGCAGCATCTCCCAACTGAGATCCTCCTCTTAAACGAGCCATGCTCGGTGCAATCTCATGTGATATGGCGCTCATGATTGTTGTGCTCTCTTGGGGCCCCCCTCAACTTCTTCGTCTGCCTTTAAGTAGCGCCCCCCTTCTTGCACTCACCCGGACGGGGATCCACTCCCTACAACTGGTATCAAGTGATAGGGAGAACCTCCGACCCCGGCCCTTCTCATCCCCGCATGTGCAGCTTACCTTGTGCTCAACCATAGAATCTTGAGGATCTATGCAGTGAAATCAAAAGCCACACCTACAGAGAATCGAGACCGAGCAACAAGCTAGAAGATCGAGAAGTAGAAGAGCTCTACAGAGAAGCAATTTGCACACACGAAGGTGAAGGCAAGTCATTGCAACCATAGCCATGACCACAAAGAAGGGGGCAGCTTCAATTAGGCGACGAGTGACTGTTGAAGTCAAGGTATCGCAAATGATACTTAAGTAGGCTCACGGAGTCCTGAGCAATGCCAACCCTGGTCTAGCCTTGCAAAAACATGTAATAAGGTATATTGAAGCCACAAGCAACCCGTACTCTCCACATGGTGTAGCGACAATCTTCAAGAAGGGCTACGTGTTGGGATTGAGGTAGAAAAGAGAAGTGCTGAGTCAGAGGACTCCTGATGGAGACTTTTCCTCGTTGTTTAGAAAGAGAACAAGAAAAAGTTGAGAGAGAAAGAGAGAGAGGGAGAAAGAGAGAGCGCACACTCAACAGTGCTCGCAGCCCCACTACCACAGTGCTCGCAGCCCCACTACCACACTGGTGGTCCACTACCAAATTACCAAGAGAGTGAATTAAAGAAGTCCAAGGCGCCCAAAATCTTTAATATTTCAAAACTAAAGACATGTCATCATTAGAGTTACACACTCTTCATTTAAATGAGTACCCACTATCTTAATTCAACCAATCAACATTTTTGGTTTAACAAAAAATGCTTAAAAATACAATTCAATTATTTTTCTATTTTAGTCAGCAAAAAGACATTGCATCGCTATAGCCTTTTCCCTCTGGGCATCCAAAAAATAGAAGCTTAAGCGAGCCATATATGACATTTTCAACCTTGGTTTGTTCAACAAACCATCTATCTATACTATTATAACTAGTACAACGGCGTCGCTTTCGACTGCGACACTGCCTCCAATAGTGCTATGTGGATTCATTCTCTCTCTCTCTCTCTCTCTCTCTCTCTCTCTCTCTCTCTGTGCCCCCCCCTTCTTTGTCTCTCTCTCAGTCTCGCTATCACTTGCCTCAAAATGTCTTCTCTCTAAAGTACAGTACGCCAAAGGCTCCACTCATTTACTGCTCTCTCTCTCTCTCTCTCTCTCTCTCTCTCTCTCTCTCTCTCTCTCTCTGCATTCGTACTCGACGCCTTGGGAATTCAATGTTCTCTCCCGAGTCCCACGGTTCTCCGCAGGTGCTTATCTAGCCGCTCACCCCATCCTGTATGGCTGTGTTCCTCTTTTAGTGGGCCTGCAGCTATTTGCCCTTCTTGGCTCGTGAGTCATGACCTCTCCATCTTGAAAGCCCTGGCCACTTGCCTCAAAATGTCTTCTCTCTAAAGTATAGTTTGCCAAAGGCTCCACTCATTTACTGCACTCTCTCTCTCTCTCTCTCTCTCTCGATTGGATTCTCTCTCTCTCTCTCTCTCTCTCTCTCTCTCTCTCTCTCTCTCTCTCTCTCTCACACACACACACACACACACACACACACACACACACACACACAGAGCCCGACATCGTTTCTGCCCTAGCCTAGCTTTGTTTGCGTGTCCCCCCTGGGCGAGGGCGGCCCTGTGGGGGGTGTTAACACACAAGCTATGCCCCCTTGCCCAGCCTGACTCTGTTGCAACCTTCGACCTACTACTACGACTTTGCTGCGTCTCCACTATGACACTGTTGCATTTCTGCTACGACCTCCTGCTGCGTTTTTGATGCAACCTCCTACTGCCTGATAGTCAACACACCAAGGGCTCGGGTTCAAGAGAGACTCTCTCTCTCTCTCCATCTGTCTTAGCCCGTCGACAAGCTTCCTTCTCTGTTATCCCACTTACAGAGAGCTTGGATTAAGGCTTCTATTTCAAAAAATTAAACCCAAGTAAGCCCTCGATCTCACACCGTTTCAACAAATATCCCTTTTTTTAGCTCGATGGCGTCCTTTGGTACCCCTACTACGTGCAAAAGCTTTCTTGCGGTGGC
The DNA here is from genome assembly GCF_014529385.1 of Adiantum capillus-veneris. Taxonomy (NCBI): domain Eukaryota; kingdom Viridiplantae; phylum Streptophyta; class Polypodiopsida; order Polypodiales; family Pteridaceae; genus Adiantum; species Adiantum capillus-veneris. The sequence continues at coordinate 13,875,174 of NC_140932.1, read as the reverse complement.
AGTGGCACCAAGGAAGGACCTCACAGCCGGCCAGGAAGCACGAATCATAGCCCTTGAGGCTCATATTCAAGAACTCGTCCAGGAGAATGAGAGACTCAAAGAACATTTACGGAAGCTTGAAGATGCGAAGGAAGTAGAGAGCCAAGCTCTTCTTGAAAAAACACACGCACTCGAAGCATCAATGACCGAAACTGTCATGGCAGTGCAGAAAGAATCACATGAAGCAACATATAAGAAGATTGACATCAAGATACAGGCAGCCCTACAAGAATGCCGGCTACAAGAATCTCTTGGCCTCAAGGTCAGGATTGGGGGGCTACACTCACAGTGGTGTACCACGGAGGACACCCTTGAGGATCACCAAGCTCAATGACATTCTTCAACTTGTCTATATCAAGCCCGAAGCTGTTGCTTGGATCAACGATACATGTAGACATGTGCCAACCGAGCATTCCATACTCACTTTCAAGGAAAAGATGAGCGTATGAAGCTGCTATGTCAATCACGACTTCTCAAGGGAAAAAAGCTTTGGATTGTTGAAGAATTGACCATGAATCAACTCAAGAGTAAAGCGAGGGAGCTCAAGAAGATGCATGAAGCACGTAAGCGAGGCAAATGGGCAATCTACCGAGGTGGCAAAGCGATCATCCAGGAGTTTCAAAATCCCAAACCGGCTCTCCCCTCAGCTGACCCTTCTTAGGTTTTTGTTCTCCCTTTTCCCCTATACTACCCTCTTGATGGACCCTCAGTCCCTAACTGATATGTATCATGGCGACTGGGAAGGAATTGTTGTAATGTTGTGCTTTTTGGTCCCATGGGTCATATATGACCTCCGTGGATGATAACTAACTCTCTCTCTCTCTCTCTCTCTCTCTCTGTGTGTGTGTGCGTTCACACTCGACGCCTTGGAAATGCTGATCCACCCGCTCACCCCATCCCGTATGGTTGTGTGCCTCTTTCAGTGGGCCTGCAACGCTTTGCCCTTCTTGGCTCGAGAGTCGGGTCGTAATCATCAATTGTAATTGACTATGAGGACGAAGATTCTCAGTTAAATCTTAGTGCAAATGTGGGGACAAACCATTTAGGGCCCAATGGTACCCTAGATGACAATCTATCCAAGGGAGTAGAAGACACAAGTAGCGATTCATCTAGTGACTCTTCACTAGAGATCGTCCGTAATCAATAATTAGACAAGAAGAGTAATAGATATAAGAGGCAATGATATCAAGCAAATGTGCATGCTAGAATAAATGAAAAAAAATCTACCACAAAATGGCTAAATTATATAGGGGCATGTGATACTCATCGAAAGTTGGTAGATAATTGGGGTGAATACCTTCAAAGTGTTATGTGGTGTAGTCCACAACCCATTGACATCGCACAACTAAAGGCTACAGAGAAGCCAAAGTTGAGCCGTACTGTAAGGAGACGACAAAATCGAGAGTTAGCTCAACAACAAAAGAAATCAGAAGTGAAATCACAGTCCACAGAACAACAGGACCCCACAGACTTACACCCTGGACCTATAAATTTCAAATCCTACAGCACAGAGGAACGTAAGGTTGTGTATACAAAGGCTCAAAGAAAACCTATCGATGGAAGCATTGGAATCTATGATGGTCAAGCGATAGTTAAGGAAATAGAGTTAACAAACCCAGGAGAAGAGCCCAAACCTATTTTCATTACCCAATATCCACCAGAGACTGAGGAGTGTGTACTTAAAGAATTTCTCAAGGAATTCATGGATATATTTGCTTGGATATATCATGATATAAAGGTGCTCCACCTTTCGTGGTGCAGCACACAATCCCCATGAATAGCATGGCTAAACCAGTTCAGCAAACGACCCTACCCAATGAATCCTAAATATGCAAAGATCGTTCAATAAGAGATTGAAAAGCTTGTGAAATGTGGATTCTTATACCCTATTGAGCACTCAGAATGGGTGTCTCCAATAGTGATTGTGCCAAAAAAGAATGGGAAACTCAAGGTGTGTACGGATCTCAAGAAGGTCAATGCCGCCACTAGGAGGGACCATTATTCCTTGCCATATTCAGAACATGTGCTTGAAAGAGTTGCAGGGAAGGAAGCTTATAGCTTTTTAGATGGGTACTCTGGCTACAATCAAATCACAATTGCGCTAGAAGACCAAGCCAAAACAACCTTTAAAACCAAATTTGGAGTGTTCGCATTTCGTGTTATGGCTTTTGGCTTAACCAATGCCCCTGCTACCTTCCAAAGATTAATAAACACTGCTTTTAGAGAATATTTGAGGGAGTTTTGCGAAGCTTTCTTAGATGACCTTTGTGTTTATTCCTGTTGGAAAGAACATCTATCATGCTTACAAAAGGTGTTTGAGAAGTGTAGATTGTATCGCATCTCTCCTTAAACCCTTCCAAATGTTAATTTTGGGCTAAACATGGAGTCATTTTATGGCATATAGTGTCCAAAAATGGGATTTCCACAGATGAGAGCAAAATTAAAGCCATTGCTGAATTACCACCACCTACAAAATATAAAGGAGTTCAAAGGTTCATGGGCCATGTTGGTTATTACCGACGGTTTATTTTAAAATTTGGCGAGATAGCTCGTCCATTGTACAAACTTCTTATTGAGTTTCACGGGACCGCGGAGTGTGACCATGCTTATGAGTCATTGAGAAAGACCTTGACCAATGCTCCTATTCTATGAGTGCCCAATTGGAATGTAGTTTTCCATGTGCATATTGATGCATCAATCTTTACTATTGGGTGTGTTCTAGCTCAACTAGGAGAATATAAATTGGACTACCCCATTAGCTTTGCAAGTCGTCAATTGAATGATGCCGAGAGAAACTACACCACTACAGACGAGAAGGTTTAGCTGTGATTTATGCAGTAAGAAATTCCGCTACTACCTTCTTGACAACAAGTTTGTTTTCTATGTGGATCATCAAGCCTTGTTGTATCTAGTAAATATACCTTGTTCCACGGGAAGAATTACACGATGGTTGTTAATTATCCTTGAATTTGATTTTACCGTTGTGGTGAAACCTAGTAAAAGACATGTCATGGCAGATCATTTGTCTTGCATACCCAATGGTGATGCCCCTACTGGAGTCGATGATGAATTGCCCGATACTTCTCTGTTCCTAGTCGAAACCATACGTGAATGGAGTGAGAAGATTGTGAACTTTTTAGTTAACAGTTTTCCACCCAAAGAGCTGCGTAAGGACATAGCTTGAAAAATGTTTAAAGAGTGTGAACCTTATTCTCTCATCGTAGGAACTCTCTACAGGCTAGGGAAGGATGATTTTCTCAGGGGAACTAACAACTAGAAAGGTGTTGCAATTAGGCTATTGGTGGCCTATCTTATTCAAGGATGCATCAGTTTTTGTAAAAGAATGTGATGAATGCCAACGTTACAAGATCACACAACAAAAGGATAAGATGCCCTTACATCCTGTTAAAGTGACTCAACCATTTGAAAAATGGGGTTTGGACTTTGTAGGCCCAATTAGTCCGGCAGCTCGTAGCACTCAATCTTGATATATTATTGTTGCCACTGACTATGTAACAAAGTGGATGGAAGCTAGGGCGACATGCAAGACTGATGCAAGGTCAACTGCCAAGTTTCTCTTTGAGAACATTATTACAAGATTTGGTTGTCCCTTGGATTGTGAGTGACAATGGCACTCATTTTATAAATGGAGTGATAAAAGAACTCACTACCAACTTCATGATAGCTCACCATAAGTCCACACCTTATTATCCACAAGCAAATGGCCAAGCTGAGAGTACCAACAAGACCTTAATCTCCATTTTGACAAAGACAGTTGAGGCTCATCGTACAGATTGGGATTTAAAGGTTACATCAGCTCTATGGGCTTATCGTATTGTGTACAAAGTTGCCATTAACTGCACACCGCTTAAGATGGTGTATGGCCAAGAAGCGGTATGCCATGGAAGTTTGTAATTCCTAGTCTGCGTGTAGCTTCACAAGAATGTTGGGATGGTAACCCTTTAGTTGAGAGATTATACATCCTTGAGAGATTAGATGAAGAAAGACAATTGGCTGTGCAAAATGCACTTGTGGAGAAAGATAGAAGCAAGAAATGGTTTGATCGTCATTTCTAAAGGACAAAGATATCAATGTTGATGATAAAGTCCTTATGTATGGAGTATGTAATGAAAAGAAAAAGTTGAAATATGCGGGAAAAGGACCATATAGAGTATGTGAAATCACCCCACAAGGAACCATTCATGTGGAGACTCTTGGTGGAGTTGAAACCATCGGATTCCTCAATGGGAGAAAATTTAAAAGATACTATGATCCTTTAAGCCAAGAGGAACTACGTGCCATCCATAAAAAAAAGGTAGCCAAGGCACAAACAGAATTGAAGAAGATACAAGCTCAAGCTGAGGCTAAGGAGCGACAACAACGCATAAGACGTCAACGAGAGGCCAACCTTGGAGTTACACATGCATTCCACGTTGAAACAAAGGATGATTGGTTGGACTTTGACACACCTCTACGATACCCTATTGAGCTAAATAGCACCTATGGAAAAGTTCTATATAATGCCTTATTGGACACGGGTGCTAAACATAATCTGTTGTCATATGGAGTTTGGTGTCAGTTAGGGAAGCCACCTCTATCTGAGAGTATTATTCAAGCCAAGGGTGTCAACAAGAAAAAAACTGTGATTTTCAGAATCTGGCATACTTCTGTCAGTTATGACAATGGGATTGTAGCTCAAGACTTTTTGGTCATCCCTGCTGGAACTATGAAGGGTAATATAAACCTAGGACACACGTGGATGATAGCCACCAAATGCACTATTGATTGGGGGACAAGGGGTATCACAACGTAGAAACCAACTCTTAGACCTGCCACTCAAGCCATAGTCCCTGAGATATTGCCTCTTAAGGAAATAAAACCCAAAACATTGCTAGGGCGAGGCAGTAGATGCTCTGTCTCTCTCGCTCCTTTTCTCTCTACGTGCGCGCTACAGGTATATACCCAGAGGTGCTACTGCCAGTTGGTGCGCGAGCAACCTGGAAGGGGGGGGGGGGGGTGGTTAATGAGCAGTGGAATGGGAAACGAGGACAAGGAGGCATGCGAGCTTGAATTTTCCTTTGGAAAAGAATGCATGCAGGAAGAGAATTTAATTAGATTCCATCTAATTAAAGCAAATTTTACAAAATTTCTTGTTACAAACTTCTCATAGCAATGGCAGCCAAGGATACATCCACACATACATTTATGCCTAATGTGTGGAGGTAGTGACCATCCCACTAAAGTGTGTGAAGCAAGGCTAAACTAAGAGCACGACCAAAGATCTAGCTTATGGTGTGATAAGAGTCCATACAATTAGAAACACCTAACAAATTTTGCATTGAGTTCATTGTCCCACCACCCTAAGGACCAAATGCATAAGAAACTAGAGTCCTAAAAGGAAAAATGAAACATGACGAAGCTAAGAGGATTGAACAAGCACTCTTAAATCATATGTTCGATGTCGTAGAGCCTTCCTCAGCTAGACCTATGGTTATAGATAAACTTGCTGAAGCTTTCAATGTTGCAAGTTTCCATGGAAACAAGGAAAGCCCTATTGGGCTAGGGTGGATAAAAAAGACTAGCATTCATATTGATAGCATTGCTTAATTACACTAGTAATTAGAGAGAGAGAGAGAGAGAGAGAGAGAGAGAGAGAGAGAGAGAGAGAGAGAGAGAGAGAGAGAGAGAGAGAGAGAGAGAGAGAGTAGACTCAAAACATAACTTGATTATGATAAACTAAAAGGATGCATACAATGATAATGTGTTGGACATGTGTACAAGAAACTAGCTACTTATATAATAACTGCTAGTGGCTAGATGCACCTCTCAAGGGTCACATGTGCCTTTTCCCAAGGGTCAATGGGCAACTCTCCAAAGGTCAAGAGTGGCTCCATAAAGTGTGGAAAAGCCATGCTGATTGGGATGGAGATTTGGTAAGATCTCTGACCCCGAGCTAAAGAGCACCCCTGTACTACAAAATAATCATATTGCAAAAAGTTACTATTTTTGGTAGTTTTTCTAAATCTGTCGGTGCCAAGATGTTTAGAATATTATAGAGCTTTCAAAAATGAATGAAAACATTTTTTGTGAAATTTTTTCTAAAATAGTAAGTTTTTGGTCACCCGACCCGTCTAGTTTTGACCGACTCGACAAACTGCAACCGTACCCAGAATTAAAAAAAATGCATTTTCGGACACCGGGAGCTACTAAATATGGCAGGTACTCGGGATGATGCACCTTAGTTCCATCTTAGCACAACAAGTCTCAGAATTAAAATCCAAGCTATAACGACTGTCTACGGTTAAAAATAATTTGTTTCTAAGGCTAGCATGGGTATCGGCACTCGGGGGCTGGTGTGTGCACAGGCTCTAGGCCATTGGAGGCTTGCTTTAGCAGCTAGAGGGTGCCCACACTCATCTAGGAGCTCGTGGGAGACTTACCAAGGATGAGAGAGAGTGTGAGAGGCAGTTGGAAAAGCTAACTAGACACTTTGAAAGCCATGCACCCAAGCTGCCTATGCAAGACCAAGTGCTCACTTAGATGCATTTAACAACAAATTTCAATCTGCATGAGAATAAGCACTATATAAGGACCTGCTCACACACACCCACACACACACAAATACTCAATACACACACACACACACACACTCCCTCACACACACACACATTGGGCGAGGTGTTGCCGGCATACACAATCTCTAGAAGTGGATTAAGAGGAGGAGGTGCTGCCAATCTCTTGTCAATTAGGCTTCATCGGATCAGCATTTGTGGACTAATTAGCTCGATTTACGGTAATCCAAAGTCAATTTTATGTTTTCATATCGATTTCTCTATGAATTCCTTATCTCTCGCTAATTCTATGCAAAATCTAGCTACTCCATCTAGTAGTAAACTCTCTAAATCACAGATATGATTAATCTATTTCACTACCTTAATCCAATTAGTTAATTATGCATCAAATCAACTTCCTTAATCATCAACTAATCCATGATTAATAATAGTGAATTGCCAGCTAACTAGTTCAATGCATGAATGATGAAAATAAGTTAATCTCTAGCAAAGTAGCGAATTGAACGACTTCAATCGGTCATTGCATTAGGAATGAATTTAATTAACAAGGATTAAACTCTAATTACAAGAGATCAATGTGTAAATTAGAGAAAATTAATCACCCTCTTAAATTATTATCATTATAGAAAAGGAAATTCTTCCGCATGTGCACAATATAATTCTGTACTTTTTTGTTCATCTTAGAGAAGCAATTAGTATAGCAAATTCATCATTCAATTACTCTAATTAAGCAAGTAATCACAAGGAACAGAATTTTCCAATTGCCGAGCTAAACATCTAATTTTAAGGCCAATTCTCATAAGATCATCTGAAGATGCTATCAATGTAATTAAAAACTTAGATCAACTAGTGTTAATCTAAATTTTTCCCAAGATAGATTATGATAGAGGAGTAAATGATACCCCTGAAATGATTCTGTTTCTTTCGTATAAGAAGAAATGCTTGTTAAAGTTAATCATGTTGTTATTTGACCAACTGCGGATTGTCATGGTATACCGTACTCTAGTCTCTTTTCAGAAATCATCTTGTTAAGTAGTGAGTAAAAATTGCCCCAAAGAGGACCCGTTTTGGTGGATCTCACGTCCATGAGGCCGGGACGAGCAACACCAATGAAAAGGGGAAGGCTCCCATGGTCGAGCAAGTACCGATCATATATCATTACCCCAAACATGTTGGTAATCCAATGGAGAGCACGGAATTTTAAATTTTAAATAGTGTATTTAAATTCAAGTAGGAAAGAATGATTTTGGAATAAACTGTCTGAAGTAGGAAAGACTGTTTGGTAGGGACAATTGACTCAGCCAGTTCATTTTTAATTCCAATGTTGATTTAGTCTTGATCCCCCTCTTGATCGCGAGGTTCTCGCAGTAGCTAGGATTACCTAGCTTAGGGCTTTGATCCACGTCTTGCGTTCTTTGCGGTGGATACCCACGACTTGCGTTCTTTGCGGTGGGATGTCCATGTCGTGCTTTTTATGCGGTGGACAAATCTAGTTGTATGGGCAACTAACTAGGTGACAACGGGTGGAGTTAACACTCGCTGGGGGATTTTATGCCTCCAGGACATTGTAAGTTTAAATGAAATGAGTTATTGAGTGAATTTTTACTAGAAAGATTGTTTTGGTGCCGCTTTGAAAAACAGTTTGAAGGACTGTCTTAACACAACCTGTGAATCGGAATTAATCAATGAATATATATGTTGAACAACAAATGTGTTAGTAATTAGGACACACAAGACAAAGTGTGAGTATGGGGGTGGAAAGTGGGGGCTTGGCTCGGGTTTCCAATGCCTATGAGAAGGATGGTCCCGATTGGTCGGGAACTCTCTATCCCCATAGTACGCTAAATGACGCTAGAATTGCTCATTGCACCAAAAGCAGTGAAGTCCCAAGTGTACGTGCCTCTGAAAGAAATGGGAAAAAAGGCACTCGAGACTTCTCTCCTTCTGGAAGGTGAGTCTTAGGACTGATAATTGGTTAGACACGCTTTCCCTTGCGGGGTGGAACTAGATCTCGTTGCTAGTAGGTTCGACTCAATTCACTTGGTGATGAGAACTCGTCCGCTAGTTGATCCCTTAAACCACTTTGTTTGCTTCCACTATAGATCTAGTGGCCACTAGGTTTACCCCATCAGAACCATCGTTTGAGATGACGGGATGGGAACCTCACACTTGGTATCAGAGCAAGGTTAGGATAGACTGGGAACTAAAATTCGTGCTGTTTGAAAATTTTAGAGCTAAGGAAATCTAGGTAGCTAATCCGAACTCCTTGCATTGGTGTTGCTGGAAGATCCCACACTTGAATAACAAAAGTTTCAAGTCTTTAAGCTGATTTATGAGCAAGAACGTCGTTCCCCAAATTATTGTTTTTTGAGAGACGTGATGGAGATGCTGCTAAAGGTCAATACACCGCACTCCACTTGCATTGATAAAGGATGGGAGATCAGCTGGACCCACGAAGGCGGGATTTACTACATCAACGCTTGGAAGTTAGGATGCCTGGCTACCGACTTAAAGAAAATCCGTTGGGGAGAAGAATTGAGAGTAGTGTAGTTATACTACTTGTTTCCTTCACATTCGGGCGTCATTGTTGCTACTTCTGACGGCACCGAGCAAACCCTCAATGAGTGGCTTTGGGACAAGGTCACTAATGTAATTCTAGCAAATAGAGTTAGAAATTTTGGTGTTCCAAGACACTTATCCAATAGTATGAACACACCATAATTTACTACCCGCTTAAGGATAAGTATAGGGACTATTTCTCAGGAGAAATAGAGGATTGTAAGAATGTGACAACACATAAACATCGTCTGTATCACTATATCCCAGGACAGCCTGCCAGACGTATCATATAAATATCCTAGAATGCCATGTAATAAATCGATCAAAAGTTATCCTAAACCTCAAAAGGTTACGATTGAATTTTTTTTTCTATCAATAAAGGAAGAGTTTTTGTCTCTCGGTGATTTGAAACTTGGATTTTATTAAAGTCTCGTGTTTATTTAAATCTTGACTTCTAGCAATCGTATCAAATTCCGTGTAAACCGTGTAGGCACCACCTGTCGCTCTCTATCCGACAACACAAGAAAAGAAGCTCCTCCTTAAACAAGCCCAACCTCCGACCTTTAAGGGCGAGGGAGCTAATGTAGAGAGAGACACGGAAGTGTGGATGGAAGCGATGGATGACTATTTCAAGGCTGCAGGCACTCAACCCGAGAACCAGACCATGCTCGCAATGTTCCGCCTCTCTGGCAATGCCAAGATTTGGTGGAAACAACATTGCAGACATCTGAACATCAAGGGATCTTCTCAGTCGTGGGAAGACATCAAGGCTGCAATGATGGGGCGTTACTTACCACCCGCTTATAAAACCTTGAAGATGAACGAGTTCTTTTCCCTTTGTGCCGACTTCTTTAGTCGAGGAGTATTACTCAATGTTTGATACTCTTTGAAGATATGCTCCTAGAATGACCCTGGTTCAGCAGTAGCAAGATTCTGCCAAGGGCTCATCGACCCCTTGAACAACTCTTCAAGATGCCTTGCTAAGATCTAAACCCTTAGCTATGGAAATTCAGAAGGTCAATCAGAATAAGAGGAATCATTTGGCGAAAAGGGCAAGGACAAATGTTTGGAATAATAGACCAACCAACCAAGCATACGAACAACGCCCACTAGTAGCCACTATCGCAGTTATGGAATTTCCAAATGTACGTTGTTATGAGTGCAACAAATTCGGGCATTATTGATCTAAATGCCCCAAGAAGACTCAAGCAACCAGCACCAATGCCATACCTCTAAATGTCTATGGGTGAGGACAACCTAATGGGAGAGGACGACGTGGAAGGGTAAACAGAGGGCGAGGGCGTGGAGCTACCGCCAGAGTGAATGCCGTAGTGGTACAACCAACTGTGGGAGATGAAGCAGAGGAGAGAGCAACCTTGCATGCTGCAATTAACAACCCTAATGGTTGCGAGAAATACGCAGTCATTCATACGCCAGGATCTCTCAAAGGTGAACAAGTTAACTTCCTTATAGATTGTGGTAGTACTCTTTCTTTTGTTTCACCCAGATGCATGAGGAAGCTAAAGATAGATAAGTATCCAACAAGCAAATTAGTTGTAGAGTTAGCAAATGGCAAGGAAGTAGTATCTCAACACTCTGCAGGTATAGTCGACTTTGACCTAGGGGGACACCCAACTTCTGCTCAAATTTCGAACCCTACCTTTAGGATTCTTTGATGGGATACTAGGGATGGACTGGCTAAAGCAAAATCACGCTCACATCCATTGCGCACAAGGGAACTTTACCTTTACAGATAACTTGGGTAATGAAGTCTTAATCCAGGGGAAAAATGGGAGACCTAGGGCTACTCTAGTTAAGGCCAGCAGACTTTTAAAGGGACTGAGAAAGGGGCAACAAATTTATGCGGTAAAACTCAACAAGGTGGACCAATCAGATGCCAGACTTCGTCCAAACTGGTTGAGGGAGTATGATGATATATTCCCTGAAGACCTTACAAATCTTCCACCACATAGAGAGGTAGATCATGAGATCGAGACTATCCCTGGATGTGAACCTGTCTCAAAGCGACCTTATAAAATGTCACTTCCAGAGGCCATAGAACTCAAGGAACAACTTAGGCAACTCATTGAACAAGGATTCATTTGACCCAGTACTTCTCCTTGGGACGCACCAGTTCTTTTTCAAAAGAAGAAGGATGGGACCTTAAGGCTATGCATAGATTACCGTGGACTGAATCAAGTATCTGTCAAAAAAAAGTATCCAATTCCAAGGATTGACGAACTCCTGGATAGACTCCATGGCGCCAAAATGTTTACAAAGATTGATCTAAGGTCAGGATATTACCAAATTAGGATCAAGGAATCAGATATTCCAAAGACAGCTTTCAACACTAGGTATTGACACTACGAATTCACAGTAATGTCCTTTGGTCTAACAAATGCTTCCGCAAGCTTCAATCGACTTATGCAGGATATTTTCAGACCTTATGTGGACGATTTTGTCCTGGTTTCCTTTGACGACATTCTGATCTATTCTAAGAACGAGACAGATCATGAAAAATATATTCGCAAGTACTTGATCTTCTTCGAGAGCACCAACTTTATGCTAAAGCGAGCAAGTGTACCTTCTGATCACCAAAGGTCAATTATCTTGGATTTATCATATTGGCCGAAGGGATTTCAGTGGACCCAGATAAAGTCAAGGATATTATTGATTGGCCTCAACCATCCACCGTCAACGAAGTAAGAGGATTTCTTGGAATAACGGGATGGTACAGGATTTTTGTCAAGGACTATGCACGTATTGCTGCACCTTTGACGGAACTCCTGAAGAAAGGAATGAGGATCATGTGGAAGACCGAGCACGAGTCTAGTTTTGCTAAGCTAAAAGAATTCTTGGTCTCAACTCCTATTTTAAAGCTTCCAGATTTTAGTAAGGAATTTGAAGTAGCGACCGATACTAGCAAATTTGCTTTGGGCGGAGTTCTTACTCAAGAAGGAAGACCAGTGGCATATACTTCACGAAAGCTGAGGGATCATGAGAAGAATTACCCTGAACTTTTAGAGGTTATACATGCGCTGAAGTTGTGGAGACATTATCTTCTCGGACACAAGTTTCAGCTAGTTACAAACCACAAGAGCTTAAAATGGATTTTTACTCAACCTATTCTCAATATGCGACAACGACGATGGATAGAACTCTTACAAGAATATGACCTTGACATAAAGTATAGAACCGGGAAGGAAAATGCCGCTGCAGATGGACTTAGCCAAAAATTTTTTCTCAGAGCTATCTCTATTCCAAATAACCCTATCTGGGATAGAATTAAAGAAGCATCCTTGATAGATCCAGAATACCAACGTATAGTATCATTAGTCCAGTAGAATAAGATGCCTGAAGATAAAGATTACTCTCTTATGGGAGGATGTCTTTAATTCAGACATAGACTCTGTGTACCCAGAGACCCAACTTTAAAGAAGACTATTTTGTATGAAGCACACGATAGCCCTACATCAGGACATCCAGGTTTTGCTAAGACTCTTCATGCTATCAGGAGGAGTCATTTTTGGTCCGAAATGAAAGGAGACATACTTCGCTATGTGAGGCAATGTCTTTCTTGTCAATGAATAAAAGCCAAAAAAATCAAGTTACCAAGGTACCTTCAACCTCTTGACATACCCCAGATGAAATGGGAATGCATCAGTATGGAATTTGTTATAGGATTACCTTCTACAGGAGGTTATGACTCTGTATTTGTGGTTGTTGACATGCTCACAAAAGTGGCTCATCTAATACCTGTAAATACGACCTTTACTGCTTTGAATATTAGCCGAGTATTCATCGAGGAAATTTTTAGGTCACATGGTTTACCCAAGCGTATCGTCAATGATAGAGATGCCAAGTCTACATCAAAGTTTTGGACTTCTCTTTTCCAATCTATTGGCTCACAATTAGCCTTCAGTACAGCGTATCATCCGCAGACAAATGGGCAGACTGAAAGAGTAAATCAAGTCATTGAGGACATTCTTAGGGCCTATTGTTCGCAAGAGCCAAAGAAGTGGTTACAATATCTTCCTTTGGTAGAATATGCTTACAATTCATCTGAACACAGAAGCATTGAAATGTCACCCTTCAAAGCTCTTTATGGACAAGACTGTTTAGTACCGCTTAACTTTTCAGACCCAACCATTAGGATAGAAGCCTCTAAGAAGATGCTAGAAGACATGAAAGGTCAGACTAAAGCCATTCGCCAAGATATCCAAGCCGCTCAGGATAGACAAAAGCATTACACAGATAAGAATCGATCAGAACGTACCTTCAAGGAAGGAGAAAAAGTTTTTCTACGAGTCCGACTGAAGAAAAGCAACTTATCATTAGGAAGATACAAGAAACTAAGCCCGAGATATTGTGGACCCTTTGAAATCACTAAGGTTGTGAGTGACCAGGCCTACAAACTCAAGTTACCCGCAAACGTAAAGGTTCACGATGTATTTCACGTCAGCCTACTCAAACCCTACATTCCTAACCCCGATCAACTCTTGGACTCAAATCAGATAGTTATGCCAGCAGAAGAAGTTCTCGAACTTCAACCTGATTACGTCCATGAATCAAGGGAAAGAAAGCTATGAAACAGGACAATTATCGAGCACCTTGTGAAGTGGAAAGATTATCTTGAAGAAGACGCTACTTGGGAGGACGAACCAATGCTCATAAAGGATTATCCTAATAAATTATTGAGATGAGGACATCTCAAATTTTTCACGTTGGGGAGGATGTAAGATCTCTGACCCCGAGCTAAAGAGCACCCTTGTACTACAAAATAATCATACTGCAAAAAATTACGATTTTTGGTAGTTTTTCTAAATCTGTCGGTGCCAAGATGTTTAGAATGTTATAGAGCTTTCAAAAATGAATAAAAACAATTTTTGTGAAAATTTTCCTAAAATAGTAAGTTTTTGGTCACCCGACCCGTCTAGTTTTGATCGGCTCGACAAACTGCAACTGTACCCATAATTTAAAAAAAATGCATTTTCGGACAACGGGAGCTACTAAATATGGCGGGTACTCGGGATGATGCGCCTTAGTTCTGTCTTAGCACAACAAGTTTCGGAATTAAAATCCAAGCTATAACGACCGTCTAAGGTTAAAAATAATTTTTTTCTAAGGCTAGCAGGGGTATCGGCACTCGGGGGCTGGTGTGTGCACAGGCTCTAGGCCATTGGAGGCTTGCTTTAGCAGCTAGAGGGCGCCCACACTCATCTAGGAGCTCGTGGGACACTTACCAAGCATGAGAGAGAGTGTGAGAGGCAGTTGGAAAAGCTAAATGGACACTTTGCAAGCCATGCACCCAAGCCGCCTATGCAAGACCAAGTGCTCACTTAGACACATTTAGCAGCAGATTTCGATCTTCCTGAGAATAAGCACTATATAAGGACCTGCTCACACACACACACACACACACACACACACACACACACAGTGAGGTGTTGCCGACATACACAATCTCTAGAAGTGGATTAAGAAGAGGAGGTGCTGCCAATCTCTCGTCAATTAGGCTTCATCGGATCAGCATTTCTGGCCTAATTAGCTCAATTTACGGTAATCCAATGTCAATTTTATGTTTTCATCTCGATTTCTCTATGAATTCCTTATCTCCCGCTAATTCTATGCAAAATCTAGCTACTCCATCTAGTAGTAAACTCTCTAAATCACAGATATGATTAATCTATTTCACTACCTTAATCCAATTAGTTAATTATGCATCAAATCAACTTGCTTAATCATCAATTAATCCATGATTAATAGTAGTGAATTGCCAGCTAATTAGTTCAATGCATGAATGATGAAAATAAGTTAATCTCTAGCAAAGTAGCGAATTGAACGACTTCAATCGGTCATTGCATTAGGAATGAAATTAATTAACAAGGATTAAACTCTAATTACAAGAGATTAATGTGTAAATTAGAGAAATTAATCACCCTCTTAAATTATTGTCATTATAGAAAAGGAAATTCTTCCGCATGTGCACAAGATAATTTTGTACTTTTTTGTTCATCTTAGAGAAGCAAATAGTATAACAAATTCATCATTCAATTACTCTAATTAAGCAAGTAATCACAGGGAACTGAATTTTCCTATTGCCGAGCTAAACATCTAATTTTAAGGCCAATTCTCATAAGATCATGTGAAGATGCTTCCAATGTAATTAAAAACTTAGATCAACTAGTGTTAATCTAAATTTTTCCCAAGATTCTTCCGTATAAGAAGAAATGCTTGTTAAAGTTAATCATGTTGTTATTTGACCAACTGCGGATTGTCATGGTATACCGTACTCTAGTCTCTTTTCCGAAATCATCTTCTTAAGTAGTGAGTAAAAATTGCCCCAAAGAGGACCCGTTTTGGTGGATCTCACGTCCATGAGGCCGGGATGAGCAACACCAACGAAAAGGGGAAGGCTCCCATGGTCAAGCAAGCACCGGTCATCTCACGAAGCAATGAGGAAAAATTATCAAGGTAGACCTAAATTTTAATTCAAATACAGTTTAATAACATTGCATTTCGGCAAGATATGAAAATATCATTACCCCAAACATGTTGGTAATCCAAAAAAGAGCACGACATTTTAATTAGTGTATTTAAATTCAAGTAGGAAAGATTGATTTTGGAATAAAGTGTCTTAAGTAGGAAAGACTGTTTGGTAGGGAAAATTAACTCGGCCAGTTCATTTTTAATTCCAATGTTGATTTAGTTCTGATCCCCCCCTTGATCACAAGGGGCAGCTCGCGAGGTTCTCGCAGTAGCTAGGATTACCTAGCTTAGGGTTTGATCCACGTCTTGTGTTCTTTGCGGTGGATACCCACGACTTGCGTTCTTTGCGGTGGGATGTCCATGTCGTGCTTTTTATGCGGTGGACAAATCTAGTTGTATGGGCAACTAACTAGGTGACAACGAGTGGAGTTAACACTCGCTGGGGGATTTTATGCCTCCAGGACATTGGAAGTTTAAATGAAATGAGTTATTGAGTGAATTTTTACTAGAAAGATTGTTTTGGTGCTGCTTTGAAAAACATTTTGAAGGACTGTCTTAACACAACCTGTGAATCGGAATTAATCAATGAATATATATGTTGAACAACAAATGTGTTAGTAATTAGGACACAAAGTGTGAGTATGGGGGTGGAAAGTGGGGGCTTGGCTCGGGTTGCCAATGCCTATGAGAAGGGTGGTCCTGATTGGTCAGAAGCTCTATGTCCCCATAGTACGGTAAATGACGCTAGAATTGCTCATTGCACCAAAAGCAGTGAAGTCCCAAGTGTACGTGCCTCTGAAAGAAATGGGGAAAAAGGCACTCGAGACTTCTCTCCTTCTGGAAGGTGAGTCTTAGGAAGGATAATTGGTTAGAAACGCTTTCCCCTGCGGGGTGGAACTAGATCTCGTTGCTAGTAGGCTCGAATCAATTCACTTGGTGATGAGAGCTCGTCCGCTAGTTGATCCCTTAAACCACTTTGTTTGCTTCCGCTATAGATCTAGTGGCCACCAGGTTTACCATCAGAACCATTGTCTGAGATGACGGGGTGGGGACCTCACAGATTTGGACTCTTGTGCAACTCATGTGCCACATGTGCTAAGCCATGTGCCCTCACATGCTTACTTGCTTACTGAATTGCTTAATGTACAAGAGATGGTTCTTACACCAGTTGTCAGTGTTAGGCGAAAGGCCACAAACCCAACAATCCTCCCCTTGGACTTTGGATGGACAAGTGCAACTACAAACAACTCAAGTGACACCAAGAGCATACCACATAGGCTGTAATGATTCTTTGAGCTATGGTGCCACAAAAGCTAAAGAGTGCCTGCCCTCGAACATGAGTCTCATAGGACCAGATGTCCACCATAGACCAAGCTATCCACCAAGATGACTCCAGGCTTGGGGCTCACCGATATTCAGCCTACAAGTCGCCACTGTCACTGCCAAGTCACGGGCCACTGGCTTTATTTCCATCTCTCCTATGGTGCTGCAGTCTAGATGCTGTTGCTACTGCTACATGCTTTAAATTTCCAGCAATCCTTCGCTAAGTGTCCAGGCTTTCTACACTCGTAGAATTTCTTGATACCTTTATTTGATGAAGACCTAGATACAGTGCTTGAAAAAGAAAAACTAGATAGAATGCAGTTTGATAGTGGTCCTCCCCTTGCACATTGCTTTTTCTTTTCTCTCATCGTGCTTGATGGAGTGGTCTTATCACTTGGAGACTCTCCAAGGATAGTGTCTAACTCCTCACAGTAGCACACGATGATATCATCTCCATAAGTGAGAATTTTGACATACAGTGCGGTGTATTGTGCCATAAATGCGTAATTAGACTTTGAATTACAGCAATTTGAATGAGAATGTGAGAGAGAAAGATTCCTTGAAGCTTTTCTTTGTATGCTCAAAGAAGCCATTGATGTTCTTCAGACTTGAAGCTTGATGAAATTGATGCTTGGAAGTTCCTCCTTGAGTGCTTGATGAAGTTTTGAAAAGCTTCGATGAAGCCCGAGCCTTGAGGAGCTATAGGTGTGAAAGGCCAAAAACCTGCAGGTGGGAACAGTTGCCTGGTTTGAATGGCTTTAGAGCTATAGAGTCCTTGTAGTGCCGCAGGAATGTACCCTTGTGAGAGGGTGCCTTATGGTGCAAAAACAAATTGCGGGATCACCAGCTCACGGGACCGGGCAACGGATAGAGTTTACGGGTAGGCAGGGGCAGGCTTCTCGGGCAACGGGTAGGGTACACCGAGCACTGACAGGCAAAAAAGCTTTGGCGCACGTGCAAGTGTGAATCAGGCCAAGGGGATCTGCCAGGGGATTCTTAGTTCAATTGAAATCCGAAAACTCGGTATTGCCTCACTCATAATAGGGAAAGCTTTGAACTCACGCCACCCCACCCACACTAACTTTAGTGTAGTGAGCTAAGCCGAGTGGGCATCCACCTTCTTGTGATGTTTTATCCAAAAATAAAATATTATGCTCAGTTTAGCAGGGGCACACACAAACAAAAATAAGTACACACACCTATATTTAGCAATATAATTGGATGACCTAGGGGTGTCCGATTGAGGTGCTTGAGGGTTCGTCGGAGAGAGCTCATAAAACACTTCTAGATGGTGCAAATAATGCTTGGAAATTGCAAAATCGAGAAGGCTAATTTGAAATACAAGTTATTGAAAAATCAACACAAGAAACAAACTAAAATGCAAGTGCAATTAAAATACATGCTAATTGCTACTTAATCGCAAGTACCTCTCGAGGGTAGTGGCTCGCAATGAACTTTCCCAAAATCCATGAGAGTTGCATAGCAATTGTGTAGCTTATTCACTAGTAACGAGAGGAGGTAAGTGTGTAATTAGGAGAGATTGATTAGAGAATGCTAATCTCAACGTAGCTTTGGTAAAACTTATTGGGCTAGGGTAGACTGGCAAGACTAGCATTCATGTCGATAGAATTGCTTAATTACACTAGTAATTAGAGAGAGAGGGAGTGAGGGAGAGTGTAGACTCAAAACGTAACTTGATTATGATAAACTAACAGGATGCATACAATTATAATGTGTACAAGAAACTAACTACTTATATAGTAGCTGCTAGTGGTTAGATGCACCTCTCAAGGGTCACATGTGCCTTTTCCCAAGGGTCGATGTGCAACTCTCCAAAGGTCCAGAGTGGCTCCATAAAGTGTAGAAAAGCCACGTTGATAGGATATATGGCAATTTGGACTCTTGCGCAACTGATCTGCTACATGTGCCAAGCCATGTGCCCTCACATGCTTACTTGCTTACTGGACTGCTTACTGTACAAGAGACGGTTCTCACACCAGCTGTCGGTGTTAGGCCAAAGGCCACAAACCCAAAAAGCCCTTAAAAGGGATCTCCTTAAAAAGTCTAAAACGATTCAAAAATGTGGAGAATGGGCAACAAAATCTGGATAATTTGCAACTGCATAGCCGGCGGTCCGTGGGAGAGCTGCCAAAAAGATGGATGGAGCAGGGCTTCTTGGGGTTGATGCTTGGAGAGCACCCACCTTAAAGGACTAAATGCTGCTCTCGACGCATGGCATTCCCATCTCTCTCTCTCTCTCTCCACGTGCCATTGTCCGGCCTTTTCCCCCTCCAAGCCACGGGAGGCCTCTTCAAAGATTCCACCTAATAAACCACTTTTTAAAATGGAACAGACATAGTGGCACCATGGTTCCACACACTTGAAGAACACATTCAAGCCCAAAAAATGGTAAAGTGTCACAAAACAATACAAGAAGCATAGTATTTTCACAAGAAAGTCTCAAGGCTAGGAGCAGGATAACATTTAACCGAAATGATATGAGGATTTTTTGGCCAAATGAGAAGACAAAAATCAAACCAAGTATACCACCGTGTTTCCACACACTTGGAGACCACATTCACGCCCAAAAAATGGTAAAGTATCACAAAACAATGTAAAAGACAGAGGAGGTTTTGGGGGCCCATATCAAGTCCAAATGTGAATCTAGGGTCTTGATTAGAGAGCTAATTTTTGGGGGCAACTTTATATGCCAAAGTACTGTTGTGTCAGAAAAGGATCTGTTTACTGGTCTCTTTTTGGGGGGAGCGGGGTGGGGGCCTTAGGTACAAATACAAGAAAATTTGACAAGGAAATCTTGCTACACAAAAACAATATAAGCAACACAAAAGTGCCAAATTTAGGGTTGCACCATTAGTTTGGGAGCACATTTGTCTTAGTATTGGTTAATGGCTACAAAACTACTTGAAGCTTGACCTTATTAGTAGGGCCTTGCACTTGAAACCTGGCAATCAAAATCTCACACATTTGATCCATGAACAAAACTCATAAGATTTCATCTTCAAGAAGCACACCACAAAGAAGCCTACATGGAAAGACTTGAGGTATCAAGAGGTGGCACTGTCCCCAAATGTCTTTCCCGAAAAGGTTTACCAATCAAGAAGTATAAGTGGCCAACAAGCACACAACCCACCATCTAGAGAGTAAGGCACTAACCTTCGCTACTGGGCAAAAAATATATCATGACATGTAGAAGGTAGCCCACATCGTTGTTATCATGGGCAAGATCAAAGAAAAATAGAAAAAGGACATCTTTTCTTGAAAATGTCCTTCCATGGCTTGGGTGGAAACCTTTGATATGGGGCAAACAATAAATCTTGACATGTAGAAGGTAGGCCAGATCGTTGTTATCATGGGCAAGGCCAAAGGAAAATAGAAAAAGATATCTTTTCTTGAGAGTGTCCTTGCATGGCCTTTGATGACAAGGAGAACCTACCACTACCCATAATGTCAGTTGCTTGTAGAGAATCTTAGTCGTCACCAAATGTTGAGTCAGTAGTTTTTTTATTACTATCTAAAATATCAGAGTTTTTTCTATGAAATATCCACGAATCAATTTCATTTTTCACGAAAAGGAAAAAAAGTATATTACTTACACAATTCAAGAATCTATTTAGAGAATGAATTAGTAGATCTCTTGTTAACATTTAGCTTGTCAGGGGGGAATACATTACCTTTCTCAAATAGGATCCACGCATTAGGTCTGTTAAATAGTCAATAGTAGCAAAATGTTTCCACAAATGAAAAGAATTGGAACTCGAAACGGCAGACAAAGGATGTTTCAATGACAGGAGAACAAGTAATATTGAGAGGATGCAGCAATAGGAGATAGGCCTATTGGAAAATTGAGATACCGACCATTCCCCCGGATGTAAAATCTCCGCTTTATCAGGGATTTTTTCGAGAATGAGAAGATCTATCTCGGATGATATACTATTAATAGAATTGTTTTCGAATATCAATCCTAGCCTTTGCAAGCTTCGGAGTAAATAGCCCTTCGCGCTACCTACTAAACCCCTAGCAATTCCTTCAGAAATTCTACTAGTAGCTATGGGTGATATTAGAATGTAAAGATCTCTAGCCATAGAATTGGAAGCCAACTCACTCAATAGAAGGAAGATCTCTATTTTCCTTTTACTGATACGGAAAATCTAATTATAGCATTAAAAAAAGAAAAGAAGTTGGAGAACAATTACTATATGAATTAAGAGTCTCGTTACTGAGAGGTAGGATTGGAAGGAGTGATATAGGTTATTCCGCAGGAATTATGTGAACGAAGACAATTCTTTGTCTTCCCAATAACTATCCTCGATAAAATTTTGGATTCCCCCCCCCCCCTCTCACCCTCCCCAAGAAGCTCCAAGGATCTCATTGAGGCGTCGAAATCTAAGAATTTCCACTTTAAATCAATCCGGTGTATCGAATGACTGGAATGGGCCAATTAAATTAATCAAGTGGGGGGGGGGGGGGGGGGGGGGAACTTGCCAGTATTCTCGTTTCCATTCGTTGGTGTCGAGGCCTAAAATAGCGCGATAGCAAACCATTCAGTGGTTGGTGGATCACGCGACTTGATTTGGCATATGTGTGATGTGAAATACAGCTCTCCTAATCCTAATTAGTATTAGTGGTAATTCTTGATGTAGATACGGATCTCCCCGATAGGATTCGAACCTACGACCGAACGGTTAACAGTTGACCGCTCTACCGCTGAGCTACCGGGGAGAATGGTAGGGGATTCAGTCCCATACACACTTGCTTGAATACCTTTTTTCCAGAAGCCAATTCCAAATCTGAAAGGCGTTAAGCTTTCTTTGCCATTGCAAAAACTTTGCGTACTCCCTAGCCCCCATTATAGGGAGGGGGGGGGGGGGGGGGTAGTGGCGATCGCAATCCCATTCGAATGGAGGGGCCCCCAAATCATGGGCGTGGGAGGGTGGGGGGAGGGGTCAACCGATCGAGACGAGGTCAAGATCAACCTGGCAAGCCCCTCCCTAGATTCGTATTGATCAATCACCAATGAGTGGTTTCTATTCTCCCCTTTCGGGAGGCGTAGTAGAATAGTTGCGGGATTCTTCCTCCACGTTATTTTGAGGACTAGAATTAGGGGGAATAGAGGAAGCAAAATAGAATTAGAAAGATGGGGAAGATGAAAAATAGTCGGGAGAAATGAACATGACTTGGAGTTTCGTGAAACGAAAGTAGCAGTTTATGGAAAAGGAAAAAAGATGAAGATTAGTACTGATGATAAAATAGCTCCAAAAATAATTATGAATAAGTAATAAGATATCCTACCATTTTTTCCGTAACGTATACACTCTCCTCCAAAAAAATTTAAGGCTCCGATTACGTTGACAAAACCGTCGATTACGTAACGATCAAAATCTGAAAGTCACTTACTTAAAGATCTTAGAGTACGCACAAAGCATATATCATAATAGTAATCAATATAACCCCGATTTAGTGACCAAGATTGAACAAGCAACCCAAATTTACCAACTAATTTGGTAAATCCAACTAATTTTTTAGTAATATAAAAATATTTATAACTTTTTAAATAATGAAGGAAAAAAATATTCCAAAAAAAGGTAAAATAAGTGAGCTACGCGAGTTTAGAAATATTTTTATATAAATATTGAAAGATTTACTAAGTTCAAAAAAGTGAACTGGATTAATTAACCACTCCAGGGATAATTCAAAATTGGCAGTTTCTCCTATGAGATTAATTCCCAGTAGTCCTACTAATGTAGTAGTCCTACTAATGTAGTGGGTATTGCAAGCATCACCAGAGAAAATGTCAATATGGCAGAAGACGATTCTTTAGGCTTCGGCAAGCTCTGATCGTAATGGACGTTAGTAACTCCATTTGGGTTTCCTAGATATGATGACAAAAACCCTTTGTTTTTTGTTATTCCCAATCGTACGGATGCAACATTTTGATTAATTTGATTTAGTGAAAGATTTCCTTCAGTCTCACCCCACATACTGATGGACAATGGCGCAAAATGGTTAAAGTCAGCCCAATCCGTTTTAATAGTGCAAAAATCCCCCTCAACAGTAAGGAGATAGATACGAAACATATAAAACGCCGTAAGACCTGCTGTGCCACAAGCTAGAATTCCAAGTGGAAGAGAACTTAACCCACTTTTGTGAATAATCTCATCTTTGGACCAAAAACAGGCTAAGGGAGGTATTCCAGATAGAGAAAGGGTACCCGGAAGAAAAGTAGTTCCAGTAATTGGCATGTACTTACGTAAGCCACCCATGAAAAACATGTTTTGACTCCTATTAGGTGAATATTCAACAACTTTTTCAATTGAGTGAATTACTGAACCGGCTCCGAGAAATAATAAAGCTTTTGAATAGGCATGCGTCACGAGATGGAAGAGAGCAGATTGGTAAGCGCCGATGCCTAGGGCTGAAACCATATATCCCAACTGAGACATGGTGGAATAAGTAAGACCCTTTTTTAGATCTCTTTGTGCAAGAGCTAATATGGCACCCAGCAAAGCCGTTGCTCCACCAAGCCAAGAGCTGGCTTGCATCACTAAGGGAAGCGTAGAAATTAGACCATAAATTCGGGCAATGAAAAAAATCCCGACAGCTACCATCGTAGCTGCGTGAATAAGGGCCGATATGGGCGTGGGTCCCTCCATTGCATCTGGCAGCCATACGTGAAGTGGAAATTGAGTAGATTTAGCAATTGGACCTGCAAGGAGTAAAAAAGCAATGATATTTGTCAAGATTGGATTGGAAAATCCAATTTCCTTATTTTTGGCAAATCAATCACACAATTCAGAAATCTCGAAACTACCAGTTGTCCAATAAATACCTAGAATACCTAAAAGTAATCCAAAATCTCGTATGCGGTTGGTAACAAAAGCTTTTTGACAAGCATTTGCGGCACTTGACCTAGCAAACCAAAAAACTATTAATAGATAGGAACACATTCCAACTAACTCCCAAAACACGTAAAGCTGTATTAAGTTGGGGCTGAGAACTGACCCTAACATTGACGCGGTAAACAAACTCAAATAAGCATAAAACCTGGTATGTCCCCGGTCATAACACATATAACTATCGCTATAAATAATAACTAACACGCCTACAGTGGTAACCAGTAATGACATTACTAAAGTAAGTGAATCGACTAAAAAGCCTATTTCTATGCAAAAAGTACTTCTCGGTATCCAAATCCATAAATATTGCTGAATCGGGTTTTTCACAAATTGTTCCTGAAATATGGCAAGTTACACAAACGTAGAAGTAGCTAATGAAAAAACGTTGAGCAATGCGCACAGGCGATGGAAACCCCTTGCAACTCTTGGAAAAAAGAATGATAACGATCCAGTGCAACAAGAAGCTATTAATGGACACGAAGGAATAATCCATGCATATTCGTTTGAAAGTTTCACAGACGTAGTCAACTCCAAATTTAATTTGTTGCTACTTCCTGACGGGGGGGGGGGAAGTGTGAGAGCATTACTAGATGGAATGTATGCAGACAAAATAATTGTTTTTTGAGTAAAAAAGAAAAAGAGACTCAATAATTTTGATTTCATGAAAGACGCAACAATAAAAAAACTTGACAATATTTTCAAGTGACCGAGATACTTATTTGAGTTGTAAAATTCGGAAATGAATCAACTCGCTTTGTGAACGAATTTTTTTCTTTCTTGGGGGGAGGAAATATGGAAAAATGGAAAGGGAGAGTCAGAATTGGTGGATACGCAATTATTGATATTGGAGGAAAACAACTACGAGTACAACCGGGAAGATTCCACGATGTTCGTCATTTTTCCTCAAATTTAAATACACGGGGATCTGACACAAAAGTATTCATGGGTCGAGTCTTGCTTATTCGTGACGGATCTAAAATAGATATTGGTTCTCTGTGGCTAGCCAATGCAGTCGTCACACGGGACTGATCTTACATAATTGTTTCGAAGATAAATTGGTAATAAAAAAGTTTTTTTCCAAAAGAAAAACGTGAGGGAGTCGAGGATGCAGAGCTTCGAAGTATAATTAGATTTGCAATTGATTCCATCCATTTTAATTGTAGTAATGCAGCTAACAAATAATTGCATAGGTAAGTCAAATTACTAAGATACTCGAAAGATTGATGCATCGATGCAAAGTTTTTTTTATTTGACATCTGTCCCTCTTTGTTATTTGTCCACTTTTCTATCCATTATATTCATTCTACTGATACATATCAACATAACTGGTAATTGCAAAGAGAAAAAGCTACACGAACACTCAATAGAATATGGCCGTTCCGAAGAAATGTACTTCTGCATCAATGAGAAAATTCATAACCATAGATGGAAAATTAAATCAGTGGTGGAAAAGTCGTTGAAATCTTTTTCTTTGGCTCAATCTGTCTTAAGCGGACGTTCAAAAAGTTTTTATTATGGAATTGAAAAAAATCTTTCCAGAAAAATTAGTACTATTCTATATTCCCAGGTAGTTGTTTGACAGATATGTAGAAGAGTGAACAAACAGGTAAAAAACCACAAAATTAGCATAATTCCTTGACAGGAACTGATAAAGTTTGACAAATTAATAATCTGGAATTTTTATTCCCCCCAAAAATATAGAAAAATTTGAAAATATTTTGTATAACAGCTATAGTATGGATAATCAGTGACGTAATCGCCTTTATCAATCAACTTCAAGCAATTGGTGTATGTTGATCTATTTTTGGAAATATTGAGTTTAAGGATGAAATAACCTCCATATTGAGTATTTTTGGGAACCGAAAAAATTGGATACACCTTATTGGTCGCTAAGATTCTCATTATTCAATGGCGTAACATCAAAGATTTGTAGCGGGATCAATTGGGGAGGATGTTACCCGCCAAGATGCGGGGTTCGCAGATTCATCTGCCCGGGAAGAAGCTACTTGCCCGTCCCATTTCATCAATTTCAATGAATTATCAGAAGATCTGAACAGATATAAGATCTCTTGGATTTTCTGGAGAGACAGTATCGGCGAAAATTGGAGCTTCATGGGAGATTATATACCTCTATTTTTTACCCCCACCTGTTGGAGATACTTCTGCGATTTAATTACAAAATCATATCCGGAAATAGTACTTAAGATAAGTTACGACTCAAATCATGATCTTCATAGAATTTTTAAAGGAATTGCTAGGGGTTTAGTAGGTAGCGCGAAGGGCTATTTACTCTGAAGCTTGCAAAGGCTAGGATTGATATTCAGAAACAATTCTATTAATCCTATATCATCCGAGACAGATCTTCTCATTCTTGAAAAAATCCCTGATAAAGCGGAGATTTTACATCCGAGGGAATGATCGGTATCTCAATTTTCCAATAGGCCTATCTCCTATTGTTGCATCCTCTCAACATTACTTGTTCTCCTGTCCTCATTGAAACATCCTTTGTCTGCCGTTTCGGGTTCCAATTTCTTTCATTCGTGGAAACGTTTTGCTACTATTGACTATTTAACATACCCAATGTGTGGATCCTATTTGAGAAAGGTAATGTATTTCCCCAGACAAGCTAAATGTTAACAAGAGATCTACTAATTCATTCCCTAAATAGATTCTTGAATTGTGTAAGTAATATACTTTTTTTCCTTTTCGTGAAAAATGAAATTGATTCGTGGATATTTCGTAGAGAAAGCTCTGATATTTTAGATAGTAATAAAGAACTACTGACTCAACATTTGGTAACGACTAAGATTCTCTACAGGTATGTATCGAAATCAAAATTCAATTATGATTTATCGAGCAACAAGAATTTTCATGAACCTTACCCGCAAGAGACATCCAACGTTTTGGCATACTTACTTCAATTCTGGCAAAATGATCTATTGGGTCACAAGATTCGTAAGTTGGATTCTGCGGAGAAGTGGGCTTTTTCCGCCCTTGGGAGAGATATTCTATTTTCGACAACAACAAGGCGAAGAGACAGTCTACTAAATATGCCATGTCGTGACATACCTATTTCACTCCAATCGGGATTATTACCATCCAAAGGAATTTTGCTAGTAGGACCTGTAGAAACTGGCAGATCCTCTCTTATTAGAAATGTAGCATCCAACTCCTACTTTCCAGTGGTGAAACTACCACTCAAAAAATTCAGATACAACCGATCTTTTTTCAATAATGTATGTTGAAATTTCATCTCGAAAGAGAGCGTACACCGATTAAATATTGTCTTTGAAATAGCGAAGGAAATGTCTTAGGACAACAGCATGTGCCATAATTTATTGACAGGCATAAATACATAAAATTGCAAGGGTAAAATAATATGGAAATGGATAAATAGTCTCAAAGTTGGGGCAGTAGGCAAAGATACTTTTTCTTTTCTACATATAAAATATAAACGGGAGTGTAGGAAGGAAAAACTTATTCGGGTTGATAGGTAGAGGCGATGCCAAAACTACAAGCGATAAATTTTGACATGCATAACAAATGCGCAGAAATGCAATTATATGAGGTAAATGCCAAAGGGAAGGAATTTCCTAAGTTATTCTAGACATTGAGTAATGTTAACGCAAGTCATCGAAGTCATCAATTCTATTACCAAATTATTGGTAGATGCTGAGAAAGCCAAATGCTGGCAGGAAGCCAAGGATGTGGTGAAAAGAACTAGAAATAAAATAACTAATACCCCACTTTATTTTGAACAACTATTGATTAAATAGACTTCTGTTTCTATTAACAATACGGTATCTGACTCTTTTCCTTTTACATCCAGAAACCTGTATGCTCCCGAAAGAAGCTTGATCTTCTAGAATTGTCCCTAACTAGTGAAGGGACACCACAGTTAAGGAGTTCTACTTCAACAAAAATGCCTTTAGGGACTATTATACATAATATAGAGTTGAAATCCGGAAGAGGCACATAATTAGTTAGATCCGCCGGCACCGTAGCCAAAGTAATTGCAAAGGAAGGTCGACTAGCTACACTGAGATTACCTTTCGACGAAATTCGCTTAGTACCTAGAGATTGTCTAGCAAGTGTGGGTCGAGTTGGAAACATAGATATTAGTAACAAGGGCTTAAAAAAAGCAGGGTCCAAAAGGTGGTTGGGAAGGAGACCCAAGGTTAGAGGTTCTACCATGAACCCCGTGGATCATCCACATGGAGGGGGAGAAGGAAGAATCTCCATCGACAGAAAGAAGCCATCAACCCCCTGGGGGCGGGTCACACTGGGTAAAAGAAGTCGAGGGAAAATATGTATCAATCCTCTCATACTTCGTCGACGCAAAAGTTCTTGACTGAGAAGAAGCATTAGGAAAGGAGTAACTGTTCATGGCACGTTCATCAAAAAGAGGTCCCTTTGTTCTAATCACTTAATAAGAGAAATTAGAAATCTCAATATATAGAAAAAAAGAAAATTGATTACGACTTAGTCTCGTGCTTCCGCGATAGTTCCTATTATGATTTGTCACACAATTGCCGTCCATAATGGACGAGAGCATTTGCCTATTTACGGAACCGATCGAATGGTAGGTCATAAACTAGGGGAATTCGTACCCACCCGAAACTTTTGGGGACATGCCGAAAGCGATAAAGGATCTCGCCGATAATCTAATTAGGAAATTATATTTCATGGGAAACGTAATTAAATCGCAAGTTGGAGTGCAAGCTCTAGGGAAGAATGTCCGTGTGTCAGTTACCAAAATGCAACGTATTATCGATCGAATACAAAATTGCTCATATGAAGAAGCACTTGTATCACCCGAATTCATGCCCTATAGGGCATGTTACCCAGTATCACAGCTGGTTC
Organism: Adiantum capillus-veneris; assembly: GCF_014529385.1. NCBI lineage: Eukaryota > Viridiplantae > Streptophyta > Polypodiopsida > Polypodiales > Pteridaceae > Adiantum > Adiantum capillus-veneris. The sequence goes on along the minus strand of NC_140932.1, from coordinate 13,846,415 downwards.
TTTCTGCAGATGCAAATGCAAGTAATAATCTTGGACTGAATAAATCGGATTTGTTTGTCAGTAAAGCTTGGGTAGATAACTCCAAATATCTCCAAAGATTTTGTCCACGAGCTCAGGGGCGCGGTTAGCCCATAAAAAAACCCACGTGTAAAGTAACTATTCAATTGAGCTCAAAGTCTATTGGGAAGTGAATAAACAAGTGATCGCATATGAATTAATGACTAGTTAAAAAAAATTTAGTAGCAAGAAAGAGCTACAAGAGAATAATTTCCTATCAAGTTGAGGAGACACACATATGGGACGAAAGATTCATCCACTTGGTTTTCGACTTGGTGTAAGTTAGAAGCATTATTCTTATTGGTTCGCCCAAAAGAAGGATTATCCAAAGTTTCTTGAAGAGGATAGAAAGATACGCAATCTCGTCGAAAAATATATTCAAAAATATGTAAAAAGTGTTTCCAACTACGACGGAGTTGGGCATATTGAAATCCACCGAAAAACAGATCTTATTCAAATCAATATATATACCGGATTTCCTGATTTACTAATTGAGGAACAGAGTTTGGGAAATAGTCAAATGAAGCAGGATCTGAAAAACCTTTTAGGGCTCGAAAGTCGGAATCTCTGAGTAACATTAACTGGTGTTACCCAACCCTATGGAGAACCGAAGATTTTGGCAGAACATGTTGCCTCACAACTAAAAAATAGAGTACCTTTTCAACGAACTATGAAAAAAACCATTGAAATGGTTGGAAGAACCAATGGTGGGGGCATCAAGATACAAATAGCCGGACGTTTGAATGGCAGTGAAATGGCTCGCGTAGAATGGGCTAGAGAAGGTAGAGTTCCCCTACAGACGGTTGAAGCCAACATAAGTTACTGCTATCACCCGGCTCAGACAATTTATGGAGTTTTGGGCATAAAGACCTGGGTATTTCGGGATACTTAACAAATTTTATGCAAGGTAGAGAAAATACTATTTGATACATCTCAATGCAAACCGGTTAGTTTCATCTTATTTCACCTTCAATTATTTTTATTCCAAGTTTTGAAATATCTTTGCTACGCTTAGTGGGCGGCTCGTTGAAAATACAAATTTTTTCCCGTAAAATAAAAGACCTAATTGAAAGTGAAAGTTAAACCCTCCTTTTGTTGACCAGTATTCAATAAACATGCCCTCAATGCAGGGAAAAATCAGAACTTCTTTCACCACAGAAACTTTCTTTCCATCCGTAGAAAATTTTTCTATGGAAAAGCCAGAATCAGGAAGCACTGTAATAGTATTTCACGGAAATTTGAGGAACTAAGATATCTCAAATTTTTTCCTCGCAAATAGTCGTATGGTTAATTGCTTAACTCTCAATTTATTACATAATGTAGAATGACTACAAAAAAGTCAGGGGAGAGCTTTGGATCGACTAATACTGGGAATGCCAACTCAATAAAACTGAAACAGAATGTAGTACTACAGCTTCGTTGTTGAAAGAGAGAACCTAAACGTCTACTCAAAAAGATTGAAACAACGAGGAAACTTTAGAATCTGATTCAACAGTGAATAGTGAGATCTTGTAGTTGGGATGGCGAGGGAAGCTGACAGTTTTTTCTTTGGATCTAACAAGAAAAAAGTAAAGCCCACTCTCGCCCGTAAATTTAGTGCTAAATTGTAACAAAATTGCTTCTCATAAACAGAAGTGTATGAATGAAAAACTGACGAAGCTCCGCGGGAACTACTAGTATATCGATTTACAATAAGTAAGAAGTGATGTTGCAGTTACGAGGAGCCGGTTGGAAGGAGACTTCCATATCCGGTTCTGTAGCAAAGATGAAAAAAAGAATCAGCATCGATTGCAACCCCAGACGAACTAAATACTGTAAGCAACATAGGGGAAGATTGAGGGGAATATCCAATCGCGGCAACGTAGTTTTATTTGGAAAATATGCTCTTCAAGCCCTTGAACGTGCTTGGATTACGGCTAGACAGATAGAAGCTGGCAGAAGGGCAATAACCCGCCATGCCCGTCGGGGAATACACAGATATAGGTGATATTATTATCGCCGTAGTCTCGGGAATCTATTCATTCCTTATCAGTGTATAGATGGCTATCTCGCGAGCACAAACGATGATAACATCGGGCCAGACGTGAAAGACGGAGCACCTGATAACGCGTTTTCACAACCAGGAACTGCGGGATAATTTGATGAAAGGTTCAGCAGTGGAAGCTGGACTAACTACAAGTTCTTCGAGATAGTGGTTTTTCAATGATTCGGAGAAGTAGTTTAATGCATCGATTTCTAAGAAGTCCCAAGCTTTAGATGAATAATCTCGGCCCCTTACTCCTCTTCCTATTTCTATCACCTTTTTTACCATAGCTTTTTTCCTATATTAGTTCTGAGACTACTTATCTATCTATTTCCCATATTTATTATACTGAGAATTTTGAACATTTCAAGATGTGATGGAGGAAATCTATCAGACGAGTCTGGTTCTTTCCGTAAATAGTTGCATCTGAAGCTGGAATGAAATTGGGAATTCTCAGATGTTATTGTCGAGGAGACCCGCATATATCCTACCCAACTCGGAAAATTTTCCCTACCTTAAGCTGTCTGAGCAGTAGTATTGAATTACTCAGATGGGAAAACGACGGGGATTGAACCCGCGCGTGATGGATCCACAATCCATTGCCTTGATCCACTTGGCTACGTCCGCCCCTTTTGCCACTTGCTTTTGTTAAGGGGCTTCCCAAATTTGAACGAGATCCATCTGTTAAGCTAGATAGCTTATTTGGATGATACACATCGATATTAACTGCATGTATCTAACAAGACAACATAGAATCTGCAAAATGAGGAATGTACAACTCCTTCTACCCAAAACATTGAAAGGTTACAAGAATTCAACGAATCAAATTAGTAACTCTTTTCAATTAGGAAATCCCGGAAGGATATTCCAATTCTTCGTTCTTCTCAATTCGAGATGGAAAACTGATGACCGTGAGATTGTGACAGTCCGTTATCCTCTCCCTTTTTGCTCCACCGTACGGACCTTACCTTTTCCTTTTCATTGCATACCAAACTATATCTTCTTAAATTGAAGGGTTTGGTATCCAGCTGTGCTGCCTAACCAGACGGATATTATCCGTTTATAGAAGGGGCGTCGACAAAGGCTAAGTCTAAGGGGAAGTTATGAGCGTTACGTCCATGCATGACTTCCATACCTAGGTTGGCGCGCTTTATGATGTTAGCCCAGGTGTTTATAACACGACCTTGGATGTCAACCACGAATTGGTTGAAGTTAAAACCATTCAAGTTGAATGCAATAGTACTAATGCCTAAGGCGGTGAAGCAGATACCTACCACGGGCCAAGAAGCTAAGAAGAAGTATAGAGAACGAGAATTGTTGAAGCTAGCATATTGGAAGATCAAACGACCAAAGTAGCCGTGAGCAGCTACAATGTTGTAATTTTCTTCTTCTTGACCAAACTTATAACCTGCATTGGCAGACTCATTCTCAGTAGTTTCTCTAATCAAACTAGAAGTTACCACAGAACCATGCATAGCACTGAATAGAGAGCCGCCGAATATGCCAACTACACCCAACATGTGGAAAGGATGCATAAGGATGTTGTGCTCAGCCTGGAATACGATCATGAAGTTGAAAGTACCAGAAATGCCCAGAGGCATACCGTCAGAGAAACTTCCTTGACCAATTGGATAGATCAGGAAGACGGCGGGTAGCACAACTGCGACTGGAACTGAATAAGCGACAGCAATCCAGGGGCGCATACCTAAATGGAAGCTTAGTTCCCATTCGCGACCCATGTAGCAAGCTACACCAAGCAGAAAGTAAAGAACGATCAGTTTGTAGGGACCACCATTGTAAAGCCATTCATCGACGGAAGCTGCTTCCCAGATTGGGTAGAAGTGTAACCCAATAGCTGCAGAAGTAGGGATGATAGCGCCAGAGATAATGTTGTTACCGTATAGCAAAGAACCAGAAACGGGCTCGCGAATACCGTCAATATCTACGGGAGGAGCTGCAATGAAGGTGATGATGAATACAGAGGTTGCGGCACCAATATGAGATAGTAGGTATACTTAGTGCTTTTGAGACTGAATATTGGCCCGATTCCGCGTATGATTGCTTTTTTTTTAAAAGCTCATTAAAATGAGCTTGCTTCCGAAGACTGAAATCCTTTTTCCCAACTCCACTTCAATCTTTCTATCTGCTTTACCTCATGCGGCCAACCACATCGAACATTTCAATATTTGAAAACTAGTTATTAATAGTTCGCCCGCTAGAATAACCCCGTTCGAGTCTCTGTACCTATCCCCTTTTTTAGCGATCTGATCACTACTCCACAATGTGGGACGGGATTTGGCTCAGGATTGCCTGCTGAATAGTCCCAGGTTTCCCTGAATCTGGGAGTTTCCATTTGATACGTTTCCATACCTAGGCTCAATCCGATTGAGTCCGTTGGGTCTACCATTTCTTCATATCCCCACCTTTAGGCCCCAAGGAACCGCGAAGGAAAATACCTAGATATTTCCTCATTATCGAAAGTTCAAAGGAATTTTGGTGCACTTTCCTTTTATTTGTCAACTTGCTTCCATTCTATCCAGGTGAAAAGTCATCAAGTGGGAAAGATTAGCACATATGTACAAATATGCGCATGTCTAATCTAAACATTCCACTTTTTTTGCTTCTGTTCTACAGTGCTCTTTCCGAACCTTCCCTCCCGTTCGCTAAGAATGGGAATACACACGAGAAACTCTGTCTGTCAATTGGCAACTATTGACTCATCCTCCAAATTTTTCTTTCTCTTCAGCACTAAAGTCAGTATATATGGACCTGTCGAAGCAATACACCTGTCACATTACTATATGCAAGTTTCCTTTACAAAATCTGTATGTAAATGTATATGCCCTAACGTATTCATCTCATTCAATACAAATTTTTATATGCACCAGTAATGAGTCTCCGTTTGCTCCACCCATCTTTCTATTCAAATACTTTTAACAAGTCGAAGTGGATATTTATCAAATTTTTAACTATATGTTATGATTTCTACAGATACTATTTTCGATTAACTTCTACCAAATTTGGCGGTGGATATGAATAATATTTCCGTGCCGACCCCATAGTTTTTTTTTGCCACTTGAAAAACATTCATTTTATTTTATATAAAAGGAGTTTTTACGTCTCGATATCGAGGACCTCGTCTAAAATTGATGCGTCGTATAAAAAATTTGCCAGGACTTACGGGTACGGGTAAGAGTAATACGTCTAACTTGGGGGAATTTTGACTTGTTGTTGACCAATCAACGTCGAGAAAGATTTCTCAATTCTGCGTCCGTTTGGAAGCCAAACAGAGATTACGTCTTAATTATGGATTGACAGAACGCCAATTACTAAGATACGTTCGCATTGCTAGAAGAACTAGGGGTTCGACAGGTCAAGTTCCGTTGCAACTTCTTGAGATGCTTCTGGATAATATTATGTTTTAGTTAGGCATGGCTTCCACAATTGCCGCTGCCCGACAACTGGTTTGTCACAGACATGTTTTGGTAAACCATGGCGTTGTGGATATACCAAGCTATCGATGTAAACCTAGGGATATTATCAGTATTCGGAACCCACCAACTTCTGCCAATGCTCCGAAGAGTGAGTCTCTCAGTGGGAACGAAGTACCTGATCACCTAACTCTGTCTATTTCGAAAACGGGTGAACCAATGGGATTAGTCAACCATCTGGTCAACCGGGAATCCGTCAATTTGGATATCAATGAATTGTTAGTTGTTGAGTATTGCTCTCGAAAAGCTTAGTAGAAGAAGATTTTATTCGATTCAATCAAATACTTTGTAGATATTTGTCCTGAAAATACTTAGTCGGAAAACTCCGAATGATGCAAGTTGGGGGGCCGATTAGCAGAAAGTCATGAAAAGCTATTCCGTCTACCTCTTAATCCTCTAAGTCTTGAAATTTAAAAACCTGCTCTTCTAGTTTCGAGGGTGACGAAAGATTTTCCGATTAAAAAAAAAGTTGATTTGGCCCACGACGTTGTTTCCCAGTTATAGTTATGCGCTATTTCGGTCCATTTGACACCAAAGTGAAGAGATAGAGTAGCCCCCATCTATCGTTTTTGTTGAAGTATTCTTTCAACTCCTTTTTATCCGTATTCGGAAACATATTAAAACTCTTATTCCGACTTCATCTTTTCCAAGATAATTGTTCAACTACATTTCAAGGAATAGACAAAAATATCCCGAGAAAGTAATAATAGAAATAGGAAGCGGTAGAAGGAGAAGGGCCATCGCTACAAGATGGGGTCAATTAACAAGGAGAGAGTTTCCAAGCTCAAGCGTAATCATGGCATAAGAGGAAATCAAATGTGGAAGTAGTGGAGTCAATGAAGAAGGGTTTGGTGAGCTTCTTCCAGAAAATGAGATTATAGACTCATCCACCTCTACTCGTAGCAAAGAATGCAAAATGCAAAATTCTCTACCCTTTGAAGTACGAGATGTTGAAGTAAAACAACCAAATAGAGATGCTCTAGAGACAAAAGCAAAAACAACAAAGAGTGTTACTATATACAAGATGTGTGTGAACACACTTAGGACCGCCCGTGCATTTTTCCCCTCACTTAGGAGGTTTTTTCCCTCGTGCATTCTATATACGCCCATCACTCTAGGGCTATCTAATCTTTCTATTGCACACTAAGTAATACACTCCCTATTGTGTGTCTTGAGCTTTCTTCGTCTTCTCCAGAGTGTGTGTGTTTCACTGCAACCATAATTCCAACAATTGGTATCAGAGTAGGTTTCGTCCCCTCGTTCTTAGTCGACTGCAGCTCCAACTCACGCCTGCTCACTTTCTCTGATTTTTGTGAGTTTTGGTGAGCGTCAGCAGGTTGACAAATACTTTGGTACAGCTCGAAGAGCTAAGCTTGCTCAAATTTTTGATTTGGGATCCTTTTCCACTACAGGCAGTGATGTGCATGTAATTTCGTCATTTTGTGCTGAATTTTTGTCAGTGCCTTTTTCTACATAGCAGGTCTCTTACAGTCTTCTACGGGTTGTTCTATATAACACGTGTTGATCCCGCTTTCTCCTCTTTTCGGGCAGTTTTCACATCATGTGCAAGCATTCTCCATGGCTGAGAACAACACAAATGTGTTCAAGATTAGTGTTTGATGCTGATGATAGATTGGATGGTGACAATTACCCTATGTGGGCTTACATGATGCAACATGTACTTGTGTCAAAGGGCGTTTGGAATATTGTGCACGGTGTCATAAAACTTAATATTTACCTATCCCAAATGATTTTCTCATGTTAAATTGATCATTTAATATGGGGAGATAAAAGGGAACAAGAGTTAGAATATTAAGATGTGCTGCTAGACCTATCTCAGTAGGGGATCGAAAGGAGAGATAGTCCAAAAAGGAGATGGTCTACCAAAGAGCAATGTGCACCTAATGGAGCTTGAAAAGAACTTACCTTAGGTTAAGCTTCATTAAGACCTCCAAAGGTTAGTGCTAAAGACCTTAGACCTAGGACCATTAGGTGGGAACCACGCCCAATTTTGAGGTGCTTGAGGTGGGAATCATGCCCAACCTTGAGATTGCTTCACAAGTCAACATAAATCCACATGTCGTGCCTCACCTTTTTTCACTCAAAGTATTAAGAACACATACCAAGCCACATGTCAGGCCTCACTTTTTCTACTTGAAGCATTAAGGCCACATATCAGGCCCCTAGCCAAATTGCCCCAATTAAGTTTAAATCCTATTGAATGGCCTATAGGCTTGACCAATGAGAATTAAGATTGATAAAGTTAAACTTAGATATTTTAGAAAAGCCTATTAAAATAACCAATTAGAATTAAGACCCCTAAATTCCTATTAGATAGTCCACCAAAGAGTCCAATGAGAATTTAAATTCAATTAAATAATTAAGATCTTTCTCAAAGTGAGAAAGGAGGACACTTGTCGAAATGCTATAATTAAATAATTAAGATCTTTTCTCTCAAATGAGGAAATGAGAACACTTGTCCAAATGCACACCCCTTGCTTGTTATGACTAAAGCCATTCATTGGCTAGCCCAAGGCTTGAGCCAATAGGCTTGAAGCAAGAGTAAAGTAGCAAAATGAAATTCTTTCCCTCTCTCATATACTCCACAAGACACACACACACACACACGCACACACACACACACTCCCCCATTGTGTGTTGTGCACACAAGTCATCTCCTTCTCCAAGCTTGAGAAGTAGAGAGTCTACCTCTTGGCTATGGAATGCAAATCCAACCAAGAGTCATGCTTCAAAGCAATGCTTGCTATCTTATTCATCTTCATTACAATGCCATGCTATGCTCTATGAGTAATAATATGAGAGGAAACTACTTCTTTCTTGTATGATACTTATTTTTTCTCTTCCCTTCCCTCACTCCCTGCTAGCTCTCTCCACCTTTGAAGGTGTTTGAGGTCTCGGGGGATTGAGGCCGGGGATAAGTTAATGTTTTGGCAAGGTAGTTACGGGCATAAACTTGGTGCATGAAGTTTACCATCTTCATTGCATCAACAAGGTCTCAAGGAACACAAAGCATGTATTGAACCAAGTCTCTCTTCATGGGAGAATCTAAAATACAAAAGCCTTTTGGAGGGGGGACCGGCTCCAAGTAAATTTGGCCCTCAACTCTTGTCAATTTCTCTAATTTTTTATCTCTCTTTTACAAGTATTGAAGGGGAGACCGGATCTGTAAGCCCTCCTGGATACCCTATCACCTTTGATGGACGCCTTATTATTTATCCGATTGAGTCATGGACAGGGCTTGTCGGTCCAATAGATGTGTAGGTGATCGCCGATGAGAAGCGCACCACTTATCTTAGTTTTATAGTAGTTTGTAATGATCAGCCATTGTGGGCATCCATCTGTGAATGTGTCAAACTCTTTCAAAAGTTCCATTTGACCTAAAAGTGCTCTTGCTCCATCTCTGTCTCCTTCTCCTTCGTGTGCTCACGTATATATGTGCGTGTATGTATGCGTATGCCTGAGAGAGAGAGAGAGAGAGAGAGAGAGAGAGAGAGAGAGAGAGAGAGAGAGAGAGAGAGAGATTGAGAGAGATCGAGCATTGCGCTAGGCAAATGAGCGTGGCATTGGCGACGACGGCTCCTTCTTCTTCGTAGCACAGGATCCTTCACGACAGAAGCATTGAGCGGTGACCCACATATTGCACCTAGTGACTCTTCCTCTGACTATGACGTCATGGAAGCTTACCAAATGCCTAATCTCGATAGGTCAAGCCAAGCCATGCATGCCATGGGCCCATGGTCCAGACCGAGCGTGCTTAGCCGCTTGAAGGAGACTTTTAGTAGAGCCACTTGCTCCGAACATGGAGCTAGCGATGTGAATAAAGGGGGTGGGGAAGTAAATTCGCCATTCATGGCCAACATAGACCCCATGCTCTTGGAGAGTGTACATGTGAATACTCCATTCACTGCACCACCTGACTCTTCAGAGCTATTCCCCTCCAAGGTTATATTACCTGATGGTAGAAGCCTTGCCAAAGTGCAATAGGTTGAGTGATATATCCTTGCAGCGAGGGAAAAGGAAATTGAGAGCTTACGCAAGGCGGAGCAGTAGAGAGAGCTTAAGGCAAAGACCCCTATGTCAACATCCATGCTAGTTGATCAATCGAGTGCTCCTGAATTAGCAACCACTAAGGATCAACCCATAGAGAGCCACATTGCATCTAGTTCAAAGGACACCCCTAGCACCTCAATCCTAGATGGAGCATTTCTAAATAAGAACTAGGAGTATGAGCTACAAACAGAGACTAACTGACCTATACGCAGGTCACACCTATCACGTGGGTTGGTTAGATGTCCTACAATCCACAACGGGTGCTACTAGCGTAGATGATCAATAACAAAGAGTTTGTGATGTCATCCATAGGTTTATTGAGCTAGAGAGGCAAAACAAGGGGATCCACATGCCTTCAACGTGTCTCAAAGATTCTTGGATACAGGGAAGGCTAGGCAAACAACTTTATCGCAAATGGAGACTACCTCGATAAGCCTAATGGATCCTCCATATGTTGTTTTGCTAGGGGTCTCGGTACAATCTGAGCCCACAAGTGAGCTTTACCTTTCCAAGTTTAGCTCATCTTTCTCTTGATGACACCACGACTACCATGTCTACCCCAGTGATGGGCATGACAAAAAGCACGCATGGACCTCATTTGTTAGTAAAGCACCACTACATGGTAGCCCATTTCCTGCAACAATACCTACAAGTGTGTATCAACCATATGCACCTATAGGTCCTTGTACTCATGTAGCTCCTACCCCTCCCATTGTTTCAACAACTTATGGTCCACAACCACAACATCCAAGCTCTTATTTCAATGGGACCATACCAGGTACCACATCTGGTATGCCTAGGGCCACACATGTGAACTTTGGGCCATCACATAACACGATACCGTACCAAACTTGGAACCCAAGGGCGGCATATATGCCAAGCCCAATGCCAACCCCCATTCCACATGCAGTCCTAAGAGCGTTTGTCCCCACTATACCTGCTCACTTAGGTGACTTGGCAACATTTTCTCAAGCTATCGGTCAATCTATTGGTGAAAATATTTGTAACACGCCTGATAGAGCCTAGAAGTAAGGCAATACAAATAGCCGAAGTGTTTGAACAAACATGCGATTCCCTAGGAGAACATAATGACCTGCAGAAGAGTAATGTTTTAAGCCTGACTTTAAGTGGAAAGGTTGGAGATTGGTATAGAACCCTAAGAGTGAAAGAGAAAACGATTTACCCTACTCTTAGGAGACTGTTCTTGAAAGAGTACATACGAGAGGGAGTACTTTGGGGTGTAGCATCTCAGCTCCAGAAAGCCCAACGAGAGGAAGGGGAGTCCATGAGAGACTTTATTAGTCGCTTAAAGCATTTGAATTCTCGTTGTAATCCAAATGAGCGCTTCAATAATAACCAATTATTCAATAGATTCATTAGGGGACTACAACATGAGGATATCTACAATGGCCAAGTCATTAGAGGTATCCCCATTTTGCGAAGCAGTCACCACTAATGTGATCGAATTAGAGGACAACTTAACGATTCAAGGATAAAGAGTGTCTGTTGAGCCTAAATCTACTAGCTCGCAAGCATCGCGGCATGAGCCAATGACCATAAAGCCTATTGCTAAAGAGCCAAAGATATCTAAGATGACTTTAGTATATCTCACCAAGGCCATTCAAGAAAGTCTTGGAGAGAATCGTGCTCCACAAAACAATCATATGTATCCAAGAAGGGAGCAACAATGGTGCTCAGTTTGCTATGGTCCTCGGTGAATGCCCTAATTTAAGAGTAAAATTTAATGGAAACTGCAATGCTTATGGGAAGTATGGTCATCAAGAAAAGGATTGCATAGTATTAAATGCACAATGGCTAATAGACCAACCTTAGCATGGACAGATACACTTCAAGTGTCAGAATTGATGCTAGCCCCACCTCTTGAACAAACATCACAACACATGGTCCCTAGGGCCCAAAATGTTGTTCAAACAACACCCTTACCACCTCCTGTGCTTGGACCGCAACCCCCATATCCGAGAATCACTTCTGTGAATCAAGTAGGTTGTGAGTCATCTATTGTTTGTTTGGAAGGCTGTGAGGAAGATATAGACCCTAATATTGCCTATGGGATTGATGCACTTGAAGAAAGTCCACAATACTACATGGAAGACTGTTGGGGACAAGTCAAACCTGTCTATCAAGTAGCTGCTCTTGCTGCAAGAGGCCAAAATATCAAATACACTGCTGCCAAGAGACCACCTCTTCAATGCTATGAGTGTGGAGGTCCACATCATGTAGCCGAGTATCCTATTAGGCTATAAAAGAATGCCACACTAATGCAAACCAATCCAGTGAGCACTTCTACAATGTCGATACTCATGTGTAATCAATGCGGCATAGATCATTTGATTTCCCAATGTCCGAATAATTCAAATGTACTAAAGATCACGCTATTAAGCTTGATTAAGGTTACCAAGGAGCCATCACAAAGTACACATGTAGTACCAGTAAATGTACTCACACGATTGATGCTTCAAAACCAAAATTATATTCTTGAAGAAAGAGACACGACATAAATTTTCCAATCTCTGAAGAAGAGGAAAATACGAAGGAAGAGATCACAAAAAGCAGGAAGTCAAACCCCAGTTCAAAGACCAACATAGGGACTAGTGACGACCCCGTATATTTGAACGACACTGAAGAGGATTCTAATTCAGGTGAGACCATGGAGACTAAAACAACCACTAGGAATGAAACAAACAAGAATGATTGTCATGAGCGACAATGGTCAGGACCCAAGAAGAAGATAGGAACTTACCGACACCCTATAGAGGAGATCGAGCGAGTCAAGCAATTAAGGAGTTTGGTAGAAGAGACCCAAAAGGATCTAGAGCCAACACCTAAGCAGATCTAGATTATCGACACAATGTTTCCTATGCAAAAGCAACCTCACAAAGTCCATAGACCACTAGCCATACCTAGTGTCATCCAAGAAGAGAGTGACTTCAAGTCTTGGGAAAGTAGATGTACTCCCTTCTTGTTGGAGAGAATGTTTACATAGGGACTACCTGACCTTATCGAAGAAATGGAGATCCCATCTTCCCCACATCAAGGGACTGAAGCCCATAAAGTACCGTTAAACATTGCCAAATTGATGGATTTCATCACTTCAGAAGTTAGAACCACCATCATGTCCAAACTATATGGAGACCCTGAGCTATTCTTAGCTCTTTGAGCTTTCTCAATGGAGAAGCGAAAGTCAGGCTACCACAATTTGCACAGAGGGATGGAGATAGGGAGATGCCAATGGAAGAGGAACACTTAGATGAGAACTCTGTTGTTGAAATACCTATTAACAAGTTGGGACAATACTTTGAAGGTGATGAATTCTATGCAACCATACCAATCACTACCAAGGGATTAACTATGAAGGGAATCCTTGATGGTGGCAATGGGATTAGCATTGTGACTAAAAATTGCTAGGGAAACTATGGGAAGACCTCACCTTGGGACTACAAACATAGTGGTAAAGATGGCCAATGGAAATATTGTTAAGCCTATTGGGATGCTAGAAGATCTCAAGATCAAGGTTTTTGGACACAAAATAAGGAATACCTTCATTGTTATGGATTTTTCCAAGCACACTATGTCATTTGAGATGATCTTGGATGTCCTTTTATGAGGAAAGGAAAAATGGTGCATGATTGGTCTAAAAACCATGTCTACTTGCAGTTCCAAGATTTTGTCATTCGAGTTGATCTTGTAATTGGTCGTGCACATCCTCTAGGAAATAGATTTATAATTTATAATAGATGTGACACCACAATTCCCTCGACCCCATTGCAGTATTGTTACACGTGTAAAATGACACTGATGTTGGGGAAGATTCTCCTTATATGGATGTTCTACCTAGGATGACTGAGTCTAACAATGTGGATTGGGTCCACCTAGCAGCAACCATAGACACTTGGGGAAATAGGGGGACGACCTGGGTAGGAAATAGGGGGATGGATTGGGTAACACCTGAGGGGGATGAAATGCCACAACTCGTACCCTCAAATATGATAGGAGCAACACATATAGCTTCTGATGACATACAAGATGAAGGCTTGACTGACGTTGGAACCAGTAGTGTCTCACAAGACTATAGCCCACACAATTTGTAGTTAGAATCGTGAATAGAAATTGACTCTCAAGACAAAGAATTTGAGTTAAATCTTGGTGCAAATGTGGGGACAAACCATTCAAGATCCAGTTGTACCCGAGATGACAATATGTCCGGAAGGGGAGAAGACATGAGTAGAAATTCATCTAGTGACTCTTCCCTGGAGACCAGCCATAATAAAAAATTAGACAAGAAGAGTAAGAGATATAAGAGGCGAGGATATCAAGCAAATGTGCGTGCTAGAATAAATGAAAAGAATTCTACCGCAGAATGGCTTAAATTTATAGGGGCATGCGATGCTCATCGTAAGTTGGTAGATAATTGGGGTGAATACCTTCAAAGCGTTATGTGGTGTAGTCCACAACCCATTGACATCGCACAGCTAGAGGCTATAGAGAAGCCAAAGTTGAGATGTACCGTAAGGAGACGACAAAATCAAGTGTTAGTTCAACAACGAAAGGAAGCAGAAGTGAAATCACATTCCACAAAACAACAAGAACCCACATACTTACACCTTGCACCTGATCATTTCAAATTCTTCACCACGGAGAAATGTAAGGTTGTGTATACAAAGTCCCAGAGAACACCTATCGGTGGAAGTAATGGAGTCTATGATGGTCCAGTGATAGTTAAGGAAATAGAGTTAGTAGACCCTGGTGAGGAGTTCAAATATGTTTTCATTGCCCAAGATCTGAAAGAGGCTGAGGAGTATGTACTTAAAGAACTTCTCAAAGAATTCAAGGGTATATTTGGTGTCATAAAATCTAATACCTAACCAACCCAAATGATTTTCTCATATTAAACTGATCATTTAATGTGGGAGAATAAACGAGAATAAGGGTTAGGATATATACATGCGCTTATAGATCTATCTCAACACTTGGGCCAATGGTAAAGGGCCCAAATGAGAGATGGTCTATCAAAGAGCAAGGCTAACCAATGAAGCATAAAGACTTTATGGCTAGCTTCAATGAAGACCTCCAATAGTTAGTGTTAAAAGTCCTTTGACCTTAGGTAAGCTAGGCTTGTGCTTGAGGTGGGAACCCGGCCCAAGCTTGAGGTGCTTATCATGCTTGATGATTGATATGCTTGAGATAGTTGAAGTGCTTGAGGATTGAGATTCTTGAGGTTCTTGTCATGCTTGAGATGCTAGGGCTGTACTTGAGGTGAGAACCCAACCCAAGCTTGATGGGCTTAAGGGCCAAGCTTGTTGTGAGAACTAGGCCCAAGGTTGAGGTGGCAAAAAAGTCAAAGAAAATCCCTACAAAGAGGGGGCGAGCCATGCAAGAAGGGGGGAGTGGTTTCTTGACCACTCTCTCTCCCAAAGGGCACCCCTTGCCCAAGAGGCAAGTAGGACACATGTCAAGCCCCTAGCTAGGTTACCCCCATGGTGTGCATAAACCCTATTGGTTGGCCACCCAAGGGGTCCAATGATAAATTAGTTAGTTGAATTAATTGTTTTAGCATTTATCAAGCCCTCTCTCTCAAAGGGGAAAGGAAGACACTTGTCCCAAAGCTACCCTTGTTGCTTGGTATGACGCTTGCTTATGATGGGCTAGGCCTGGAGGGGTCCAATGAGCTTCAAGCATGAGCTACAAGGGAGGGTCGACCAAAGTTATCTAGGGGGTTGATTGAGGGGTATACTCTCCCACACTTACCACACACACACTCTGATTGTGTTTTGTGCAAAGTGGAAGAGCTCCCTCTGGAAGTGCAAGAGATCAAGCAATATATTCAAGCAACGAGGGAGAGGAAAATTGAGAACCTATGAATGCTAGAACAAATTCAAGCCATGAAAGAAAAGACCCCTATGACAACAACCATGCGAGCCCATCAATCGAGTGCTCCTAAGATAGCAATCACAGAGGGTCAGGCGATGGGGAGCCATAATGCTTCCACTTCAAGGGGAACCTCTAGCATGCCCAGCTTAAAGGGGATATTTCTCACAAAAAACTGGGAGTATGACTTACAAACAGAGATGTTGACCGACCTGTACACATGCTGCACATACCCCATGGGGTGGTTAGAGGTGGTGCAATCCACGTTTGGGGCCACAAGTTTAGAGGAGCAATAACGGATGATCTGTGATGTCATCCATGGTGCCATCCAATTAGGGAGGCAAGACTAGGGAATTAACATTCCTTCGACGGGTCCTATGAGATCCTTGAATAGAGGAAAGGCCAAATGACCAACCCTATCACAAATGGAGACTCCCTCAGTGAGTCCCATTGATCCTTCATATGTCCTCTTGCATGGATTCTCAAAACCCTCTGAACCCATAAGCAATAGTTTCACATTCCCAAATTTAGCTCATCTTTTACTCAAAGAATCTATGGCTACTATGCCTTTCCCACCAAAAAGTGCACCTTGGACCTCATTTGTGAGTAAAGCACTGCTACATAGTAGCACAATGCCCACAACAATACCTGCAAGTGTACATCAATTATATGTACCTATGGGCCCTCATACCCATGTAGCTCTCACACCCCAATTGTTTCAACAGCTTACACTCCATAACCACCCTATCCAAGTACTCATTCTAGTATGACCATACCATCTAGTATTAACATGTCATATCCTATGTTTGCTATGCCTAGGGCCACACATATAAACTTTGGTCCACCACATAGTACAACATTGTACCCAGCTTGGGATGAGAGGATCACCCGTATGCCTAGCCGGATGCCAAGACCCATTCCATATGTAGTCCCGAGAGCGCTTGTCCCCACTATACCAACTCACTTGGGTGACTTGGCAACGTTTGCTCAAGCTATAGGTTGATCTATTGCTAAAAATATGTGTAACACGCTTGATAGAGATCCTAGAAGTAAGGTAGTACAAGTGGCCAAGCTCACACAAAAATACAGTGGGGACGGGGATGCTAGAAAGCATATCAAAGTGTTTGAACAAATATACGACTCCCTAGGAGAACACATCGAACTACATAAGAGCAATCCTTCTAGGCCTAAATTTGAGTGGGAAGGTTGGAGATTGGTATAGGAACCTAAGGATGGAAGAGAAAACGATTTACCCTACTCATAGGAGACTGTTCTTGAAAGAATATATATGAGAGGGAGTGCTTGGATATATGTAAGATTGTTTTGTGAGGCATGATTATCTCAGCTCCAGAAAGCCCAACGAGAGGAAGGGGAGTCCATGAGAGACTTTATTAGTCGCTCCAAGCATTTGAATTCTTGTTGTAATCCAAATGTGTGCTTCAATAATAGCCAATTGCTTGATAGATTCATTAGGGGACTACGACATGAAGATATCTACAATGGCCTAGTCATTAGAGGTATCGCCACTTGGGAAGAAGTCACCACCAATGCAATCCAATTGGAGGACAATTTAATGATTCAAGGAGAAAGAGTGTCTATTGAGCCTAAATCTATTAGCTTGCAAGCATTGAGACATGAGCCAATGACCATAAAGCCTATTGTTAAAGAGCCAAATATGATGACTTTAGCAGATCTCACCAAGGCCATTCAAGAAAGTCTTAGAGATAATCATGCCTCACAAAACAATCATATATATCCAAGAAGGGAATAACAATGGTGCTCCGTTTGCTTTGGTCCACATGGCACTAGTAAATGCCCTACATTTAGAGTAAAATTCAATGGGAATTTCAATGCATGTGGTAGGTATGGTCACCAAGCTAAGGATTGTATAATGTTCAAACATGTGATGGTGAATAGACCACCCTTGGCCTAGACGGATTCACCTCGGCTTCATGCATTGATGCCTGCCCCACCTATTGAACAACTATCACAACACACTATTCCTAAAGACCAAAATATTTCTCAAGCTACACCGCTACCACCTCCAGTGCTAGGAACACAACCCCCACATCCAAGACTCACCTTTGTGAATCATATGGGTTGCGAGCTATCTAGTGCTTGTTTGGAAGGTTGTGAGGAAGATATAGACCCTATTATTGCTTATGGGATGGATGCATTTGTAGAGTGTCCACAATACTACATGGAGGACTACTGGGGACAAGTAAAACATGTGTATCAAGTAGTTGCTCTTGCAACAAGAGGCCAAAATATCAATCTCATTGCCAAGAGACCACCTCTTCAATGCTACGAGTGTGGGGGTGCGCATCGTGTAGCTGAGTTCCTACTAGACTACAAAAGAATGCCACACTAGTGCATATCAATAAGGAAGAACATCTACAATGCCAATACTCATGTGCAATTGATGTGGCATAGATCATTTGATTTCCCAATGTCCTAATAATCCGAATCACCAAGGATCACACCGTTGAACTTAATTGAGATTACAGAGGTGCCATCACAAAGTACACTGGTGGTACCAATAAATGTACTTACACGATCGATGCTCCAAAATATAAATTGTATTCTTAAAGAAAGAGACATGATCTCAATCGCCCAATCCAAGAAGAAGAAGAAAACATGAAGGAAGAGATCACAAAAGGTAGCGAAGTCAAACCCCAGTTCAAAGACTAACATAGGGACTGGTAACGACCTAGTGCATATGAATGACGCTGAAAATGATTTTGATTCAGGCAAGACCATGGGGACTCAAACGACCATTAGAAAAGAAAAAAACAAGGAGGATCATGATGAGCCACAATGGGCACAACCCATAGAACATAGAAAGAAGATCGAAACTTACCCAAACCCTATAGAGGAGATCGAGCGAGTCAAGCAATTAAGGAGTTTGGTAGATGAGACCCAAAGGGAGCTAGAACCAACACCTAGGAAGATCCAAATTATAGACACAATGTTTCCTACACAAAATTAAACTCACAAAGACCATAGACCACTAGCCATACCTAGTGTCATCCAAGAAGAAAATGACTTTAAGCCATTGGGAAGAGGGCGTACTCCCTTCTTGTTGGAGAGAATGTTTATAGAGGGATGACCTGACCCTATTGAAGAAATCAAGATCCCATATTTTCCATGTCAAGGAACTGAAGGCCAAAAATTTCCATTAAATATTGCAAAATTGATGGATTTAATGGCTTCAGAAGTTGGAACCACCATCATGTCTAAACTATATGGAGAACCCGAGCTATTCCTAGCTCTTTGAGCTTTCCTCAATGGAGAACTGAAGGTCAGGTTACCACAATTTTCACCGGTAGATAGGTCTAATGAAGTACCAATAGAGGAGGAAACCTTAGATCCACAACCCAACCTGGATTAGAACTCTGTTGTTGAAATACCTGTTAACAAGTTGGGACAATACTTTGAAGGCGATGAATCCAATGCTACCCTATAAATCATTACCAAAGGATTAACGGTGAAGGGAATCCTTGATGGGGGCGCTGGGGTTAGCATTGGAGCTAAACATTGTTGGGAATCTATGGGGAGACCTTACCTTGGGACTACAAACATAGTGGTAAATGTAATGGAAATGGCCTATGAACTTTGATAGTAGCGGAATTAGGTGAAGTGCTTTTGAGAGATTACTTTGTGAGCATAGCGGGTGAACTTAATTGATGGTAGCAACATAAACATGGTACTTAGTTAACTTGGCATGAACAATACTTTTGCAAGAGAGAGAGTTTATGTTAGGAAATAAGACGTAGCTAAATAGATAATTGAGTAGATTACTTAATGGAGAGAGACAAATTTATATACACGAGATTATAGAGTAGAGAGAGAGAGAGAGAGAGAGAGAGAGAGTACACACGATATACGTGGTTCACCCAATGTGGGCTACGTCCACGGGAAAGCAGCCACTCAATGGCTGTAGTACTTCAAAACAAGAAGTAGTTTACAAAGGGATTATACCCTTAATGGAGCTCCCGCCTTGCTTCACTCTCACCACCTCACACTCACCTTGTTGCATCAACTTCACACTACTAAATGTGTGTAGAAATGGCCTCCTTTTATAGGCCAAAAGGGCTGCCCTCTCTTATGAGAGACAACCATGTGTAGCCGCCCTTGTGCGAATAAGTCCAAATCGGACCCTCCAATCCGCCCATATGTGGCCGCCATTGATAAGACAAGTCCGCTTTTGAATTCGGCCACCCGCCACCGGCCATTGACTTCCGACCATCGGCCACCGGCCACCGGCCAACCGACCAGTTGTTTTCCGACCACTTTCCAGCTGCCGTCCGGCCATAATATTCCGGTGAAAATTTTGGTTTCCGATGAGTGATTTTCCTTCACGCACGATGGCTTCTCCTCATAATGGGGGCCTTACAAATGTGCGCTTTTACCACAGAAAATTACAAGGGTAAATCAGGCTCCATACTTAACAATCTCCCACTTGGAGACTGATCTCCAAACCAAACGTGTGACTGATTTCCATTCTGGCTTCTTATCCTTGAATGCCGATTGAAGATGAGCAAAAGCTCAACTTCTCCTTGTTGACCACCTTTGTAAACATGTCTGCAGGATTTTCACTTGTATGCACCTTTCCTAGCTTTAGTTGTCCCTCTTCCAAAAGAGTGCGTATGAAGGGATATCTCACCTCAATGTGCTTTGTCCTTGAATGAAAGGCTGAGTTCTTCGCAAGATGGATAGCGCTTTGGCTATCACCGTACAAGACACAATTGTCTTTTTTGAATCCAAGCTCTTCTAAGAATCTGTGAAGCTACAGAATTTCTTTGCTTGCCTCCGTCATTGCTACATACTCTGCTTCCGTGGTAGAAAGTGAAACCACTTTCTGCAGCTTTGAAGCCCAGCTTACTGCTGTGCCTCCAACCGTGAACACATAGCCAGTAGTGCTCCTTCGAGTATCTTTGTCACCTGCCATATCTGCATCAGCATACCCTTCGAGAAAATATCAGTTCCTCCAAAATACAAAGCATTTGTTGTTGTCCCTTTTAGATACCTAAGTATCCACTTCACAGCTTGCCAATGCTCTTTACCTGGGTTGTCCATGAACCTACTCACAACTCCCACTGCATGTGCAATGTCTGGCCTTGTCCAGACCATAGCATACATTAGAGAACCTACCGCTGCAGCATATGGAACTTTAGACATATAGGCTATCTCCTCTTGTGTCTTTGGACACATATCCTTCGTTAGTTTAAAATGACCAACCAAAGGTGTAGAAACTGGTTTTGCATTTTGCATTGCAAACCTTTCTAGTACCTTCTTGATGTAATCTTCTTGAGATAGCTTTATTGTCTTCTTCGTCCTGTCCCTTGATATTTTCATACCAAGTATCCTCTTTGCAGCACCTAAATCTTTCATTGAAAAAGATTTGGACAGCTCCTCTTTTAGGTCTTTGATGTCTTGCATATTAGCACTTGCAATCAACATGTCATCAACATACAACATTAGGATGATGAATTTCCCATCTCCCAAATTCTCTGTGTAGACGCAGTGATCCGAGTTGCATCTTGTGAATCCATGATCCAACATCCATCGATCAAACTTCAAGTACCATTGTCTTGCTGCTTGCTTTAAACCATACAAGCTCTTCTTTAATCTGCAAACCATTTTCTCCTTACCTTTTACTTCATACCCCTTTGGTTGAAGCATGTAGATTTCCTCCTCTAAGTCACCGTGAGGGAATGCCGTATTTACATCCATTTGCTCGAGATTTAGATCATGAGCAGCCACAAGGCTTAAGACAAGCCTAATCGAGTTCATTATTACAACAGGAGAAAATATTTCATTGAAGTCAATACCTTTCTTTTGAGAAAAACCTTTTACCACAAGCCTAGACTTGTACCTTTTCTTCCCACCTTCTTCTTCCTTTAGCTTGTACACCCATTTGTTTTGAAGTGCCCGCTTACCTTTAGGAAACTCAACCAACTCCCATGTTTGGTTGCGATGTAGTGAGTCCATCTCCACTTGCATGCTCTTCGTCCATTCTTCTTTGGATTCATGTTGCATAGCTTCTTCATATGATTCCGGCTCTCCAAAATCTGAGATCAAGAGATGGTTGAAGGAAGGAACAAACCTTTCTCGATGTCTACTTGCTCTTGTAGATCTTCAGGGAATAGGTTGAAGCTCCTCATTTGGTTGACGTTGTTGCACATTGTCACCGTTTGCAGTCCTTGAGTCTTCACCGTCCTCAAGCTCCATGTACTCATCACCTGTTTCTTTTGTTGTTTGTTTTCTTTCCAAGTAATCTTTGTATATATTTTGTTCGTTAAAAATTACATCCCTACTCCTTAAGATTTTACCATCTTCAGGATTCCATAGGCCATACCCAAAGTCTCCTTCTCCATAGCCAATGAAGAAACACTTTTTGGACTTTGCATCTAACTTTGATCTTAGGCTTCTATCTATGTGCATGAAAGCCTCACACCCAAACACTTTGAGAAATGCATAATTCACCGGTTTACCTGTCCATGCCTCTTCTGGAACTCCCCCATCCAATGCCGTTGAGGGTGACCGATTGATTAAGTACACAAACGTAGTTATAGCTTCCGCCCAAAGCTAAAGCGGTAGGCCTGCATGTAGCCGCATGCTTCGTGCTCGTTCCATGATTGTCCTGTTTATCCTTTCCGAAATCTTATTTTGTTGAGGTGTCCTTGGGGTTGTCCTTTACCTCCGAATGCCATTGCTAGCACAAAAGCCATGTGTAGCCGCCCTTGTGCGAATAATTCCAAATCGGACCCTCCAATCCGGCCATGTGTGGCCACCCTTGAGAAGACAAGTCCGCTTTTGAATTCGGTCACCGGCCATTGACTTCCAACCACCGGCCAACCGATCGGTTGTTTTCCGACCACTTTTCGGCCGCCGTCCGGCCATAATATTCCGGCGATAATATGCCCCTGATTCTTGTCTGTGAAAATTTTGGTTTCCAGTGAGTGATTTTCCTTCACGCACGATGGCTTCTCCTCATAATGGGGGCCTTACAAATGTGCGCTTTTACCACAGAAAATTACAAGGGTAAATCAGGCTCCATACTTAACAATCTCCCACTTGGAGACCGATCTCCAAACCAAACCTGTGACTGCTTTCCATTCTGGCTTCTTATCCTTGAATGCCGATTGAAGATGAGCAAAAGCTCAACTTCTCCTTGTTGACCACCTTTGTCAACATGTCTGCAAGATTTTCACTTGTATGCACCTTTCCTAGTTTTAGTTGTCCCTCTTCCAAAAGAGTGCGTATGAAGTGATATCTCACCTCAATGTGCTTTGTCCTTGAATGAAAGTCTGAGTTCTTCGTAAGATGGATAGCGCTTTGGCTATCACTGTACAAGACACAATTATCTTGTTTGAATCCAAGCTCTTCTAAGAATTTGTGAAGCCACAGAATTTCTTTGGTTGCCTCCGTCATTGCTACATACTCTGCTTCCGTGGTAGAAAGTGAAACCACTTTCTGTAGCTTTGAAGCCCAGCTTACTGCTATGCCTCCAACCGTGAACACATAGCCAGTAGTGCTCCTTCGAGTATCTTTGTCACCTGCCATATCTGCATCAGCATACCCTTCTAGAAAAATATCAGTTCCTCCAAAATACAAAGCATTTGTTGTTGTCCCTTTTAGATACCTAAGTATCCACTTCACAGCTTGCCAATGCTCTTTACCTGGGTTGTCCATGAACCTACTCACAACTCCCACTGCATGTGCAATGTCTGGCCTTGTCCAGACCATAGCATACATTAGAGAACCTACCGCTGCAGCATATGGAACTTTAGACATATAGGCTATCTCCTCTTGTGTCTTTGGACACATATCCTTCGTTAGTTTAAAATGACCAACCAAAGGTGTAGAAATTGGTTTTGCATTTTGCATTGCAAACCTTTCTAGTACCTTCTTGATGTAATCTTTTTGAGATAGCTTTATTGTCTTCTTCGTCCTGTCCCTTGATATTTTCATACCAAGTATCCTCTTTGCAACACCTAAATCTTTCATTGAAAAAGATTTGGACAGCTCCTCTTTTAGGTCTTTGATGTCCTGCATGTTAGCACTTGCAATCAACATGTCATCAACATACAACATTAGGATGATGAATTTCCCATCTCCCAAATTCTCTGTGTAGACGCAGTGATCCGAGTTGCATCTTGTGAATCCATGATCCAACATCCATCGATCAAACTTCAAGTACCATTGTCTTGATGCTTGCTTTAAACCATACAAGCTCTTCTTTAATCTGCAAACCATTTTCTCCTTACCTTTTACTTCATACCCCTTTGGTTGAAGCATGTAGATTTCCTCCTCTAAGTCACCATGCGGGAATGCTGTATTTACATCCATTTGCTCGAGATTTAGATCATGAGCAGCCACAAGGCTTAAGACAAGCCTAATTGAGTTCATTTTTACAATAGGAGAAAATATTTCATTGAAGTCAATATCTTTCTTTTGAGAAAAACCTTTTAACACAAGCCTAGACTTGTACCTTTTCTTCCCACCTTCTTCTTCCTTTAGCTTGTACACCCATTTGTTTTGAAGTGCCCGCTTATCTTTAGGCAACTCAACCAAATCCCATGTTTGGTTGCGATGTAGTGAGTCCATCTCCACTTGCATGCTCTTCGTCCATTCTTCTTTGGATTCATGTTGCATAGCTTCTTCATATGATTCCGGCTCTCCAGAATCTAAGATCAAGAGATGGTTGAAGGAAGGAACAAACCTTTCTGGAGGTCTACTTGCTCTTGTAGATCTTCGGGGAATAGGTTGAGGCTCCTCATTTGGTTGACGTTGTTGCACATTGTCACCGTTTGCAGTCCTTGAGTCTTCACCGTCCTCAAGCTCCATGTACTCATCACCTATTTCTTTTGTTTGTTTTCTTTCTAAGTAATCTTTGTACATATTTTGTTCGTTAAAAAGTACATCCCTACTCCTTAAGATTTTACCATCTTCAGGATTCCATAGGCGATACCCAAAGTCTCCTTCTCCATAGCCAATGAAGAAACACTTTTTGGACTTTGCATCTAACTTTGATCTTAGGATTCTATCTATGTGCATGAAAGCCTCACACCCAAACAGTTTGAGAAATGCATAATTCACCGGTTTACCTGTCCATGCCTCTTCTGGAACTCCCCCATCCAATGCCGTTGAGGGTGACCGATTGATTAAGTACACAGACGTACTTACAGCTTCCGCCCAAAGCTCAAGCGGTAGGCCTGCATGTAGCCGCATGCTTCGTGCTCGTTCCATGATTGTCATGTTCATCCTTTCCGAAATCCCATTTTGTTGAGGTGTCCTTGGGGTTGTCCTTTGCCTCCGAATCCCATTGCTAGCACAAAAGATTTCAAAAGCTTGGCTTCAATATTCGCCTCCATTGTCGGATCTAAGGCATTTAACCTTGGTACCTGTTTCATTCTCCACAAAGGCTTTCCACCTTTGAAATATGGAAAATACATCGGATTTATTCTTCATGACATAAACCCATGTTTTTCTAGTCGCATCGTCTATGAATGTTACATAGTACAATGAGCCACCAAGTGATGGTGTACTTGCAGGACCCCAAACATCAGAATGAACCAACTCAAGTTTTTTATTTTTTCTTTCATTTCCTGATTTTTGAAATTTTACCCTCTTTTGTTTACCATAAACACAATCTTCACAGAACTCTAAGTCCACTTCTTTCAAACCTGGTAGAAGCTTCTTTGTTTGAAGGATTTGCATTCCTTTGGCACTCATATGCCCAAGTCGGTAGTGCCACACCGCACTGTCAACTTCTGTAGTTGCTGCACAAGCTGAAGGTTGCGTGCTAACAGTACACAAGTAAAGTGTATCGACTTTTTCACCCTTGGCAACCACCAAAGATCCCTTTGAGATCTTCCACCGTTTGTTTCCGAATGCAATGTTGTGACCTTCATAGTCCAATTGTCCTGTAGAGATCAAATTTTTGCGAAGAGAAGGAACATGCCTAACATCTTTAAGCTTCCATTCATTTCCGTTAGCAGTTTTGACAGAAACTGTACCTTTGCTGACAATCTCACAAGCTTCATCATCTCCCAAGTATACATACCCAAAATTACCTTTGGTGTAGTCTTGGAAATGTTGCTTGTGTGGTGTCGCATGGAATGAAGCCCCGGAATCTACTATCCAGGAATTAGACACATTGTCTAATGAGAGAATTAGAGCATCTTGCTCTACTTTACCTGCCACATTGGCCTCTGATGTTGGCTTGTTGTCTTGAGACTCTGTCTCCTTCTTCTTCTTGGACCAGCAATCCTTCTTGACGTGGCCCTTCTTGCCGCAGTTCCAACATTCAAGAACTGACTTTGTGCGTGACTTGCTCCGCCTCGAGTGATCACGACCCTTTTGGTTTTTGAACCTCTCCTTAGACCTTCCTCTTGTTTCCACTGATAGTGCAGCACTTGATGATTCTCCTGTGCTTCTCCTTCGCATTTCCTTGCTTAGGAGAACACCCACAACATCATCAAACTTAAGAGTATTTGTGACAGAGATAGAATTACTTACAGCCATCACAAGGCTGTCCCAACTATCCGGTAGAGATGATAGTATAAGGAGAGCTCGCACTTCGTCATCGAAATTGATTTTCACTTATCGAAGTTGACTTATGTTTGTGTTAAAGTCATTTAGGTGTTCTACAACTGAACCATTCTCTGCCATCTTTAGATTGAACAAGCGCTTCATAAGAAATACCTTATTGGATGCCGATGGTTTCTCGTAGAAGTCGTCAAGTGACTTCATCAAGTCCTCCGTGGTTGTATGGTTTGGCAAGGAACATTGTGAGTGATCATGATCCCAAGTTTCACAGTCATCTTTGGAGGGCTTTGTTTAAGTGATTGGGTACACAACTCAGCCTCAATACAATAGGTCATCCAAAAACGAATGGTCAAACTGAATGAGTTAACCAAGTGCTAGAGGATATGCTACACACATACGTTAGCTCTTAAGAAACAAACACACTGGGAAGAGTATCTACCTCTTCTTGAGTTTTCTTACAATAGTGCTAAGCATGTTACGACTGGATATAGTCCTTTCATGATCATGTATGGTTTTCAACCTAGGTCACCCGTTACGATGGGGTTGGCAACCGTAAAAATCTAGAAGGTTAAGGATTTTGTCCAAAACCATATGGATATGCTAGAACTCGCTCGTTAGAATGTCCAGTAAGTGGTATAAGAAGTATCCTAATGAGAAATGTCGGCAAGTTACCTTTGAGGAAGGGGAAGAAGTGTTTTTTGTGTGCCAAATCATTTGGAAAGTCTGAAGACTAGGCCAACACCTAAATTATCTCCAAGATATTGTGGGCCTTTCAAGATACTCAAGCGAGTTGGTGATCATGCCTACAAACTCTTGTTACCGACACACTCTTGTGTCGATCCGGTGTTTCATGTAAGCCGTTTGCGTAAACGATTACATGGGGAAGACGATGTCATTGACCAACAGATTCCGATGTTTCATGTAAGCCGTTTACGTAATTGATTACATGGGGACGACAATGTCATTGACCATCAGATTTTGGTCGATTTCGTTGAAACTCCTACCCCACCGCATGAACCTAAGAAAATTCTTGACTATCATGATTTACGTACACGTCATCATGTACGTTGCCAAGCTTTAATCAAGTGGAAAGATCGACTTAAAGAAGGCACCACTTGGGAAAACATTAGTGTTCTTAAGAAGAAGTTTCCCACTTTTGTTTTTGAGGACAAAAACACTTCTCCAAGGGGGGAGTAATGTCATGCCAAGGGCATACCCAGGGGGGTCATGGACCCGGGCCAATAGATGTGTGACTGCCAGTGTGGAACATGGATATGATAGCCAGGGGTTATATAAGGGAGGTTGGGCGATGAATCCAACCATGGTAGTTCCTTGGGCCTATCAGGGATGCTAGAAGATCTCAAGATAAAGGTTCTTGGACACAAGGTAAGGCACTCCTTCATTGTTATAGATTTTTCCAAGTACACTATGTCATCAAAGATGATAGTAGGACGTTCTTTTATGAGGGAAGAAAAAATGGTACATGAATGGTCTAAAAATCATGTCTACTTAGAGCTCCAAAACTCTGTCATTCGAGTTGATGTCGTGATTGGTCGAGCACATCCTCTAGGAAACAAATTTTATAATTGAACATCGATTTGAAACCACAATTCACTAGGACCCATTGCAGTATTGTTACACGTGTAAAGAAGACACTGATGCTGGAGAATATTCCCCTTATATAAATGTTCTACCTGGAATGGCTGAGTCTGACAACGTGGACTGGGTCCACGTAGCGGTAACCATAGAAACTTGGGAAAATAGAGGGACAACTTGTGTAACACCTTAGGGGGAAAAAGTGCCACAACTTGTACCTTAAATATGATAGGAGCAATGCATAAATATTTTGATGACCTACCAGATGAAGGCTTGACTGACATTGGAACCAGTAGCATCTCAACAAATATTTCCCAGACGATTCGGAGTCAAAATCATCAATTGAAATTGACTCTAAGGACGAAGAATCTCAGTTAAATCTTGGTGCAAATGTGGGGACAAACCATTCAAGGCCCAGTGGTACCCTAGATGTCAATCTATCTTGGAGAGGAGAAGACACAAGTAGCGATTCATTTAGCCACTCTGCACTAGAGATCGGCCATAATAAAAATTATATAAGAGGAGTAAGCAATATAAGAGGCGATGATATCAAGCCAATGTACGTGCTAGGATAAATGAAAAGAAATCTACCACATAATGGATCAGTTATATGGGGGCATGTGATGCTCATCGTAAGTTGGTAGATAATTGAGGTGAATACCTTCAAATTGTCACGTGGTGCAGTCCACAATTTGAATACCTTCAAATTGTCACGTGGTGCAGTCCACAACCCATTGACATTGCACAACTAGAGGCCGTAGAGAAGCCAAAGTTGAGCCGTACTATAAGGAGACACCAAAACTGAGAGTTAGCTTAACAACTAAGCAAAGTGGAAGCAAAATTACAGTCCACAACACAATAAGATCCCACGGACTTACACCCTGTACGTGATCATTTCAAATCCTACACCACGGAGGAGCATAAGGCTGTGTATAAAAAGGCCCAAAGAACACCTACTAATGGAAGTAAATGGAGTCTATGATGGTTCAACAGTAGTTAAAGAAATAGAGTTAGCAGACCCAGGTGAGGACTCCAAACCTGTTTTCATTGCCCGATTCCTGATAGAGACTAAGGAATATGTAGTTAAGGAGCTCCTCAAGGAATTCAAGCATATATTTTCTTGGACATACCATGACATGAAGGGCGTTCCACCTTCCATAGTGCAACGTACAATTCCAATGATTAGCATTGCTAAACTAGATTATCAGAGACCCTACCCAATGAATCCTAAGTATGCAAACATTATTCAGGAAGAACTGAAAAAGCTTATCAAATGTGGATCCATATACTCTATTGAGCACTCAGAATGGGTGTCTCCAATAGTTATTATGCCAAAAAAGAATGGGAAACTCAGAGTGTACATGGATCTCAAGAAGGTTAATGCTACCACTAGAAGGTACCATTACGCTGATGGGGGCTTTTCACAAGCCAAGCTCCCATACCCCTCTTCTCTCGTCCCCACCCCATGAAAACCCCCTCTTATGGAGGGAGCGATAAAAGGCATTGGAAAAAGTAAGAAAAAAATAAAGTATGATTATGTAAATATATAAGAAAGGTAAAATAGGCCACCTCATGCCTGCGGGGTAGCCCATCCCCACCTTGCCTCCTTTTTCTTCACTGTTGCCCCACCGGGTGTCCCTTTTCCTCTCCTCCACTCAAAAGGTCAACCCCCTCTCTCTTCCCCTTGTCCTTTCTCCTTTCTCTCTCCCCTCAAGCTACCCCACCTCTCACCAATAATGCATTATAACTCACCAATAATGCACCCTAACTCACATGCAACGTACCCTATCTTCCAAAATAGTATACCCCACCCCCTCTTTCTCTCTCCTATCATATCCCATGACCCAAATACCCCCCTCTCTCTCTAAAGGGCGCCATGTCTCTTGTCTTGTAGCTAAATAACCTCCCCCACACTCACACACACTCAGTTTCACTGAAAAAGGTGCCCACAGACCCATCCCCACCTGGTGGTTACCTGATTTTTCTTGTGTTCACACACATCTGCACATAGATTCACCTCTGAACACACTCCCCTCTCTCCCCTCTTGTAATTACTTTATTCTCCATGTCACCTCTCACTTTTTTTCATCAACCCATCTCTCTCTCTTAGTCTCTCTCTCATGAGACTGCTGTTCTGGCACATATACACACAGCCAGACAAGTGGGGCCCACAGTCACATGGCCTATGTAGATAATGATTTCTTCATTTCTAAATTCTAGAATTCCTCCCCCCTCCTCCCCTATATAAAGAGGGGTCATCATCACACTAAATACACACACAACATCACCAAAGAACACACTATGCACAGTGTGTGCCTAGTGCACACACACACACCCACACCATCACCATCATCGCAATCACCATGCTTGTCTTGAGCATGACCTCTACACCCTTGGCTATGGAAGATGAAGGGCAACTAAATGAAGGATGATGGCCATAACCCTCGTGCGAGTCTTCGCCATCAACTCCCACCTATCCGCCATGTGCTCTACCACTCTCTCCCTTCTCATTCCCCTACCCTATGCTCCCCATTTCATCGCCTTATTCTCTAAATAAAGCTTGAGGTTTTGTGAGTATGTTTTCTTGCAATGTTTCGCCCATGTGAGGTGTGCGAAATCGCCACCTACTCTTCTATTTGGAGTGAGCTTGTGTATGTGTGAAGGGTGTGCGGATTCGCCATCCTTTTGTGGTGCCTAAGTACTAATCCGCTATACCCCCTCCCTCTCTCTCTCTCTCTCTCTCTCTCTCTCTCTCTCTCTCTCACTTGCTCTCATTCCCTTTCCTCTTCATCATTACTCCCAAGCATCCATCTCTCTTGGATGAAAACTTTGTTATGGTGGTGTGTTGTTTGCGTCCTAGCCGCTGAAGCTAGGTGGTGCCCCTGTTTGCTTTGCCATGACAGGCTCGAGGCACGCCATTCGGTCCCCGGTGTTTTAGAGGCCGTCGGGGTTCGGGGTTCGCTTTGCTCCCGTCATTTGGTGCCCCCACTGAGGATCTTTTCATGAAACCCTTCAGTTTACAAGACTGAAACCCCTAAACTATTGTGAATGGATGAATGGATAGCAGGATTTGCTAATTGGACGACAGAAGAAGAAGAGCTCCAAGCACAACTAGACGAACTCCGCATCTCCATCGAAGCTCGAGTGCCAGGCATAACGGTAATCGATTTGCAGTGGGAGAGTCAACCAACACGCCAAACCCAATGGATATACATAGGCCAAGTGCCAAGAAGAAGAAGGAGAAGGTCGAAACCATGTCCGCAACCTACAACCAACCCACAACAACAAAATGGAAGGAGATCTACACAATAGAGAATCAACACTATTCTACTTTGAAAATCGGGTAACTCAAGTCACCGAGGTAATTATCACAGTCAGTTTTCAAGTCGCACCTAATGCTGCAGCACAGATAACAGAATCATTGGCTCACACTCTCACTAGAGAAACTAGGGATCTACTGAGTTTGTTTCAGGAAAGAACACCACCCTCTCCCACAAGCTTGGACAGTGACTAAGCACCTCTAAGGTTCACATGAATCAGTACAACCTACCTCAAGACAGATCACACATACCAACACGTGTACGCTCAATCAAGGTAATACTGGATTTGAAGGCTCACTACCAGCACGTCATTGACACCATGCTAGGTGGGGAGCGATTTTTTGAGGTTCTGGCATCAGATCAACCATTTGTCCTACCTTTGGTACAAGGCAATGTACCGTTTGAAGTTTTAATCTATGTCCTAGTATAAGAGGGTATACACGCCTCCTTGTAAAGAAGAAAAAAACTTTTGCAAGTTAAGCAGTGTGTCTTTCTAGCTCTCTCTCAGTAATCATGGCAAGTGTAGCATTTCCAACATTTAAAGGAAAGAAGGGGGAGGATTTGGTAACAGACTTCCTAGATGACTTTGAAGTAGCATGTGTAGTGAGCAACAAAGATACGGATGAATCCCGGGTTAGAATCTTTAAATATCTCATGAAGCTAGAAGCTAGATCATGGTACAATGCACTTCCACAAGCAACCAAGGATGACTAGGAACCCTTAAAAACCGCTTTTAAGAGGCGCTTTGGGGGAGGTACCACTTCAGAAAAGTTGTGGGACAAGTTGAGAGACTTGAAGCAGGAGGGTCTTTTACAATATGCCACCTATGAGTCCAAATTTGTGGATTTGTGGGAACGGTGGGTTGAGTCACTGGCAAGGGGAGAAGCTGCACCCGATTTCCTAAAAAAAGATCGGTTCACGCATGGCTTATGGACGCTTCTCAAGGAGAAGGTGAAAGGTAGATTCCCGGCTACATACGAGTTAGCCGTTGAGATTGCTCGCCTTAAGGACAAGAAGCTGCGAATGAAAGCCAAAGAAACCGAGTCAACAGAAACAGCAACATCACGTCGACCAGCAACTATGACAACCACCATTCCACCACCACCACCGGCTCTTGGGGTAAGAGATGACCAACAAGATATGTTGGCCCATATTACTGACCAACTGCAGAATTTGTCTGTCCACTTAATACAACAAGGGAGGAGTCAAGAAAGAGATCAAGACCCTGGAAGAGCACGACGACAAAACAGGGAGTATCATTGCTACAACTGCGGAGAAGACGGTCACGGTATGTACTACTGTCCCAAACCACGACAAAACTATAATAGAGGAGGTAGGAGGAACCAATTGTCACCCCCTAGAGAAAGAACACCCCCACCCCGAGCACCAACCCCACCAACACAAATTCTATGTCCACCCCAGACACCACTACAAGCATCCATTCCACCTCTTCCACCAGCCCCAACACCTGATCGCCCTGTAAACATCATAAGGCTAGAAGAGAAAGGAAAAGCCGTAGTAGTGGATCCACCCAGAGCAAAGGAGAGGGACAAGGGTAAGGAGAAGGTAACCTTTTTAGAACCACTTGAGGCCATGACTGTGAAAAGAGCTAGGAGGGAGAAGGCTACACAATCAGATGATGAGAGAAGCATGAGAGGAGAAACTAGCAAGAGGCCATCCAGGCCACGATGGAAATTGGGCATCACCGACTTCCAGCTAGGGGAAAGTTCAAAGCCCTATGATCTAAAATTGGATGTGGCAGAGCAAGGTCCGAAGATTACATTGCCACAGCTGCTACATCTTGTACCTAAAGTAAGGCGACAATGGTCTAAAATGGTAAGTACAAGACGCTCCAAAACAAAGGTAGCTGGAGCAATTTCGGGATGCAACATGGATGACATCCTTCCAATTGTCGATGTAAACATAAAAGGAAAGAGGGTTGGAAACACCTACATTGATGGAGGTGCACAAATCTGTGTAATGAGCGAAGCTATGATGCTTCGATTAGAGCTCGAGGTTGACAGGCCTTCTCCATGCAAAGCAAAGATGGCAAACAACGCAAAAGTAAAGTGTGTGGGTGTGGTAAGTGCCGTGAAAATCAATGCTTTCAACACTGAAGTAGAGGTAGATGTTTTTGTAATGCCTACTAAGGGGGAGGGCTATCCAATAATTTTGGGAAGGCCATGGTTGATGGCCATGAAGGCAAAAAAAGACTGGGGTACTGGCCTTCTACGCATGACCGGTAAGAAAGGGGAGACAATCTACTACGACATGAGGATTGGCAAGCAGAAGCAAATGAATCTGGAAACATCGGCAAATGAAACCACTAGCGAATCTTCCAGTTCTGAGGAGGAGACCACATCCACCGACGAAAGTGACAGTTCCTTTGATGTGATGGGTATCATTATGAAGGATCCACAAAGGGTAAGCACAACTGGTGATCCATCACCAAAAGGGCAACCCAATGAAGAGGAGAGAAAATCACCTGGCCTAGGAGGAAGTAGGTTGAAGGGTATGTTGTCTACGGAATTAACACTTGAGGAGGAAGATAGTTTTTTGCAAATGTTGATGGGATTTCCTAACCTGTTCATTGACAACTATGAAAGAATCACAGGCATTACAGTGGTGGAACATCATATTAAGCTGAAGGAAGGGGTAAAACCAGTTGTGCAAAAGCTACGACGACTGGGGGTCATACAAGAAAAGGCACTCTTGGCCGAGGTAAGGAAACTGCTGGAGGCGGGATTCATCTATCCTGTAGAAAACTCAGAATGGGTGTCACCCGTAGTGGTGACGCCTAAAAAGAATGGTAAGTGGAGGGTCTGTGCTGACTACAAACCACTAAATGCAGCTACAAAGAGAGACCACTTTCCTCTCCCTTTCTTGGATGAAATTATGAATGAAGTAGCGGGTTTTGAATGCTATACCGTCTGTGATGGTTATTCAGGATACTTTCAAATACGCATAGCCTTGCAAGATTAGCTAAAAACCACTTTTATCACGCCATGGGGTTGTTTTGCATACAGGGTTATGCCATTTGGTCTCACAAATGCACCTGCCACATTCCAAAGATATGTCACATATGTTTTTCAACCGTTCTTTGGAACATCCATAAGAGTGTTCATTGATGATTTTTGTATATATAGCTCCCGTATTTCACATTTAGAAAAAGTAACTGAAGGTTTGGCCAGGTTGCAGAGCCTAGGTGGGCAATTAAATGTGGATAAATGTCACATTGGGGAGAGTAAAGTCATTCTACTAGGCCATGAAATTTCAGCAAGAGGTATCAACGCCGACCCAAGTAAGGTGTCCGCACTCATAGCCCTACCTTCACCAACGACCGCACGTCAACTGGTCTCTTTTCTACAGAAGGTGAGGTATTTAAGTAGATTCATACATCTACTATCACAACTTGTTCTACCACTGCAACAACTCACTCAAAGATCAACTTTCACTTGGGACAAGGAAAGCGAACATCACTACAACAAGGTAAAGGAGGTCTTAGCCACTCTGCCAACTATCTCACCACCTAAGTGGGATGAAAAATTCTATGTCACCTCAAGTGTTGGTGATGACTCATTGGGGGCTGTGCTACTCCAAAAGGATACGACGACATCTTTCATGAGGCCAATCTACTTCTCTAGTCGAATGATGACAGCAGGAGAGAAAGGTTTCACCCATGTGGAACACTTAGTCCTAGCTCTTAGATTTGCAACTACAAAGTTTAGGTCATATTTGCTGCCTAAGCAATTTGTGATTCTAACCACGGATGAAATATTTCCCTATGTTGTACAACACATGGATGTGTCTGCTAGAATTACTAAATGGCTAGTTCGTCTGCAAGAGTTTGACTACACGGTACAGGTAGAAAGCACGACAAGGGCAAGTTTGGGGGGACTCATGACCTACCAAGTCTTTGAAGGGAAGGAGAAGCAATCTAAGGAAGGAGAAGTCCGATTACCTCCAGTACCACCGATGGTAGAAGGAGCATACTCTCTCTACTTTGATGGAGCCTACAAGCGAGCGTCCGACAAAGCAGCTGCAGGCATAGTGGTCTTTGATGACAAAGGGACAAAGGTATTTTCGTTGGGCCAATTGTTAGATTCACATTCTAACAATGAAGCTGAGTATGCAGCACTAACCAAGGGTCTACAATGGTGCGTCTCACAAGGTGTACAACGCCTTAATGTATTTGGGGATGCTCTACTTCTGGTAAGGCAATTAAATGGAGCATGGACATGCAAGAATCCTAGTTTAAGGACTCACTTAAGTGGTGTAAAAACCTTGTTGGGTACGTTTGAAGAAGTTCAAATACACCATATCCCAAGGGCTCAAAACCAAGAAGCAGATGCCCTAGCAAGTGAAAGACTACAGGAAGTGGTGGTTGGAGCAATAAAACTAAAGCTCCCTCTATTTCAAGGCAGTGATGCCTTGCCTAACATCATGCATTTTTTGGAAACAGGGGAATGCCCATCAGATTTAACAAAGGGACAGAAGCAATGGCTGACGCGGAAGGCCACAAGGTATCGACTCATCAATGATGGTTTGTACTGTAAGGGTAAGGACCAAATACTCAGGAAGGTCCCTCTCTCTCACGAAATCACGGGAGTAATTGCTAGCTGTCACGACGGGGTTTGTGGTGGTCACTTTGCCCTAGACATAACAAGTAGGAAAATCTTGCAGGCAGGCTTCATATGGCCTAGCCTCAACCGTGATGTACACCATTGGTGCAAAATGTGTAAGTTGTGTCAAAAGGCCGGCACTAGGTCACTTATGCCTGAACCACAGACACCTATTCTCTCATATGGCCCATTTGAAAAATGGGGTATCGATGCCATTGGGCCATTACCTAGGGCCAACTCAGGAAAATTCTACACTATCATGGGGGTCGACTACATGACTAGATGGGCAGAGGCTACAACCACCACTAGAATCACTGTGGTAGAGGTAGCTAATTTATCTACGAGCACATATGCTGTAGGTTTGGCACACATTTAGAGATCATCTCTGATAGAGGGCCAGGTTTCAGAGCAGACTTGGTAGGAGAATTAATGCAGAAATTGGGCATTACAAGGAGGCACTCTTCACCATATTACCCTCAATGTAATGGCCTAGTTGAAAAGGTAAATGGAATGGTTTCTAAAATGATCACCAAGCAGGTAAACAATCATCCCGGAGACTGGGATAAGTATCTACTACCAGCTTTATGGGCCTACAGAGCTTCATTTTGTACATCCTTGGGATTCACACCGTATCATCTAGTATTTGGTAAGGAAGCAATCTTGCCCATTGAAGTGCAACTACAAAGTCTCAGAGTAATGGCAAGCCAACTTCAACAACCCAACATGCATTTGAGAGATCACATCATCAACTTGGAAAGACTGCAGCTGGACAGAGAAGAAGCAATAAATTATTATGCAGCACAAGCAGAGCATAGACGGCTTAGCTTTAACAAGCATCTCTAGAAAAAAGAATTGAAGAAAGGAATGTTGGTGCTTCGCTACGACAATCGCTTCGACACGCGCAAGGATAAGAAACTCCTGCTCCGATGGGAAGGCCCTTTCATCATCAGGAAAAAGTATGCCAATGGAAGCTACCAGCTTATGGAGGCTGATGGAAAACTTCATAAAACCAGGGTAAATGGTTGGCGACTTAAACCTTATTTTCTTCGATTTGACCAGGCTCCACCAATTGACATTCCAGATGAGGACACACCATCAGCCGCCACCTCCGACGATAATGATCAAACAGATGAGCTAGAGACATGAATGTCTCTAGCCAAAAGGGGAGGGCTAATGATGGGGGCTTTTCACAAGCCAAGCTCCCATACCCCTCTTCTCTCGTCCCCACCCCATGAAAACCCCCTCTTATGGAGGGAGTGATAAAAGGCATTGGAAAAAGTAAGAAAAAAAATAAAGTATGATTATGTAAATATATAAGAAAGGTAAAATAGCCCATCCCCACCTTGCCTCCTTTTTCTTCACTGTTGCCCCGCCGGGTGTCCCTTTTTCTCTCCTCCACTCAAAAGGTCAACCCCCTCTCTCTTCCCCTTGTCCTTTCTCCTTTCTCTCTCCCCTCAAGCTACCCCACCTCTCACCAATAATGCATTATAACTCACCAATAATGCACCCTAACTCACATACAACATACCCTATCTTCCAAAATAGTATACCCCACCCCCTCTTTCTCTCTCCTATCATATCCCATGACCCAAATACCCCCCTCTCTCTCTAAAGGGCGCCATGTCTCTTGTCTTGTAGCTAAATAACCTCCCCCACACTCACACACACTCAGTTTCACTGAAAAAGGTGCCCACAGACCCATCCCCACCCGGTGGTTACCTGATTTTTCTTGTGTTCACACACATCTGTACACAGATTCACCTCTGAACACACTCCCCTCTCTCCCCTCTTGTAATTACTTTATTCTCCATGTCACCTCTCACTTTTTTTCATCAACCCATCTCTCTCTCTTAGTCTCTCTCTCATGAGACTGCTATTCTGGCACATATACACACAGCCAGACAAGTGGGGCCCACAGTCACATGGCCTATGTAGATAATGATTTCTTCATTTCTAAATTCTAGAATTCCTCCCTCCTCCTCCCCTATATAAAGAGGGGTCACCATCACACTAAATACACACACAACATCACCAAAGAACACACTATGCACTGTGTGTGCCTAGTGCGCACACACGCACCCACACCATCACCATCACCGCAATCACCATGCTGGTCTTGAGCATGACCTCTACACCCTTGGCTATGGAAGATGAAGGGCAACTAAATGAAGGATGATGGCCATAACCCTCGTGCGAGTCTTCGCCATCAACTCCCACCTATCCGCCATGTGCTCTACCACTCTCTCCCTTCTCATTCCCCTACCCTATGCTCCCCATTTCATCGCCTTATTCTCTAAATAAAGCTTGAGGTTTTGTGAGTATGTTTTCTTGCAATGTTTTGCCCATGTGAGGTGTGCGAAATCGCCACCTAGTCTTCTGTTTGGAGTGAGCTTGTGTATGTGTGAAGGGTGTGCGAATTCGCCATCCTTTTGTGGTGCCTAAGTATTAATCCGCTATACCCCCTCCCTCACTCTCTCTTTCTCTCTCTCTCTCACTTGCTCTCAGTCCCTTTCCTCTTCATCATTACTCCCAAGCATCCATCTCTCTTGGATGAAAACTTTGTTATAGTGGTGTGTTGTTTGCGTCCTAGCCGCTGAAGCTAGGTGGTGCCCCTGTTTGCTTTACCATGACAGGCTCGAGGCGCGCCATTCGGTCCCCGGTGTTTTAGAGGCCGTCGGGGTTCGGGGTTCGCTTTGATCCCGTCAACGCCTTGCCATATTCAAAACATGTGCTTGTGAGATAGTCGCAGGAAAAGAAGCTTAGAGTTTTTTGGATGGATACTTTGGTTACACTAAAATCATAATTGTGCTAGAGGACCAAGCTAAAACCGCTTTTATAACTGAATTTGGAGTGTTTGTATTTTGTGTTATGGCTTTTGGATTAACTAATGCCCCTGCTACATTCCAAAGAACAATAAACACTGCTTTTAGGGAATATTTAAGGGAGTTTTGTGAAGGTTTTTTAGATAACCTTTGTGTTTATTCTTCTCGGAAAGAATACCTATCTTGTTTACAAAAAGTACAGATTGTATCGCATCTCATTGAACCCTTTCAAATGCAAATTTTGGGTTAAGCATGGAGTCATTTTAGGGCAAAATATGAAAGCAAAATAAAATCCATTGATAATTTACACCACCTACAAACTATAAGGGACTCCAAAGATTCATGGGGCATGTTGGTTATTATCGACGGTATATTGTAAACTTTGCTGAGATAGATCGTCCATTGTACAAGCTTCTTATCAAGTTCCACTGAACCAAGGAGTGTGACCATGCCTATGAATTATTAAAAAGGGCCCTGACAAGTGCTCCAATCTTGCGAGTGTCCAATTGGAAGGTAATTTTCCATGTGCATATTGATGCATCAAACTTTGCTATTAGGTGTGTTTTAGCTCAACCAAGAGAACATAAATTGGACCACCCCATTAGCTTTGCAATTCGCCAACTAAATGATGCTGAGAGAAACTACACCACTACAGAGCAAGAAGGTTTAGCTATGATTTATGCAATAAAGAATTTTTCTACTACCTTCTTGCCAACAAGTTTGTTTTTTATGTGGACCATCAAACATTCTTGTATCTGGTAAACAAACCATGTTCCACGGGAAGAATTACATGATGTTTTTTATTTCCTCTTCAGTTTGATTTTACCATCATCGTGAGACCCGATAAAAGGCATATCATGGATGATCATTTGTCTTGTATACCCAATGGTGAAGCCCCTACTGGAATTGATGATGAATTACCCAATACTTCCCTATTCCTAGTTGAGACCATGCCTGAATGGAGTGAGAAGATTGTAAAATTTTTAGTTAATGGTTTTCCACACAAGGAGATAAGGATATAGCTCGAAAGCTACTAAAGGAATGTGAACCTTATTCTCTAATTGCACGTACTCTCTACAAGCTAGGGAAGGACGATATTTTGAGATGATGTGCTTGTGAGGATGAGTATTTTTACATACTCCAAGAAGCAAAAATGGGCATAGACGGAGGACATTTTTCAGGACAACTAACTACTAAGAAGGTGTTACAATCAGGCTATTGGTGGCCCATCTTATTCAAGGATGCATCACTTTTTGCAAAGGGATGTGATGAATGCCAACCTTACAAGCCCACACAATGGAAGGATATGATGCCCTTACATCCTATTAAAGTGACCCAACCATTTGAAAAATGGGGTTTAGACTTTGTAGGCCCAATTAGTCCGGCAACCCGTAACACCCAATCCCAATATATTATTGTTGCGATTGACTATGTGACAAAGTGGGCAGAAGCTAAGGTGACACGCAAGGCTGATGCAAGGTCAATCGCAAAGTTTCTCTTTGAGAACATCATTACACGATTTGGTTGTCCCTTTGAAATTGTGGAGATTGTGAGCAATAATGGCACTCATTTTATAAATGAAGTGATGAATGAACTCACAACAAGGTTCATGATATCCCACCATAAGTCGACACCTTATTATCCACAAGCAAACAAGCTGAGAGTACTAACAAGACTTTAATTTCTATCTTGAACAAGACGGTAGAGGCTCTTTGCACAGATTGGGATTTGAAGCTAACATAAGCTCTACATGCTTATTGTACTGCGTATAAAGTGGCTATTAATTGTACACCATTCAAGATGTTATATGGCCAAGAAACAATTATGCCCTGGGAGTTTGTCCTAGTCTTCGAGTAGCCTCACATGAAGGTTGGGATGGTAACCCTTTAGTTGAGCATTTATATATCCTTGAGCAAGAGAGGCAATTGGTTGTGCAAAATGCACTTTTGGAGAAGGATAGGAAAAATAAATGGTTTGATCATCATTTAAAGAATAAGGATATCAAGGTTGGGGATAAAGTTGTTATGTATGGAGTGCATAATGAGAACAAAAATATGAAATATGCGGGAAAAGGACCATATAGAGTATGCAAAATCACCCCACAAGGTACTATTTGTGTGGAAATTCTTGATTGAGTGGAAACCATTGGATTCCTCAATGGGAGTAAATTCAAAAGATACTATGATCCTTTAGGCCAAGAGGAGCTACGTGCCATTCATCAGAAGAAGACATCCAAGTCACATGAAGAATTGAAAAAGATACAAGCTCAAGCCGAGGTTCATGAGTGACAACAACGTATTAGGTGCCAACAAGAAGCCAAACTGGGAGTTACACATGCATTTTAAGTTGAATCAATTGGGAACTTGGTAGATTCTGACCCACCTCTACGATACCCCATTGAGTTAAATAGCACAATGGGAAAGTTCTATATAATGCTCTCATGCCACTTTGCATGCACAAGCTGCAAAACAGAGTTTGGTTTGTATCTATGAACTTTGACAAATCTATGAACTATGTTAAACCTAGTTATGGCATCAGATTAGCATGAATGTATGCATTATGTGGTTTTTTTGTAGACCAAAGTTAGCCAATTGGGCTGACAAGTGGAGAAGGAATGAAGGGATGGTTTTATGCTTGAAAAGGTAGAGCTTGAAGTGCTGAGTACATTGGTCCAGACGGCTTCTTAAATAGATCTACGGAGCCCAAGATATTGGACTTTGAAGTTGTAGTGCATTGCAGATCCTCGCCGGGCAGGGCAGCTGGCCCAAGTGGATGTTAGTGTATAGACAAGTAGTGCTTGAATTATGGAGCATGCTCGTATTTTTCAATTGAAAGTCATAGCTATGGATTGCAGGTGATGGCCATCTGAAGTTTTGTCGGGGGCCAGGTTTGTGCCAGGTTGGCCGCACATCCATAGATGTGCCATCTGATGATTTTGGAGCTTCGCGAGGGCAAGGATGCATTCTATATGATGTATGGAGATAGCAAGAATTGACTACTTGTCAAACTGAGTTTTGGACTACCAATTACGACCGGTCAAAGATTGGGTGCGGTTGCTCGAGGATGAAGTTTAGCATTTTTGCGGCCCCAGATGGCAAGGTTGAAAGTCTTGGAATGTGGCAAGGCTGAGGTAGTTTGGGGTCAATGATGTCATCTTTTTGTCGAGATTTACGGGTTGGGAGTTGGATCTTTGAGTCCCAAATCGCAGGGCTGTGAATTTGGTAGGCAAAAGGGCTTCCCATGGGCAAGCAAAGAACGTTTTTGGGGGGATTTTGAAAGAGCTCAAGGGGCAATCGATCAGAGGGCACCATGTGGTAGGGATCAGTCTCGTAGGCGAGTCCGAAAGTAGGCAAGGCAGTGCATAAGACCAAGAGCGTGGCTCGTTTGTAGATGTCACATGGGGAAGATGCTCCCTTGGAGCTTGTGGTGATTGCTGGCCTGTTCAAGCGCTGCGTGGGCTGAGGTCGATGGTGCAGGGGTGATGGCTGCTAGTTTTGGGCAGTGCTGGATGGCGGCCATAACTGGCAGTTGGTGGTAGCATTGTGTGGTGTTGTGGCATGCCGGTAGGCTCTGTTCTTGCACCGAACGGCCCCTTTTGGAGTGAAATTGAATCAGCACCCCCCCCCCCCCCCCCTCCCCCCGTCCCCCTCCCTCCACAAACTAACGATATCGTTAGTGCTAGGGGTAGGAGGTGAGTCACATGTAGTGGGGCAGTGAGAGTGACTGGACAGGGGATGGATAAAGCCTGGCGGAGAGAGAGAGAGAGA
Organism: Adiantum capillus-veneris; assembly: GCF_014529385.1. Classification (NCBI taxonomy): domain Eukaryota; kingdom Viridiplantae; phylum Streptophyta; class Polypodiopsida; order Polypodiales; family Pteridaceae; genus Adiantum; species Adiantum capillus-veneris. The sequence goes on along the minus strand of NC_140932.1, from coordinate 13,804,203 downwards.
GAGAGAGAGAGAGAGAGAGAGAGAGAGAGAGAGAGAGAGAGAGAGAGAGAGAGAGAGAGAGAGAGAGAGAGAGAGAGAGAGAGAGAGAAAGAGAGAGAGAGAGTTCTATTATCGTCCTTGGAGGTCAAATATGACCTATGGGACCAAATGAACATGTCACATGGTGTGAGTGGAGGTCATAAGTGACTCTCGATGCTCAAAAATGGCTGAAATGAGCGTCACAATAGAGAGTCCACATCGTGGTTGGGAGAGGAAGGTATGTAGGGAGAGTTCATGGCTGAATATATGGGGAAAAGAGGACCTAATATGGTCAAAAGCTGAGCACTCAAGTAGTGTGTGGTACTCACTCTCTCGCACTTGACGAGGGAATAAGGTGCAAAGTCGGTGAGACTCCTCGCCAGTGCCCCAATGTCCTGTCTCACAACGCAGAGAATGTGAGCTAAGAAGATTGAGGAAATGGTGCGGATTGCACTCAATGGGATGGGCTCAACGATGTAGGGATGGGTTCGGTTACCACGCTCGGAGAAGAAGAGAGATTTGTAGTTTGGGGCAATGTGTGTGGTGTAATGGCTGAAACGAGAACCTCCGGATTTCTCCCAAGCCGTGATACATTGGCATTGTAAGAAGGCCTCATTAACTTGGGAGTCGATCGAGGCATCCTTGACCAAGTGACATGCATCCCATCTTCCAAACCATTTCTTGATATCAAGCATCCACCCCGAACTTAATATTTTGCTCTTGCATGTCTTTTGGACCTTTGACTTGCTTCATACGCAATTCTAGAAAGTCGATACAAAGGGCTACGTTGTGTCTTAAGCATGTACTTCACAACCCTTTGCATGCCCAAGACCTCAATGGGAAGCGATCCAGACTCAAGAAGTAAGAGCATGTAGGGTGTTTGTGTCTTGACTTGGAAAAAGTTGGTGAGAAAACGGTTTTGGACATTCTCAAACTCTTTCCAAGTAGACTTCCAACGCTACCACCCCACACCTCCACTTTATAAAGAAGCACCGGTGTCACCAATGTGTCAAAGAGGTACTTTTTGAGAGCCCAACACTTGATCTTTCCAGCATTGCACATGTTCTCAAATGCATAATAAGCCCTCTTTCCAGCTTCCAAGCGACGCATTGCGCAATCCTTCCATCTATGATTGGATGGAATCTCAAGGCCAAGGTACTTGAAGCTATCTACCACTTCAAGTTGCTCATTGTTGTATACAATGCATGGATTTTCATCATTGAGGGTCTTTACAAGCATAACCTTGGTTTTGGATCCATTCACGATCAGCCCGCTATGTAGGCAAAAGCGTTCGAAGACACTCATAAGCTTTTGTGCATCTTCTAAGGTATGTGCCAAGAGCACTACATTATTGGCATAAAGCAAAAGCATGATCACCGCATTTCCGATCTTAACCTCTTCTATGCCTTCTTGTTACATAAAATCAAGAACCATGCATTCCAATTCATCAATGAGTAGCCCAAAGAGGGTTGGGGAAAGTGGGCATCCTTGTTTGACACTAATGGTGCTTGCAAAAAATTCTGAAATTCCATCTCCCATACGTAGTCGACATATGACTTTTTGGTAGATGCGAAAGACTGCATGCATAAATTCTCTCGGCACTTGAAGGCTTTGCATACGTCTCCAAAGATTTCCTTGCGGTACCATGTCAAAATCTTTCTTGAAATCCACAAAGCAACAATACAAATTTTTTCCTTTCAATCGAGACGCTTCCATAAGAACTAGAAGAGTGACAAGGTGATCAATAGTGCTATGATGCTTTCGAAAACCTACTTGGCCTAGCACACGTTTGCCGTTCTTTTCAGCCCATTCACTTATCTTCATCTCCATGATACATCCAAATAACTTTGCCATCAAAGAACCAACCATTATAGTGCGGTACTTGTTCACATTGTTTCCATCTCCTCCTTTGTGTAAAGATCTGATCCAATTTTCACTTCAATTATGAGGCATGCCGTACTGAAGTGCAAGGTTAAACATATTGCATATCCAAATCATCTTTTCTTGCTTGTCCATTTTATCATTTCAGCCTTGACACCTTGAAGGTCCCATGCCTTACGGGTAGCAAGTTTCTCAAGCGCGCAACATACATCTTCAATGGTAAAGAAGGGAGGCATAAACGGAAGGGAGCTACAACACTCCATTCTATCAACATTGGGTTTCTCATAGAGGTTCTTGCAATGCGTATACATATCCTCAAGAGTCAAGTCACCAAAGCTCTCAACACGCTTGCCTTTTAGATTTTGCCAAAACTTGCCACATGCATGTGCTTTTTCTTGCGCTAAAAGAAGTTGTTTTTTGACTTCCCACCTTCTCCTCTTTTTTTGAACAAGTGCTTTGTATGTGTGTGAATGTTCCAAGTAACCTTCCTTGTCTTTGCTTGCATCAAACCTTAGCAAGTGTTTTCGGGCTAGATTACATTCCATGTTGAACCATTTCTTCTTGGTGCTACCTTTCTTAGATCTTTTGCAAGACATGTGTTTCAACGAAAAGCATTCCCTCACACAAGAGCAAATTACTTTTTGAAAACTTTCCACTTGCATTCTAATGTTGGGCTCTCTTGGTGTTCGGTCATGCTTACAATTGGTCCACCATATCAGCATATATAAGTGCTCGTTTGAAGTCTAGCTGTAGGTACGAATGATTCACATCATGATTGGAGGCTACATGCTCCGGTCTTTTACCACACTTGAGGTCAATACATAGCATCCTATGATCCGATTCTGGATTCCATTCACCAACTGTAAAGCTTTGTATGCATTCTATAGTGGCTTCCGAAAACAACATATAGTCGACCACACTATCACCATTGTGCTTTCTACATGTAAAGTCATTGGTGCCTTGCCATAAAGATACACCATTTGCAATGAGCATTCCGGTACTATTGCACTTATGTAGAAGTGACTTTCCACACTGATCCAATTCTTTTGCATCATTAGAACTTCGATTATACATGTATGAGTCATCCATTCTTCTTGAGACATGCGGCATGTCAACTTGTTGTGTGTCGTGTTGTAACCTATTTGTGCGAGCATTCATGTCTCCAAAGACAATCACTTCACCTTGGTCCTTGTAATGAGAAATGTCTTTCTCTAGTTCAACAAAGGGCTGATCTCTATCCATATCGAAGCGAGCATAAAAGTTGGAGTCATAGTGAGGAATATAGCAACCAACCACAAACATGACTTGACCATTGGGTGGGCTGATTTTCAGCCATAAGTAGCGTTTATACTTATCTTCTTTGAAACATACTTATCTTCTTTCAGCCATAAGTAGCGTTTATACTTATCTTCTTTGAAACATCTTTCAAACCCTTTTTGATCATACATGCTACCCCTCCTTGGCTTCTATGTTGCTTTGCATTTTTGGTCCACATCAAAGAATGCACATCATATTTGTCAAATCCAAGAATTTGTTGCGCATCATGCTCCCATGTTTCGACAAGAAGTATCACATTGGAGTTATTGGTAAGCTCATTAATGCCAATTTCTGCATTCCATGGATAGCCGTTACAATGCCAAAAGCTTATTCGCAAGCGTGAGTTGGGCTCATAGATCATGTGTCCCTATTTGTTGGGTGGGACTTGCATCCTCCTCAAGTGACTTTTCTTCTTGAGATGACACCTTGACCTTCTTGGTTCTTTCCTCATATGCTTTGCGATGTACATTTTGTTGCGTAAGAGTGCGATCCTCGTATACATTACATCCAGAGAGAGAGAGAGAGAGAGAGAGAGAGAGAGAGAGAGAGAGAGAGAGAGAAGATAAAGTGGGAAGCCAAGAGATCAAAGCAAAGGGATGGAGGGATCACATGAGAGAGAGAAGGGTAGTCGGACAATCAAAATCGGAAAAGACTAAGGGGTGCAGTGAGAGAGAGAGAGAGAGAGAGAGAGAGAGAGAGAGAGAGAGAGAGAGAGAGAGAGAGAGAGAGAGAGAGAGAGAGAGAGAGAGAGAGAGAAATGGCCCATATCCACCATGCAGAGGAATACCAAATGGGATTTACCAAGGGGATGGAATGCAAAGAAAATTCTAAAAAAATAAGCTCATGGGGGAGTTGCACGATCAAGAGGAGTCCAATTTTTCTTTGTTTGGATTGACACCTCCTATAAGAGGGGTATTTTCCACTTGAAAATGGTTCTTTTTTGTTTTTCTCTTCTTTGGAGGTCAATTTTTGAGGATTATTGGGAGGGCTTTTCGGGGAATTGACTGCAGTGGTTCTCCTTGAGAGCAGTTGGAGAAGACAAGGATGGGGGAGTTTTTCTGAGGCGAGGGCTGCAATCTGGAGGCATACCAAAGCGGACGTATGCAACAAAATTGTAAAGGAGCAATCAAAAAAATTGAAACTGTATCTGCTGCCAGTTGAATAGATATCTTGAGTCTAAAATCTATGTTTCTTATTGCCGTGTCAATTAATATTATTCTTATTTGCAGTCTTCTCTCTCAAACTCTCTTGAATCATCATTATTACGTGTATTAAACTATTTAATTAAGTCTATCTACACTATGTTATCCTAGTTTGAGTGCCTGCTAAGCTCTTGTCTATAGCCAGAGGCCCAATGCTTTTCTAGTCAACCCTGGAGAACCGCGCACTCCGACAATTTGGTGAACCTGACGTGAAATCGATCGGGGTAGACAGAGCCACTCATGTGGTCATGCCAAGATAATGGGATACAGCAATTGATGCAACAATTTTCTGCGCTTATGCATCAACAACATCTTCACCGTCAGCAAATGATGACTCAAAGCTCATAAAGAGAAATGGAAGCTCGGATTTGTGAAGCTAGGCAAACAATGATAGATAAAGTGGGGCGGTTTAAAGGCCATGATATTACCAAATTCTGTCAAAAATATGAACTGGCTATGGAAGACAAGGGAGCAAATGAACAAGATGCAGTGGAAAATTTTATGTTGGTAGTCGTGCCTGATTTGCGGGCATGGGTTGAGGAGCTTCAAACTGCGCATGGGGGAACCTACGTGGAGTTCAAACAAGCTTTCAAAGATGAATACTTTCTTGAAGATAAGCAGCATGTTACAAAGAAAAGCTTTTTGAAGTGGGTGTAGCACCGCAATGAGGGGCTTTCTACACTTGAGTTGCTATGGGAATTTGAGAAAAGATTTGGTTAGTTATTTGCCACCAAACGTACCGCTTTGAACTTTGAAAAGGAAGAGTTTTTTGTGCAGGTTACAGACTTAAAGCTGCAAAAGAGCTTAGTGGATCTCCTTGAGGATCCAACAGGGGAGTTAGGACTAAAGTCAGATTGGAAAGAAGTGATTGAAGCCGTCAATATCGTGGTGAAGTGACAAAAAAGGCTGGACAAGTTAGTCGGGATGACTACCGATGTGGAAGAAAAAGAGGAAGAGATCCCTATGCTGTTAAAGGACAAAACCCCAAAGCTAGAGGAGTCTTTCATGGATGAGCTTGTGAAGGGAATCTAGAAAACATTAATTTGAAAGCTGTAAAGATGGAAGAAAAAGGTTCAACATCTTGATCAAAACAAGGGGGGCCGTAGAGGGAAAGTCGTAATCAAAATTGCATGTGGTGCGACATTCTTGATCGTATAAGGAGTGAGTGTTATAAATTTGCACAGAAGCCAAGCGTAAAGACGAGGGTTTTTGGAAGGATGGTCTAATACATCTTCAAGAAACATGTTTGCCCTTAAAGACCAAATATGGGAAAGGAGGTATGAATAAGAGTATGGAAGAAATGTTGCAAGAACATCATGCAACTGTAGCTGAGGCATTGACTTATGGAGTGCAAATTGAAAGAAACTTACAGGAAAAACCTATTGAAGTTTCTCACAAAAAAGGAATTTTCTGGCCATACGCTGTCGTGCAGCTCCGCTTCCATGACAAGAAAATGAGCAAAGGGATGCCAATCAGGTTTATTTGAATCCTACATGATTATTCAGCAGTAATAAGGGCTTGCTAACAAGCCAATTTTAAGTTAAAATTGTGCCAGATGCGGCTCTAAGGGCCAAAAGATGTCTTGGAAATGCTAAACAGTGATTATACTTGAAGTGGCCATAGCTGAGATTTTATTGATTGAATTTGAAGTACTTGAAGTGCTCTACAGGCTTGTCTTTATGGCTCGTCAATAGAAGCTATAGATAGTAAGTTATGACAGTTTGAAGTTGAGTCAGTAACGGATCTGTATCGGATTGGGTAGCTGCTGATAAAAGGTCATAGGAAGTAACGACACGACAAACAGAATCTGGATGGGCAAGTTGAGGCAATTTCAAATCGACGACTGTTAATAGCCGGCAGGGATCTGTGTGGTGCTCATACGGAAGCACATAAGGTTATGAAGAGCTTCATATCCGGAATGTCGTCTCTTGGAATGTAATGATCACAAGATACACCCAACAAAGTAGGGCAAGGAAGCTGGCTCTTTGGAGTAGATGAAAAGAAAGGGAAACTCTCCAAATGCAATCACCTATACCTGCATCTTAAAGGCATGTAGGATTATACGAGATGTTGATACGGGCATCGAAGTTCAAGATGATAATTTTAGTCAAGGACTGCTCGAGAAAGAATGCCATGTTTGGCAGTGCCTTGCTAGATTCGCATGCCAAATCAGTGCCCTTATGAGTTGAAAGACCAAAAGACCGCCCACTAGTGCTCGCCCAAATGAGCCATAAAATGGCCGCCCAAGTGCCTTTGGAATGGAGACCCATTTTATGGGGTTAACTGAGTGTGAAAAGGAAGAAAAAAACCAAAGGAGGCCATGGCCTGCTCGTGATGGGCAGTAGCGCAGGGAAATGAAGGGAGGCTCGCATCGAGCTGCAGAAGGCTCGAACGAGCAAGATGAAGAAGAGATAAATGATGGCGAGCTCGGGGCGACCCCATTCGGTGCCAGCTACGATAGTTTTGATAGAGGTCAAAATCCCGCTTTCCACATCATCAAGGAGCCGTTCCCATTAGCGATATTGCTAATGGGATAGCCGAAAATAGAAGGAGGTTTTGCCATGCAGCCACGGATGGCTATTAAGAGAAAAGAGAAGGCGGCTCTCATTTGGGAATTTTTTTGATTCATCCCTTCTTCTTCTCTCCCACGGAAAAAAGGCTAGAGGTCTTAAGCTCTAAACAAAAGCTTCATAATTGGCTTACTCAAAACCTCCTTGAATTATTCATTCCTTCCTCTTCTCTCCCGAGAAGAGAAACCCAAGCTTCCATAGTTCGTTCTAATCTTATCTAATCCTAATCTAAGCCGCCTAAGCCCATTCGACTCCGAAATTAAGCCATCCAATAACCATTATAATGTTGAGCTTTCTTTAACCAAGCTAGAGAATCCGCTTATTCCAAGTCCTTGATCCACTCAAATTCTCTCTTCTTCTCACTTGTCTAAGCCGATAATCTTAATCCATAATCCTAAGCCTAATCTAATCGAAACTCCTAAAGCCATTTGAAGCCGAAGCTCCCATAGCCATAGCCGAAGAGAAAATCAACTCTCTCTCGACCTTGAAGCAGCAAAAGGAAAGGGAAGAAGATCAAGGAAAATTTGGCAGACTGATTAAGGGAAGGATCTTATTTGGTACCAAGGATCTTATCTGGTACTGTTATCATCGGACTAGACATTACCATCATCACTGAAGCTTGATTTTCTTAATTAGCACCTGGATTAAGGCAGGTTAAACCTTGTAAGGAGCATAAACTCCTCCATTAACATTTGATTAAGTAGGGATGCTATTGATTATTTGTTTTAAGTTATCAAGTTTCAGAAGCTGGATCAAGCTGTCTTTTTAAAGCTCTGTCTCCATTAATTGTGTCTGTTGCAACTCTCTTCCTCGCACCCTCACAGCCAGAGGCCCCATGCCTTGCTGGCTCACTTTTTCAATACAAATCCTCCGACATTATTGGTGAACCCCAGGTGAAACGAGCTGGGGTGGGAGGTAAAGATGGAGATTTCAGAAGAGTTGATGCAGTTTATTGAAGATTACAATTTCAATAGATTTGATAAAAATAAAGCAGCTTCTGCAGATATGCCAAAAATATTGGGCTTAGTTCAGGGATGTTTGCAAGAAGTAAAAGCTATGAAGACAAAAAAGCATATTGATGATGCAGTGGAGATGACACTCGATGACGTACATGAACAGTATGGAATTTTTCATGGACATGATCCAGATGGACTCCTTGCATGTTATAAAGCAAAGATGAAGAGCCGAGGAATTCTAGAAGATTGGATGATTTCGACCTTTGAAGAAGTGGTAACCTCCGAGTTTAAAGATAAGGTTTGAGAACTGGCAGAAACATATCCTACACAGTGGGACTATTTTGCAGATAGGTTTCTTCACGAAAGCTCAAAGATTATCGAGTTGGCAATGAAGGAGATTAACGAACAAGGCTAGATTGTTTCTATAAAGACGAAGGGGATCAGATGCAGTTCCTTAATTATGATCAATTTTGGGAACACATTTCTGCAAGAAGTAAAGCCAAGACAAATACAGCTTCGGAAGTAGCAGATTCAACTTCAAAGGACCATATTTTGAGCAACCTAGCAAAGGCACATAATGAAATTAATGTTGAAACATAAATATATGAATTTTTTTCAAAGATTGCTCGCATGTAAGCTACCTTGAATAACGGTTCTAGTGAAGAGCTAGACTGTACAACAAAAATTTTACAAGCTACTGACCTTGGCATGGGATGCTCTCAAAAAGTCTATCAAGAAGATGAGGCACTATAGGTTTCTAATGGATCTATCGGCACTATAGTTGAGTAGGGCAACATGTTTACTACAGATGATTGCATACATAAAGCTATTATATATATGATAGCTGATGAAGTGGCCGAGATTGTGGACCTAACATAGGATGAACCTGATAATGCCAATGAACCTATGGTTGCTCCTAACAATATGTTTGCTGATTCTTTTATCCCACAAGAAGATTCTATAATTGATGGTTTTTTGGCCCAATCTGAAGGAGAAGGTTATAAGAGTATAGGAGAGCTTTGTGCTGCATGTACCCCTTTAGGGGGGTGCCAGATGATCCTTTACAAAGTTATACTGGCTTGCTCAGTAACATGGATGCAGAGGACGATATTGATGAGTTTGAAGATTGCCTAGATCATGCTGATTGTGAATAGGATATTGACATGGATTTTACCTCTATGCTTATATTCGGGCTACAAGAGGAGCCAACTCCTATAGCTTTGATGAATGTTGAGACTTCTAAGGGTGATTTTCCCAAGGATGCTATGGATGAAGATCTACAGGATAAAGCTAGTTTACATTATCAAACTCAAAATCCAGGTAAAAATCTCTCTGATGATACAAGTCCAAAAAGTCCTAAGGTTTTTTGTTTATGGCTATGAAACTAGAGGGGGTGATGATGCTAAATCATCCTTGATACTGCATAAAGTGCACAGGGTTTTTCATTTCTTTGGACAATGTGCCAAATGTGACTGGATTTGGATACTATTCCTAGTAATTCTTATGTGAGTGATGTCCTGGCTACCAGTAAAAGGGAGTCAGAATTCTTTAATTCTTGCTGGTAATGACCTTAAGTTACCAAAAGTTTATGAGATGTGGGTGCAACACTATGCTTCAGGTGAAGCTCTAGTATAGTGCGGAGCCCATCAATGCTATGTGATCTTAATGGTATTTGATTTAGGAGATTCGAAAGATCCTCAAAAGCAAGTTCATTATGGATGGGTATTTTTGGGTATACATTGCGGTTTCTTTCTGCTAGATCTAGGAATAGCATATTTGGAGTAGAAATGCTTGAACTTGATCGATACAAGATATGTATGCTCATGTGGATATTATGCTACGCCACTATTGGGGCAGTTTCTTATTATCCCATTTGATCGTGGGAGCTATTGAAGAGCAACTTGTAGATTTAAGGATATCATTTATTTTCCTGTAGTATGTTACTTGGCAGTAGATTTTTTTTTGGATGTATGCTAAGACAGAAGTGTTTTTGGTTATATGATCAATATGCTTACATGGCTAGCTTCTAGTTGACATCTTCGGACATTGTTACAGTATCTTCACATCTTTTGAGATGGTTTTGCTACTAGAATTTTAAGTAAAGGACTTGACGACCATTTCATGTGCAGGCAGAGTAAGGCATACTTGACCTTGACAGGGTTCCCTAAAGCGAGCTGATGGTCAAGCCATGTGCATAATTAACTGGAGCACTTGAGTGTGGCGGGGTTGACTAAACAGCTTTTTCATAAATGAATGCTTTGGAGATACGACCACTACGGTTCAAAGATTTGTGATGGGACAGCTACCACATAATTGAGCTAAACTATGATGATATGATTTAAGCCTTATTTCATTTTACATGTCCTTACCAATTACGTGAGCTTGATGACAAGTAACTTAAGGTATTTATAGTAGATGCAGCTTGAAGACCGGTTGGCACAGACCGGAGGCTGTGCAGGTTCAGAGGGGATGGATGTCGTGCAGCTCCGCTTCCATGACAAAAAAATGAGCAAAGGGATGCCAATCAGGTTTATTTGAATCCTACATGATTATTCAAAAGTAATAAGGGCTTGCTAATAAGCCAATTTTAAGTTAAAAGTGTGCTAGATGCCGCTCTTAGGGCCAAAAGATGTCTTGGTAATGCTAAACAGTGAGTATGCTTGAAGTAGTCATAGCTAGGATTTTATTAAGCAAAGTTGAAGTACTTGAAGTTCTCTACAGGCCTGTCTTTACGGCTCGTCAATCGAAGCTACAGATAGGAAGTTATGTCAGTTTGAAGTTGAGTCAGTAGTAGATCTATACCGGATTGGGTAGCTGTGCTGATAAAAGGTCATAGGAAGTGATGACACGACAAACTGAATCCAGACGGGCAAGTTAAGGCAATTTCAAATCGACGACTGTTAATAGCCGGGAGGGATCTGTGTGGTGCTCATACAAAAGCACATAAGGTTATGAAGAGCTTTATATCCGGAATGTCGTCTCTTGAATATAATGATTGTAGGATACACCCAACAAAGGTAGGGCGAGGAAGCTGGCTATTTTGAGAAGATGCAAAGAGAGGAAAACTCTCCAAATGCAATCACCTATACCTGTATCTTAAAGGCATGTAGGATTATACGAGATGTTGATACGGGCATCGAAGTTCAAGATGATAATTTTAGTCAAGGACTGCTAGAGAAGAATGCCGTGTTTGGCAGTGCCTTGCTAGATTTGCATGCCAAATGCGGTGCCCTTATGAGTTGAAAGGCCAAAAGACCGCCCACTAGTGCCCGCCCAAATGAGCCATAAAATGGCTGCCCAAGTGCCTTTGGAATAAAGACCAATTTTATGGGGTTACTTGAGTGTGAAAAGGAAGAAAAAAACCAAAGGAGACCATGGCTTGGCGATGAGCAATAGCGCAAGGAAATGAAGGGAGGCTCACACCGGGCTACAGAAGGCTCGAACGAGCAAGATGAAGAAGAGAGAAATGATGGCGAGTCAGGGAGACCCCATTCGGTGCCAGCTGCAACAGTTTTGGCGTAGGTCAAAATCCCGCCTACCACGTCATTAGGGAGCCATTCCCATTAGCAATATTGCTAATGGGATGGCCAAAAATAGAAGGAGGTTTTCCCATACATCCATGGATGGCTATTAAGATAAAAGAGAAGTCTCATTTGGGCATTTTTTTGATTCATCCCTTCTTCTTCTCTCCCACGGAAAAAAGGCCAGAGGTCTTAAGCTCTAAAAAAAAGCTTCATAATCGGCTTACTCAAAACCTCGTTGAATTATTCATTCCTTCCTCTTCTCTCCCGGGAAGAGAGCAAGAGGCCTTAAGCTCTCAACCCAAGCTTCCATAGTTCGTTCTAATCTTATCTAATCCTAATCTAAGCCGCCTAAGCCCATCCAAATCCGAAATTAAGCCGTCCAATAACCATTATAATCCTGAGCTTTCTTTAACCAAGATGGAGAATCCGCTTATTCCAAGTCCTTGATCCGCTCAAATCTCTCTTCTTCTCACTCGTCTAGGTCATAATCCTAAGCCGATAATCTTAAGCCATAATCCTAACTCCTAAAGCCATTTGAAGCTGAAGCTCCCATAGCTATAGCCAAAGAGAAAATTAACTCTCTCTTGCCCTTGAAGCAGCAGAAGGAAAGCGAAGAAGATCAAGGCAAATTTGGCAGACGGATTAAGGCAAGGATATTATTTGGTACTGTTATCATTGGACCAGGCATTACCATCATTACAGAAGCTTGATTTTCTTAATTACCACCTGGATTAAGGTAGGTTAAACCTTGTAAGGAGCGTAAACTCCTTCGTTAACATTTGATTAAGCAGGGATACTGTTGATTATCTGTTTTGAGTTATCAAGTTTTAGAATCTGAATCAAGTTGTCTGTTTTAAGCTTTGCCTCCATTAATTGTGTCTGCTGCAACTCTCTTCCTTGCACCTCTCACAACCAGAGGCCCCGTGCCTTCCCAACTCACCTTTTGAAAACAAATCCCCCGACATTATTGGTGAACCCGACCTAAAACGAGCTGGGGTGGGAGGTAAAGATGGAGATTCTAGAAGAGTTTATGCAGTTTATTGAAGATTACAATTTCAATAGATTTGATAAAAATCTAGTAGCTACAGATATGCCAGGGCTTAGTCTAGGGATGTTTGCAAGAAGTAAAAGCTATGAAGACAAAAAAGCATATTGATGATGAAGTGGAGATGGCAATGGATGCCGTACATGAACAATATGGAATTTTTCAAGGACATGATCTAGATGAACTCCTTGCATTTTATAAAGCGGAGATGAAGAGGTGAGGAATTCTAGAAGATCGGATGATTTCGACCTTTGAAGAAGTGGTAACCTCCGAGTTTAAAGATAAGGTTCGAGAACTGGTAGAAACATATCCTTCCCAGTGGGACTATTTTGTAGATGGGTTTGTTCATGAAAGATCAAAGATTATTGAGTTGGCAATGAAGGAGATTAATGAACAAAGCTAGATTGTTTTCTATAAAGAAGAAGGGGATCATATGGAGTTCCTTAATTATGATCAATTTTGGGATCATATTTCTGCAAGAAGTAAAGCCAAGGAAAATACAGCTTCGGAAGTAGCAGATTCAACTTCAAAGGACCATATTTTGAACAACCTAGCAAAGGTACATAATGAAATTAATGCTGAAATACAAATATATGATTTTTTTTTCAAAGATTTCTCGCATGGAAGCTACCTCGAATAATGGTTCTAGTGAAGAGCTAGACTGTACAACAAAAATTTTACAAGCTACTGACCTTGGCATGGGATGCTCTCAAAAAGTTTATCAAGAAGATGAGCCACTACAGGTTTGTAATGGATCTATCGGCACCATAGCTGAGTAGGGCAGCATGTTTACTACAGATGATTGCATACATAAAGATATTATATATACAATAGCTAATGAAGTGGCTGAGATTGTGGACCTAACACAGGATGAGCCTGATAATGCCAAGGCTGCTCCTAACAATATGTTTGCCGATTCTATTATCCCAGAAGAAGATTCCATAATTGATGGTTTTTTGGCCCGATCTAAAGGAGAAGGTTATAATAGTATAGGAGAGCTTTGTGCTGCATGTACCCCTTCAGAGGTGGTGCTAGATGAACCTTTACAAAGTTACAATGGCTTGCTCAGTAACATGGATGCAAATGAGGAAGCAGAGGACGTTATTGATGAGTTTGAAGATTTCCTAGATCATGTTGATTGTGAATAGGATATTGACATGAAGTTTACCATTATGCTTATATCCGGGCTGCAAGAGGAGCCAACTCCTATAGCTTTGATGAATGTTGAGACTTCTAAGGGTGATTTTCCCAAGGATGCTATGGATGAACATCTACAGGATAAATCTATTTTACATTATCAAACTCAAAATCCAGGTTAAAATATCTCTGATGATACAGGTCCAAAAAGTCCTAAGCTTTTTCGTAATGGCTATGACGCTAGAGGGGGTGATGATGCTAAATCATCCTTGATACTGCATAAAGTGCACATGATTTTTCATATCTTTGGACAATGTGCCAAATGTGACTGGATTTGGATACTATTCCTAGTAATTCTTATGTGAGTGATGTCATGGCTACCAGTAGAAGGGAGTCAAAATTCTTTAATTCTTTCCGGTAACGACCTTAAGTTACCAAAAGTTTATGAGATATGGGTGCTATACTATGCTTTAGGTGAAGCTCTAGTATATTGCGAAGCCCATCAATGCTATGTGATCTTAATGGTATTTGATCTAGGAGATTCGAAATATCCTCAAAAGCAGGTTCATTATGGATGGGTATTTTTGGGTATACATTGTGGTTTCTTTATGCTAGATCCACCAATAGCATATTTGGAGCAGAAATGCTTGAATTTGATCGATACAGGATATGTATGCTCATGTGGATATTATGCTGCACCCAAAATACAAGGAGGTTTTCCCATACAAGGAGGTTTTCCCATGCAGCCATGGATGTCTATTAAGATAAAAGAGAAGGTGGCTCTCATTTGGGCATTTTTTTGATTCATCCCTTCTTCTTGTCTCCCAGGGAAAAAAAGCCAGAGGTCTTAAGCTCAAAGCGAAAGCTTCATAATCGGATTACTCAAAACCTCCTTGAATTATTCATTCCTTCCTCTTCTCTCCCAAGAAGAGAACCAGAGCGGCCTTAAGCTCTAAACCCAAGCTTCCATAGTTCATTCTAATCTTATCTAATCCTAATCTACGCCGCCTAAGCCCATTCAAATCCGAAATATAGCCGTCCAATAACCATTATAATCCTGAGCTTTCTTTAACCAAGCTGGAGAATCCGCTTATTCCAAGTCCTTGATCCACTCAAATTCTCTCTTCTTCTCACTCGTCTGAGCCATACTCCTAAGCCGATAATCTTAAGCTATAATCCTAAGCCTAATCTAATCGAAACTCCTAAAGCCATTTGAAGCCGAAGCTCCCATAGCCATAGACGAAGAGAAAGTCAACTTTCTCTCGACCTTGAAGCAACAGAAGGAAAGAGAAGAAGATCAAGGCAAATTTGGTAGACAGATTAAGGCAAGGATATTATTTTGGTAGTCTTATCATCGGACCAGACATTACCATCATCATTGAAGCTTGATTTTCTTAATTAGCACCTGGATTAAGGTAGCTTAAACCTTGTAAGGAGCATAAACTCCTCCATTAACATTTGGCTAAACAGGGAAACTGTTGATTATTTATTTTGAGTTATCAAGTTTCAAAATCTGGATCAAGCTGTCTGTTTTAAGCTCTATCTCCATTAATTGTGTCTGCTGCAACTCTCTTCCTCGCACCTCTCACATCCAGAGGTCCCGTGCCTTCCCGGCCTACCTTTTGAATACAAATCCCCTGACAACGCTATGACAATGGCAAAAAAGGGGAAGGTCGGATATCAAGAGCTATGTCAAGTGGGAAATTGCATTAGGAAGACTATTGGGTGGGAGGATCCTGTCAACTCCCTCTCAGTATACGCATATATTGCAAAGTCTCAAATAATGAGGCTTTTGTTGAAGAAAAGCGGAAAAGGGAAGAGGATTTGGCAAGAACTTTGAAGAAGGCAACTAGGT
Source organism: Adiantum capillus-veneris (assembly GCF_014529385.1). Classification (NCBI taxonomy): domain Eukaryota; kingdom Viridiplantae; phylum Streptophyta; class Polypodiopsida; order Polypodiales; family Pteridaceae; genus Adiantum; species Adiantum capillus-veneris. The sequence continues at coordinate 13,788,698 of NC_140932.1, read as the reverse complement.
CAGCAATACAAAAGGAAAAGGAATCTAGCTCAGATGTTGCTCCTACCCCACCTGATGTTCCAATGGATGAGGCCGAGAAGGAGAGGAAAGCAAGGAAATCTCGAGGCCCATCATATAAACTGATATTGAATAGGCAACTGATGTTAAGAGGGTACTTGAGGAGCAGATTCTAAACAGTCGGGTGGAGTTTACCCTAAGAGAAATCCTACGTATTGCAAAGCAGGAATTTCATGATAGCATCATTGATCTTATGAAGAGAAAGCGTCAAATACTAATTAGGTGAAATTTGGACTCACAAAGGGGCCTTTTGAGGAGTTTGACTTTACCTCTCTCTACCAAAATGGATGCATGGATAAATTTTTGCAAACAGACTCCAAAGTTGACGGAGGTTTGACAGTTAGAATGTCCTCTTCAAGCTCTATCTACTGATATATAGCACGCCATGAGATTCCTCATATTTTAGAAGATTCCTTTTTTGATTCACCTATGATGTGACAACTCTTTCAAAATCTAAGTGAATAAAAAAAAGAATCTTCCAAAATATGAAGAATCTCATGACGTGCTATATATCAGTAGATAGAGCTTGAAGAGGACATTCTAACTGTCAAACCTCCGCCAACTTTGAAGTTTGTTTGCAAAAATTTATCCATGCGCCCGTTTTGGTAGAGAGGTAAAGTCAAACTCCTTAAAGGGGCCCTTTGTGAGTCCAAATTTCACCTGAGAATGATCCAACCAGGACATCGGGAGTGCATAGCATTTATGAACAAATTGAATCCATATTGAGCAGTATTAATGAAGAAGAATTCGAGGATGATGAATGGGGAAGCATAGTCGACAACAACGAGCTTTCAAGGCGGGTAAAGCATACAAAATTTCATGAGGATGAGTATTGTGAAGACGTACCTCAAAGCCATTTTACACGGAGTCATTGGGCCAGAGCTACTACTGAAACTTTGCTGAAGATAGGCGATTCAGATGAGCCGGTTGTTGCATTGGTGGACCATGGTTTAGAAGTAAACCTTACGTCAAAGAGCTTATATTCAAAAGGGAAGTGGCCCGTTGATGTCAAACATGGGTGGCGTATCCAAGCTGCTAATGCACAATCAGGTGATGTGTATGGTGCATATCCTAATGTTAAAGTAACTATAGGAGATGTAAGTGATGAACATAATTTCTTCGTGCAAGAGCACTCAACTTATCCAATTATATTGGAACAACCTTATATTACTGCAGTGCAAATGGAAACAAAGGTTTTGGATGATGGATCTGCATATACTAGGATCCGAAGTCGTAATGGGAAGAAAGTGGTACAATTTCTAACTGTTTGTGTAGACCATGCCAGGAACAGGGACACCTTAAGGGATCATCCATTGCCAAAGTTAACAAAGGAATTTAAAGAGAACAGGGGATTCTCAGATTTTTTCCAAGTGCCATTGTAAAGCGAGACTATGATGGTGCTTTGAAGTTCTCACTGATAGCAAGTGTTTCAAGAAAGGCTTTTTCTTCATATTTTTGGGTTTATCTTAGAAAGGATTAGTATCTTACAATAAATTCAACGACTTATGCAAATGGGAGAAGCAACATGTTTGCAATGCCCAAGGTATGTTTCAAGAATGTGAGTTATTCGATCCAAATGAAGCAATTTCAGGAATTTTTGAAGAATATGCATTTGTGGACACAATGGGGGAATTGGATGCAGCCATGCAATCCTATGATCAAGCCGGGATTGAGATTGTTAAGGTAAACTCTCTTAGTATGTATGGCATCCTTTTCCAATTCAAAGCAGAGCTGGATGCAAAGGAGATATAGGTGAATACAAAATACAAAATAGTGGCAAAGAAGGTAAGAGCTGTGGCTATTCCATTTCCAAAAGAGAGTGACACCGTTTTGGAGAAAGCATCTCGACAACCTATTCTCCAAAATCCAAGTAAAATTGGGCACTCATTTACTGAAGAAACTTTACAGGAATTGCAAATCGGTGATGCAGAATTTTTAAATCAAGAAGAGATAGCATATTTTTGAGAATGTTATAGAAGCATGGGAAGGCTTTTGCTTTCCAACCAGATGAGATTGGTTGTGTGGATCCTAAACGTTGTGGCTCCCATGGTGATATTCACTGTGCCACATCTCCCTTGGAATCTGCGGCCTATACCTGCTCCAAAAGCTCACCTTCCTAAGTTGGTTGATCTATGAAATGAGAAGATTAAGATGGGCATTTTGGAGCCCTCTTGTTCTCCTTACTCTAATAGGTGGTTTACATTTCCTAGAAGAATTGTACATTGAGGTTTCTACAGGATATGCATCCAGTGAACAAGGTAACTATAAAAAATGTAGGTACAGGTCGAGTGTTTGATGAATTTGCGGAGGGTTTTGCTGGGAGATTCATCTATTCTATGGGAGACTTGTATTCGAGTTATGATCAATTTTAATTGGCTAGACAAAACAGGGATCTGACAACCATGCTCCTTTGGTATTTGTAAGAATGTGTACATTGCCAGAGGGTGAAACTAATTTAGTTGCTCTCATGATGAGAGTGATGAAAAAAGTGCTACAGGATTTCATTTCTCAGATCACCATGCCATTTATTGACAACATGCCGATAAAAGGGTGTGAAGAGGATGGAAAAGATGAAGTCAAAGATCAGAGGGGGTGTAGACAATTTGTGGCGAACCATATTATTGATTGTGATAGGATATTATCCACGCTTGAAGAGGTCAACCTTACACTCTTGGGCCAAAAGTCTATGTTCAAGGTCAAAGAAGTTTTGATTGTGGGACACTTATGTGGACCATCTGGTAGAAGACTGAGCCCTATCAAAGTAGAGGCTATTCAAAGGATGAAGGAGACATGCAGTTCAATTACAAAAGTGCAAAGATTTTTAGGTGCATGCATTTTCTACTTGATATGGTTACCCCATTTTTCACATGTTGCAGAGGTTTTATACTAGTTGCTCAGGAAGGGACATAAATTTGTTTGGAAAGAAGAACACTCAAAAGCTATGCATAATCTGAAAAAGATGTTACAAGAGGCTCCTACATTAAGGAAAGCAGACTACAAAAGCGGTAAGCCAATTATTGTGACGGTTGACACGAGTCCAATAGGTATTGGGTGGGCTATTCGACAATATGACGAGCAAGAACAAAGGTATGCTATCAGATTTGGTGCTAAAGTGTTAAGTGCTCGACAGAGAACATATCCACAGGTTAAAAGGGAACTTTGGGGTGTAGCGACTGCCCTAAGGTGTGACAAAGAGTACTTTATTGGTTCTTCTATAATAGTAGAGACAAATTGCTTACCATTGCTTGGGATGATCACAAGTTGTTGTACACCAGATATAGCCATGCTACATTGGATAGCATATATTAAGTCATTATATCCTGAGTTTCATCATATTGCAGGGAAAGATAAGCCAATAGCTGATATGCTATCCAGAGCCAGGTTTGAAGATGAAGAGACTATAATTTCTAAAGTTGAAGATGTGGGATTGAGGTTCTTTACCTCTTCAAAACTGCACGTAGAATATAAAAACACAGTTTTTGCATTACAGTCTTTTGTTAAGGACAAGTATGAAGGTGAATGGTTGCTGACTGGGAAATATTTGAGTACACTAAAGAAGCAAGAGGACTGGACCAAACAAGAGTTTAAACGTATTTGAAAGAAGGCTTATGGCTATTTCTTATAGGACGGGTATCTATGGCGGCATCCAAAGAAGCGGAGAGGAACCCCTCAAAGAGTCGTTAGTGATAAGGTAACACAACTTCAAGTACTTAAAGAATTTCATGAGTCGCTATGGGTAGGACACATGGGAGTTTGGGCCACTTTTGCTAAAATCAAAGAACACTATTGGTGGAAGCGTTTGTATAAAGATGTGGAGCACTTTGTTGAAACTTGTTCTGTATTTCAAATGTACTCAAATGTAAATCATCGAGATGGATTACATCCAACGTATCCATTGTGCATGCATTTCAAATGGGTAGTCAATTTGATTACGATGCCCATAGGGTTACGGAAAATGAGATACATTGTTCTTTCTAGGGAAGATTTGACGAACCAAGTTGAAGGTAGGGATTTACGAACCAAAGCTACAAGTATGGTATGCAAATTTTTGCTAGAAAATGTAATATGTAGATATGGTTGTATTGGAAGAATTATTGCAGATAGAGGAGAGTTGGATGCTGACGAAGCCAAAGACTTTTTTGCTCATATGGGTGTCAAATTAACACTCACTACTGTGCATACAATCCGAAGGGAATGGTAAAAGTGAAAGAGGGCATCCTCCTATTGTCAAGGCATTGGCTAAGGCACGTAAATGCCGTATTGGTGATTGGCTTTGGCTACTTCCTTATGCTTTATGGGAGGACCATACTACACACAATACAGTTACAAGTTTTATGCCACAAGAGCTTATGTATGGACAAAAGCCTATTATGCCTCTTGAGGAGGCAATGACTACATGGGGCATATTGCCTTGGGATTTAGAAATGAGTAGAGAATATTTGCTTGCTTCAAGGATTCGACACCTAGAGTGGAGATGAGAAGATATAGAAGCTAACAAGGAGAAATTGAGGAGTGCTCGTTTGAAAAATAAGGAGGCTTTGGACAAACGTCATAGGCTAAGGCCATGTGCTATTCATGAAGGGGATTGGGTTCTTGTTTACGATAGTAGTTTGGACAACCAGTACACAACTATACAAAAGATGGTTAAGCGGTGGTTTGGCCCGTATGTGGTTAAACATACGTTTCCTAATGCTACCTACAAATTATGTGAGATGGATGGTACAGAGTTGAAACTTCCAGTTGTAGGTAAGCGTGTCAAGCTATATAAAAGGAGAAATGAAGAGCTTCAAATTGTAGACAAAGACTTTAATGTGGATGAAGATAAGGATATAGATGATGAATATGCGGATTTTGATGAAGATGTTGACATGGAAAACCTCTAGAGATTGGCACATACTGGGGGCTGTGCAGGTTTAGAAGGGGGTGGATGTCGTGCTGCTTTGCATGCAAAAACTGAAAAACATCATTTTGTTTGTATCTATGAACTTTGACAAATCTATGAACTATGTTAGAAGTGTTTATGGATTCGGATTAACAAGAATGTATGCATTATGTGGTTTTTTTGTAGACCAAAGTGAGCCGATTGGGCTGACAAGTGGAGAAGGAATGAAGGATGGTCTTATGCTTAAAAAGGTAGAGCTTGAAGTGCTGAGTAATCTGGTCCAGTCGACTCATCAAACATAGCTACGAAGCCCAAGATATTGGAGTTTGAAGTTGCAGTGCATTGCATATCCTCGCCAGGCAGGGTAGCTGGTCGTAGGTGGCCCAAGTGGATGTTAGTGTATAGACACGTAGTGCTTGAATTATGGAGCATGCCCATATTTTTGGATTGTAGATCAAAGCTATGGATTGGAGGTGACGACCATTTGAAGTTTTGCCAGGGGCCAGGTTTGTGCCGGGTTGGCGGCATCAATAGACGTTCCTCTAATGATTTTGGAGCTTTGCCAGGGGAAGGATGCATTCTATGCGATGTATGGAGCTAACAAGAATTGACTGCTCGTCAAACCGAGTTTCGGATTGCAAGTTATGGCTGGTCAAAGATTGGGCGCAATTGCTCGAGGATGGTTGTAGATGAAGTTTAGCGTTTTTGCAGCCCCAGATGGCAAGTTTGTGTAATGTACCCAACATTTACCCTTATAAATCATTTCAGATATTTTGCAAAGTAATTGAGATTCTCAATTTTGTGAGTCATCATGAGTTTATCAGAGCAACCGGATTGAAAATCGGGTTCAAAATCCATTTATTTATGATCTTTCTTTATGTGGAACAATAGGTTTATGTGGGAACCTAATCTATGTGTGAAGAAAAAGTTTAGAGATAGTATTTTTAGGAAAGAAAGAGAGGTGAGTCAAAATTATGACACTTCTTTCTTTCTCTCTTTCAAAATAGAATGGGAACTTGTAAGTATAGAGCTTTATAGAATCGTGGATAGAATTCGCGGACGTTAAAAAAAATAAAATAAAATAATTTTTTTTAAAAAAGGCGCGACGACGCGCGAGCTTTTTTCCTTTCTTATTCGTGAAACCTCTCAGTATTCTTAGCACCTCCCTAGGGCCTACATAAAGGACCCTTCTCCTCTCACTTTGAAGACACATCTACGAAAGCGGAAGCTCTCTCTCAACGACGTGCCGGAGGAAGCCTCTCTCCCTAAACCTCCCATCTTCAAACCATCTCCATCTCCAATCTTCGACGTGCCTTCACCCGATTTGTGGACTCTCTCTCTCTCTCTCTCTCTCTCTCTCTCTCTCTCTCTCTCTCTCCAACAACACGCTTTTCTTTTCTCCATTCCGAAGCTATGGCTCCGAAGCGTGTAACACAAAGTTCTAAGGACGCCCATGCCGTTGCACCACCAAGGAAGGTGGGAAGAAAGGTGTCAACTCCAAACGTAGCTCATGTGTTGGGGTATAAAGCCCAATGTGGTCGCCCAGGTAAGTGGGCGGGCCGCCAGGTATGTACACATATTCTTTTGTTAAAACCTAATAAGAACTCACTATGCTCTACACATTACAGTAGAGAGAGTTCACCATATCGTCGTGCTCTTCTTCTCGCACTCTCTCTCGTGTCGCACTTCCGCTCGTACTCCTTCAACTGGTATCAGAGCTCAGATCGAGGCTCGGGGCAACACTGCAGGAGGCTAGAGTCACCAGCTCAGATTGGAGTGAAATTCGACAGGCGAAGACACGGCCCCAAATCCTGTGGGAGGGCCCGAAAGGCCCGGTGTTGTAAATAGATCTCCTAGCAAGGTTTTGCAGAAGGATTCAGTGCCAGAAATGGTATGGTCAGGCAAAATGCCCTCATACAAGCATCTCAGAGTCTTTGGCTGTGAGGCATATAATCACGTTCCAAAGAAATTTAGGATCAAACTTGAGCCAAAGAGTAGAAAGTGCATCTTTCTAGGCTATGGTAATTCTGGTGAGATGGGGTACAGACTTTGGGATCCCGAATCCAGAAAGGTTGTCCGCAGCAATAATGTTCACTTTAATGAATCCAAATATCATTCTAAACCAGAGAGGGTTGAGGAGATTAGAAGAGTTGTCTTCCAAGAAGATGGACCTGCACGTGCAAGACAAAATGTCTGGGCTCAAGAGGAGCAAGGACAGATAGAGTGGAACCACAGGTTGTGGCTGAGCCTGAGCCACCTATTGTGCGTAGATCTGGACGTGTCACACGACCTCCTGATAGGTTTGTTCCATCTATGAACTATGTCATGTTGACTCATTGCAATGAGCCGTCATGTTACAAGGAAGCAGTGCAAATGAAGGACTCCGGGAATTGGCAATTGGCCATGCAGTCAGAGATGACAGCTCTGCATAAAAATAAGACATGGAAGCTAGTTAAATTACCACAGGGCAAAAAGGCTCTACCTTGTAAATGGGTTTACAGGTATAATATCACCGCTCATGATAGTCAGCCAAAGTACAAAGCAAGGGTTGTTGCCAAGGGCTTTAAGCAAGAACAAGGCATTGACTTTGATGAAGTCTTCTCTCCGGTGGTCAAGATGACTACATTGAGATGCTTTCTTGCATTGGTTGCCATATTAGATTTGGTGTTGCACCAAATGGATGTCAAGACAGCGTTCTTGCATGGTGATTTAGATGTGGAAATTTACATGCAGCAGCCAGAAGGGTTTGTTGAGAAAGGCAAGGAAGATTGGGTATGCCAGTTGTTAAAGAGTCTTTATGGCTTAAAACAATCACCGAGGGCATGGTACCATAAATTCCACAAGTTTATGCTTTCTCAAGGCTACAAACGTAGTGAGTTCGGTCACTGTCTATATACAAAGAAGGCTAAGGATGGTAGTTGGTTGATCCTTATTTTGTATGTGGATGACATGTTGATTGCTGGCAAGCACTTGGAAGAAATTTCAGCTTTGAAGTCAAAGATGGCAAAATTGTTTGACATGAAAGACATGAGTGAGGCAAGTCATATACTTGGTATGCGCATTGAGAGAGACAGATCAAAGAAGTTGATTTGGTTATCTCAAACAGAGTATATTGACAAGATTTTGCAACGTTTCAATATGGAGAAGGGAAAGGCACTGAGTGTTCCATTGCCACCATATGTGAAACTTAGCAAACAAGATTGTCCTGTGTCTGAGGAAGAACAGGTTGAAATGGATAAGATTCCATATGCGTCGCAGTGGGTAGTTTGATGTATGCAATGATTGCTACTCGCCAAGATATTGCATTTGTAGTGGGAGTAGTAAGTCGATACATGTCAAACCCAGGCAAGAAACATTGGGAGGCAGTGAAAGGAATATTGAGATACCTGAAAGCTACAAAGAGTATGCATATATGCTATGGGAGTGAGGAGCTAAGTGTAAAGGGTTTTACAGACTCAGATTATGCAGGTGACTTAGACAACCGAAGGTCTACGTCAGGGTATGTCTTTACATTGGCTGGTGGAGCAGTATCATGGCGTTCTAGATTACAAGATTGTGTTACTCAGTCTACTACAGAGGCTGAATATGTCGCAGCATCAGAGGCATGCAAAGAATCAATTTGGCTTAATCGACTAGTAACAGATTTGGGAATCAAAGAAGAGATGCCTGTGTTATATTGTGATAGTCAAAGTGCTATACAATTGGCTCGCAATCCAGTTTATCACTCAAAGACAAAGCATGTGGATGTGAAGTATCATTTCATCAGGGAAATGCTCGAGGATAAGCAACTTCAGCTTGTCAAAGTTCACACCACAGAAAATCCTGCTGATCTACTTACAAAAGCACTTCCCTCAGAGAGATTTGCGCATTTTCGTAAGCAGTTAGGTGTAGGGTAGTACATCACTTCTCTACATCTCTTGTATATTAGCTTGTATAGTAGCTAATATACATTGGACTTTAAGTGGGAGGTTGTTGGGGTATAAAGCCCAATGTGGTCGCCCAGGTAAGTGGGCGGGCCGCCAGGTATATACACATATTCTTTTGTTAAAACCTAATAAGAACTCACTATGCTCTACACATTACAGTAGAGCGAGTTCACCATATTGTCGTGCTCTTCTTCTCGCACTCTCTCTCGCATCGCACTTCCGCTCGTACTCCTTCATCATGCGGAAGCATCAATCGAAGAAGAAGTCGAAGCCGTCCAACCTCTAGCACAAGAGTTAGCCGCACGCGCTCCAAATCCAGTAAGACAAATTTATAATTATGAATTGCTATTCATGTTGACTTGGGAAGCTAAGCATAGGGAACCCCTTAAACCGTCCGAGAAACGTGATTCTATCACATGAAACAAGCATATGTTTTCATAGACTAGTGAAAGGAATGTTTGATAAATTCTTACTGTTTGTTGGATTGTTATTGTTTAATCAATTGTTATTGTTTGATAAGCGATTTTTGATTGATATGGAGAATAATTGGTTGATCATGTTTGATGAATCATTAATGAGATGAATTGTTGAAAGAATATATTTTGTTCTCGCGGATAGCGAGATGATTCCGCGGATAGCGGAGATTAAGATGAGGTTATCGGCTCTCTTTTATTCCTCGCGGTTAGCGAGATGCCTCGCGGGTAGTGGGATGCCTCGCGGTTAGCGAGATGCCTCACGGGTAGCGGGATGCCTGGCGGTTAGCAAGATGCCTCGCGGTTAGCGAGATGGGAAGGTTGCGCAATTCGCGGTTAGCGAATAAATCCTTTGCAAAGGCTCTGTTGGTTAGACAGAGAAAGTCCGCGGGTAGCGGCAAACTCATGAGAAATTGGAAAAGTTATTTTTGTTGAATAATAGGGATGTTACATTAGACCTTGTTTGAATTGTTGTGGTATTGTTTGAAGGGATGTATGAAAGAACCTGTGTTTGGAACTAATTAAGGAACACTGTTTGTATATGTTAAATAGTGTGGAAAAAAGGGTGAGTATGGTGTGGAAAGTGGGGACCGGCTCAGGTTGCCGCTCACGGATGGGTGGAATCGATTAGTCGAGTACTTTTCACTTTGTATCAGTTAGTTAAGAGATTTATCCCATGTCATATTTTGGATTTAACAATGGCGTCCGTGCCTCTTAAACGCGGGGAAAAAGGCGTTGTATTTGGATCCTTAATATGTGAAAGGGATTTCTTCTCTTATAATGTAAGATCTAGAGTCTATAGAACCTTTAACCTCATCGACCTGGCTTGTGGCATAGGGTCTTGAAACTACGAACACAATAGGTGGAAGTCTTCTTCTCTTTCATTGCTCGTATCCTTGCTTCGCATTATCGGAGTAGGGTGTCGTCAACGGATTTAGAGGATAAAGAAGGCGATCTTCCAAGTCACCCCGATCTTTGAGGACGGGGACCTTACAGTTGGTATCAGATCTTAGGTTAAAAAGATTTAGTTTTCTACTTCAAGCTTCTTCATGTGTATGGTTTTCTATTCCCATTATGAGACTCGCAAGGATATTACAATATGCCAATTGATTTGTATCATAGTTATGGTTGAAACCTCTATTATGGTTGCTTTTGGAGAGATCTTTTGTAGACCCCTATATGACCTTTTGATGATTTTATGATTAAAAGATTGAGTTATTTTCTACAAAGACATTGTTTGACAGGTTAAGTCATGTAAGTGAGTTTTTGTGTAGATTTAAGGAGCCATGACTGGTTAAGTCATGTGATTGGATGACCCATGACTGGTTAAGTCATGTGATTGAGATAATCATGACTGGTTAAGTCAAGATTGGTTAGGTCATGTGATTGGGTTTTAATAAATTGGATAAGTAAGGATTGATTAAGTCATACGATTGAGCTTTTAGTGGACTGGATAAGTCTAAGTTTCAAAAGTACCCTATTGATTTGAGTTATTATAAACATTGATGTACACTCAGGGGAATCCTCAAATCACTTCTATGTTGGAAAACCCTCAGAACGATGCTCTCTAGATGGAGATTCAGGAGAAGAAGTTGTTGCTCAAACAAATGCAACCACCTTCTTTTAAAGGAGAGGGTGATGATATTGAGAAAGAAGCAGAAGTATGGATTGAAGCTATGGATGATTACTTCTCTGCTGCGAGAACCACACCTGCAAATCAAGCGATGTTAGGGATGTTTCGCCTCTCAGGGGAAGCGAAATTATGGTGGAAACAACATTGTCGTGACATGGGAGTGTTGGAGAACTCTCACAGTTGGTGGGAGATCAAACAAGCGGTGAAGGAAAGATACTTACCTCTTGCCCATGAAACGATAAAAATGAATGAGTTCTTTAGCTTGAAACAATACGGTTTATCTTTAGAAGAGTACTACTCAAAGTTTGTAAGGCTTAGACGTTACGCACCGTCAATGACCATAGAGCAGCAGGTAGCTCGCTTTTGTCAAGGATTAAGAGAACCCATTTGCTCGCGATTGGATGCCTTGAAACCTACCACTGTACAAGATGCTTTACTACGAGCTAAAACTTTAATGAAGGAACAAGATATTACAAGAAGAATTGAATAGAATCAAAGAATCAACGATAGACAACCACAAAGGGTTTATGCTACTAATGCGTCAGATTCTCGACGCTTAAATGTTCGATGTTTTGAATGTGGAGAGTTGGGACATTATCGAAACTCTTGCCCATGACTGAATAACGGAGCAGCCGTAGTAAGTGAAGCAGGCTAAGAATATTACCCTTTTAGAGATAAGGATGGTCGCTAGTAATTAAAGTAGAAGTATCCTCACTTTTTCTCGAGATGAGGACATCTCGAATCCCTAAGTTGGGGAGATTGTAATGTACCCAACATTTACCCTTATAAATCATTTCAGATATTTTGCAAAGTAATTGAGATTCTCAATTTTGTGAGTCATCATGAGTTTATCAGAGCAACCGGATTGAAAATCGGGTTTAGAATCCATTTATTTATGATCTTTCTTTATGTGGAACAATAGGTTTATGTGGGAACCTAATCTATGTGTGAAGAAAAAGCGTAGAGATACTATTTTTAGGAAAGAAAGAGAGGTGAGTCAAAATTAGGACACTTCTTTCTTTCTCTCTTTCAAAATAGAATGTGAACTTGTAAGTATAGAGCTTTTTAGAATCGCGTATATAATTCGCGTACGTTAAAAATAAAATAAAATAAAATTTTAAGAGCCGCGACGACGCGCGAGCTTTTTTCCTCTCTTATTCTTGAAATCTCTCAGTATTCTTAGCACCTCCCTAGGGCCTATGTAAAGGACCCTTCTCCTCTCACTTTGAAGACATATCTACGAAAGCGGAAGCTCTCTCGCAACGACGCGCTGGAGGAAGCCTCTCTCCCTAAACCTCCCATCTTCAAACCATCTCCATCTCCAATCTTCGACGTGCCTCCACCCGATTTGTGGACACACTCTCTCTCTCTCTCTCTCTCTCTTTCCAACAACGCGCTTTTCTTTTCTCCATTCCGAAGCTATGGCTCCGAAGCGTGTAACACGAAGTTCTAAGGATGCCCATGCCGTTGCACCACCAAGGAAGGTAGGAAGAAAGGCGTCAACTCCAAACGTAGCTCATGCGGAAGCATCAATCGAAGAAAAAGTCGAAGCCCTCCAACCTCTAGCACAAGAGTTAGCTGCACGCGCTCCAAATCTGGTAAGACAAATTTATAATTATGCATTGCTATTCATGTTGACTTGGGAAGCTAAGCATAGGGAACCCCTTAAACCGTCCGAGAAACGTGATTCTATCACATGAAACAAGCATATGTTTTCATAGACTAGTGAAAGGACTGTTTGATAAATTGTTACTGTTTGTTGGATTGTTATTGTTTAATCAATTGTTATTGTTTGATAAGCGGTTTTTGATTGATATGGAGAATTGGTTGATCATGTTTGACGAATCATTAATGAGATGAATTGTTGAAAGAATATATTTTGTTCTCGCGGATAGCGAGATGATTCCGCGGATAGCGGAGATTAAGCTCAGGTTATCGGCTCTCTTTTGTTCCTTGTAGTTAGCGAGATGCCTGGCGGTTAGGGATGCCTCGCGGTTAGCGAGATGGGAAGGTTGCGCAATTCGCGGTTAGCGAATAAATCCTATGCAAAGGCTCTGTTGGTTAGACAAAGAAAGTCCGCGGGTAGCGACAAACTCATGAGAAATTGGAAAAGTTATTTTTGTTGAATAATAGGGATGTTACATTAGACCTTATTTGAATTGTTTTGGTATTGTTTGAAGGGCTGTATGAAAGAACCTGTGTTTGGAACTTATTAAGGAACACTGTTTGTATATGTTAAATAGTGTGGCAAAAAGGGTGAGTGCGGTGTGGAAAGTGGGGACCGGCTCAGGTTGCCGGTCAAGGATGGGTGGACTCGATTAGTCGAGTACTTTTCACTTTGTCTCAGTTAGTTAAGATATTTATCCCATGTCATATTTTGGATTTAACGATGGCGGCCGTGCCTCTTAAACGCGGGGAAAAAGGCGTTGTTTTTGGATCCTTAATATGTGAAAGGGATTTCTTCTCTTATAATGTAAGATCTAGAGTCCATAGAACCTTTAACCTCATCGACCTGGCTTGTGGCATAGGGTCTTGCAACTACGAACACAATAGGTGGAAGTCTTCTTCTCTTTCGTTGCTCGTATCCTTGCTTCGCATTATCGGAGTAGGGTGTCGTCAACGGATTTAGAGGATAAAGAAGGCTATCTTCCAAGTCGCCCCGATCTTTTAGGACGGGGACCTTACAGTTTGAAGGTCTTGGAATGTGGCAAGGTTGAGGGATTTTGCGATCAATGATGTCTCTTTTTGTCGAGATTTACGGGTCAGAAGTTGGATCTTGGAGTCCCAAATAGCAGGTTTGTGAAGTTGGTAGGCAAAAGGGCTTCCCATGGGCAATCAAAGAAGGTTTTGGGGTGATTTCAAAAGAGCTCAAGGGCCAATCTATCAGAAGGTGCCACGTGGCGGAGATTAGTCCGTAAACGAGTTCGGAAGCAGGAAGGGAGGTGCATAAGACCAGGTGCGTGGCCCGTTTGTAGATGTCGCATGGGGAAGATGCTCCCTAAGAGCTCGTGGTGATGGTTGGCCTATTCAGGGGTTGCGTGGATTGAGGTCGATGGCACATGGGCGGCGGCTAGTTTTGGGTGGTGCTTGACGTTGGTGGCCATAGCTGGCGGTCGATGGCACAGGGGCGGCGACTAGTTTTGGGTGGTGCTTGACTTTGGTGGCCATAGTTGGCGGTCGATGGCGGCACTGTGTGATGATGTGGTAGGATGATAGGCTCTGTTCCTGCATCAAATGGCCCCTTTTGGAGTGAAATTGAATTGAAATCCCCCCCCCCCCAACTACCGATATCGCTAGTGCTAAGGGTAGGGGGTGAGTCACACGCAGTGGGGCAGTGAGGGTGATCGAACGAGAGAGAGAGAGAGAGAGAGAGAGAGAGAGAGAGAGAGAGAGAGAGAGAGAGAGAGAGAGAGAGAGAGAGAGAGAGAGAGATAGATTAAGGATAAAGTGGGCAGTCAATAGATCAAATCAAACGGAGGGAGAGATCACATGAGAGAGAGAAGGGTAGTCGGATAATCAAAATTGGAAAAGACTAAGGGGTGCGTCATAAGTATTCAAAGAGAGTGAGTGAGTGTGTGTGTGTGTGTGTGTGTGTGTGTGTGTGTGAGAGAGAGAGAGAGAGAGAGAGAGAGAGAGAGGGAAATGACCCAAGTGTCCACCATGTAGAGGAATACCAAATGGGATGTACCAAGTGGATGAAATGCAAAGAAAATTCTAAACAAATAAGCTCATGGGGAAGTTGCATGGTCAAGAGGAGTCCAATTTTTCTTTTTTTTGGATTGGCACCTCCTATAAGAGGGTATTTTCCACTTGAAAACGGTTCTTTTTTTTCTCTTCTTTGGAGGTGAATTTTTGAGGATTATTTGGAGGGCTTTTTGGGGAACCGACTGCAGTGGTGGGCAGTTCTTCTGCTTGAGAGCAGTTGGAGAAGGCAAGGAAAGGGCGGGAAAAGCATCGAGAGCAACTAGATGGCGGTGCAATTTGGGGGAGTTTTTCTGAGCTGAGGGTTGCAATTGGAAGTGGGCGTATGCTACAGAATTGTAAAAGAGCAATCAAAAAAATTGAAGTTGTATCTTCTGCTAGTTGAATAGATATCTTGAGTCTCAAATCTATGTTTCTTATTGTCGTGTCAATTAATATTGTTCTAATTTACAGTCTTCTCTCGCAAACTCTCTTGAATCACCGGTATTACGTGTATTAAACTATTAATTAAGTCTATCTGCACTCTCTTATCCTAGTTTGAGTGCCTGCTAAGCTCCTGTCTACAGCGAGAGGCCCGGTGCTTTCTCGGTCAACGCTTTATTGGACACATGAGCTAAACATAATTTGTTATCCTATGGAGCGTGGTGTCGGTTAGGAAAGCCGTCTTTATCCAAGTGTACCATCCAAGTCAAGGGTATTAACAAGAAGAAAACTACTGTCCTTGGAATCTTGCACACTCCTGCCAATTATGACAACGGGGCCGTGGCTCAAGGCTTTCTGGTCATGCCTGCGGGTGCTATGGAGGGCAACATAAACCTAGAACGTAAGTGGATGTCTGTAACCAAGTGTACTATCAATTGGGGAACTGGGAGTATCACAACACAAAAACAAAATCTTAATTCTACTAGTGAAGCGACAATCCCTAAGTTATCGCCGCATGAGGAAACACAGAATAGAGCATTGCATATCCAAGAGGTTGAACATCTGTCCCTATAGCACCACCCTCTAGAGCTTCAACTTCCGTGGTGGCTGAAACAAAGAACGAGGCACCCAAGACTCAACATGATTTTCAAGGGCAACATACAAATGGGTCCGCAAAGCTTCTTTAACAACCACTTTTGATGCTTAATCTGGTTCAAAATAGAAACCTTGTAAGAGATGCCCCACTTGCCCCAAGAAATGTAAAGAAATGTTACGATGGATTCCTAATCGACTATTAGAAGCCGAAGGCTACTATGACGAGAATGATCAAATTTGGGTCCTTCAACGTACCTTGTGTTCTTTCCTTTCACCTACAAAAGATCCATGTAGGCCAAATCCTGTGACTTTAAAACGATTTCAAGACCACAGATAGAAAAAAATCACAAAATGCTACACACCCGTTCCATAGCTAGTTTGGGTACCGAAGAAAGAACCATTTGTTCCACCTAGCTCACAAACAAGGAAGTCAAATGAAGCTTCCACCTCTTCATGTAGTTCACATACAAACTTTGACACAACCTCCACCTACCATTGTAAATATCCATATAAACAAGAAATAATTTTCACCTCTCCTTGTAAGTTCACCACCTACAACAATGTTGCAAGTAAGATCATGGGAGAGTGCCTTACCACCCTTATAGCTTGATGAAGCGCCTAGGGTGGTGGAAAACTATTGGTCAAAGACTTCACCCGTTACAACTTGGAATGATTGGTTTCAAAAGCTGATGACAAACTTCCAAAAAGTATGATCTACCCAAGGAGGGAGGGGGGGGGGGGGGGGGTAAGGTTTGTTAGTGACATCATTCACTTGCTTCTCCCTTAACCTTCCACCCTGAACTGTTAACGTCCTAATCTTTGGGAATGTATATATATTGCCCTATACTAAAACCAGAAAAAAAGAAAAAGAAAAAGAGTAAAAGAGTAAAAGAGCAAGAGCTACCAAACAAGGAGGTTGCAACCAAAAAATTCTCGTCTAGAACCAAAAACTCTTAATGAAACTTCATGCACAATGGCACTGTCCTTATGATATACCCAAGGAAGGGGGGGGGGGGGGGTAAGGTTTGTTAGTGACATCATTCACTTACTTCTCCCTTAATCTTCTACCCTGAACTGTTAACGTCCTAATCTTTGGGAATGTATATATATTGCCCTATACTAAAACCAGAAAAAAAGAAAAAGAAAAAGAGTAAAAGAGTAAAAGAGCAAGAGCTACCAAACAAGGAGGTTGCAACCAAAAAAATCTCGTCCGGAACCAAAAACTCTTAATGAAACTTCATCCACAATGGCACTGTCCTTATGATATTTGCAAACTAACCAAAATCTATATGTATGTACAGATATGGTGTCTACATTCTAGTCCATCATGATCTCCTTTGCATGTGCCAATATTGAGAAGAAATGGCTTGTTTGTATCCTTGTCAAATCTGTATACCTTGGTACAAAGTAAAAAGGCCTATGTGCCTTGAACTATGAAGGAGCACCATCTGACCACACCTAGTGTGATTTTATTGATACGCCTTGCTCCTTCAATCATTCAAAGTGCAATATAAATCAATGACATAAAAAACAAGGTATCATGAACTCTATCATTTGAAATGAAAAAGTGGATAGTTTTGATGATGTCACAACCCTTCCTAAAATAAATTATGTAAACAAGTATTGTACCTTGTGTTGAATTCTATAGACTAGATTTCATTCTGCTCTTTAAAGAAGTAGTTCTCTAAAGAGTTATCACAATACAACCACATCATTAAGGGAGCTACAAACACATTCTTTAAACTATTGTGATTGCTAATGTGAGACATAGTTGTGAGTAATGAATATGCTCATCTGGATTTTAAAAAGTGCAAGAAACTCGCATGTCTACATTTCCTTGGTTAAAAGATCATTCCTCTTCCTTGTGTTACCTTCCTTGTCTTTACTCTCCATAAATGCAAACACAATTATTGTAATGGAAAACCCTTCCTTTCTTGGCTCTAGAGAGCAAAAAACCAATTTTTTCACTCCACAATTTTTGCATTGCCCCATCAATAAATTTTTGTTACGGTAGGGCTCCTCCTCTTGATTTAGACAGATCACAGACTCCCACAATTGTGTGATGCCAATGAAAGTATGTACTGCAGAGGAGCAGACAATCCTAGAACCATCCCCTTAGCAAATACATCTTCATTCACCAACATAGAGGCCAAACTTTTGGGAATGCATGTGATTGAGTGCATCTTTCAAGAAACACATCTGTACATGATATTCACAGCAACATGCATATCTATCCTTCACTCATCGACAAACAAAGAAAGGCTATAGATACTCAAAAGCAAACAACTCAAATTTGCACTCTGGATGAAGGGAATTGAATCTACAAAAAAACTCAACATGTAAATAATCAAGAATCACACATGCCTTAAGATATGCCACCAGCTATATAAACATGGAACTTAGCCCTTCATGTATACTATCTACTAAGAAGTGCTATATGCTAGTTAGCATGGCATGTATGCTAGTTACCATAGTAAATATGCTAGTGAGCATGGAGTGTATGCTACTAATCATACATGCAGATGTAAGGAAGCATATCTCATATGCTAGTTAACATGGACTATAGGCTATCAAGCATGGAGTGTATGCTACCAAGCATGGCATGTATGCTACAAATTGTGGCCCATATACTACTTAGCATGGCATGTAGGCTATCTAGAATGAACAATCACTAGCTAACATGGAGTCTATACCAGCTAGCATAGCTCATATTCTATCGATCATGGAGTGTATGCCAATAAGCATGGTGTGTAGGCTACTAAGAATGGCCCATGTGCTAGTTAGCATGGTATGTAAGCTACTAAGCATAGTGTATATGCTACTTAGCAAGGCATGCATGCTAGCTAGCATAGCCCATATGTTGCTGACCATGGATTTTATGCCACTAATAATGGTGTGTATGCTAGTAAGCATGGAATGTACTCCACTTAGCATGGCCCATATGCTATCTAGTATGGAATGTAAGGTACCAAGCATAGTATATATGCTAGTTACCATGGCTTGTATGCTACTAATCATGGTCTGTATGCAAGTAAGCATGGTGTGGGTGCTACTACGCATGTGATGTAAAGAAGTCAAGATCTTCTGTATGCAAGAAGCATGCCCATATGCTACTTAGGATGGTGTGTATGGTACTAGGCATGGTTTGTATGCTAATGAGCATCTAGTATATGCTAATATTTACTAGGGGAATATGGTAGTAGTAATGAGCTTGAGGTGGTTAGAGTATATTGTACATGATCAATAGCAACAAATGTTCTAAATAACATATCCTATGTGGTCCTCAACATATTACATATGAAACACATGTGGCTCGATGAGTAGATGAATAGGGTGTTTGCTGTAGCCGTTCCTCCCCAATATTTTTCTTCAAACATCCTTCTTATTGAAAGAAACACATGACTTAGATTTCCAAAGTGAGTAAACTAGTTCCTTCAGTTCCCCAGATATGGAACTTCCATGTTGCTGCTTGCAACATGTGGCCATTGAGAATAAGCTAGAACCATTATCTGAGAGGTAGCTTGGATGTAAGACCTTGACTTCTCGTACAAGAATGTCTTTGAGACTTGGATAACCCTTGTCACCTTAGCCACGTGAAAGTCTTCAGATGAGTTCATGAGCATTGCCAAAGTAATTCCCTTAAGATATAGCTCATCTTTGTTTGAGGGTTGCTTAAATTGCCAATATGTTGTGGACATTGTCTAGTAGAGTTTCTTGCACTTCCTACTCCTCCCTCAAGGTTCTATAATCAAGTAGTACAAGCATTGATGAATTCTCCAAAATTTGATTCGTGATCTTTCACAAGGCATGTGATTCAAGTTGATTCTCCCAATGGGCATAGTGGTTCAAAATGTCACGTCTTTATACAACATGTATCTTCTCCTCAAGTGTCCATGCTAACTCACACAAGTGCACACAAAAAATAAAAATAAAAAAATAAAATAAAATAAAAATATATATATATATAGAGAGAGAGAGAGAGAGAGAGAGAGAGAGAGCTCAAAAGGAATAATCTAAGCTCTAGAACTCTCCACAATAGCTACAAGGATTGGGGAGGGAGGTATAAAACACACACACACACACACACACACAAAGAGAGAGAGAGCTCGGAGAGAGGAGTGAGATAGAGAGTGATGCGTGGCAACTACTGATTGTACGGAGCAAGCTTTTTTTAGATGATTCAAGACTATAGGACAAGCTTGTTGGAGCAAGATTTTTTGAAAATTTACCATCACTGTCAATTTTAAAAAAAAGATCCCTCAAAAGCTTGCTCCAAAAGCTCGCTTGATACCCCCAACTCCTAATCATCATTGTTTATTAGCTTGAGAGAAATTTGAAATTGCTTGCCAATTGGTCTAAAAGATGAGTCTTAAACGTCTCAATCAAAAACTCCTCAAGCCCTTTAGATAGTCGCCTTCAACCATCTTGTTGAAGGCTCTTGCTACATTAACATGGTGTAAACCAATTAGATTTGCTGGGAAATTTTTAGTTACAAATTTCCTCATGGTTTTGGGTATGTATGTGGTGGATGTGGGGCTATATGGCTGTCTTTACCCTAAAATGCATGCACATGTCCACATTTTTATTAAACTTCAATGGGATTCAAAATTAGAGGTATACATAGGGATAACTCCATGCACATGTCCACATTTTTATTAAACTTCAATGGGATTCAAAATTAGAGGTATACATAGGGATAACTCCATGTATTGGAGACTTTCAATTGCCTTCATGTATTGAGGTATACATAGGGAGGAATCCATGTATTAGGGACTTCCAATGCCTTCATGTATTGAGGTATTTCTATCCCAACTTGTGATGACTCAAGGTTGGTCATCAAGCTTGCAATATCATCTTCTTTTTAGTGATTGGTTGCACATATAGAGATAAAAATGGGATTTTATTTTGGGTGTTGGCATTCAATTGAAGACTCCACAGAAAACAAAACACTTAGGGAAAATTTTTGTGTACACCCATGAAGTTTGTGGAAAGACCCAAAATACCCTACAAATTTCAAAGGTTTCCAATGGCCTCTTATACTAATGCTTGCTAGATTTGCTCCATTATTTTGTAGTTTACTATTTTTGACAATAGATATCTATCTTTAATTGTCTTAGATAAGACAGTTTGCCTCCAACCTCACAAATAGAGGCATCCCTGTCTGTAAATATGAACCATTTCATCTTGAGAATCCACAATATCATACAGAACCCTTGTTCTACCAACATTGATTGAGAGAGAACCAATCTTCCTATGAAGGTTTGCAAAGAAAATTATTTTTAGAACGTTTGTGAGACTCACAAGGGGTATTTTGGGAAATTTTGAAATTTGTGGGGTGCTTTTTGGGGAAAAAGACCACTCTCACACACCCACCATTCTTGAACACATGCATGCACCTATTAATCGAAATATTAATCACCTCCATGATCTCAAGGCAAATAAAGAGGCCCCCCTAAACCCCATCCTCTTCCTGATAATTTATCACACATTTTTGCCGATGTAAAGGGTTCCTAGGCCCAAAGTGGTTTGTATTCACTTTTATATTGGAATGCACCCGAGATTACATTGTTAACATGTGGGTTCTTTGAATGTGCATTCAATTCCCTGGGTGTGCTAAGTGCTAATGGTACACCTTAGGAAGGGGCACATGATGAGGATACACTCTAGCTAGTGGATGCCAAGAGGCATTGCAAAATGGGAATGAAGGGACATTAACTTCCTATATGAAGAGGGATCTTCCCCCTACTATGTATCTCACAATCAATACATAACTAAACCATGTATGACAACATCAACTTCCTATATGAAGAGGGACCTTCCCCCTACTATGTATCTCACAATCGGTACATAACTGAATTATGGAGTCTAACGTGTGGTTTTCTCCTCCTACTATCTATTTCTCCTTCTCTCATTGAAGGCTCCCACCCTACACCGTAATTGACTCACGGTCATAACCTCTTGCATCTGCAATCGTACTTAGTTGCTTTTTGATTGGCTTCTTTGGCTTTCTCCCTCCCTCTGATCAAGTAATTATATTTTTGTAAATCCCATTCAAACTTTTTTGCCACTAGAGTGTTGAAACTGATCTTGATGTGCTTTCTCTTCTTGGCCTTTGTGGATGGTGACCTTGCACATGCGACAAAAGTAGCTGATAAAAACTCAAAGCTACAAGAACTCAAATGAGGCATTCTTGGACTCATTGAGAAACCCATGACAAGTGTCACACATAGAGATCAATCTATGTGTAGGAAGCATTAAAAAATTTCAAAATTAGCATGGGTGGACTTCATTGAAAGCTCATAAATAAGACTTTAATCACACACAAGTGATGTTAGAGAGAGGTAATGTAAGGAGTGACTACTTAGTTCTCAATTAGGGTTACTATGCAGGTGTACTATAAGAGGTTGCAAATTGTGTACTTAATCAAGGAACTAATTAGGGATTGTAATACCATGTTGAGAATTGGGATTGATTAAAGAGTAGAGACAAATGAACACAAGAGATTACGCACATTGGCCACAAATGGATAGTTTTGATTATGAAATAGGTATTTATACAAGTGGAGAGAAGTATATTACATAAGCAATGATGCAGAAGAGTCATGACCTAAGCTATGATATCAAGTCAATATACCAATTGTTAGCACATACCTAACAACGGGAGCCTATACACTCAGTCTATGATGTAGTTTTTCACTTTTTGGTTCATTTTGGACATCCATCATCCTAAGCCATTGTAATTCTTTATTTTCAAAATTCTTTTGTAACTATTATGTGATTATGATCCAGACAGAGTGGGGCTATACGCTTCTAGATTGTATCAAGGAAATCATATGCTGTTGTGAGTTGGAAGTTCTTCTCAATTCTGAACCCCGAACCTTTGGCTAAGGTATATAAGCCATTTTTTGTAAAACCTAAAGGAGACTTTTTGGATAATAACTGATACGACTAGCTTACAGAGCACTATGCATTCTCCTGCTTTCTTCTCAAGGTCACTCATGAACTGTCCATTGGACGTGTCATTTACTTCAATGCA
The DNA here is from genome assembly GCF_014529385.1 of Adiantum capillus-veneris. Taxonomy (NCBI): domain Eukaryota; kingdom Viridiplantae; phylum Streptophyta; class Polypodiopsida; order Polypodiales; family Pteridaceae; genus Adiantum; species Adiantum capillus-veneris. Next base: position 13,765,973 of record NC_140932.1, on the reverse strand, counting down.
TTCACAGGTAGAATCTCTTCATGACATTGTGCTTTTCTCGTGATAAAATTGTGTTTTTTTTTGTTGTTCACCTACTCCTTAATCTGCTCATAACTCTAGGTTTACATAACAAAATTGCAATTTATGCATTGGAGGGGTGTAGTGGCATCATTGCTAAGCTCTAGGGTGTATGTGGGGTTGAAAATAAATAGGTCAAATCTGCTTTGTAGATAATAAATGCAATCTTGGAAAGTGGTCAAAAGGGGGATTTAAGGGTTCAAGCATGCGTCTTTAGATGTTTTCAGACCGTCCTTTAAGTTTCCTCTTGTTTAGATTCCATTTGCTTGGTGAACTAATGAGATTTGTATGCGTGTCGTAGATAGCTTCTGCTACCTGATATGTAGTACAATGACTTTTGGGTAAGAAAAGGATTGAATGTGTTTTTTGAGAGATTGAAAACCTCTTGTAGCCTCCATGCGCTAGTCGAGTCGAGTCCGTCCCATGATGTGACATATATGTACGTGGTTCTCACTGTCACTACAATAAGATATATACGTGGTTCTCATTGATATGTAGTAGAGTGTACTTTTGGGTAAGACAAGGATTGAGTGTGTTTTCCAAGAGATTGACAACCTCTCGTAGCCTCTATGCACTAGTCAAGTCGAGTCCATCCCATGGTGTGGCATATATGTATGTGGTTCTCACTGTCACTACAATAAGATAGTGAGTCTTGGGGCATTTATAGAGCTGCACATTTTGGCGTTGTTGCCGAGGACAAGGTGACCTAAACTAGGGAAAAACCTCAATGCTCACTAGGATTGTCAAAAAAATTCTTCTAGGTTCGCCTAGAATACCAAAACAAATTTTTAGAAACCGCACGATTGAGGTGTGTCTACTTCAACTGTGTATAGGTGTCTTGGGAATAGATGTACTTGCCGAGGACCTTCAGGCTTAATTTTGGTTATTTTTCAGTGGTTGATGGCTTGGACTATGTCAAAGTCTAAGGATTGATGCACTTTTCAAGTTTAAAAAAACACAAAAAAAATTAGTGTTAGTAGACATTTTCCACTATCTTTTGGTTGATGTGATTAGGAGTAGGGTAAGTAGGAATCGAGGAAGGTTTCCTATTATCTCACTCTCTAAATTGACATCACTGAGGTTGCTTGCAAAAAATTTCAAAGTTTTTAGATGTGGGACTCATAAGGTCAAGTTCAAAGCTTCAAAATAGCATTTTTGGGCATCAATGATCTTGGAAAAGCTATAGCAACTTACAGCTAAGTCAAAAATCAACTTTCAAGAAAACTTTCAAAGTTCGGACAAAATTCAACTTATTGTCTCCCGAATGATAGATGCATGCAAAATTGAGTTTAATTGGCTAAAAGTGTTTGTATTAGCTTGTATAAGACCTAAATGCTATCAAATTCCCAAAAAAATGCAGAATCTTTCATGTACATAATAAGTGCTTTTTTTTAACAAGATTGAAACTGAACTTTTTTTTACTTAAGCATCTTGTTTGGGTGATAAATTAACACTTTTGTGAACAAACAAGTGATTATAACTCCACTTGGGGACCAGATTGGGCCAAAACAGTCCTTTCTCTAAATAGATAGACAACTAAAGGTGAAAACACTTTAAACTGAAAAATCTCTTGACGGGTCTTAATTAAACACCTTATTGCAATTATAGAAGATAAAAGCTTAAAAAAAGTGTAAAAACTCATCACTTAGATAATAAGCATGCTTAATATCTAGGAGACTAAGAAAACAAGATTTTGATCTTTTTTCATCTCCACTGGTATCAGCATAGAGTAAGGAGGCTTTGATTCAAGTTTAATAGAATCTGGACTTATAAGCTATGTAATAGGCTTAAAAATATTTGAAACCAAACTGCACAAACAAAACTTGGCTTAGAAACCTTAAAACTAAACCAAACTACATGAAATTGATTTGTGGCTTCATGAGAGAGCATACAACTAATGCAAGGCAAAAAAGTTAAAAAATCACCTCATTTTGACCCTGGCGACAATAAGCACACTTGATATCTCCTGACCTAAAAATTGCAACTTTTTCAAAGGGGATTGGGTCTAGGCAAGCAATAGAGTTTTTGGAAGAGTTTCAACCAATTTGAACATCATTTGACCTACATGAACACTAAAATTGCATTTGAAATTACCATATACAAAAAGTATTGGGGATTGAGACCAAATTGACAAAAAAATGAAATAACCTCATTCAGTGCTTAGGGACATAATTGACCAATGTGGACAAGAAAAAGTGCAAAATTATCATTATTTTCCTAGTAGATAATATGCACACTTATTATCTCCTACTAGCTAGAGAGGTCCATTTTGACATTTTTTTGGTCGAGATAGCTGGTAGACACCTTAAGTAACTAGCCTACAAAGTTTGAAGTCATTTGGACATTGTTTGCTACTTGAAGTTGAGTATTTCAAAATTGAAGGTTGCAAATTGACACTGTGGCTATTTTGATAGGAGTAAAGAAAAATTTTCATCAAGAGTTCTTGTATATTATTACCAATCAATAGACAAACCTATATACTCTTCATTTCACAGGGAGATTAAAAATAGGCTGGAAAATTGCCAGATTGGAGTTACAACACTTGACATGGGTGGGTATTCGTATTGAGGGCAGAGTATACATTTCCAGTGAGTAGTTCAAGTCTTTATGTACCTAAGGTTACGACATTTTTTCACGAATCAAGGCTATAATCAAGAAACTAATAGTAGAGTATCTACAAAATAAAGCGTAAACCAAGGGAAGCCTTTAGAGACTATAGGGAAAGAAGTTCCCGGCACTTACTCCGACTCAATTTCCAAGATGTCTTCCTTCTCAACTCAATCAAGGACTGGAAATTCTCTCAGGTTCAAGCACATTTTGATCTTCTAGAGACTAATAAGAGTGGGGCTCATATTTACCTGGATCCTAACGAGGAGTATGTAGTAAAGGTAGATAAACATACAATTGAGTTTGAAGAGGAGGTTAGGGCTGATAAGAAAGATGCCTTCTATATGGATCAAAATGGAGTGGAATAACTCAAAATAAAAAATCCTGACACTATAGACCGATGTGGATTAGAGGTTTATACTCTAATTCTAAACATGGTTGTAAAAGAGGACCGCTAGTGTTAGAGTTAGAAGGATACGACTTGATAGATACCAAACCTCTGAAGTGCATACCTACCAACAACGCACGGCTTGGAATTTACTATTGGGAGGACAACAATGTTATGGATTTGATTTGAATTTCCCATGCCAAACTAGGGTAACTGACACCCTTGAAAGTTATGTATATTTTCAAGATAAGGGAGAAGGGCCTATCGGACCTTACCATCCATCTCTTTAGGGATTGTTTCAACAATAACTTTGTTACGATGACTCCGAAGGGGATCAAACAAACAAGGTACCAGGGATACTCAATCTGAGAAATCATCATGGGTACAATACTTGAAATAGAATAGAATATGGGACCAAATGAAAGAGAATTTGGTATCATGACCAATCAATGGGGAAGCACAGCCCAAGGTAGCCACCTCAATGATGGAAATTGGGGTAAAGATGCGGAAACCATCATCAATTGAAGAAGAATGGGTGACATCACAACAAAAAAGAGGTCCACATGAGTCACAACTACCAAGCAATTGGTTTGAAGGCTTATTGGGAGAAACATCGGCCAAGATAGCGGGTGTGAAACATCATCATAGATTCATACCAATTGATTTTTATAAATGGGTCAAAACATACATCGAATCGAGGGATCTATAAGACCATTTAGCAAGCTTCAAGCAAGTTTTGAGAGTTGACCACATAACAGACTTCCATACTCAGTTTGAGGAGTTTGGGATGACCTTAGAGGGAAAATATTTAACATGGTTCCAGAACATACCTTCTGGATCTATTACTGATTTATTGACATTGTCTATGAGATTTGTTGATGCTTGTGTGAAAATGGGAATTGAACAGAGGACTGCAGCACAAATATATAGCTTTAAACAAAAACAGGGGGAAAGAGTAAGAGATTGTGTGGTCAGATGAGGAAATACATCGATAGATGTCTGGGGATGAAAATTCCAAGCAAGGAGAGACTTGCCTCATTGTTCCTGGAAGGTTTACTCAATAAAGATTTGCATGCCATTTTGTATAGTAAGGAATATACGACTTGGAAAGTGTACAGTTGGGGGCATATTTTTTGGTGAGCATTTTTTGGCGAGTGCTTTTTTGGAATCCTATGAGTAGATTCCAAAAAATTATTTTCCTCTCTTCTCAACTTTATTCTCTCTCTTCATCCTCCATCGGCCTCTTCCCCCCCCCCCCCCCCCCTCTCTCTCTCTCTCTCTCTCTCTCTCTCTCTCTCTCTCTCTCTGATTATTTTCCTTGGAAAATACACAACGATTCCACATCGTCGTCACCGTCGATTTTTCTCCTTGTTTCTCTCTTTTGATCCTCTGTCCGCCTTGGTCTCTCTCTCTCTCTCTCTCTCGATCCTTTGTCAGCATTGATATCTCTCTCTCTCTCTCTCTCTCTCTCTCCGCTACCTCGCCCTCCCTCTCTCTTTCTTCCCCCTACCCTGCCCGCTCTCTCTATCTCTCCCTCTCTCTTTCTTCCCCCTACCCTGCCCACTCTCTCTCTCTCTCTCTCTGATTTTTTCCAAGCAGAGTAGATTTAATAATCATTACTTTCTTGCTGATGTGACACCTCAACAGCCTCATACCCTATTTCTCTCTCTCTCTCTCTCTCTCTCTCTCTCTCTATATATATATATAAATATATAAATATAAATAAATAAATATATATATAAATATATATCTTTCTCTCTCTCTCTCTCTCTCTCTCTATGCCACACACAAGGAGAAATATACACCTAAATCAATTTACAACAAGATTAATGCTAACAAAAAGAGAGACAAAAGGATTTATAAACCAAGATAATCTAAAATGTATTTGCCAAAGGTCCAATTCTTACCCAATCCATATCAACTTTGCCAGGTACAATACATGGCGAAAAATGTGTCACAAAATTGTACAATCACGGGGCTTTACTCTTAGTTTGGATATGTGTGTTCGCGGCTAAGAGCATTGTAGACATAACCCATTCATTGCAACTAACTTTTCATTCTTTGTACCATTGTGATTCCACTTGGGTGATTGTACCTCATTGCCACTAGGGTTACCTTAAAATATAGAATATTGTGATATGTTTTCCACCATGCCTACTATGGATAGGAACTTGTTGACAACATGGTTTGAGTGACATGCGCTCACTTTGTACTTGATGAAGATTTGATATTGGCTGAATACAAGCTGAACACTTGGCCTCAAGTTGGGAGCATTCCTACTTTTCACATGGAGCACTTGAATTGCCCAACAAGTTTTGCTCTCCATTTGTCTACATCAATCTTCAATTTCAATAAATGTTTCATTTTAACTTAACTCTCAAATTGCAAGAACTTAAAAATCCCAAGGTTTCTTTATTTGAGCAATTGGGGATCCCATTGTTATTAATATCTAAACATACAGATACATATATGGTTCTCTCCTTTGAAAAGAAAGGCCCCCCACCATGCTTGATGATATCAAGCTACACAAAACATCAAGCATTTGGAGAAGGGTTTAGCCAAGAAAGCATGAGGCATGATCATGTATACTTGGGGAATACATGCGTAAACGTTTTTCCATGTGCCACTAATACCAAATAGCAAGGTGAGCAAGTGGATGTTGCTACCCAATACATAAAAAGCAAAATTTAATAAAGCAAAGAGAGAGAGAGAGAGAGAGAGGTTTTTATGTATCTCTTCAAGGCAGTTTCATGTTATAGATAAATGTTCTATAGACCTTGAGTTTCCACAATTTTATGTATGTCTAGAAGATAAAGTGAAAAACATGGAAATATGTGATCTTGTATCTAAAGTTCCCATTGGTATAGTTAGAACACCCTTAGGAATAAGAATCTCTAATTCTTTAATACTCACCCCTCCCCTTATAGCCCGCCCTGCTCCGTCCCGTCCCCCCTTTTATGCATACGATACGAGCATGAGATAATAGGGGACCACCCCCTATTTTATATTTTTATGTGCAATCCCCAAAAATCCCCCTCTTTGTACAATCATGTGGTACTGTAAAAAAATACGTAGTGAATTCCACGGTAATATCCTTCACATCCTTATGTAAGGCCTTCCATTGGTTGTATTGAACTTTGGATGCACCCCAACTCAATTTTCCATGGAATCCCAGAAAGGCCTTGGCCTTCACCCCACCAATAAAAGCCTTTATGGGAACATTGTTTCGACTAGAAGATCTCTTGGTGTCTATCTCAATCACAAAATTGCATGCCATGTAGTCCAACATTAGATATTACCCTTTCAATACCATTGATGGCACTTCCCTTTGTTGATAAAGCTTTCAAATTCCATGAAAACCCTATGCAAAGGTGCACAATCTTGTAATGATTCTTTTGCCGTTGACACTAATTCTTTTTGGGGTTTTTATGCCCCTCTCTAGTATTAAGAGCTCTATTCTCGAGAGTTAGTAACATTCTCTCAAGTTTTCTTTACTTCACAATTTCACATTTATCTAATATAATCACAAAAATGGCATGCCCATTCACATGAGTATGCTAAAGATCATAAATTTTATCAATGCTCTCTACAAAGTGCTTTAAAAAAAAGAAAGCATTGTTAAAATAGTTTAACTTGAGGTCTTTCTTCTTACCAAGGTATATTTCTTACCAAGGTATATGTCATTGATGTGAAAAGGATCTCCAATCATCTATATGGACCTCAAATCACTTCTAAGCCTTGCTTGATAAACAATTGATGGGTTTGGTAGCAAGGAGCCCTTCACTATTGAGTGCTTCAAGTTTTTACTCATGATCTTGAATAGTTGTCGGTAACATGCTTTGCCCATAGTCCTTTGAACATAATACTTGTCCGGAGTAGACCATTGCAAGAGTCCTTCCATGCATTTCTACAAAGCCTTCTTGAACCTTATCTCATCCAAAAAGTTTCTAACAAGAGAAAGTGGAATTACTTCACCAAATGATTGTGATACACCTCTCATGTTTCCTTGTGAGCAGTGTCGTTGAATAAATGACGTGAGGTGAAAAAAAACAAAGACTATAGAACCTAAGAAATTTAAAGATACCAACTTGAAAAAAAGCAAGCCTTACCTCACTGATTTGATTCTTCTCTTGCCTCCACCTCCTCACTCGAGACTTTCAATATTCTTTAAATACCTTTGTCTTTGTCTAAAACCAAGCCTTATCTTTTTTCTTTTGATTGTATTTAATAATGATTACAGGTTCTTTATCTTCTCCTTGCTTTTTTAAAGTTGATGGTCCAAAGAACCTTGAACTATTACAACAAATGGTTTTCCAACCTAGAAATACTTCTCTCTACTACAAGGTTATGTGTATAGCCAAAAAGCCCTTTTATGCCATCTCATACTAACTTCCTCAATGAAGAGCAATTGAAGAATGGTGGGGTGTTTTTGGTGATGGGTTCTAAGGGATATAGTCTAGCATATGTCCATAAGCTAATGTGCTTCTTTCCCTATGATTTCATTGCTTCCAAAACCTATTTCTTTTTGCAAGGGGAATATTCATCTTACAACTCAACATGAACACGGAGATGGTAGATACCTCTCTTAGAAAGGTTTATGGATGAAATACCAAGGTGGGGAAGAAGATGATGGGATTGGATATGGTGAAAGGAAAAGTGCCTAATATAATTGAGCAAGGGGAAATTTGAAATTTGGGCTAGAAGATAAAACTAGCTAGTGCTTTGGGAGGAAGAATGCTTTTTTGGAAGAGGAATCCATTCCCAAGGATTTAAAGGCGACACTTCATGTGGGGCCCCAAAAAGTGAAATCTTATGAAAATGATAAAAAGATGGATTTTCCTCCAAAATTTAAGTTTTGAAATTTGTTGAAAAACATTTTTTTTCTCAAAATTTTTTTTAGGGTATAAAAATGACCTCAAACTTCCCTTAATGTATAGATTCATCATCATTCATTAAAGAATAAGTGTGTACAAATTGAAGAGATTTAAAAAGTGTCAATGTCCACGCTAAAGGGCTTGAGGTTGGTCTGGCTCTAAGGCATGCAAATGAAACAAGAGACTGGGATATGACAAGGTTGAGCTAGAGCATGGTAAATGACAAAAGAGAGAAAATGTACATGGGGCCCAAAGCAAGAGAAGAAGAGGGGCTTGGATAGGGAGAGTGGAATCTTTGTATGTATAATGGCTTGATAGTGGGGATTTAGTTTTGTAATAGGAACAACTGAGATCTGAAAGATGCCATTGGTGGGCAATGAACCTCGGTCTTTACGCAACCATACTCTACTTATGAGATAGAGTGGGTGTAACAAAAGTTTTCTCATAAGTGTATGTGTGGAGTAGACAAGGACCCACAAGGCCACATTGAGGTAGCTAATGAACTCAAATAGGATGAGAGAGGGGTGCCATTTGCATCCATCTTTGGTTGGGGTCAAAGATGGGCACACCATCCTTGTTGTATTTGAAGAGGGATTTGTGCTTCTTAGGTATAAAACCGGTAGGCCAAAGTATGTGAGCCACTGGCACACTCATATGTGCGCGCGCGCGCTCACACACACACAGACACACACACACTCAGCAAGAATAGCAAAAAACCTAGCATCATCAACTCTTTTCTATAGTCGTAAATCCCCTACCTAGTTCTTACACACAAAAACCATGGCATGCAAAAGTTATAGTGAGTTTCTCCATCCATGCTTGCTCTCTTTCCTGTGTGTGTGTGTGTGTGTGTGTGTCTCTCTCTCTCTCTCTCTCTCTCACACACACACACACACACACACAAATACAAACACACTAATTTTTTTATCATTTTTAAATTACTAGTGGGAAACCTCAAAAAATGGGGAAAGCCCACATATTTTTTACGTTTTATTTTGCAGAACTCACATTGGTTAGTGAATTATATTAGCATAACTAAAGAAATACAAATGCTAATCATGCTCGTGCCGAGCCATGATGTCTCCCAGCAACCATAGATACGTTGGCTGACTGATGAGCCACCCCACAATAATGAGAAGGACACTAGAGAGAAACTTAGCTGAATATGGAGCAAACCTTGACTGAGCAAGGACCGATATACTAACAGTCATTGCAGCGTCAATTGCCCTGTTCCACTCATCAAAGTTCATCTGTTTCCCATTGGAAATAATCGCTTCCCTGCATTCTTGTAAATCTATGTGAACCTAGTTGTTTTCAGGGGGTTCTCAAAGACTCGATAGTTCTTGGCCTTCCACACGTGTTTGAAGTAGAAAAATCTAACAATTTGTGTATCAATAAGTAGCACTTGGCTCTTGAACACCTTCCCACCCAGAAATAGATCGTTCTTGAAGAACCCTATCTTCTAGTCTTTTCAACCCATTTTCAAATCTTCCCTGCTAGGCCATAGATTGGCAGGCATGCCTTGAATAAGTGAGGGAGTTCCTCACTAGCCGTTATGCATTTGGAGCATCTATATGGACCGACACCTCTTGCTAGAACCTTCACACTAGAAGGTAAGGATCCCTATAGAACCTTCATAGAAAAAAATCCATCCCAAGCAACCATTAAAGGCACTATATGTCCTTCATGATTGTCAGCCATCTTGATTTTGGCCAATGCTTGCCCCACTACTTGTTCATGAGGGAAAACCAATCAGTTGAGACCCTAAGGGTGTTGCATACATTCCTGGTTTGTGGTTTAAGGAAATGTCTGTTTGTGGGCCACCGCCATGATTTCGACTCAAACCTAGACAACCACCATCTGTCTAGCCGTTCTAAAGCTCTATTGGCCAGCAGTCTTTCAGTCCCATTGAGGTAGAACTGGGAGGCCAATTGGTCTACTCCTTTCTAGCTTCTGCTACTATGGGTTGAAAAGGATGCTTCGCGCCTTAAAAGCCAAGGGAACTAGTGAGTTACAAAGTTGTGAACATACCTGGTTATCTCTCCCCATTCCAAGCCCTTTGTTGCTCTGTTGCATTTTCAAACTAGCTCGCCCACTGTGCCCCCAAGAAGCTTGTCATGTATGAGTCAGAACGTGAGTCTCTCCCTGCACCTGCTCTCTCTCTCTCTCTCTCTCTCTCTCTCTCTCTCTCTCCTGCACGTGTCATCTCCCTTCCTTTTCCCCTTCAAAGTGAGGGATATCAGTTGTGATTCCCCCTAGCAAAGTTGTGATTCCCCCTAGCAAATTGGAAAACCAAAATCGTGCCACCCTACTATCCGGAGATAGATAGTCACAAAGAGACTAATGCAAAAATTATTTGAAAAAGGAAAAGGTCTGAATCAACAACTTGTAAAAAAGTGAATGATTTCTCACCTTCCAAATAGCATAACCACAAAACGTTTCAGCCCCAAAATGTTTCATAGCTGAAATAGGGTGTTTCTCCGGTAATATGTTGAACATTACATGTGTATTTTGGATTCCATTAGGGAGTTAGAGCTTAATGTTACAACAAAAGAGAAACTCTACTCTAACATGTGTGTGTGTGTGTGGGGGGAGAGGGGGAGAGAGAGAGAGAGAGAGAAAGAAGAGGAGGAGGAGAAGAAACCATTTTTTTTCACTCTCTATATGAATTGTGTATATAGTGATTGTGCATGACATGTGCATGAGAGAGGGTGATAAAGAAAGGGAAAGTACCAAGAAGTTTTCGTCGAGTGATATAAAAATAGAAAATTGTGTTGCATATAGCCAATGAAAACCACATCCTTTTTTTGTGCGCGAAACTCACAATCGTGAGTGGATTATACTAGCAACCCAAAAGAATTACAGTTACTAGTCATGCTCGTGTCGAGCCATGACCTCTTCTAGCAAGCATTAGTGCATCCGTTAATAGGGGGGCCACCTTGCGACAAAGAAAAAAACACATTCTTTTTTCCCATTTTTTTTGTAAAGAAAAAACACATCCTATGTCAACTTTGAAATAACATGTAGTTAAAAAATAGTTAAAATATGACAGCCAAGTTTCACTCAAGAGAAACTTTAGGAATAGGGTGAAACATTGTGGCCGTTTGCCCGTTTCACACTTTAGGCCTATTGAAATGCATTTGGCGGTGACAATACTATCAATACGTCCATGTGGCCCAATACTGAAGCCAATAAAACAAAGTTCTATACTTTTTGAGAGTTGAGCAAGCTGAATGCCAAATAGCCACATATGTCTCCCAAAAGATGCATAATGGAAACGAGCTCAAAGAAGCCATGCTACATGATCCAACAATTTACAAGAGGTAGTACAATTCCATAATAGTTGAAGAACCGTCTCAACAGATGCACCACAAACATAACAAAGAGAGGATGTCACATGATTCCTTGCCACAAAAGACACAACTAGAAGAACTGCAAGCAAGCAGCACCGTTAAAAAAACATGACATTTTAGTGGCATCGTATTGGTCCATATCACCCTGAGTCATTCTCTCCACCAATTAGACAAAGTTTATGCACTCTCCAAGTGTTGTTTGTATAATCATGAGTCCATATTCCAAGGAGGAAATTGTAAAGTGAATGCACAAAGAGTTGAGGCAGGACCATAAGTAGGGGTGGCCTGATATAGGCTCCAATGTCCCTAGTCTTTCCGACCCATCTAGAGGAAAAAGAGGCTCAACATCTTTCTCCATAAAGTATGATAATGATAGGCCAATCCAAATTGACACAAACATGTACATATACCATCGGTCACAACTTTGTTGAAGTAGAAACCTTTTTTGCAAGAAAATAAGCCTTCCTAGGCTCCTAGATAGATTATGGTTTGCGAGAAGCTTTGTTCCAATAAATACTTTCCAAACTAAGAAAATTTGAATCATTATGGAAGCACGACATTAGTGAGGAAACTATGTAAGCCTTTTCTAAGCCAAAATTAGCTTTGTAGAGAGTGGGTCTGGTTAGCCTTTTTGACAAAACCTTTTTAGAGAGTGGAAAACCAACTCATATTGATACTGCCTATTCATTTTGGGACAATAGACAAGGCTGTACTTGGGCCCCATTAGAACTGCATTGTGACACTGTTGAGATCATGAAGAAATGCTTGTCAAAGAAATCTATTGGCACATTGTGTAGGCTACATGCATGTTCTTTTTTATAGTGGTTGTCCTTTGTAGAGGACACACTTTATTTAGGAATTTTGTGTATCATCTTCACCCCACATGTGCTATTTGTGTAGGCCCCTTGTGTGAAATCTATCACTTAATCCAATGCATAGAATTTGTTCATAAAGATTTAGAAAGAGTCTACTTAATGACATGAGGATATCTTCAAATTTTTTTGTATACACATTTATAAATATAAATTTGTAAGCATACATATATAAATATACATATATACATATATACATATATAAAAATGCATAAATAGGGTTGAACGAGGAAGTTGGGAAGGGCTTTTGAGGACAATGTCAATGCGCATGTCTAGTGGGGTCTATTGCCTCAAAATAGACTATTTAGTTTCAAAGACAAATGCCTGCTTATCTAGTGAGGCACCAATATGTGATAGGGAGAATACCCACACTTATAATTGATGAGGCAAATGTGCTCCTTCAGTGGGTTTCTACAGAGAGCAATCAAAAGGATTTGGCCAACTTCCTTAACTGTTTTGTCAAGATAACTAAGCCAGACAATCTATTGGAAAATATTAATGTAGTTTTTGTTGCCACCAAGCCGCTCTTCAAGCTAGAACTTTACAAAATACTCACAAGTTACAATAATTACATTTTCCACACTCTCTTACTTAGTTATATTGACAATATACTTAAGGAAATTGGCGAGAGTCTTTTCTATTCTCGTCGACGGAAACCCATTGTAGGAGCATATTTGCCTCATCAATTATTAGTGTGGATACTCTTCATGTTGCATGTCGGCGCCTTGATAGATAAGCACTCATTTGTGTATGAAATTGCACTGTTTGTTCATTTTAGGACAATAGACAAGGTTGTTGGGCCCCACCACAACTTTGGACTTTGGATGCATCCCTACTCAATTCTCCACCAGATTTGACAAAGATCTTGGCCTTCCTTCCACCAATAGAAGATTTTTTGGGAACATTCTTTCGACCATATGATTGCTTGGGGTGTGTCTCAATCACAACATTCACCCCATGAAGTTTAATATTAGACAATACCATTTATGAAAATTTCTTTGGTTGATAAAAGTTTCAGTTTCCATGCAAACCCTATGTAAAAGTGAACAATCTTCTCAATGATTCGTTTTGTTTGCCCCTCTCTAGTATGTTGCCTCAATTTTCCGAGCAGGTCAATTTAGAGGGTATCTTCTCAGATACCGCGCAAAAGCTAAAGCGAAAGGAAAGTGCCCGTGAGAAAATGGTGGGGACAGGGCCGCGTGTCAGGAGGTGAGTGAGAGGAGCTTTTTTTTTTTGTAGGTACGAAGGTGATTTTTTTTTGTCGATTTTGGGCAGAAGGCTGACAGGCGCGGACGAGAGAGGCCGTTGCTCTCTGCCGACTTGCAGCGCACCTATCCTGGAGAGAGATGTCATGCACGCACGAAGGCGACAAGAGAGATGCCATGCACGCACGAAGCTAGAGAGAGAGAGAGAGAGAGAGAGAGAGAGAGAGAGAGAGAGAGAGAGAGAGAGTCTCGTTAACGTTGAAGAGACAGAGAGTGTGATAGAGTGAAGGTGCACAGAGAGAGAGAGAGAGAGAGAGAGAGAGAGAGAGAGAGAGAGAGAGAGAGAGAGAGAGAGAGAGAGGCTCGTCAAAAAGAGCCATGGCTACTTGAGCAAGAAGGCAACATAGACGAGGTTGGATTCTTTTTTTCTCTTCTGGGAGGGAATGGCCTGCGTCGACTCTCTTTGACGTGGACCTTACATGGCAGCCTTGCGTCATATTGGAACCCTTCACTGCAACTGCGTGCTCCTATGCCATGTGAGAGCTGCAAGGCGATGGTGAAGCTAATGTGTTATCATGAAGATGAGGCCGCACTGTAGAGTATGAGCCAGGGGGGTGCGAACGACAGCTGATGGTGACAGGGGCCTCCTGATGGGAATGCTAGAGCGTTGGTGAGGGATCAGCAGGGAGCGGTCATTGCCATGATTGGTGGGGGTGCACTTGTGGGAGCAGGACGCAGAGCAGGGCAGCAGACCAAGTGATTGAAGTGCTTGTAGAAGCAGAGCAGAGTCTCTCTCTCTCTCTAACCTGAGATGCACCAATTGTCAAATGATGATGGCAAGCTGTTGTGCGAGAGTAGAGATCAGCCATGCAGGCGATGGTGATAACCTGATGAGGAGCATCTCACTCACGAGGGCATGCTTAAACGGGTAGGATGTGCACGAGGCATTCATGCGCAGGAACTCGGGCTCCAAGCCTTTTCCTATTGAATTTACAAGATTCAGGGGGAATCTTGATGGGAAATTAATTGAGTTTTGGAGTTCGACCCAGTATGTGTACCAAGAGTTCTATTCATGTGTACCAAGAGTTCTATTCATGAGAGCTATCGACACTCTCTCAAGTTTCTTTTCTTCACAATTTCACTTTCATCTACTTTAATCACAAAAATAGAATCCCCATTCACCTTAGTATGTTGAAGATAATAGAATTTTATTATTGCTCTCTGCAAAATCCTAAAGTCAAAGAAAAATTGATGCAACAACAGAATCTTAGGTATTTCTTCTTACTAGGATATATTTTATCGATGCAAAAAGGCTCCCCAATCATTTCCATGACCCTGGAACTAGTTTTAATCCTTGCTCATTGGCTTTGGTAGAAAGGAGCCCTTCAATTTTTGAGTGCTTCAAGTTTTTAATCATGATCTTGAATAGTTGTTAATTTGTTGATTCCAATTTTATCCATAGTCCTTTGAGCATAATCCTTGTTCAAGGTATAGCTATGCACGAATCCTTCAATGCATTTCTACAAAGCATTCTTGAACCTTCTCTCGTCCAATAGGTCCCCAACAAGAACAAGTGGAATTACTTCACCAAATCGTTGTGATACACCTCTCATATTTTCTTGTGAGAAGCTTTTGCTTCAATGGAAGAAGGAGGATTTTCAAAAACCCTATTTCTCTTTTGAAGGGGGGAATATTCATCTTCCAACTCAACATGGAGCTGACAGATACCTTTCTTAGTGAGGTTCATGACTACAATATCAGGGTCAGAGATTGGATATGGAAACAAAGAAAATGGGATTGGATATGGTGAAATGGAAGGTGCCTTATAGAATTGAGCAAGGAAAAACTTAAAATTTCGGCCAAAAGAGAAAACTAATGCTTTGGGGGGAAGAATTTTGGAAAAGGCACCCATTCCCACGAGATTTGAAAGCGACACTTCACGTGGGGCCCCAAAAAGTGACATCCCATGAAAATGAAAAAAAAAGGAGATTTTCCCCTAATTTTGAGATTTGAAGTTTGTTGCCTACATTATTTAAATAAAAAACATTTTCTCTCTCTACCATTTTTTACAGGGTAGAAAAATGACCTAAACTTCCCCTGATGTATAGCCTCCTGATCATTTATTAAAGAATAAGTGTATACAAGCTAAAGAGCTTTGAACGGGCTCAATGTCCATGCTAAAGGGCTTGAGGTTGGTCTAGCTCCAAGGCTGGCAAGAGAAGTGTCGAGGATATGAAATGGTTTAGCCGGAGCATGACAAGCAACAGAAGATAGAAAATGTACATGGGGCCCAAAGCAAGAAAAGGAGAGGGCCTTGGGTAGGGAGAGTGGAATTCTTTGTATGTATGATGGCTTGGCAATGAGTTTTTTGTTTTGGGATAGGAATAACTGCGATCTGGAAGATGCCACTAGTGGGAAATGAACTTCTGTCTTTACCCACCCATACATCCACTTTATGGGGTCTACTGTTAGATAGGTCGGGTATAACAAAAGTTGGCATAAGTGTGTGTGTGGACAGACCAGTACACAAGGACCCAAAAGCCCACATTGAGGTAGGTGAGGAACTCAAAAAGGATGATAGAGGGGTGCCATTTGCGTCCACATTTGGCTGGGTCGAAGATGGGCACACCATCCTTGTTGTATTTGAGGAGGGACTTGCGTTGCTTAGGTGTGAAACCGGTGGACCAAAGTATGTGAACCACTGGCACACTCATGTGTGCACACACACTCAATAGGAATAGCGACAAACCTAGCACCATCAACCCTTCTCTGCAGTCGTGAATCCCATACCTGATTTTTACACACAAAAGACATGCCAAGAAAAAGTTCTAGTGAATTTCCTCATCTATGCTCACTCTCTTTCCTCCCTCTCTCTCTCTCTCTCTCTCTCTCTCTCTCTCTCTCTCACACACACACACACACACACACACACACACACATTTTTTTTTATCACCTTTAAATTGTCAGTGGGAAACCTCAAAATAGGGAAAGCCCATAGAATGTATCATATCCAAGACAAATTTAGCTTTGTAGAGATTGATTTTCAACAAGTGAAAAACCGACAATCTTGCTAGCCTTTTTGACACATTTTTCCAAGTCGAAAGTAGCTTTGTCGAGACTGGAAAACCAAAAATCTTATATTGCAAGGACTAACACACACACCCCCCCCCCCCCCCCGCCCCCCACCCTTAGTTCATCCCCAATTCACCCACCCCTAGTTTACCCGCCCCTAGTTCACTCTTAGTTCACCCCCAGTTCACCCCTAGTTCATTGCCGACGACTAAAATTAAAGCCGCCTCACACCCCCAAATTTGGGCCCTGGATCCCCTCTGAGCCAGAGCCGTGCCATAAAGTGACGCACAACCCCCCCCCCCCCCCCCCCCCCCCCACCCCCCCAAAAAAAAAAAAAACAACACACACACCCCATCGTCACTTACACTGTGATTGTTGTGTATGTTCTGACGAGCACCGTCGTGAATGAAATGATAATGAAGGCAATGTGCACCCGGAGAAGCCTCAATTCATGGAGCTTTTTCATCCAGCGGCTGCGCTTGGCCTTGCCCGCAGCTGCACGACGGTCAATGTTGCTGGTAGGCACGAAACTGAAGGTGCTCTTGAAGTCGAATGCAGCGCCGAGAATCATGTGGAAAAAGAAAGGAGTCATCCACCAGAACTGCGACTCGTCTCTGTTCCTGCTCTGAATGGGTTGGGCCACCTCCATCCATATCACATACCAAAACACCCTCCACGATACTAGGAAAACCGCCAAGTATGACAGCAAGGTTTCATTCTCTGCGTTGCTCCCTATGGAGAGGTCCAGCCGAAACGCAAGCGCGCTCCACAGCGTGATCACCAGTATGATGTTGAAGATGGACATGTAGTAGAAGCCAGAGTGCCAAAAATAACAAAACTTCTGCACTAGGTTGAGCTTGCTGTTTCTGCCCAGCATCAATTTCCATGTTGCTGTAAACTGTTGTAACGCGCCTTGCCCCCACCGTTGTCGTTGCTTCACAAATCCCTCGAATGTCCATGGCGTGATCCCTATTTGAAGCTTCTCATTTACATACACAGACTTGTAGCCTCTGTTGAAGAGCATGTAGGCCGTCATGGTGTCTTCGGTTATGGATTGAGGTTGAAACCCTCCAATCTCATCCAAGTGCTTCCGTCTGAAGACCACCCCTGTGCCTACACATGTTGCATATCCGAACGTATTCCGATGTACCAGTGTCCTGTCATACCCAAACCCCCATGCATCATTCAGAGGGTCCCCTACCGGAAGATTGTAGAAGGTTTGGGGGATTTGCACAAAAGAAACATTGGGCGAGTCGACGATGTGCGGGAGAAGACGGGTTAGGAAAGAAGGGTGGAGGATCATATCTGCATCCATCATGACTACAAACTTGGCATCTGAATGTTGAAGACCATAGTTCATGTTGCCACACTTGAAATTGTGGGGCACCCCTGGTACCTGCAAAATTTCAGGCTCATGTCGACAAAGAAGATGACAAATGCCAATGAAGCTGAGACGTGTAATGGGCATACTTACAGGTACAAATCGAATGTCTCAACATACTAGATATGCACAATATTGCGCATATATAGTTTATCTTTCAACGTTTCATACTACATATTAGCTTATATGAGGTTCTTGAAATGGTGTATTGTGCCAAGAGGGGCGAGACGCGACGTGTTCAAAGTCTATTATGCAGAACAAAAAGAATGGTACAGATCTTGCAGGCATTTGAGCACCATGTGCAAATGCATTTATAACAACATTCACATTTGTCTCAATTACCACATTCTCCCCATGAAGTCCAATCTCTGACAAGACCCTTTCAATACTTTAATACGTGCATGCTTGATGCAGAACAAAAAGAATGGTACTACAGATCTTGAGGCATTTGAACACCATGCACAATAGTATTTACAACATTCTCATTCGTCTCAATCATCACATTCTCCCCATGAAGTCCAATATCCGACGAGACCCTTTTAATACTTCTTAATACATGCATACACACTGTGCATGCGTTTTGGTGAGCACAATGCGCAAATGCATGATCCTGGCCCATTCTCATCCATATTGACATGCTTGCTTCATGATGTGCATACACTTTTAATGTGAGGTACAGACTAAATCATGATGCATATGGTACCTTTAATCTTCTGAGGTAGACGAGTTGGTCACTCCCACTCTCAACTCGTATGGTGTTGCAGAAAGCCTTGAGCTCGTCGTCGCCCCCATCATCGAGAACAAGGACCCTGAAGCGGTCCTTGGGGTAATCGACAGCAAGCGCTGCCAAGATAGTCTCTTGGGGCACATCAGTGGGCTCCTTGCAACAAGGGATCATAATATCCACTGTGGGATATATCCTCGACATTCCAAGGTCTGACTTTGCATCATCACCATCAAAGTTACTCACATTGTAAAGCCTGATTTTGGTATCTGAGGAGGATTTTGTGATAATTGGTGGTGGGACAAAGTAATCAACTGCTGCGATGAAACTGCTAATGAAGTAAACAATCTCACATGCCAATACAATGAGAGTCCATGGTGCGTTTAGAGCCGAAGGTAGCTCTTTGTGGTAGAGCTTGATTTTGAACAGGAGGTAGTTTATGTTGGTGGCAAGGAATCCAAGGAGAAGCAGAGATGAGAAGATGTGCAGGATGAGTCTATGGTTGGCGAAAAGGTCGAAGATGATAATGAAGAACTTGGGGAGCAAACGTGTGCGACGGTACTCATGACGACGCCGATTGCCATGTCCATTGGATGGCTTCCCTGTGAGGTCATGGTGTGTCAGGAAAGGCTTTGAATCATCGACATATTGCAGGTCTATTAGCTCCTGCTCACCCTTCACCATTATGGCAAGAATCTAATGGCAAGCCGGCGTCACTTCTGGGTCAAGTAGATGGCTATACAGGTACATTACACATAAATGCGGGCAAGGTATGCGACATTGTGGCAGATAAGGTGGAAACGAATACACCGGATCGAGTGTCCGGTGTGCGCAGAGAAACCAATTCAGCCTTGCATCAAGTAGAGCAAAGCTTAGTTGAATGCAAGGCTGAAATTGATGCGCAGAAATGCATTAAGGAAGCCTATGCTACATTGGACTCATGCACGGCCATATTGATTGATCAGCAGTGAGCTCCTTGTGAAGGAAGCATGGATGTTGTAGGTTTAGCTATAGTACAAAGGGGAGGTTCGGATCATTGAGAGAGGATACTACTCAATTATAGGTGCAGCACTGCACCATGGATTGGAAGGTATCTCTCTCTCTCTCTCTCTCTCTCCCATACACACACACACAAACACACCTTATTCTCTCTCTCTCTCTCTCTCTCTCTCACACACACACACACACACACACAAACACACACCACCCCTCTCTCTCTCTCTCTCTCACTCACACACACACAGAAACATTGTGCGCACACTGTCGCCCCCCACCGACCGATTCCTTCCGCATACAACCATTTTTAAAATATGGACGCTTCAACGATCTGAGCGTTGACATGCCGATGGGCTGTTCGAGCGTCTCGTTGTGACGGTCTCATTATCAAAGTCCAACACTCGGTCCCAAGTTTCAACCCCACAAAAGAAGAACGTCGTCATGGGGACATTATTTTTGGCATGTTAAAACATGCCGCCCAGAACAAGGAGTGAATACAAAAATGGGACCTCACAACCTCACGTCTTCCTTCCCAACTTTTTCTTTTAATAAGACTTAGTTTTGGTTTGTAAATGGACGTTTCATTTGTCCAATACTTTCTTTTCAACTTTGTTGGCATTGTCTTTCGGCAGAAAGGGAGGGTGTATGCGAAGCCAGTTTCAGCCCATGTATAACACAGCATCGTTCAAATTTTCAGAGGTATATTTTTTCTCTCTCTTTTATCTATAGTCTCTCTTCTTCTTCTCCTCCTCCTCCTCCTCCTCCTCCTCTCTCTCTCTCTCTCTCTCTCTCTCTCTCTCTCTCTCTCTCTCTCTCAATCAGAGTGAAAGCCAAAGCCAACACCTGTCTTTAGACACCTAATTTTTTGAGAATGCTAACTCCAGTCTTCACCTTGTTTCTAAGAGCCAAGTCGCACTATGCGCTAGCAAGAAAAATGCGAGATCTAGTGCATGAGAATAGAAGCCCTCCTACACTTCTGTTAGTACCTCTATTTTTTGCAGTATTAAGCTATACTTTTGGAGAACATTCCTAGCACTATCTCCTCCAATAACAAGTCTGTAGAGTGAACGCATTCCCTGCTTGAAAGTCTTCTCTTACTCCCACTAGCCTTCAATGTGACATTTATGCTTCCTTCTTTACACTGATAGGCTTCGGCTAAGACGGATGTCATCATCGAGGTCCGAGGAGCCATGGCAAGAGATGGTGTGCAACACACAACGGAAATGAGAATGAGAGAGAGAGAGAGAGAGAGAGAGAGAGAGAGAAAGAGAGAGAGAGAGAGAGAGAGATAAAGCAACGCTTGTGTATTTTTTTAAAATTCAAAGCCTTTACATATATATAAGGTAAAAGTTTGCCATGCACACTCCACTAAAAGAGTGGCTCTCACTGGGTGTAAATGCATGCTTATAAGAGAGTGATCCCAAACGGGTAATGGGCTTGAACCCAACAATCCCTCCCCTTAAGCCCAAAAGTATACGGGTGACCACTCGCATGACATAAGAGTTTTAGGTTTACTCTTCAACCGTAAGTTTTAGGGGCTCTCACGACCAATTCAACCAAGGATTTTGATATACCATAACCTGGTGCTATGATAATGAACCCCCCCTCAAACACAGATAGGGTGTAGGTCAAAAAGAGCTACCATCAAATGGAATTTTTGGTTTATTTTTGAACCTTTGGTTTTAGGTTTACCCAATAACCTCATGAGAAGTGATTTACAGATGGGCTGAGAACTGAACAAATTTTGGGAGGTCTTACCACTTATATTTGGCAGTGTCTATAACCCGTATAAAATTTTTGACATGGCTATAGCTGACAACTTACAATCTAAAACAAGGCTTTTGGCAGAAAATATATGATTGTCTTGACAAAGAGACAAACAATTGAACAAATCTAGGACTCTAAATTTGAACAGGGAAAAATAGTTTTTGAAAAAAATTGTGATGAGGAATCGAGTTCTTCAGAATACTATCTACAAAAATTAACAATTGAGGCTTACTATCTCCATTGTGATTTGCTACGCTTGTCATTTCCATGAGTTTACTCGTAGAGGCATCATCATAATCTTGGCAATATTTCTTCTCAACTACAATCAAAACTTCTGAGTAATCTGCATCCATACCTATATCTTCTATTCTTGCGCTTTCTACATGTATCTCACGAGCTCTTTGGTCTTGGACCATATTCAAATTTCAATGGTTCTACTAGCTTTTTGAGAAGCTTGCAAAAAATGTCAACAAACTTGAGTTTATGCAGGTCGTTGCCAAATCAAGAGGCTTTGTGCTTTCAGAAGCTAAGCAAGCACCACCGTTGCTCACAACTATTGAGGCAACGTTTTGATAGGCTTGTCGAATACAACTGCCTATACAACGTTTTGAAAGGCTGCGCAGAAACTGTTCACAAGCGCCATCAATTGCACAATCTCTATCAATATTGACTAACAGATGGTGTTTCGAAATGCCATGTCTGCACCACTTGGAGTTGATCAAATTACTCTACGCAGCATTTTCAAACGCGCAGAAGATTCCCAATATCGTTGACACCTTCAAGCCCTTGGAAACTGCATTGGGTAGCGTGTTAGGACGTTGTTTGTGCCTAGACTCGCTCCCTTGTAGAAATGCTGCCTGTGAGCTCTGGACACTACGCCAACAATGGATGCCAACACCCACCAACCTGGGCTCTGATACCACTTGATGGGCTTCGGCTATGGTGGATGCCACCGTGGACGAGCCATGGCAAAAGATGGCGTGCAACATAGAGAGAGAGAGAGAGAGAGAGAGAGAGAGAGAGAGAGAGAGAGAGAGAAGAGGTCGACACAAAGATTAAAAGCAATGCTTGTGTATTGTTTTAAATTCAAAGCCTTTACATATATATAAGGTAAAAGTTTTCCATGCACAATCCAGTAAAAGAGTGGCTCTCAGTGGGTGTATCTGGATGCTTTTAAGAGAGTGTTCCCGCACGGGTAATGGCTTGAACCCAACATGCACTACTCCCACTCACTAAGGTGTGACTGAGCTGTAAATGTGCATCCACAATAAAGGATTATTTCAGAACTCTCTATTCTTTAAATAACAGACACCAAGAAAATGTATTGGTGGTTGCAATAAGGTGAAGGATCACGTTAGCATTCTAAAACAATTTAATACTAGTTGTGCAATTGAAAAATCAAGTGTTCTATTTTTTAAACATATCTTTCAATTTATTTCACAAAGATAGGAATACAATCGTGAGGTTTTGCTCCACTACAAGAGGCTATTCATATTAGCGATGCTCACACAGCGACGCTCAAAAAAAAAATTCCCGGCGTCGCTATGAGCGTTGCAAATTTTTTTGTGAATTTGCGACGCTCATAGCGACGTCGGCTGGGCTAAAAAAATAACCGAGCACGCTCAAAAACTCAGATCTCAGATCTGAGTTTTTCGGCGCCCTCAAGCAAGGAGCAGGTAACGCTCTCCCTCTCTCTCTCTCTCTCTCTCTCTCTCTCTCTCTTTTTCTTCTCCACACACACACACACACACACACGAGGAGAGGAAGGAGAGCCAGGTATGCTCCTTCCCTCTCGTCATTCTCATGTTCCCTTCCCCTCTTTCTCTCTCTCTCTCTCTCTCTCACACACACACACACACATACACACACACACATAGTGTTTTTGAGAGAGAGAGAGAGAGAGAGAGAGAGAGAGAGAGAGAGAGAGAGTACAAACATAAACAAAAACGCACACACACATACATAAACAAAGAATGCACACACACCTTGAGAGAGGAAAAGAGAGAGAGAGCATGCATAAACAAAAAACGCACGCATTGAGAGAGGAAAAGAGAGAGAGAACATGCATAAACAAAAAACGCACACATTGAGAGAGGAAAAGAGAGAGAAAACATGCATACGATCCAAAAAAACGCACACACATTGAGAGAGAAAGAGAGAGAAACTAATTTAACGTCGTAGGAAACTAATTAAAATTAAAAGACCTAAAGATCTAGCCGACGAGGAGTTGAACTCAAGACCTATTATTTAAGAGGGAAATGGCATAATCAATCTATCATACTTGGCATGGGTGATAGAAAGGTTATACCATTTATCTCTTTTTATTGGCACACACATCCACACACGCGTACACACACAAGAAGAAGAGAGTTATAACGTCGTAGGAAACTATCTTAAAAGACGTTAAAGATTAGGTTATATGTAGACTTACATTAAATTAGATTTAGGTTTATTTTTAACTAGATTTACGTTTATTTACGCTAGATTTAGATTTACGTTATATTAGATTAGATTTAGGTCTCCATAGACTGCGATGCCTGCATGAAGCGGGTGAAGAAAGCCCTCAATGGAATATAGGGTATTGCTGCCTTCACTCACGGTGGGCTCCGTCGATCCAAAAGTACTGGTGAAATGTCTTCAGAAGATAGGAAAGAAGGTGGATCTTCAGGGCGGCAAGAGTCACTACATCCCCGACACAATGACCATCTAGATAACCTCTAGTCATTCAACAACAACTTCAAAGTTAGTAACAAGAGCAAGAACGGTCTAAAGGGCCAATTGCTGTCGTCAGATGTGGATGGAGATGAGGCAGCGTCACCGCCGGAAGTTACTCTCACATCTTTAGTGATGAGAATGCCAACTCTTGCCGAGTTATGTGAAAAATTATGTGTTAAATCAGTTTTAAGGTTCTTATAATCCCTGTTAGTTTAGTTCTTTGTTTTTAATATAACATAATTTACGTTAGATTTAGATTTATGTTATATTAGATTAGACTTAGGTTTATTTAGGTTTACCCACACACACACACACACACACACACACACACACACACACACACACACACAAGAAGAAGAGAGTTTTAACGTCGTAGGAAACTATCCCAAAAGACGTTAAAGATTAGGTTAGATGTAGACTTACGTTAAATTAGATTTAGGTTTATTTTTAGTTAGATTTACGTTTATTTAGATTTACGCTTATTTACGTTAGATCGAGTCCACGCAAGAATTACTTACGGTTTAGGGTTTAGAGTTAGACGAACAGTGAAAAGATCTACTGTGAAAAGATGTTAAGATGCTGTGAAGTGCGTAACACAATCTACAAACTTGCAAAGTTGGTGCAATGGATCTCACAAAAGGAGATCAACGTAGACTCCATACCATTCGCCAAACTAAATGCTGCGGAGCTTGTGTGCATGTTTGAGAAACATTTTCCTACTACAATGCTAACCATTCAGGTGCATCTTCTTGTTCACATAGTTGATGAGGTGGAAATAGCTGGCACAGTTCATTCCAGATGGATGTTCTTCTTAGAACGTTTCATGAAAACGCTTAAGGGATATGTGCGTCAAAAGGCACGTCCGGAGGGTAGCATGGCAGAAGGTTGGTTGGTATCAGAGTCCCTAGTGTACATTGGAGAGTGGCTAGACGGATTTGATAAATCCCGAGACACGCTATGGCGAACCATAGATGATGAGCGCATATCTGGGATTGTCATGTGCAATCTCGGTGTTGAGAAGAAGATGATGGAAGATCTAGAGGCTAAAATCAACCGATTTTGCATGCTTCACAATCCAGTGATGCAAAAGTGGATTTCACAATATGAGGATGCAAAGCAAGAGCGACAAAGGGTACGAATCGAGTGGAGACGGGGAAGACGACCACCGATACACTATCCAGCGGTTATGGAGAGCCTACCAACCTTCATGAGCTTAAGATGGTTGCACAACCAATTGAAAAGCGCACAACAATGCGGTGACGAAGTGACTGAGGAAGAGTGGGAGTACTCTCGGGGTTGCGCGACCAAGGTAAGTTTGCAATGTACGACTAGCTAGTGACTTTATTTCTAAACGTTTGAACGGCCACTCATAATCTTTGTTCGTTGTAGTATAAGTCATACACAGCAGCATGGTGTAAAGGTCGCCATTTTAGGGTGGAACGAATCGACAAAAAGCGTTTTACTCAAGATTGTGGAATCATGGCAAAATTTGAACAGTCTAGTCGACGACGTTCCTTTGATGCAGATCCTGTGGTGGCGGAACTCACTTACTTCGGCACGCTGCAAGAGATTTTGAGGTTCGATTACAGAGGATTTTTTGTCGACTTGTTCGACGTGCAATGGTTCAAGATAATCATGGAGGGTCGCAACGCTACTGTGCGTAGAGGAGAGTCTGGTTTTCTTGAGGTGGATTCTACTAAGAAATGGAGTGACCTAAGAGATACTTTCGTACTACCTGAGCATTGTGAACAAGTAAGTATGTAAATAGTTAACATCCCCCTTTTACAAGTTATGTGCTTGAAAGCTCTCATGTAAGTTATGTGGCTCTGGCAGGTAATATTTCATCCTACAAAGTCTACATCAAACTGGTGGTACGTCATAGAGGTAGCCCCTCGTAGTGCAAGGACGTATGAAGGCTACCATGTGCCAATCACAACGGCATCAATGGAGGAGATCAGAGAAGATGCTCAATCAGAAGCCGCTGCGGTGGTGCTAGACGAGCATCAAGATGCTACTACTCTATATGGGGTGCATGCAGAGGAGCTACAAAATGAAACAGAGGATATGTGTTTAAACGGAGAGCTCTATATAGATATAGGAAGTTATGCTGAGTTATGCGAGGATGAGAGAGAGATCTCTTAAAGCCACAAATATTGTATTTGAACAATTTTGCTCCGTGTTGTAAAAGCTCTGGCTCTCTAAGTACCTTCCATGGTGTATAACGCTCTTTTCTACTCGCGCTCACATCTTTTGATTGAAAATTCTGAGTTTTCGACTTGCCTCTTCTATCACTCAATTCATTGCGTCATTGTATTTATATGCGTCATTACGTCATTGTATTTAATGGTCTTTACGTCATTGTCTACTCTATTCATTCAATATTAAGTTTAAATATTCGTGTGTTTAATGCAGGTATGGATGATGAGGAGTTTCTTTCTTCTTTGTCACCGCAGCAGAGACAGTGGTACGTGGAGCGTCATCGCTCTGGCGCATCATCGCGCGTTCCTACTCCATCCGCATCTCCCTCTCTTTCGGATCATTCGGCGCGCTCCGAAGCTTCGGCGTCGACGAGACGAGCTTCACACTCGTCTAGACACCGGCGAACAGGCCAGATTGGCTGGCCAAAGAAGATTGGAAGAATGCGAAGAAAGCAGCGCGCGAGAATCCCGACAAGTGGAAGCAACAAAAGGATGCAGCCAGAGCGCGAGTAGAGGCAGGGAGTTCGCACCACTTGGGGAGCGGTGGATGGGCATCATTTGAGGCCGATTTTATAAGTGTTTTCACATTGCTCTTTATGTTCGATAGTTTAGGGTTTATGAGTTTTTTAATACTAACATAATGAAATCTTTGTATGTTTTGACAGTGGTCGATGACAGGACGTGATCCCACACCGTACGAGCGCGAGTACGCAGGCAGGAAGGGCTTAAACGCCCTGATGGACATTCTCAGTTCTCGCGGCGGCATGGTTAGTATTAGGGTTTACTCTTTTTTATTTTTTGTATTGTTTTGTAAATGTCGTTATATGTTTATACTTACTGAAAGCTGTCTTATTGTCTTTTTTTGCAGAATCCGACAGATATGCCGCTTGGACGCGATGAGACGTCTGACTAGACGACGTCAATTTAGCCGTAGCTAAATAGCATTAGTTTAGGGTTTCTCATAGCTTATGTATCATGAGACGGATTTTATACGTCTTTTTGAACCATGTATATTATTACATTTGTCACCGCAGTTCCTTTTGCCAATCAATTCTTTATGCCTATGATGTTGTACAATTGTCATTATTACATTTGCCAATCAATTCATTTTGCCTATGATGTGTACAATTGTCAATTTTGCAAACAATGCGTCTTGTGGGTGACTATTTTGGGTCTATTATCTACCCTTGCACTTTTTTTAAAAAGTGAATCAAGTACAATATGGTTGATGGGTGGCAGGGCATTCAATGCCCTGCCACCAAAAAAAAATTCTCTCGGGCGTCGCTATAACCATCGCTATTTATGACTCAATAGCGTCGCTATAGTCTGCAGTGTAAGCGTCGCTATGAGCATCTCTATATAGCGACGCTTATATCGACGCATATAGCGACGCTCTCGTAACGACGCTCGTAGGCGACGATTTTAGTGACGCCAGGGGTTATAAAAACCCAATGTATTTCCGTCGCTAACAGCGTCACAAGAGCACACAACCTCTTGTAGTGCTCATTATATAGTTAGGTACTGACAATAAAAAAATTAAGGAATTTTTTTAATGTAAAAAAAAAAATATGCATTTCTAAATGGCTCCATAAAAACCAAAATGTATTTTTAATTTAAAGACTTTCAACAACAACAAAAACGATGAGCTATTCTATAGCACATATCTACGGACAATGACGAAGCACGTAGATTTACAACAGTATTAGCTGCGAATGTCGGATACAAAACACACACACTAAAACAAGAAAACTTTAAAGAGAAAAAAATGCTAAAGAAAAAATAAAGAAGAAGAGAAACATCTCTTTATACTAACATAAAAGGGTATTTTGAATTTTCACCTTCATATGTGTTTTGACTTTCCATCTTCATCATTTATTCCATTTTCTAAACTCACCCTTCACTTATGTACTTAATATGTTTTGGAACTTAATGGCTTAAAAAAAAAACCAATTCACTCCCTACATAGTGGCAAAGAAACTCTAAAGATAAGAAATCGATAAAAGAAAGCTAGAAACAAGGTAATGAATACAAATGTCCCAATGCACAATGGCCCTCTCTTTATATAGATACGAAAAATCTTTTTATTTTCCATTTCCATTGATCTTTTTATTTCTTAAACTCACCCTTCACTTATACATTTGAGATGTTTTCATTTTTCTGTGGTTGAGGGAGGCTTACTAGTAGAGCGATAAAAAATCTTAAACTTAGAATTTCATCAAAATTTTAATTTTTTTTCTCAAAATTCTCAAACTCAAAGCGTAGTTTTCATGCCTAATATTTTTTTTAAAAAAAATAATTTTTAAAATGTTGACTAAGAGATATTTTATGGTCTTTTAAAGCTTATATAAAAGATTTAATGTGGTTTTAATACAAAGATATGATTGAAAGTGATTCTATCGATTAAAATCAATCGGATGCATATATATTTTTAGGACTCCACTGTGCATAAATTGTATAAACTGAGCCACATTTTGAAATTTTGTCAAACAAAATATGTCAAAACATTAACTTGTTACTAGAAAAGCATGTAAATATGATTATAGAAACTCCAATTGGGTTTTTCCTTGAGGGATTTTCTATGATAGATTGATGTTGATAGAAAAAATAAAGTTATGCTTACTTTATAGCTAACGTCTCTTATGTGAAAAAAGAGAAATTTTCAATGTGGAAGAATCTCTCTTTGTACTTTACACAAACATCAATAACTATCATCCTACACATTGTTTAAATAGCATATAACATACAACTCATACAAGTCTATGCAACTCAGAATTATATGAATAATTTTTTTTATTGTAAGCATGCTCAAATGCATGAAGTTATGTATTGGACACATGCAACTTCACACAATTTAATACAATCTCAAAGTCATTTTCTGTTAGGTGGGATTTGTTAAAATATATAAAAATTCTATAAATAATGATTTCTATTTTTTGTTAAGGTCTCGACTTCCTTTTCCAAGCATAGGATACCTATTTTTCAAAACATCAGATGTAATTTTTTGAGGCACATTTGAATGGTCCATTTCCTTATCATGATAAGCTCAACAATATGAGTATGAGGAGACAATTTTTATAAACATTACAAGTAGTTTATAAAATAATAAAAGACCCTCAAAAGATTGTTTGGAAACTTCCTTCTATAGATTCGTCTGGAAATTTATTGAAATCCTCAAGAAAAGAACAACCTTTTTTTGGTACAAGAATAGTGTTAGAATAGTGTTGATAAAATGGATCCATAAGAGGCTCTTAAACGAAAGAACTCGTTTACATATGAAAATATCAAAGAAAATTTCAATCAATTAATACTTCAAATCAAATGTATGCATAACTCCCTTCTCCACTGGGGCTTGTTTTCAGAAAGCCAAAAAGATTGGGGTTACACTATAAAAGTATTTGCAAGGACATTGGGTCATAACCTAGTGAAGCATGTGGTCACGATTTTGTAAGCAGGTCAAGTTAATGGGAATCTAGAAAGATGCTGTTGGAGGTTTGAGGCAAAAGGCAGGTGCGCACGTGGAGAGAGAGATAGAGATAGAGAGATAGAGGGTAAAGGAGAAATGTAAAACCATTCAATCTTAGGATATTTTTCTCTGTGCTTATGTCTCTATGCACATGTCTAAGAGTACACATATTTTTTTAATATACCTCTCTCTCTCTCTCTCTCTCTCTGGCGTAGCAGGGAACATCACGGAGGGAGTCGATGCTGGCAGGGTATTCTCTCTCGCACGGAGATTGTGGAGCCCATGCGAGCAGCGACGAGGTGGGTAGGACTGCAAACAGGGAAGGAGGAGACAACGCTTTGTTGAGGATGGGACTCACTTGCTCGATAAACCTCTGCCCGATGGCGAGCCAGATTGTCAAGGAGGCCGAGATGGGAATGAAGAAGAAGGCCTCAACTCCCTGATCGATCTGCAATCCGCTGCTGTGCACCTCTGGACAAGCCCCTCTGCATCGCAAGGCGGGGGATGGTGGGGAATCACGATGCCGGCTTGGGGTCACAGAGCAATAGCAGGCCAAGGCGTCGCGAGGCAAGCAGGAGGGCTCGCGTGGGAACAATAGAGTGGTCAACTTTTCCTTTTGCAACAGCGGGGCGAACAAGATCTTGTTGTTAAATTAATTAATGAATCGCAGTTGACCCAGTATGTCCCATTTGAATTAAGTCATCGTGTGGGTGCAAGTAAATCGAGGTTCAAATCTGAGTAGTAGCTCCATGCTCCCAAAAAAAAGGAGTGAAGAATCATGTCCGCCTAATAAGGAAGTTTAATACAAATAGAGAGAGGGTTGTGTTTGAGGAACATAAGTTTCATATCAACAAAGTTTGCATTTTGATGAGATGGAGAGAGAGGTATCTATGATAAGGGAATAATAAATAAATGGTCTTTTTGAAATCAATGGGGGTTACTTTCCAAAAGAAGAAGAAATCTTTCTTCTTCCATTAGTAGATAAGCTTGTTGCAAAGTGGATATGGAAACCTGCAAATGCACACCTTTAGGAGGCATGATATTTCTATGGATCACAAATTAAAAGACTAGATTCAAGGATTTTTTGTGTGGATTTACAGGTAAATGCATAGTGTAGCAGTAGCTTTGGGTAGATTGAGAGTCGGTGCAAACCATGTTGTAGGGTTTGCAAGCTGGCTGTTCACATAATGTCCCCTACTATCAATCCCGCATTCTTCTAATAAATAACAAACCATTTTCCAAGTCTCTCTTGCTATGCACCCTCATCAAATATGCTTTGTGACTACACCATACTCTCTCCATAGATATTGCCTATGTTTGAAGCTCTCTCCTCCACAACTAGCTCCTACCAACTTTTCCTACTTTGTAGTTCAGTTGTTGACTTCCAAACTTATTTGAATTGGGTGCCTATAAACATGCCTGTGAGCTCATATTGAAAGGGCTTCTAGGGCACAAGATCTATAATTTACTCTTTCATCTATGGCAACCACATGCGGCCCATTTCCCTTCTGCTCTTTGACTGCAACCTTGCTTTCATTAAGGTTAACCCAAAACCCTATATCATCATGTGAACATCTATCACTCCTTCAACACATACAAATAGGTAATACCCCACAATATGGTTGTGGAGATCCCTTGTACCACTTTTGGATGAGTGAAGGTCTTATAGATTTATACTCTACTCTCCCTCCTCTAGCCCTAGTTACTAGAGGGTCTACTCCATAAGAAAGCATTCTTGATGCTTGTAGTTGGCGTCATCTATCCTTACAAATGGTATAGGCAAAGTAACTCCTCATCTTGGGATTTGATATTCATGGCTTGAAACTTCTCGTGTAGCTTTGGTTATTAAAGCATCCATCAAACTAATGTGACTCATCAATTCATTCCCCAAACCTCCTCCAAGCTAGTATTGTAGAGGCATAAAAAGCTAAATCTTCAAGCTTTGTATTCATAGTAGGAGCCTGTGGTGTGAAGCCATTATTATGGTTAGGTCTTAATATCTCAAAAAGACTAGACTAAACCAACGATAAGACTCTTAAAATCATTCATTGTGGCTAACAAGTATCCGTTTCCTCACTTCTCTCATTAGCTAGTAAGTGATGTGAAGGTTTTTGGAATATAGAGTGGCGGATCTCTATTGATTATTATTTCCTCAACATGAAATTTGAGAGTCCCCTTTTCTTTTGGTATCTTTGTAAAAGACATGGTTTTACATTGAAAAAGAATAGACTAAGAATTTTTTGACCAAAACAAGAGTGACCATTGCAATAAACTGAGAGAGAGAAATGGAGGCCATCATAAAATTTTCAGTTTTATTAAAAAAACAAGAATAAAATATTATTGTCACTACAAGAGAGTGAAGACACTACGTGTCTTCAATGTCACAGTTTCTTGCAAACACAAGGCTTTGGGGGGTTGGGAAATAATGTTGGATGTCAAAGTGGAGTTCTTTTTTGGGGGGACTTCTTCATAGGAAGTGATGACTTTGGAAATTCCTTGCTCGTCGCCTTTCCATCTCCGCCTAAAACCAAAACCCAATCAACGTACACACTGATGAGCATGAACATGAGCTATAGAAATGATACTATCAATGAGGTTGACCCTACAAACTTCCTCTACATGCTAAGATGCTTTTCCTTAACAATCCATGAGTAAAGGAGGTCTCAACATCATTTTCATCCTTAGCCTTGTTAATTAATGTATTGAGCGGGTGATTCTGATGCTCACATCATTTTGGACTGTCCAGCTACACCATAAAGAGGCACATCAATAAAAATCATTCAATGCCTATAGGGAGCCAAGTCCTGTACCAGAAATAACTTACTATCATCGTGCTTCTTTCACTTCTTTAAGTTCTTCGCCATATTACTAAGGAAGACTGAGGAATCTAGATTTGCATCATAATGAACCATGCATCCCACCACTTCCCACCCCCTCTTGCGCTACAAAATCCATCATCTTAACATCAACATCTTCCATTGGTTTGATTTCCTTTTGGTTTTGGTTCACCTTTTGTCTGTTTAGAGGGCTCCACCTCAATAGATGGGGTTTTATCACTTGTCACATGTGAGCCTTCCTTGCCAGCCAAAGTTTTTTCACTTGCCAAGGATGAGCTTTCCTTGCAAATTGGAGTTGACATCAAATTCCATGTATGTGTCCATGGTGGGGCATCTAGAGTTGCATCAACATTCACCTTTGACACCTCAGCTGGTAATATTGCCACATATGGCATATGACTGGAACCTATAACTACACCACAAAAGTTTTATCTTATGCAATCATAATTTTTTTTTGGCATTCTTAACAAAATCTATTAATCCCAACAAAGGTAGAGAATAGAAAACCAACCGTCGTGCAGAAGCATCAACTTTGTCAATTCCAAAATACTATGCTTACAAGAGGGTTGGCACATTCTTTCTCTGACGCAGCCCATATAGTAAAACACAAAGCATGGTATGCATTGCCACATGCTAGTGTGTACACACACACTACTTCAAAAGCCACAAAACCTTAACCACATGTAGCACATGCTCATGGAACAATCACTTTGGCCTGCAAGTTACTCCCATGCTTGCCAGCTGTGGGACGTATCAATATTGGCTTACCTCTCTTCACTTGCTCCAGCAAGCTCTCACAAAATGTGACTTGAGTAGCAAATGTAGCTTTTGATGCTGCCAAGTCAATAAGTTCTTTCTGCACCACAAAAGGGAAGTAAATATTAGTCCATGTAAAAAAAGTACCAAGGATACACTCTAGGTACCTATGACAGTACCAAAGACAAGCTTAGAGTACCAATCACAAGAACTTACCAAGCACATATGAAAGGTACTTTGCAAAAAAAGGCATATGTACTTTTTCAATGTACAAACACATGCATGGTACTTTGCAAAAGAAAAAAAGAATATTCACAATGTAGAAACACATGCATGGTAATTTGGAAACAGGCATATGTACTTTCAAAGTATCAACCTATGAAAGGTACTTTGAAAGATAAAGGCATATCTTTTGTCAATGTTCCTATGATACGTACTATAAAATCTACCAAGCGATACAAAAATATGTACAAAGTTGCTATGTGGATACTCTTGGTTGAATTTGAACTACCATATAAAAAGCTACCATATTAATTAGCTTCACAAAGTACCTTTAATCCTTGTTGGATGGTGGACTTTGTGATTTCCACCACGATCACTAAGATTTGTGAACCACTCATCAATAAACTTCCATTGGTACTTACAAAAAGTACCATGATATACTCAATCACAGTCAATTGGTAGATTTTGAGAGTTCTACCTATTTGCTACCATTTATAACCTTTGTGAAGCACCAACAATGTCTCATTGGTAGCTACACAAAGTACCATGGTGTATATTATCACAATTACATGTTGAAATTTGATAGTACTACCTCGTTTCTACCATCCCTAGGCTTTGTGAAGCACTGTTTTAAGGCTCCATTGGTACTTATATAAAGTACCATGACATATTTAGTACTTGTTAAATGGAAGACTTTGAGTAGTTCTATCTATTTGTGCCTTGTTAAGTACCAAAAATAGTCCATTGGCACTTGCGAAAAGTACCATGTTAAACATAATCAGAGTCAAGTGGTGGATATTGAGAGGTGTATCTGCTAGCTACTATCCCAAAACTCTATGAACCACCCAAAAAGTTCACATGATACTTACACAAAGTACCATGTCATGTATAGTGTTAGGCATATGATGGGTTTTGAGAATTCTACCTGTTCCCTACCACTCCAAAACTCAGTGAACTATGGATTTGTGAGACGGTGTTATGAGCTATCCCTCTTTGAGAAAATTCTCCGATAAACTCGTCAAACACCTCCTTGATCGATTCAAAATCCCTACATTCCACATAATCGACCTAGGTGGCAACGTCCTCTTCGAGAGTCAATCCAAATCCTACAAATTGTGCTGGAAAATCTAGGAATTCCTCAGCTTTGGTTACACGCATAAAGGCTACCTCGTGATCTTTGGGATCTTTGCTTCTATAATACTTCTTGTTTACCCATTTTTGGACCTTGGATGGTTGAATCCTACGATGATCTACAAATCTAAGCATAGGGTCTCCCGGACCTCCTCTATGAGCTTTCTGGTATAAGGTAATGTAAGGGTTCCTCCCCTAGAGATGATCCTAGTCCGTATTTCCTGGCTGGTCTCACGTGTGGTTGTTCCTCTCTTTGACCCCTTTCTCTTTGCTCTCATTCTTAGTGTAGGCCTCTAGTCCTAGCCGGATTTTGTCTCGAGGGGTTCACCATATAGTACCCCCCTATATAACGTGCGTTGCGTGGTATTAAAAAAAACCCCTCTTTTAACATGTCTAAATGAATAAAATGACCCCTTATTTTAGGATTTTTTTCCAAAATTTAATATAAAAACCCCTTATTTTAATTTATCTTTGCTAAATTGCCTAAAGTTTTTGCATTTCAAAACCCCTCCTTTCGAACTCACGTTATACATTAACATGATTACATAGTGCAACCCTCAAGGATTTTGTGTTATCATCCTACTCTCATCTTGGTAGAGCTGATGGAGTGGTGGTATTGGTGGTGCACCTAGCCTTGAAATGGCGTGATAACCACCTTTGCGTGCATTCTGTCATTGTTTGCAATGCGGTGTCATAATTATCAGCAAAGAGGTTTGTGGACTTGCTAGGGGTTTGTATGTTCCTAAGCTAGGATGGCAATTTGGACTCTTGTACAACTCATCAGTCAAATGTGCTAAGCCATGTGCCCTCACATGCTTACTTGCTTATTGTATTGCTCAATGTACAAGAGATGATTCTCACACCAGCTGTCAGTGTTAGGCCAAAGGCCACAAACCCAAAAATACTCCCCTTGGACTTTGCACTAGACAAGTGAACAAATCAATTACACACATGCTAGTAGTCACACAGACTAGGTAGCACATAGACCAGGATAGTCACACAGATTGGGGTAGTCAAGTAGACTAGAAGTAGGTTGCCACTGTCACTGCCAAGTCATGGGCCACTAGCTTTATTTCCATCTCTTCTACATTGCTGCAATCCGGATGCTGCTATTGCTGCTACATGCTTTAAAACTCTAGCAATCCTTGAATTGTTCGGGCTTGTAGCAATTCTTGTCACTTTTATTGAGCAAAAATCTAAAGGCAAAATCAAAAAATGAAAAACTAGATGCAATCCAGATTTGTAGTGTTCCTCCCCTTACAGTTCTCTTTTCCATTTTTCTCTCCCAATGTGCCTTGGAGCGATCTTAGTAACTAGTGTCTAAACTTCATACAAATGCACATGCTACTATCATTTATGATGGATGTGTAGACATACATTTTTTTGTAATGTGCCATGGGTGCAAAATTTAGCTTTTAGGTTACAAATATTTTACTGAGAGAAAAATTTCTTTGAAGCTCACTTTGCCCTTGATGAAGTTTTGAAGCACGATGGTTGCCTTTGGGAAGCTTTGCAAACTCATTTTTGAAGCTTGGGAAAACTTTCAACACCCTTTTTGAAGCTCTAGGTCATCTTGATGTGCTTGAAGTTCCTCTTTGAAGAATTTCTTGAAGCTTTAATGGTTGCCTTGGATTGATTGAATTTTCAAAAGGATCTTGGGAAGCAACAAATTTTAGCACAGTGGGAATAGGCTCTATGTTGGGAGATGCGGCTCCTCTGCCAGTGGGATGCACCCCTTAAAAGGGGTAGTGGGCTATGAACTCCAGAAGCATGGACGGGAAGGGGGGCGAGGTAGACCCGATCAAGCAAAGTGGCTCGTTTGCGTGTGGGAACCTAGCCCTGTGGACCCACCTGTGTACATCAAGGAAATGGAGAGCACAGTGGGAATAAGCTCTATGTTGGGAGATGCGGCTCCTCTGCCAGTGGGATGCACCCCTTAAAAGGGGTAGTGGGCTATGAACTCTAGAAGCATGGACGGGAAGGGGGGCGAGGTGGACCCGATCAAGCAAAGTGGCTCGTTTGCATGTGGGAACCTAGCCCTGTGGACCCACCTGTGTACATCAAGGAAATGGAGAGCAATTCAAGTCCGCCCGAGTGTACCAGTTTTGAATGTGGGAATCTAGCCTTGCAAACCCACCAGCCTCCAAAACTTGAATTTGAACACTAACATCAAGTCCGGCCAAGTTCCCCAATTTGGGCAATCCAAATTGAGCTCAAGACTCGTGGCATATCCCAAAGTGAGGGTCAAACATCTAGCCACCAATGCAACTTGGTTTTACTGAATAGAAATCCAAAATTAAGATATCTATTTTTGGCTTGACAGGGATACACACATTCACACACACATACCCTAAAAATAGCAAAACAAATTAGATGGGTTGTTGGTGTCAAATTAAGAGGCTTAGGGGCTCGTCCAAGAGAGCTATGCACACATGCAATTGAATTGAGTTGATTGTTTGAGCACAAACCAAATTTGTCAAGCATGAGAAAGGGGTTTCTTGAGCTTGAACTCCAATCGGATTGACTCAATATCGAGTACAACTAACGGCAATCAAGATAATGATTTGACGCTTAACGTAGAGAGAAATTAGAGCAGCAAAACATGCAAAATCAATACTAAATGCAATCTAATGGAAAAACTAATGCTTCCTTATCAAGCTTGCCTAATCCATGGAAGGTGGTGGCCTCTTGGTCGACCAAGGACGTGCCCTCACACAGATAGGTTGGACTCAATTAGTGAGATATGAAATTAAGAGATATCAATTAGAGAATTTTAATCTCACCCAAAGCTCTGATACCACTTGTTAGATTAGGGTGGACTGGCAAGACTAGCATTCATGGTGGTGATAGCATTTCTTAATTACACTAGTAATTAGAGAGAGAGAGAGAGAGAGAGAGAGAGAGAGAGAGAGAGAGAGAGAGAGAGAGAGTAGACTCAAAACATAACTTGATTATGATAAATTGACAAGATGCATACAATGGTAATTGGGGTTGAAACGTGTATAAGAAACTAGCTACTTATATAGTAGTTGCTAGTGGCTAGATGCACCTCTCAAGGGTCACAAGTGCCTCTTCCCAAGGGTCAAGGGCAACTCTCCAAAATTCAAGAGTGGCTTTATAAAGTGTGGAAAATCCATGCTGACTAGGATGGAAATTTCAACTCTTGTGCAACTCATTTGCCATATGTGCTAAGCCATGTGCCCTCACATGCTTACTTGCTTACTGGACTACTTATTGTACAAGAGACGATTCTCACACCAGCTGTTGGCATTAGGCCAAAGGCCACAAACCCAATAGTTATCACAACTTCAACAATCAATCCAAACCTAGTACCTTACAAGTTCATTTGTAGTCTTCCTTGGTTGTTGGCTTGCTTTTTGGATAACCTGGATGCCTGTTTACACAAAATCAAACACTTTGTCTCTTGGTCAAGGTATATTTTAGTGAAGGTTCTGAAAGGGAATCTCAAGGTCCAAATTTCCTTTCAAAACCTTCACTGAAACTACAAAACTTGTAGAAAATTTTGAAATTCAGGTGAAAAGAATTGAAAAGTCAAGCTCTAACTTTCACAAGGTTTCTGAGTGTGATTTTGGAGTCTATTGAACTTACCCAAGGTACTTCTAGAACCCTTGCAAGATAGCCTATGGGCTAATATGGCCAAAACTTAATTTTGAGCCTGGTCACAGTGATCGCGATAACTGCCACTAGCAAGCTTTTCAACCTAGTCACTTCCTGTTAATTGGCTACTATCTATTGAGTCTATAGACACCTTGTATGAAGTATTTTGATGCCTGTTGGTGTCTATTTGGTTCAATTATCGTAATCTGGCTTTAGAATTCAGCTTTTGGTTGATCTTGGGGTCTTTTACTTGTCGAAATGAACCAAGGAGGATATATATGGGATCCGTGGACTGCTAGGAATTAACTGAGACCAATCTGGGCTCCAACTGAGATGGGTGGTAGAAATTGTGATTGGTGCCACTGATGTGTTTTTTTGAGTTTTTACGGTTCATCCAGATTCCCTATTTGGTGTATAGTGTGTAGTCCCTATGGATGACCTAGAATTCCAAGGTTTCACCTATCAAAAGATACTTTTTCTCTCCAAGTCTAGTCACTTAGGTAGTTCTGGCTAGATTTACCCAATTTCTGAAAAAATTTGGCATGTGAAAAGTGGATTTGGCAAGTAGAGGGCTTGAGGATCTTGACGATATGCTCTAGATATGAAAATGTGTCAGGTGGGTGTCAAGTGGAAGCATTGCAATAGCTGCCAACTGATACCTATTTTTTGTCCAGTCAATTCCTATAGTTTACTTACCTCCTTGAGCTTACCTCTAGGGCTTCCCGCTGACACCCTATATCACTTAGAATGACCACTTGTTGACCTTTGATCTAATTTTTAAGTCCAATCTTAGCCAAAGAATGAAAAATCTGCTCCAACTCACAACTAATGACTCAAACAATAACCAAAATTTCCAGATATGTACTTTTTAGGTATATGCAAGTGCACAAACAATAATTTCTCAATTTGCACTTCCAATTCTCAAGTTATGCACATTTCCTGCTTGTTCAGTCACCTTAACTGTCAAAAGTTGCAATATGGCATTCCAAAGTCACTTTAACTATCAAAAGATGCAATATGGTATTCCAAGCAACTTTGACTGATTTATGCAACACCAAAACTAAGTCTTAACCTATATACTACTCCTAGCTCTAACCTAAAACAATAAAGCAACAAAAACACAACACAAAACAAAATAAAATGAAGTGATGGTGAGGTAAAAGATATCATAATTTTTGACTCTAATCATAACTCATTGCAACCACCTACTAAATACAAACTACAACAAGACTCAAAGTGTGGACTCAATGCACAATGCACTAATACCAACAACTAGCATCATCCTAACCTATAAGGGAACCAAAAGAGAACACATGGCTCCTCGATCTACCTGAGAAATTAGCATGCCTCACTAACTCTCCTACCTAAAGATAAATGTAATGAATTGTAACACTTGGGCATTGGGTAAAGAAGAACCTCACCGTTATCTCCTCCGCTTGTGTAACTCCTACATCCTCAACAACGGTGCCAATGTTGGCTGACCACTGCAATTGGATGGAGTAGCCTAGCGAGAACTCAAACCAACATAAAATATTCTAATCGGAGGAAGTAGCTGACGTGACTCTAGCACATCAAAATGTCAAAGGCAATGCCCTAGTGACAACGCACTGAGAAGAAATGTGTCACCCTCAAACCAAGAAGCAACTAAAGGAAAAATGCCTAAGTCTCTTGTGTGGTCTATCTCTCACTCTAACGGTCGTTATGGTGTAAAATGACCTCCATATGACATGAAACTTGATATTGGGGATCTCTAGGCTATGGAGAGATTCCTAACATGCAAACCTACAAAAGTCATCATCGGGTAGGTGAGAAACCATGACCATTTCCACCTCTTACCTTCATAGAAAATGACAAATGAGAGGTCGTTTTGATTCTCCTAGGGCCTACTTACATTTGACAATGCTTAGTTTCACTTAAAACACCATTAACAACTCATATAGAGCAAATAAACACACAAGGCAACCTAGAGCTAAAACCGCTCATTGTGTTGCACACACATACAACACAACACACAAGACATGTACAAGATAATAAGAGTGAGAGGAAGGAACACAAAAAGTCTCATTAGCAATGCTCACCTATACAAAGAGTAGTGAATGCGCTAGTGTAGGTGAGATCTTCACCACGTACGCTTAATAGTTATTAGATCCTTAATAATTACAAACTTTTGGCTTATATGCCCAAGGTTAAAATTGGGTATAGACTTGAAAGAGAGAATTATTACAAAAATGTGGTGGACTAGGATATCTATCCTCTCATTAAGGACAAAGTTGTTTCGATAAGATCATATTTTATCCAGGTGTATGAATTACATTTCCGACAAAAAATGAATAAATAAGTCAACGATTTTTGTTGACCAATCTAATTTGGCATGAGTTGGTCCTTTGCTTCAACAAGGGAACAAGTAATTTTGGTTGCATCAGATTACTGCACTAAGTGGGTGGAAGCACATGCCATGAAGGATAACAAAGCAGAGATTGTGACAAAGTTCTTGTATAAGAACATACTGACATGGTTTGGATGCCTAATGGAGTTGGTATCTGATCAAGGAGTGCATTTTATTAATAAAGTAATTAGGAAGTTTATTGAATACCACCTCATTGTGCACAAGAAATCTACAGTTTATTATCCTCAGGCAAATGGTCAAGCAAAGTCCACCAACAAGACCTTGATAAGAATATTGAGGAGAATGGTCTCAGAAAACGGAAAAGATTGGGATACTAAGTTAGATTCATCATTGTGGGCTTTCAAGGAATCTTTCAAAGTCAGTACATGGATGACACCATTTAAGATGGTGTATGGACTAGAAGCTATTGTGCCAATGGAATTTGTGGTGCCAAGTTTGAGAATTGCAGTAATTCACAGATTTTCAAGAGACGATGCTTTGGTTCTTGGGTAGGAGCAACTTTTGAAACTGGAGGAAATCAGGATTCAGGTAGCTTACCTTACTTGATAGGAACTTGAAGCACAAAATATTTTCTGAGGGTGTATGGGTGTTATTGTACAACAACACGTTGGGTAAGAGACTTGGGAAATTAAAGTTAAGATATTTGGGACCATTTTAGGTTGCAAAAGAAGTTGGACCATCAACCTATCTATTGGAAGACACTCATGGATGAATTTTTCCAAAGGCATTAAACTATTTTAGATTAAAACCTTTTGTTAGTGGGGGAACTCATTTTGAGGAGACTGGGAGAAGTCCCCTAAATCACAAAAAATATCTTGGGGCGATTTTCATGATAAGTGCGGATGGGTCACATCTGATCTCTCTTTCAAAATTTGAAGTTCAAAATTGATTTAACATCCTTTTTGCACTAATCTTTTCACTCATTTCGCGTGCGTGTGTGAACTATTCTACCTCCTGTGTTTTCTCTTACTCGTGTGCCATGGCTAAGAATCTTCTCACTAGAGGACACAACATCACCCTCTTGTAAGACTGAAGAACTAGAGTCTATGGTGACGAAAAGATCAGCCTGCAGTGCTAAAGTGACTGCTCAATCCGTCTTTGCATAGCATGAGGTGGTCATTGAGGAGGAGATATCAACATCAATAGAGGAGTCCCCATTGGCTATGGAGATGGGGAAAGTAGACTAAACTTTTGTGGACATGAGACAAGAAATTGACTTTAACCTACCACTGCACAGAAAATGGTTGGAGAAGATTTGACTACTCTAGTATGCTATGCTTCCTTGGAAGCATTGAAGGAACAATGCTTCAGTAGAGAACATCCTCACTTACCTGCAAGACACCAAAGGTAACATATTTGGTAGCTTTTGGATTAGTCATGAGATTCTTGGTACAATGTTTAGCTTGCATGTAGAGGAGGAAAACCAGGTAGAAAAAGCTTCAAATGAGTTGACGCAGCAGGAGTTTGGGCAACCTCAGGGAAATAGAGCCTACTACCTTAGTAGCAAGATGCAAAATCCATTCAAGTTCTAGCAAATAAAATGGTACCTAGAAATGGTTTGTGTGTTGTTAAAACTAAAGTATATCTCCAAAGAGAAATTTTCCATTTTACATGCTCATGAATGTGGAAGAAATATTGGGTGCGCTAACCTTCTTTTTCAAAGGCTTAGTAATTAAATTTACCAAAAGAAGAAAAGGAGGGACAAAACTACAATTAATATGACAACCTTGATGGAAAGCAGTCAAAGTAACGTGGAACTGCAGGTTTTGACTAGTAGGGGTTCTTCAATGTTAGAGAGTCAGTGTGGTGGTAGTAAAGATGCAAGTGTAGAAAAGGTGCATGATGAAATCAAGAAGAAAGGATGGCAGGAAAAGACACATCAACAACAACCTTCCCCAACAATCTGGCAGGAACATGATGATATTTGGAAGTCTTTGGGAATGGAATTTGACTTAGATATGGACACCTTACTGCAAACCCTCAAAATGACCCCAAAGCCGGTATCTGTCAGTGTTTTTTCACAAAAATCATCCTTGAAGTTAAAGAGAAAGAAGTTGAATATTCTGGAATTTGAAGAAAAGAAAGATATGGTTCAAGACCTGCAAAGGGAGAGCAGATGTTCAATAATATGATAACCAAATTGCCATTGTTGATGCCTACAAGGCACTTGATTTACTAAAGAATTGTACATGTCAAAGTCAACTCAATTGTTCAGTGCTACATAGAGAAAAGTTTCAATTGCAGGCACACAATTCTGAAATGCAAAAAATGAG
This sequence comes from Adiantum capillus-veneris, assembly GCF_014529385.1. Taxonomy (NCBI): domain Eukaryota; kingdom Viridiplantae; phylum Streptophyta; class Polypodiopsida; order Polypodiales; family Pteridaceae; genus Adiantum; species Adiantum capillus-veneris. The sequence continues at coordinate 13,723,057 of NC_140932.1, read as the reverse complement.
TAAAAGGAGTGATGAAGATGCCAAATTGATTAAGGATCAAGATGATACTATTGAAGATTTAAAATTGAAATTAAAGAAATCTAAGAGCTCTGCATCTTTTTACTGCTCTTTGTTAAGCAGGAGGGGAAACATTGCAGAGAAGCTTACGAAGTGGAAGAACCAATGGTTTTTAGGATTAAATGAACACCTGAAGATGCTACAATCTGATTACAGCACATATTTAGGAATTTTGGGAAAAATGCACAAATTTGGGACAATTCTTTGTATCACAAGTTCATGAGGGGAGACTACATGTGCTATGTTGTTGCACATAAGATGGTTGTGGAACATCCTTTAGTACATGTTAATTCTTTTAAAGGTTTGCTTATTAGATATTGTCAAAAACAGTGTTTGGAATACTGGAGCACAAATTTAGGAATACACAAATAAGGGAAAAATTTTATTGTGTTCATCTCAATACTAGAGCATACTATGTGAAGTTTTACCAAATCGTTGAAGCATGGTTGGAGATGTGATTTGTCGAATGTGTTCACATGTATGAGTGGACCTTATCAATGTACAAACCAGATAACAAATCTCAAAAGGATGGACATAGCCTCCATGTTTGTGAGGATAGAATGGTAGCTCAAGATTTGGTAATGATGATGGTGCCTTGTCCACTAGTGTTGCATGGTACCCTGGTTTATGAGAGCTGCAAATAGGAGTGAAGGTATGTGTAGCAAGAAAAGGGAAGGATATGGATGGTGAGGGAGAGGGTGAGGGAGGACCCAAACACAACAATCAAGAGACACATGGAGAATGCTAGTGATAGGAGTAGGGACTTGCAATGGGGAGATGCGGGATGGATGCTAGTGATAGGGGATTTTCTTTCAAATTCTCAGACTCGTTGGGAATCACATGGAAAACTTAATTGCTTTATAGGAAGTAGAGCTTGTAGGCAAGAAAAATAAGGGGGTTTGAGAGAGGTTAAAGTCTCATATTACATAGACATTCAAAAGGAAACTATAGGAGAATCAATGTGGTCATAACTTAAGTGGGGGAGAAAAAATAATAGAAAATAGCTATATTTCATTCATACATAGCCTTGAAGAAAAAATTAGAGAGCTTAACCTGCATCATGATAATTGAGAAGAACCAAGCTAGAGATGCTTTGGTCCTAGCTTGTATGTAGTTAGTGGAAAGCTAAAAGTGAGCTAGACTGGTCTTAGTCTTTAGACCTCATCTTGTATTCAATCAACAAAAAATAGTGGAACAAATATGGTTTTTGGAGCTATGTTGACATTAAACAATAAAACCAAGCTCCATCACTTTCGGGAAGTGATGCAAGATAGTATGGGATCAAAAAACTCAAATTGAAAGATTAAGCAATGACTTACTTGCAAGAGTTCTTCAAAATGTTACAACTATTCGAATGTCTTGGGCAATATCATGTTGCATCTACAGGTAGCCATAGCTTGAGCTGGCTCGATTGAAGACTTGGGGCACAAAAAATTATTCATACGACCAAAGAAATTTTTGATGCACTAATTCCCACCTTGTGGATTACCACCACATCATGAGTTTCTGTTCCTACCCCCAATCACATCTTTGTCCTTTATTGTGGATACAACGGGGGCAAGCTCTAAAGGGGGAGATGATAATTTTTGATCCACAACAAGTTTTTGGTTCATTCCCACTATACTTTCCATGACAGGGTTTGCCTCAATACCATGAGCTACTCCCCCTACCCCAACCACAACGAGCTAGGTATGTTTAGTAGTAGCTCATCATATTGAATGCTAAATGGTGATACATGAAAAAGAGTCCCTTTTCCATATGAGAAAGTTTCTAAGAGACCTTCTACACAAGGCATTTCAAGGCCTTGTAGGCCTCCAAACCAAAGCCCAACTCACAGTCCTAGTGTGAGTTTCAGAAATGCATGTGCAAACTTCGCTTGCACATTTTTCTTGGGAAACTTTTCTTGCACCAACAATGATTTGGTGCACATCCCTAGCTCATTGTGGGATCAATGCTTTAGGTAGTAGAGAATGGATTTAAAGAACACTGCACACAAAAGACTCAATTATTGAACATGCTAGCACGTCACCAAACTCTAGAACGAGCCTTGCTGAATAATTAGGCTGAATAGTAGCGTTAAAATCAAGTGCAAAGCTTTCCCAAATGAGTCTCGGTCCTCGAGGCTAGAACTATTTCCACTTCTTATGTACTTGTAGATCGTGGCTTGAGATGTAGCTTCAAAGTTCATCTACGAACTCAAGTTCGAGTGGATGGCTGTGGGTCCCAACTTAAGGTGCCGTTAGTTTTAACGAGGCTTGACGGTAAGCGTTTGAAAAAATGTTAGATTTGAATTCAAATTACATTATGAATTCCTTACGTCAGATGTTTCATCATCGTCTACTCCAGACCTTATCCAAAGCTTTGAACACCTACATGCTTGCATGCCCGCGTGAAACTCACCTATTCCCTGCCTACCCAACTTGGCCGCCAAAGCTCCAACTTGCAAGTCGCTACTCGTTAATGCTCGAACTCAAGTTTGAGCCTCTAAGAAATGTCAAACAAAGAGGTTTGGACTAAACTTTAGTAAAGGCCAGAATATTCGCTATAGTAGAGGCTCAAATTTAAGAGCTTACAGCTCTACTCGAGAAGAGGTTTTGAACTTAAGTTTGAGCATCTAAGAAACTTCAAAGAGAAAGGCTTGAACTTAACCTTAAATAGACTCAAATTTAAGTAGCTTGCTTCTCACCCAAGAAGAGGCTCAAACTTAAGTTCGACCTCTAAACAGCCTCATAGAGAGAGCCTTAGACTTAACCTTGAAATCAAGTTTGAATATTCGCTATAGTAGAGGCTCAAATTTAAGAGCTTACAGCTCTACTCGAGAAGAGGTTTGAACTTAAGTTTGAGCGTCTAAGCAACTTCAAAGAGAAAGGCTTGAACTTAACCTTAAATAGACTCAAATTAAGTAGCTTGCTTCTCTATCCAAGAGGAGGCTCAAACTTAAGTTCAACCTACTTAAGTTCAACCTCTAAACAACCTCAAAGAGAGATCCTTAAACTTAACCTTGAATAGGGTTTAAATATGTGCTTCACTAGAGTATCAAAATTAAGTAAGTTGAGCATCTATCTCAGAGGGGGGTTTGAGCTTATGTTCAAGCCCCAAAACCTTGATGGGAGAGGCTTGAACTTAACCTCGGTAAAGACTTGAACATGTGCTTCAATAGAGGCTTCTAGCTTGAGACTCTACATCAAAGGAAGCTCAAACTTAAGTTTGAGCCTCTAAGAAGCCTTGAAGGGAGACATTAGAGATTAACCTTAATGAAGGCTTGAATTGTGCTTCAGTATGGGCTAAAATTTAAGTAGCTTGAGTTCTACTTAGAGGAGGCTCAACTTAAGATCAAGCCTCTAAGTAGCCTCAAAGCAAGAGGATTCAACTTAATCTTAGCAAATGCCTAAATATGTGCTACTCTAGAGGCTCAAATTTAAATATTTTGAGCTTGTACATCAGTGGAGGTTGAAGCTTAAGTTCAACCTTTGAAGGGTTCTCTAAGGTAGATGCTCGATCTTAAGTTTTATTCTCTACCTCATGAGAGGAAAAGTCTGATCCTTTGAGAAAATTTTGAGATGGAGATTTTAAGTAAAGCTCAAGCTTCTTCTTAAGAAGCGACTTGCATTTGTATGCTAATTTAGAATAACCATTTGGGGATTTATACCTGAATTTCAAGGTTTTAGCAAGTGGTTCTTGTGTAGCATTAGAATGTGATTCTAGCCTCATGAGCTCAGTGTAGCTAGTATAACACATGTAAGTGAGCTTCAGAATAAAGCTTCAAACCTCATAGACTAAAGATTTGAGGCTCACCTTCGTATAGTGAAATAGAATCTTCAAGTTGGATTTTAGTATGGAAGGCTTAAGTTTATTGCCCCCGTGACATCTAGGTCAAGGATATAAGCCTTCATACAATACGTTCTAGGTTTCTAGCTCTTGAGACTCAAACTTAAGTTTGACACTCAGATTCATGAGTTAATGTCAAGCTAGCATGTGAGGCTAGACTAATGAGCTTATTATAGTTAGTAATGTGGGGAGATTACTTGTGTGCACTTCCTTGACCACCATAAATCTTCTTTTGCTAGAAACCTTTAGCTCTCTTCCCATAAATATTGAACTTTCAATTGAGAATTTAGTATCATGCACTTGATCCTCACTTGAACACATTAAATCACTAGGAAATCAATTCTAAGCTTGATGCTCCCTTAATCTATCACTTGCAAGAGAGAAACATCCAACCAGCCAAGAGGTCCCAACCAAGAGGCATGGAACCTTGTTTCTCAAACAATTAGGGTTGAAATCTTCATAGGTTACATCCATGTAAGGATCCACCTTGAGTTCAAGCAGCACTTGCAATGAGCCTAAATGTCAAAGTTCAGTTTCAAGTTAGGCTCAAACATAAGCATGGTGCACATGATTTCTTCTATCATGGTCACAAACTTAGTATATGTGCCATGTAACCTTGCACTTGCAAATTTGGATCCTTAGCCATCCTGTTAGAGGCCAAAAATCAACACATAATAGGATCCTTGTTGCTAAGACCCAAGTGGTATGTTTTAAACAAAGCACTTTCATGCTAGGCTTAATTAAAAAATGTACCCACTTTGAGGTTTTTAACTTGATAATGAACCTCTTCTTACCTACCGACATATGTAGCTTTATTAGATGTCTCAAATTTTGTAGTACAATTGTTAAATGTAGATATTGGGAATAACTCATGTCTCCTAAGAAGAAGAGAACTATCCTTTATTTTTGCTAAAAATATCTCAAGGTAAATTTTTCAAGAGGGATTCATTGTGTGTCAATGAGAATCATGAGAAGAAGTATCAACGTAGTAAAAACCTTCAAGACTCCTTTGCAAATAAGGAATTACAAGAGAAATTGGCAAAGAGATATGAAAGATTGTAGGTGATACAAAGATATTTTTTTGAGCCTATGTATGGGACAATGGTTAAGTGCTTGCATGTACATAATCCAATTCCAACATAATTGCAATCAAATGTGATTGCAAGTTGTTAAATATCCAATGAGGTTTTAGCAAACAGTGTGATTCAGTGAGCCCTTAATGTGACTTGTCAATGGTCATGAATGATTTTGAGGTCATATTTTACTAAGAAGATGATGATATGTGTATTTCTATCCAAAAAATTCAATGTTTCTATAGACGGCTGAGACAATTTCACTAGGTGGGAACCGGCTCCTGTGAGACGGGTAGTGAATTAGTCAGTAATTACTATGGTTATTACCATGGTAGACCCAAGGCATATAAATAGGGCCCATTACATTGTAATCGGGTTGGCAATTGTACTCGGGTTAGCAATCATTGGCAGTTGGTTTCGGATGGGCAGTTGTTGTTGGATGTACTCTGTTCATCCTTTTGTTCATAAGCCACATCATCTTCATTGTAATCCTTCATCTGTAATTCCAATTACAGTAGTACAATATATTCTAGTTATACCTACTCTATACTCACTTACTCTGAATCTCATTCTCAGTACTTAGTCTGGTTCTTATTCTAGTGGATGTATTCCAGTTCAGTTTCTGTTCCTTTGTCCAGTCTACTCTTTGAACTAATACATCACTAGTAGCTGTAAGCTTCTAACACTCGAACTAGCTATCTCAAGAGATCAACTCCAATTCCATTTTGGCGATCACGGTGGATAGAGCTGAAGCTCGTTGACTAAAACACTCTTCTCCTAGTTGGAAGCTCTCAGTTACAGCAATGGCACCCAAAACCAGTCGAGGCCAGAAATCAACCATCCGTGTTGATCCTATTCCTCAGGAGTTGGGAAGAGAATCTGACCCTAAGCAAGAGAGGGTGACCAACACTAAGGCTCATGAGGAGCATAGTCAGGCTGATGAGACGCAGGACTCATAGCATTCCAGTCACTCTAGACCCAGATGGGCAGAAAGGGAAGCATGGAAGGCCAAAAGTTCTCGGTCCAGGCAGGGGGATGAGGGTACCAAAGGTAGTAAAGGCAGTCACCACACTTCCAGTAGAGAGGTCAGAGAGGACACTGACACAGAGACAGAAACAAATATTGATTGGGATGCAGATACTGACAACTATAAGAAGACTCCAAAGCGCTGTTCAGACTCTAAGAAGAGAATTAGCAGAACCAACAGTAATCGGCATGATTACACATCCTCACTGAAAATATCTTTTCCTGTATTCAAAGGAGGCAAGAAGGATGATCCGGATGTTCACATCCAGGATTTTGAGAAGTATGCAGAGATGAAGAATATTGATGAGGATGAGTGGGGTGAATAATTTCCGCAAACCTTGAAGGAGGCAGCGCGAAAGTGGTACTACCATTACCCCGCTTGTCAGCTTCGATCTTATAACAAATTTCTTAAAGCCTTCCGACTAGAGTATTCCGACAATAGAGGTGATGAAGATATTCTTTGTGAATTGGATAAGATCAAGCAGAGGAATCTATCAGTCCGAAGCTATGTGGAGGAGCTGACAAGGCAGTTGCAAGAACCGCCGTCAGAAAAGAGACTGCGTGCATGGTTCTTGAATGGCTTTCAAAGCAAGAATCTTAGAGAGCAGGAGGTACCAACACCAACGAAGAAATTCAGTGATCTGGTACAACGGGCATTGAAGCTGGAACAACAAGCCAAGAAGGAAAAGAGCCATAAAAAGCGAAGATCCATTAGCAGTAGTTCTTCAACTGAGAACTCCGATTCCAATGAAGTGTCCAGCAGTTCTGAAAGTATCTCTAATCAGCGGTCCAAGGATAAGTCAAAAAAGGGGTCCTGGACTAAGAAGATTGAAGAGATGGCTAGGCAGATTGCTGAGATTATCCATAGCAGACAACCAGTTAGGAAAATGGAGACCTGGTGTTCAAAATCCAAATCCAAGGACCATGTTTCTAATGAGTGCCCACAGTGTACTTACTGTAAGGCCTTTGGCCATTTATGGAATAATTGTGGTATTAGGTTCATCACTTTAAGAAGGGAAAAGACTTGTTAGTGGTAGCATATACTGAACCAGTTAGAGTGGAGACCGCCAAAGCCTCTCATGGTACGGTTATTGTTCAGACAGTTATTGTTTTCCTTATGGTTATGGTTATTGTCATTGTCATTGTATAGACATGGTTATTTCTCCTATTCTTGTATAGATATGGTTATGGTTCTTGTTTTGTTTATGGTTATGTTTAACTTTCTGGTTATGCTTATGGTTATTGTTAATTTTGTTTATGGTTATGGTTATCTGCATTATGGTTTTGATCAAAGTGGTTATGGCCGGTTATGGTTTTAATTTGGTTATGGTTTTGCACAAATTAAGTTCGTTTTGGTCATGCTTTTAAGTTGGTACGGTTATGGTTTTGCACAAAGTTCATTTCATTTCTTTCATTGGCCTTAAATCTCATGTGAGATCCTACATGGATAGCATGTAGGAGGCGTATACATGATATGGTCTTTTTTTAAAAGTTTATGTAAAAACAAAGGGAACTCTGTCGAAATTTCTGTGGGAGCACGGTTGATTTTGGTGCTTCTCGCTTTCTTCGGCTGAGGACAGGAAGTCTGGCTGTGGCTGTGTCCATCTTTTCATTGGGCACAGGCCAAGCTGCCTGTCCTCTACCCAAGAACAAATTTTTCTGTTATGGTCGTCGCTATGTGTATCGCTAAGTGCGTCAAAATACGCGTCGATAATATTACCTTTCGACGCGTATATCGACGCATATAGCAACGGTTTCATAGGGACGCGTATATCGACGGGCTTTTCAACGTAATGCGTCGATACCTGCATCGAAGGTCCCCTTTTTTGTTGTAGTGTAACACCAATAGGTCGCTCTCCCTAAGGTCTATGAACCAAAATCCCAACTCAAAAAACCTGGTGCAGAATCACGTAGGATGTCTGACCAAAATTTGCAGGTCATCGTTTTCAAAATCTAAAGTGCCTAATGTGTAGCTCTACTCAATGCGAACACGTGGATATGCTGCAATGCAAAATCGGACAACGTATGCTCACCGAATCACCATATGAAGCTCGTAGATGGAGCTCGCAAAACCGGACTGTACGCGCGCAATGTAGGTATTGGCGCGTAGCTCTCGTCGGGGGCAACACGCTGCACTTCTCTGCACTCGATTCCGACCATTGGTGCGTACGTAGCGTCAAGATGAAGCTCTCACTCTCTCTCGTACACAGTACGCTCACTCACAAACTTCAAAACTTTCTAAAATGACAAAAGATTTTTTCAATAAGGTCAAAAAGTGGTATAAATACCTTACAATTCTCAAACCCTAATGTTCCAATTTAACCATCTATTCAATCTAAATGTCAAAACTGGGATACAATCTGGAAACTTCTATAAGTCCCAATATTTACAAGGTGAAATGTCGGGTTTTTCTCAATAAATGAATAATTACAAAAAATAATACTCTATCGAGTAGTCATTTTCCGTAGGGTGTGTCCAGCTTCTAACACTCCCCCCCTCCTTGCTCATGTCGTCCCCAACATGGTTGTTGAGCTGCTTCTTCATCTTAGGGTTTCTCAAATCTTGAGCAATGACTCATATCTTGCATGTTGAGCCAGTAGTGTTGGGCCGAATATGTCAATGCTGATGGTAAAGAAGCCGGTGTAGAAAGCTTCTTCAAAGGCCTGGAGGTGATAGGATGGCAAAAACATGATCCTTTTATACAATGCATGTATCACCTCCTTGGAAGGTTGACCAGACAGATCATATGCACATCTGTATGTATCTTGAAAAAAGAAGATACTGCCTGTTCGCCTGGTCCGGTTTGAACGTATCGAAGACTGCCAAAAGGGATCTTTCTCATCATAATGCAAGATAGGTCAAACGAGCCAGTGAACAATTTGATGGCACCCGTTAAGGTTTTCACCATGTATTGAACACTTATTATCTTGCCTGCCTTCAAGCCTAGCAGCTTCGGATAGTTAAGCCAAGTGGGTTGGCTTCTTTGCAGTAGCTCATGGGCCTTCGATGTTCGTATCCTTGGTAGAGGGCAAAAACTTAAGTTATCTTTGATGACTTTTGGTGCCTCTACCAGATGGATAAGATGCCGTGGATACTTCGTCAGCCATGCCTTTCTTCACTTGGGCTGGGAGTCGACTATCAACTTTACCCCTTCAGGCTTGGAGATGTCTGCTGTGTACAATGGCACTGTTGGCTCTTCTCTATTCCTCTTGTTGATTGTGGCGGCTTCGTACTTTAGCAAGGGATATGGGAGAGAGTGCTGTAGCCATTCACGCCGAAGGTTGCTGGTGTCTATCTTCTGAATGGTCATTGATTTAAAAACCCTCTGCTCCCATTCCAAAGCTTCTTTGGCCGTTTCTCCGATTTCTGCTTCTATGACCTTTTGTAGTTTCTCTTCTTCTTCTTGTGTCAGATCTTGTGTCTCTTGAGAGGGTCCTACAAGGATTTCCTCTTGCATGGGTGTGTCCACAGGATCTGTCACATTCTCTAGGTCTATTCCTTCCATGGCTGTTGGCCCTGTGATTAGCTGCTCTTCTTCTTGCTGGCCTCTCAGCTCTTCTGATTGCTTTTGGAATGTCTGCTTTTCTGCTTCAGCTTGCTCTCCCATATTCACAAGGAGGTCGTTCAAACCGGCATTGATCTTTTCTGCCTCTTTGAGCTTTTTCTTGATGTTTTCAATCTCATCATGCATTACCTTGTGCTCTTCTTCCATGCGGGTTTGCATGACCACTGACCCCTCGGCCATCATTAGCCTTTGCTTCTTCTCTAAGGTCAACTCCTTCTGGAGCTCTTTCATTTGTTCTTCATAAATCTGACTCTTTGAAGTGGTGTGAGTCGAGCTAGTAGCTCTGACTCTGGCAGCGGATGCCCGTAGCCATTGGATGGTTTGATCTTTAAATTTAAGCTGGTCCTTGAGCTCAATGACCTCATCCTGGCTAGCCTCCTGCTCTTTCTGCCTTCTCTTTGGCATTCCACATTGATTCCACTTCCTTGGACTCTTCAGCAAGTTGTAGGGTTAGGTTATCCCTTTCCCTCTCTGCATCTGTCAATGACTTGCTGAATTTTCCATATTCTTCTTTGGCTCCTTGCAGTCTTTGAGCTACCGCCTGATTCTCTCTTTCCATCTCTTGGCATCTTTGCAATGCCTTTGCCAGACTGGCTTGCAACTCTGCTTCTCTCTCTATATGCCTTTGTCTTTGTTTGTGTAGAGTGTCGACTTTAGACTTGATTAGCCATTTCACTTCAGTGGCTTTGAGATTAGCCATTTCACTTTTTGTGGCCAATGATTGTGCCCTTAGCCCGGTTAGCTTGGTCATCACCACATCCCAATCATTGGTGTGTGGTTGTAGGTCCACTGTATCAGCGGCCATCTTTTTTAGCTCCACTAACCGCAGGCTCTGCATCTACTCTTTGGACCCTGTGCTTGCCAAGTCAAATGCGAATGTGGTTGCCTCTTCTTTTGAATAGCCAGCAGTTAGTAGATCTAGAAACGTGTTATACCTTATTTTATTTGGCTATGGATGCTCACTTTTGGGCTTAGCTTCTTCTTTTTGCTCTTTCTCTTGGCTCTGTTCTTGCCTTGAATCTTCTTGATGTTCATATTTGTCTAGCTCCTCCTTCTGTTGAGTTTGTGGAGGGCTACGAGGAGGTGGTGATGGCGGTGGGCTGGACTTAGGGCTAGACGGTGGAGTTGCCGGCTTTTTCTTGAAGTCTCTATCCGCCTTTGTCTTTCTCTCTCTCTCTTGGCCTTCTTGCTCTTCTAGCAATTGCCATCGAACTTCCTCCACTTCTGCTTCTGTAAATGGTACATGTGGGATATTTTCCGCTGTGGCATCAAGAATCTCAAAATTCTTAATATAATCTTCCAATCTGTCTGTTTGCACCCTTCGGGATGATCCTAACATTGCTTCTAGTGACGGCTTCCATAGCTCTCTCAAATCCCCCTTGAGGGCTCTTTCGGCTCTGAAACTTTCCATAAGCCACTCTAGCCGTGCCGCTCTCTGTGATTTTGTCTCTTTGACCGGCGCTTGGACGCTCTCTTTCTTTCCTTTCTTCAACTCTGGCTGCTCCTCTTGCACGGTTTCTAACCGGCATTTCAACCTTGTGGCAACTCTGGGTGCTTTGGGTTGTTCATCCTCTTTATCTTCCTTGAGCCTTAGCGAGTCATTTTGTGACGGAGGGTCATGCCATCTCCCTTTGGCATGCAATGCCCCATAGACCACTTTCGTGATTAACTCACCCGACACAATATAGGTGGGGTTCTTGTTGCCCATCTGCACCAGATTGTCATGTATATAAGCTGCATAGTTGATTACCTTTGGCTTACTCTTCTGCATTACCCAGGTGAAGGTTGTGGCAATTGCTCCGGGTGGCATTCTGTACTTTTGTGGCCGCTTTGTACACATATGGAAGTACTGGTTGTACAGCTGACTCATGATTTTCACTTTAGGGTTGGCAATGTCTTCAAAGGTGTAGTTTCCTTTCTTTTCTGTGTACACCTTTACTTCGTCTCTTCTTTTGGTTACACTATCCCCTTTGTTGGAGAGGTCTAGTGCAGCTGCCACTACTTTCTCTGTGATTTCAATCACAGTTTCTATCCTGCTCTGCAGATCCGTAACTCTGGCCACTCCATATTCTTTGATTGTAGTCACAAACTCCCATACTCTTTTTATGTCAATTCTTGTCGGCACAGCTTCAAAATAATTGTGGAGATCTATCTTCTCCAGGTACTCTGCCATCTTGCTTCTAACAAATTCATTGAGCTCCCGCGGTAGCATGGGTAGCTCTATTACATTTCCTTCAGTGTCTTTGAATACGCCTTGGTAGATCTTCAGATCATTTGACTCTAGCAAGTCCTCTTGGATCCACGTGTTGGTTGGCTTTAAGATTTCCTTCCGGTATGACGAACGGCTCTACTTCTTCCAAATAATCTTTTATGGTCATCCTCTTTTTCTTTACCAGTGATTTTGTGGCTGCCATAGATCCTACTGCATTCAGTAGTCCGAAGTCTGCGTTTTTTCCATATTAGCTGAGAAACTCAATTTTAACTATCCAAATGACTTCAAAATTGAAAATAAAACTTAAAAGGAACTTGGGAAACTGTGCATGTGCTCATAGTACAATTTTGGCAAAAAAAATCATTTAGACATCCTACACGTAGGATGTCTTTTTCATCAGTTTGTAGTGAAACTTGGCATGCTGGTGGTCCTTGGCCTGTGCAACAAGGCTATGTGATTGGAATTGGGTTTGGGCATCAAAAAGTGCATTTTTGGGCAGATTCAGGCTTTAGGCTCACAAATTGGGTAGAATATCCACAACAGGTGGCAAATGATATCCAAATGGGTTGAAAATTGATATATGGGCTCCTTGCACCATGGTAATGGCTCCCATGATGTCATTTTTTGCACAAAAGGTCAAAAATGAGCTGCACCCTACGCGTAGGAAGTCTATTTCATCAAAATAGCTTGAGATTTGTTCTGTGGGTAGCTCTTGGCTTGTGGAACATGGCCATGCTCTTGGATTTTGATTTGGACAAGATTTGGTGTTGGTAAGACCATGTGTAGTGTTTTTGGGCTCAAAAAGTATATCTTGGAGGTGTTGGGGGCCAAAAACGATTAGAATGGCTTCAAACTTGATATATGAGCTCTTGAAGGTGATGTGAAAAGATCTAGAATTGAAAAATACACTCTGTAGGCCAAAAATGTCAATTAGACATCCTACGCGTAGGATGTCTACTTCATCATTTTTTGCAGGTGACCACACAAATTGGTTGGTAATGTGCTCATGCATGTATTGTGCAAGTTTCATGTAATTTGGACAAGTTTTGGTAGGTTTATGGCCCATTATTGCCTCTATGCCCTAACTTTGCGTTTTTTGGTGCATATGAGGTCAATTTTGGTCCAAATGTGATGAAACTTGGTGGCTAGCATGTAAAGGCTATTTAGAAAATGTGTGTAATGAGAGATGTTGGGTTTTGTGCCCAAAAATGGCCTTGAGACATCCTACACGTAGGATGTCTCATGATGAAATTTTGTGTGAAGTTGCTACTGGTGCCTGCCCTTAGTCCCCCTGAGTCTCTTTTAAGCCTAATTTCAACAAATAAGTCAAATGGATAGAAAGTAACTCCCTGTGTGGATTTCAGATCCTCTGAGTCGTTTTCTAACTTTTGGAGTGATTTTCCGCGATGAAATTTCTTGATGTTGGTCTCCATAGCTTCCCGATCCCTTGGGGATCCTTGCCGTATGGTTTTTGTCGAGTTTGGCTTCACCGGAGCTCCATTTGGCAATTTGTCGCTCTAGAAGCACCCGTGGTTGCGTTTACATGTCTTTGATGACTTGTGGTGGTCTACCACCATAGGTCTTGGTTGTTGATGGTCTAGGAAAGCCGCTCGTGAAGTTTGGTGGAAAACGGACATGCGGTTTGGCCGCGAGAGCTATTTGACGCTTTGTGTGTCTGATGCCGTTTTTGAAGTTTAGTGCCGCTTTAGGTCACCTTTCGGTCATGTGGGCTACATAGACTTATCGAGCATGCCGAGATGCTCCTACCCATGAATTTTGGTAGCATTTGGGCGCCTCTCCGGCCGATTTCCCATTTGGTGGCCTCTTTGCGGGGCTCTAGGAATTAGGGTTTTTCCCGATGGTTTTCTACTTCCTTTGGACATCCAAGACTGGTCTCCTATTCTAGGGTAAGCTGCCGATGAAGTCTCATTGCTTTTGGGTTAGCCCCTCGTTAGGTGGCCACTTCTATTTGTAGGTCTCTACTGCCCGCTTTCTGTGTGAACTCTACGCTAGTTTTCGCGACAAAAAGACAAACATGCGCAAAAATCTCAAGGTGGTGAGCCTACCTCTCATGTCTGAAGCCCGTTGGGTAGTCGTGCGCGTTGTAGAAGCTGCTGGAAGTTTCGTTCGCTCTAGGTGGCAGAAGCTCTCTCTCAAAGGTCAATAGTGGAAATGAGCTTAAAATGAAGTGAAAATTTTTTATAATGGGGGTCCCCAAACCACTTTTCATGAAATTTGACATGTGATTCCAACTTCTTGCGAGATGCGGTTTAGGCTCAAAAATTTCTTGATTTGGACTTTATTTGCCCAGATTACTAGAAATTTGGCATTTCGATCAAAATCTGGCCAAAACATGCTTTCTTCTCCAGTTTCATAATTACACCCCCACTGTACCATAGGTTGTCCTATAGTCACTGATCATCCCCATAATTTGTTTTTTCATTACGACCATTTTTCACCTCCTTTTTGTATTTTTGAAGTTTTTCTGCCAAAAATTAGTAAAAATCAAAAGGAAAATAGCAAATCAAACCCAAAAAATTCCCAAAAATCATAATAAATAAAAAACATCACTGCAAAACACTATATGCACTCACATGCAATTTTTATGGCTGGATTTCTTCGTTTTACTAATATTTTGTCCGGAAAATGGCTATTTTTACTTATATATAAACACCTAGGGGCTTGATTTGGCGTTTAGCCCCATATACCTATAGATTCATGTTGTATAAGGGCATATGTACTTGGGTTAGTCCAAAAAATTTTGCAATCAAACAACAACCCTTAAAATTAGTCAAAAAACATGCCCTTTTTTGCTCTTTTTGCCATTGGGTCCGCATTTGAGAATGCCTCCCCCCCTCCTAGCCGGAGTCCGCCCGAACGACAAGGTATTGCCTCGGAGTATGTGCCGTGCAGGGGTTGAAAAAATTGTGCTAATTCTTGGCCGTGTAATGTGGCCCTATTGTATGCATACTCGGTCCATGCATGGAAAAATTAATGCTGTACAAGAGAAGGGTATAAGCAAGATGCTTATTGGCATTCACCGTCGAGGTTTCCTATCTTCTTTGCAAGTAAAATCTATAACTCTACTACTCTTTGTTTGATTGTCTTTCTTGCAAAAATCGCATGGTTTGCCGCTACTATCGATATGGCTGTAGTTGTCTCCTTGGAGAGAATTGGCTTGGCTGAATTGGCCGTAGACCTTGTCTCTTTTGCTTTCCATTTGTAGCTTTGTTTTTCCGGTCTTTGTAGGTTTATTGCTATTGTCTTGGTTGCCATTGTTTTGTTGCTGATGGGCATCCACATAAGTTGGTTTGTTGGTTTCATATGCACTTGTCTGCCTTATGATGTTGTTTGTACTGAAGGGAGTTCCTTTTGCTTCGGTTTCTGAATCCAAATACGAGTCGCATTTGAGTTTTTGTTGAGCATTTTCTTTGGTATCCATATCTGTTTTTTTTTCTTGGTTTGTGGTTGAATTATCGGCTTTTGTTGATTTCTTCTGTTGTGTTGTGGTTTGTTTGCCAAGTCATTTCTATCCTTCCTCACCCAGACTTGTTTGTCTCGCGTTGCTAACTCTGGTCTTTTCACTACGGTTGGTGACTTCTTATGCATGTAGTGAGCATGGTTGGCAGTTCCCGGTTTGTTTTTTAGTATCACCTTGTCTTTTGGTGATTTATCCAGTGATTGAATTGCTGGCAGCAGCTGATTATTCCGGGGTTGTTGAGCAAATGCTACCATCTGTTGTTCTTGTGCATGTTGAATTTTGACTGCATTGACATTCCAATCTATTTGCACATTGTACTCTTTTTTCCAAGGTTGTCCCAACAACATAATGTGTTGTGTGCTTTCATCCTCGAACACATAAAACTTGTGTGGGTAAATATATTGATGTACTTGTACATGCAATATAGTCCAACCCCATGTTTTCAGTGAATGTGATGTACTACTTTCCAGCACTTGTGGAGTAGGATGAGGTTGACCTGTGGGCTTGAGCTGTTTGTATAATCTGTAAGAGATCAAATTTTTTTGAGCTCCAGAATCAAGCAATGCCGTCGATTCAACTTGATTTCTACCCACTTTGACTGCAATTATTGGCCCCACTGTGTCTTCATCAAAATTTGTTATTCGAATGGCATTGATTCGTAACGGTGATCCACATTGTTGTTGTTGTTGTTGTTGTTGTTGTCGTAGAAGCCTTCTTTTTGCAATGCGTTCTTTTGCTTCTGCTTCTGCTTCGGCTTCTTCTCGTACCCTTTGTTTCTCCTTCATTCGTTTTTTTTCTTGATGGATTTGTTGAAGCATATCCTGTGTTAGTGGTAAATGATATTTCTTCAATCGACACCCACTAATCCAATTTGGCATTTCCTCACCGGCGGCTAATGTAGCAAGCTTGATAGCTCCGCTTTGTGATAGGTCACTAATCACAATGGGTCCCATCCCTCGCTTTTTAAGTTTCTTGGCATGTTGCTTCAAGGTATAAACAAGTACATAATCACCTGTTTTAAACTCTTTCGTGCACACATGCTTGTAAAAAAAACTCCTTCTGTCTTCTCTTTTTAGCATAGATTGAAGCTAGAGCTCTCAAGTGAAGTTCATCTAGCTTTTCAAGATCATCTATTCTTGAAGAGAGCTCATGCCCTGTCCATTCTAAGTGTTTCGCTACTCGTAGAGTTGGAATTAAAAACTCTATGGATAATATAGCATTTGGGCCAAACACCATGTTGTACGGTGTCATTCCTATCGATGTTTTGTAAGCTACCCTGTATGCCCATAGTGTTGAGTGTAGCTGCTGATCCTAGTCTGTTCTTGACTCTGATACAATTTTAGTGAGAACCGTGCATAGTGTTTTATTTGTGGCCTCAGCTTGTCCATTTGCTTGTGGATGATATGGAGCAGATTTTCTATGTATGACCATGAATTCCTCTAGCAGATATTCAATGACTTCATTTAGAAAATGTGTTCCTCGATCACTGACAATTTCTATTGGTAAACCGTATCATACAAAAACATTCTCATACAAAAATTATGCAGTGGTTCGTGCATCTGCTTTTTGTGCTGCCTTGGCTTCTGCCCATTTCGTAAGATAGTCCGTAGCCACAATGATATATTGGGTATGGGTGCAATATGTAGTGGGTGAAATAGGTCCCACAAAATCAATGCCCCATTTTGCAAAATCCCTTGCTCTCATCATTGGCCGTAGTGGCATCTTATCTCTCTTTATCGGCACCTTGGTGCGCTGACATGTGTCACAACGCTTTACAAACTCGTCAGCATCCATATGCAATGTAGGCCACCATATTCCCGCGGTTAAGACAATTTTTGCCATCTTATCGCCTGAAAAATGGCCCCCACTTATTCCGCCATGTGCGTGTTCTAAAATCAGCAGGTATTCACTTTCACTTGCACAGATTCTAAGTTGATTTTCCTTTCCTCGCTTATAGAGTTGGTTCCACGAGCCTCCAGCTCTATAGCCCTTTTCCGTGCTCTTGTTATGTTTTTAGGAAATGTACTTGTGGTTAAGAAATCAATGATATATTGGCTCCATGCAGGTGCAATGTTTACCTGAAACAATGTCGCGTGATCCACTAGTCGGTTGGCACTACATATAGTACAATCGTTAACATAAGCATGTGTGTCCGCGCACATAGTTTGCCAATAAACCCCCAATTTTTTCAATCTCTGGTGTGTTTTTACTGTTGAACAATGAAATGCACAATCCTGGACATGTGCTTCTTCAAGATAACACTCAAATTCCTCCGGATTTATACATAATCGTAGAATCTGGTCCGATCCTAGATAATACAGCCGTCCTGCAATCAACTGGAAGTTTTTTGTTGGTCGAATTGTTTGTTGTTTGGATTTGTCTTCCGTGTTATCAAACCTACCTCCAAAGGAAAGAATGCTAACAATTTTCTGAGACCATTTGCATATCATTTCAATATTGAAAAGATAAGCATCTGGTATGTCATCATCTACTCCTTCAGGAGCTTCCCCGTTTTGTAGCCTTGAAAGATGATCCACCCGTAGATGAGTTTTACCCTTTTTGACTACCACTGTGAAATCAAACTCTAGCAATATAATAAACCATCGTACAATTCTCCCTATATTGCATTGTTTTTTTACCAGATACAAAAGATCTTGATGATCTGTGAAGAACACAAATTTGTTTGCAAGCAAATAATGCCGAAATTTCTTTATAACATAAATCATTCCTAACCCCTCTCTTTCGGTGGTTGTGTAGTTCTTTTCTGCATTTTATAACTGTCGACTTGCATAACAAACTGGAAAATCCATTGTTCCGTCTCCAGGTTGAGCCAGAATACTCCTGATTGCATATGCAGATGCATCAATGTGAACATGGAATATCTTTTCCCAATCCGGTGCTTTAAGTACAAGTGCGAATACAAGGTTTTCTTTCAGCTTTTGGAATGAAGTTTCGCACTCCTCAGTCCAGTCAAACTTAACTAACAAACGATACAGAGGTTGTGCGATGACTGCATACATATATATGAATCTTCGATAATATCCGCAGTGTCCCATGAAGGATTGCACTTGTTTCGCATTAGTAGGCCTGTGAAGGTCTACTATGACTTTGATTTTGTCTAGGTCTGTGTTTATGCCATTTCTTGAGACAATGTGTCCTAAGATGTGGCCTTGCCTAACCATAAAAATACACTCTTCCGGGTTAAGACATATTTGATATGTTCTGCATTTTTCAAATACCTTTTGCAAATGGTCAATATGTTCCTCTCGTAGAACAAAGTGTACACAAAGATCGTCCATGTATATTTCTAAGAATATTCTCAGGTATTCTTTGAACGAATGCGTCATTAACCTTTGAAAGGTAGCTAGGGCATTAGTTAAGCCAAAAGGCATAACTCGATATGCATAAATTTCCCATTATGTGGAAAACTCTGTTTTGTATTGATCCTCTGTTGCAATTGCCAGTTGGTTGTATCCTGAAAAACCATCTAGAAAGGAATAAGCCCGTTTACCGGCCACCCTTTCAAGTACATGTTCTGTGATTGGCAAGGGATAATTATCCCTTATAGTGGCTACATTTACCTTTTTGAGGTTTACACACACTCGCAATTTTTCGTTCTTTTTGGGGATAACCACAATGGGTGACACCCAATTTGTATGTTTGATTTCATAGATGAATTCAGCATCCATCAGCTTGTCAATCTCTTCTTTGATTCATTTAGCAAATGTGTCTTTATATGTATAAGGACGTTGTTTGCTAGGTTTGGACTCTGATTTCAAAGGAATTGTATGTTGGCATATTGATGGATCAACTCCTTTGAGGTCTTTGTAGGACCATGCAAACACATCTTTATACTTCTTGAGAAGTTGTGTTAGCCGTTCTTCTTCTTTAGGCTCTAAATCGGTTGCGATATAGAGCGGATGAGCCTTCTCACCTGGTTCAGCGAGGTCTATCCATTTTTCATTTTTCGGCCCATCATAAGATTCCTGGTTTGTTCTTTCCTTGACTGGTGGTGTCATTATGATTTTTCTGTCCTGGATGGTGAATTTCCGATAGTGTGATGGTACATTCATGTTTCCTTTTTCTGATTCCCCCTTACCATCACTATCTCCCTTTGTAGTCCATACCTCTTGTAAAGACCGTTTCAGTTCTTGGTATTTCTGTTTACCCTCCAGTTTGGTCCACTCTGGATCCTTTGTTGTTTTTGCTTTTTATTTTTGAGATTTTTGTGATTTTGTTTATGTTTTAGCTTTCTGTACTTGTTTTATTTCCTCTTGTGTTCCTTCCCTTTGAACTTTTGAGAATCTTCCTGATATTTGATCTTTTACACAATCCTCTCCTTTTAGAAGCATTAGATAGTGAGTTTTATCTTTTATCCTGGGCATCAGATTCTCTCTCGCTTTATTTTCTGCTCATTTTTTCCTATAGCGTTCCTGGCGTCTAGGGTGCTGATTGGCAAAATCATAAAATTTGATATTCTCTGTTTTCTCCCCACGCTCACTTGAGTTGTCTGAACACTCATTATCTGCATCGTTATTTACCTCCAGATGCTCAGAGGAGTTATAAAACTCTTCTTGTTCTGGTGGTTCTACCATCTCATCTCCTCCTGCTATAAGGCTTACCATGTAATAGGGTAGCACATCATAGCCATCCTTATCGCAAAATTTTGTTGTTGGACTATCTGTAATGGTACAGACATCCAATGTTGCTAGTATGTGTTCCCATTCCAGAGGTTCAAAGGAATCTTCATGAAAAGGTTCCGAAATATAATCCTTGTCCTCAATCGCTCTCCTTAAGACGCATTCCTCTGTTTTTAAGCTCCCACAATGTGAAGCTCCGCACATCCATAGCTCTTTTTGTTGCCCTAACCATGCTGGGAGTTCCGACCCTGCTAATGTAGCTGAATCAAACTGTTCCACTGGTGTCTGGTTCACATCCTTGTAAGTATGGTCTTTTAGGTGTATTTTGGTTGTTGTCTCACCATGTCTGAGGTATATGTGGTCGTAACCCCAATCCTGGACCATCTTTAATTGTCTCATGAATGGTCTTCCCAAGATGATCTCGTAATTTTTCTTTTTGTCGAAATCGACTATTGCAAATGTATGCTCATACTCGATTCCTCACGAGGTGACAATCACTTTTTCTAAGAGTCCTAGAGGCTTCTCCATGAACCCATCTGCCAATTGCAATTTCATTCTGGTAGCTCTCAAAGATGGTTTTCCCCATTTTTTCTAGATTTCCTTGGTGGCGATGGCAACTCCTGCTCCACTATCAAGAATAGCCTTGGAAACTACTCCTTGGAATTCTACTGGTAGCGTGGTGTTTCCATATTCTCCCTCGCAATACTCTCCAACCTTGTTTAAAGGTACTGGCCTAGTGTTTAGTTGAGGCATGTCCAATTCTCCGATTCCTTCCTGAAGCTTCAAGGTGGGGTATTTCACTCCAAATTTTTCTAGGAATTTGCCTACTGTGGTCCACATGTTTGGTCGTAACCTTAGGAGTTCGGCTAATGTGATTGTGCATGCCACCGCGGTGGACAATAACTCAATCAACCCTTGTGAATCCATCACTCTGCTAGAAGAAAGTCTTTGAGATGGGATTGCTCTCACTTCAGACTCGGCTTCATACTCTCCTAGGTAAGAGGGTAGAGTTTTCAGCGAGTCTGGTTGGCTGTGCCCCGAACTAATTGAACCCTGGTCTCCCCCATTTGAATGTATATCAAAGTTCATTTGCAATCTTGCCTCAAATTCTTCAATAGGAGGTAAGATCTCATTTTTCTTTTCTCTCGTGCTATTCATGTGGTAACTCACCCTGTTAGCTTCATTGGCCTCACGGACTCGCTTCCACAGATCATCTAAACCGTTACAATGCTTACCCATTTCTACCAATGTTTTAGGCCGGAACCCGTCACTTGCCTCATCTGTCATATTTGGCACTATGATAGGCTCTCCCCTAGACTCACAAGCCTTCGTGAGTCTTTCCTTTGTTTCTACTTGTTCCTCTAAAGTTGGTTTGATAGGGGTTTGAGTTGGTACTTCATGCCAATTTGCAGGTTTACCAAGCGGGTTTTCTATCAAAGATTGAGCTGTTTCAATCATCTTTCTACACATTTTCAACCTCAATTTTTCTATTTCAGCATATGGATAAGTCATCCTCTTTGCTCTTGGGTTTGGTTCTTTTTTGGTCTGGCTTCGTAAGCTTTTAAAAGTGCATCTAACTGCTCATTTACCTTGTCTGCCAGTACTGATCCTCCTGATCCTGCACTTTTGGGTTCTGCTATTTCCTTGGGTGCTATGGTTACCGCAGTGTGTGAGCTTAGGCTAGCTAGATCCTCTGACCGCTCTAATCTATCCTTCATGTGTTTTAACACTAGAATGGTAACAGGACACTTTTATGTCCTTGGACACTTTTGTGTCCAGTTAAGTGACCATTTTGCTTGAATTATTTGAAGAGTATGAAAATGAATTTCTAGGTGCTATATATCCACAAAGTTGCCTTATGAGCTGAAAAAACTTAGCATTTTTTTTGGAGTATCGATCTCACCATTAACCTTACTCTTGCACAACATTTTTGAACCTAAACTGTGTGAAAAAACGGGTCCTGTTTTTGGCTTTTTTTCAATTTTTGGCAACTATACCACTCTAAACTTCATGTTTGTGAGGTTTAGATGGCTAGAGGTTAGGCCTTCATAGTTCTCAACATGTTTTGATGCTTGTAGGGAGAGCTAAGTGTTAAAATTGAAAGTTATGACCAATTTACAAGAATTGCATAATCCTATTTTTTAGCCAAAATTAGCACTTTTATGATTTTTTTGGTGGCTTTCTTGGTATCCAAATTCAACTTTGATTGTGTAAGTGTAATGTATAGCATAAAGCTAATCTTCCTTGCGTTTTGGGGGACCTAACATGCTATATAGCATAGTATATGATGATGGTTGAGTTTTTTGATTGCTGAAGAATAAGATACATTTTAGAGTAGCAAGTATAACTTTCTCAATATTGCTAGATTCTTAGGCCAATTGTGCGTATTATGTAGGTAGTAACCATATCTAATCATAGACTACAAACTTCGCTAGATATTGAGTAGTTTCTATGGGTTTCTAGAGGTCATAATGCTAAACCCAGCTTTTTCATGTTTGTTGTATTTAGCACTTTATCATTGCCCCCAAGGTTCCAATTGTAAGAGATCCATTATCCTTTTGACATGCTCCATGGCTCCTTTTGAATCCAAAGGCCCAAAGGGAACTAAGAAAACATGTATATAGTATCTGTATTGAGCGTGACTATGGAAACTTTGATGATAGGTCCGCAGAATGGCAAAAATGCAACTTATTTGTACCTATTTTTTTTGCCCAAAAAGAAATAGTGAGGTAAAAGCAACCATATGTTTTGGTCACCAACTCATTGAAGTTAGCAGGGCATATTATCTCATGTCCTACAAAAATCCCCACTCTTATTTATATGCAATCAACCGTAAGAAATTGCTGTTTTGGGCAAAATGCACTGGTCCATCAACTTTGGAGGCTTGTAGTGACCAAGGGATGAGAAAAATTACAAGTTTCTCATTTTTTCCATATGTACTAGTTATTGAACTGTAAGCTCATGAAAGGATTTTTCAAAATGAGTGGATCTACTATGGTTTTGGATTTTTTTCCCAAAACCCTGAAAGGACACTTTTATGTCCTGTTAGGTTACCATTCTAGTGTTAAGGAAATTTCCTAGGCTTTTTGCTAAAGACTACACCGATGTGCATGAAGTAGATGCTGTTCAACACAAAATTGAGTTGAAGCCTGAGGCCACACCTAAAGCTCAAAAGCTACAAAGGCTAGGAGTTATAAAGGAGCAGGCTCTACTCAAGGAGGTAAGAAAGCTTCTAACATCAGGTTTCATTTATCCAGTGGAGAATTCAGAGTGGGTCTCTCCCGTTGTTGTCACTCCTAAGAAAAACGGCAAGTGGAGGGTGTGTTTGGATTACTGACCACTCAATGAGGCAACAAAAAGAGATCACTTTCCCCTCCCATTTCAGGATGAGATACTAAATGAGGTAGCTGGTCATGAGAAGTACATTGTGTGTGATGGCTACTCAGGTTACTTTCAAATAGGTATCGCATTGGAAGATCAATTAAAAACAACCTTCATCACTCCTTGGGGTTGTTATGCTTTTAGAGTTATGCCATTTGGCCTGACAAATGCTCCTGCAACTTTCCAACGCTTCATGAACATGGTGTTTCAAGTAGTCTTTGGAAAGTCCATTAGGGTTTTTATTGATGAATATTGCATTTATAGCTCACAATCATTGCATCCACAAAGAGTAGAAGAAGGTTTAAACAAGCTCTACGACATGGGAGGTCAACTCAACCCCGACAAGTGTCACATAGGTGAGGATGAAGTGATCTTGCTTGGTCACAAGGTTTCCTATAAGGCATTGAGGTGGATCCTTCAAAGACAAAGTCTCTTATTGAGCTCCCATCACCCAAGAATCTCAAAGAGGTCATTTCATTCATTCAAAAGGTGAACTATATGTCACGCTTTATTCACTTAGCTTCGGAGTTGCTTCATCCTTTGCAAAAGTTGACACAACAAGTAAAATTTGCATGGTCTGATGATCTTGAAGAGTACTTTTGTAACATTAAAGTCATTTTGTCAGAGCTACCAACACTCATGCCTCCTTGTTGGGAGTACACATTCTTTGTTAGCTCTAGTGTTGGAAGGGAAACAATTGGTGCTGTGTTGCTACAACAAGATCCCCACAGTACCAGGATGTGACCCATCTACTTTGCTAGTAGGGTCATGAATGCCTTGGAGAGAGACTACACAGAAGCAGAACTCATGATGCTTTCTCTTATGTTTGTGGTGAGAAAGTTTAGATCCTACCTGCTACCAAAACCTTTTGTAATTCTCACTGCAAAAAATTTGTTCCCTTGGGTGTCATCTCAAATGAATCTTAGTACTAGGATCTCAAAGTGGATTATGGATTTGCAAGAGTTTCAATACTCTTTCAAGGTAGAAGATAGTGTGCGTGCACAATTGACAGGGATTCTCACTTATAAGGTACATGAGAAGGAAATAAAGGTGCCTGAAGTAAACACCCTACCATTGCCACCACCTAAAAGTATTCCTGATGCTTTTACCTTGTTCTTTGATGGAGCTTTTCAAAGAGCCACAGGGAAAGCAGGGAGAGGGCTAGTTTTGCTCAACCCAAGTGGAGAGGTGGTCATGAAAGAGAATGTCAATATACCAGGTTCAACTAGCAACAATGAAGCAGGATACGACACACTACTTCATGGTTTAAAGATGTGCATTGTCCAAGGTATACGACGTCTCATGGTAAAGGAAGATGCACTTCTAATTGTGAAGCAGATTTTAGGCATTTGGGCATGCAAGAATGAAAACCTAAGGACACAATTTCATGCCATTCGTAGGTTGTTTAATCAATTTGAAGAAGTGCAACTATATCGTATCCCTAGGAAACAAAATGAAGCTGCACATTTACTTGCACAAAAAGCAGCTGCATGTGTTGAGAGTGAAGTGCAGGTCATCATGGCAGCAACAGTGATAAAGCAATCAAGGTACCAGGGGATGGAGTCATTGGCTCCCATTGTGAGCTACATTTTAGAGGGCGAGTTTCCAGAGGGCTTTACAAAAGCTCAAAAGCGGAGGCTCATTAAGAAGGCGAGTTCATATTTGTTTTTGGAAGGTGCCCTTTAACAAAGGTGAAAAGATCAAGTTTGTAGGAGAATACCAACAACCAAGGAGATTCCAGCCATTCTTGAAGGTTTGCATAAGGAAGCGTGTGGTGGTCATTTTGCATAGGAACTCACTGCAAAAAAGATTTTTCTTTTCGGATATGTTTGGCCAAACTTGCACATTGATGTTCAACATTGGTGTAAAAGCTGCCACAATTGTCAGATTAATGGAAACAAGCATCTGTTACATGGTCCACGTCAGTTAGTCCTTGCAAATGGTCCGTTTGAAAAATGGGGCATTGATGCTATGGGTCCATTGCCCATGACTAAAAATGGAAAATTGTATATATTGGTGGCCATAGACTACATGACTAGGTGGGTAGAAGCTCAAAGTGTGGCAAGAGTGAATGAGAGGACAGTTAGCAAGTTTGTGTACACTCACATTTGTTGCATATTTGGCACACCTTTGGAGATTGTTTCTGATAATGGTCCAGGATTAAGGAAGGGCTTTCTCACAAAAGTTTGTGATGAGCTTCACATTATACATCGGCATAGCACACCCTACTATCCTCAATCAAATGGTTTGGTGGAGAAGGCTAATGGTGTCATTGCAGGAATCATTAGAAAGATGGTGCAAAACAAGACAAAATTATGGGATGACTTCTTGGATGGAGCATTGTGGGCCTATCGAACCACCTACAAGGAAGCAACAGAGTTCACACCCTTCCACCTAGTCTATGGTCAAGAAGCTTTGTAACCCATCGAGCTCAACATTCCCAAGATGCGACTTCATGGAAAGGTGGCACAAGGCGAAGAAGCATCATGGGAAGATCGACTTCTCACCCTCGTAGAACTAGAATGGAAACGGGAGGCGGCTTATGACTGCTATAAAAGAAAGGCTACGCAAATAAAGGACAAGCTCGACAAAAAGGTGAAAGACAAAGGGATCAAGGAAGGATACTTGGTGCTAAGGTACGATAATCGCTTTGACAATCGCTTTGATGTGAATTTCAATACGAGATGGCAGGTACCACACATTGTCAAGAAGACCTTCAACTCTAGCTACTATCAACTCATGGATTTGGATGGCAAGGAGCACCCCAAGAAGGTGAATTGGTATCGATTAAAGCCTTACTTGAGTCGAGTTCTACCAGAGGATCTACAAGAGCATGGAACAACTACAATACCATGTAAGTCTTTGATCTTGGTACTACAAGATGAAGATTCAACTAAGCCACCAAATATCACGAAGGATCGAAAAACACTCTCATTAGAAGATATGCCTTTTGATGGTACATGAATGTACCATCATCTAGGGGAGGGCTAAATGATATCCGTTTTTCGGCTCTCATAGAATAATTTTAAGAAGCCACTTCACCCCACAAAAACACCCTAGCACAATGACTAGGCTCGCTTTTTCATTATAAATAGTGTGCGTGCGTTTAGGTTTTTATTATATTTTTTTATATCAAATCATTGAGCGAGTCATTGGGCTAGGAGACCAAAAAATAAATTTATAATATTACGGTCCTCTTTACATGAAAATGTTTTTTATCAAATAAAGGACCTAAGTATAAAGGGTTTTTTTCAAAAAAAAAAGTATTTATATAAATACATATTCCTAGGTGTGCGTTATCAGACCTAAGTGTGCATTTTTCTAAATCTCTTTGCATCCCTTCATGGCATGAAATATTTCTATGTTAGTGTGTACATACCCCATAATATGTATTTTTACAAAATAAACCCATACATTTCATCCCGCACCCTCGTGGAAGTCGAAATTTCTTTTACACTGTCACTCACTTCCACTAGATATTTTCTCACTTGGATCTTTTACTCTTTCACCCAAAAAAAAAAAAAACTCCTATCATGATAATCCTTCATGGGTCCTGCACATATTTTTTCCATACACCATGTGCTCATAAAGACAAGGGCTAGGAAAAATCCAAGCACTAGGTCTATCATGTGCAATTGTTTTTTATTCTTCAAAATTCATCATCCATGCATGTGGCAAGGGCCACTTGGATTCCTTAGGTCATGGCATGGCTCATGGGGGGATCACCTTTGGATGTATAAGGAGAATTCAACCAAAAAGGGTCCCACATAAGCACCTTTGCAGGCCCACAATACACAGCTTTTTGGGTGAATTTTGGCACCCTTCTATCATCCGAATTAGCAAAAGTTGTCAACATACAAAATGAATCTCGTGACCTAAATTATTTTACATAAATATTTCAGCATTTTTGGAGATAAGCACGAATTTTGGTGAATTGTTTTGTGCGACAAAGCCTGTCCACTTTATGCACACAAGGATCCTCTTACTCTTCTCTCACATTTTCACACTCCCACCCACATACACACTCATCCCTTTCCTTCCCACTCCCAAACCTGCAACTCCCATGTCTTAATTCACCCTCTTCACCATTTCCACTTCTCTCACACCTCCATAGCCTTCATCCTCCATTTCTACACCCCTAGGTGCTCCTCTTTCTCTCTACATATATGTCCATATTACCATACTCTCTTCAGCTTTGTAAAGAACTTCAAAAAAATCAACAAAAATCCAAGGTTAACCTCTGCAAATGAAGGCTTTTATCATGAATTTTCCAAGGTTTGAAGATAACATAGCTTCATTGACACGCGCTACTTCGCCATGCTGATCGCTTCTTCTACCGGTGTTGTAAAGAGGTGAATGTCAACTTCTCCAAAGCTTCAACCTTGCTTTACAAGCTTATCCCTTCTCTAACTTTTCTCATTATATATCTCACCATTTGGTGAATGATTTTGTAAATATTTTGTAGTGATAATTACTAACTACTAACCACTAACCTTATTGAAAAATCCACCCTCTACTAGAGTAGGCACTCCCAAATTATTCACTCAATTCTCTCTCCTTTCATCCTCAATAATTCTCTTCCCTTGATCCCACATCCATGTGACTCAAAGGATAAAAGAGGCCCACCCTCATTTAAAAAAAATAAAAATTTGCATAATCTTTGATTTCTTCAAATAAACTTGATTAGGTCTAATCCTAATCGGGGCTTCTAAAACCTATAAATAGAGCCATTCTCTCCCTTGTAAATTATCACATGATCACACTACACCACACCATTCTCAACACATAACACACCACTCTTCAAGCCTAGTTCTGTAGAGTGTGTGCATTGTGAGTGCTCTATTCCATCACTACACATAGGTGCATGGAGAAGCTTGAAGTTAGTTATGACATCTAGAGGAGTGGAGTGATACCATACTCTGCATCACACTTGTAGCCTACTCTTGTCCATAAATAAGATTTATAGTTTTGGGTGCAATTGTATGCTGCAACTACGACTCTTCTCTCCAACTTGACTTGATAAGTTGGCTCATCAGGTGGTTAACGGTATATTGTCCTTGAAGTCTGTTGTGCTATTTCATGCTTGTTGGTTTGAGGGCTTGTTGAATTGTTTGCCTAAAAGTCAATTGTAAGAGGGTGCTCGGTGAGAGGTCTCCCGTGACCCTAAGACAATTTGTGTATTGGCAACAAGGTCAAGTTTTGTGTTGTCTCTCTATTTCTCATCAAACTTTGTGTGCATCTAGTCTTTAAGGCTAAGACTGAGTTTCTCAAGTTGATTTGTGCTCTTTACCTCTCTCTGGCGTGGTGAATGTTTGTTTTTGGTGCGTGTGGCTATCTTGCACCTTTGTGTGTTTGATTACAAGGAGATATCGCGTGCGTCCTAGTTCGCATCTACAACTAGGTGGTGCCCCTTTCTTGTTTGGTCTCTGGCTGTGGGTTCTTTTTATCTTTGATTGTGCTTGCCCTAGCCCGAATTGAGCAGCACGGGAGCCTCAAAGGGTGTTTAGAGACCACTCTTCTTGTTGCCCGCCCCGGACCGCCTCAATACATGAAAGCTCCCCACTCGATGATGAAAGTGGTCTTCCCTCTATCCTCAGGAGCAATCTATAACTAGTTATAGCCACTATAACCGTCCATAAAACTATACATTTCGTATCCTGCAATCTCATCAAGCAACGGGTCAGTAAAAGGCAATGGGAATGGATCTTTAATAGTTTGGGTGTTGAGTTTCCTATAGTCAACACAGACTCTCAATTTCCCATTATTCTTGGTAACTCTACTATGGGAAACAGTCAATCACTACTGGCCACTTCTGCGATGAACCCAGCCTTGAGAAGATTGTTAATCTCCTCCTTGACCTTCTTACAATAGTTGGGTTTCATGCGGTATCTTTGCAGTCTTACTGGTCGAGCATCTGGCTTCAACGGTATCCTGTGCTGGCATACTTCGGGATCCACCCCTTTCAGGTCCGTGTGTTCCCAGGAAAAGACGTCTTTGTAGTTCTGGAACATCCTGCGTGCTTTTTCCTTCATTGTAGGATTGAGATGCTTATTAACCTTGATCATCCTAGGGCTATCCTCAGAGCTTAGGTTCCATTCTTCAACTTCTTGGTCGTCTGGAAGCAACCAATTAGGCCCGCCTCTTTTTCTCTTGGTCGATTCCTCAGCATAATCCCAAGATGGCCCGTGAAGTTCTGAATCAGCATCCTGATTCACTGTGTGCTCTCCAGAATGCACTGGCTCCTCTGCCATGACAATTTCAACTGATTCCTCCAGCCTCCCAGTTAAATTAACTGATCTTTCTCCTGTATTGATTTCAGTAAACTTATCTGGGAATTGCTTTTTCTGCTTGTCGGCCTACTCTTTGTTCAATAGCACCGCATTCAAGTCAATTTCTGCTAGAGGAAATATGTTCAGAGCTGCTAACATTTGTTCAATCTTCTTTGCCTTGTACTTCTAGAATAATTCCTTAGACCTCAGCTCTTTTCTCCATCTCCTAGTATTGTTCGTCTGGATCTGAATTCTGCCGTTGGCCCCTTGTATGGTTAAGGTTTGATTAGCATAGTCATGAATAGCATGTGCTGTTCTCAACCATGGCTGCATCCCATATGCTCCTTGCACATCAAGAACTAGGAAGCTGGCTTTAAATTTTTCCTTGCCTACTCTTATCTGCATATTTTCAATCATGCCAGTAGCTTTTATTACTCTGTGATCTTCCATTCTCACTTTAAATGGTGTTGGCTTTAGATTTGTGATGCCCATCCTCTGCTGGAGCTGTATTTCCATTATATTAACTCCTGCTCCTCCATCCAAGATAACACTTGAAAGTGGTTCCCATTGCTTTCGAACCTTGTAATCCACCTGAATGAGCGGTACTTCATCATCTCGGACAACTGTCAGATCAAGTGTTATGGCTTCCTCTTTAGCTTTCCTTCGCTATCTTTTGAATTTCGCCACTTCAGGCAAGGTTCTTCTGATATCTTTTAGCTCCACAGTAAGCTTCTGAATTCTATCACAGATCTTAACATGGATTTCTTCCTTCTCCTGATCAGACTGGTTGTCGGAGCTCAAAGAAATGGTCCTATCTTCAAAATTCCATTCCTCCCTTGCAGTGCTTCCAGTTCAT
Organism: Adiantum capillus-veneris; assembly: GCF_014529385.1. Lineage (NCBI taxonomy): Eukaryota > Viridiplantae > Streptophyta > Polypodiopsida > Polypodiales > Pteridaceae > Adiantum > Adiantum capillus-veneris. The sequence continues at coordinate 13,692,669 of NC_140932.1, read as the reverse complement.
CTATCAACTCCCAATTCTCAAATCTTTCCTTGTTTCGCAGCCAGCATGGTCTCAGGTATGCCAGGCTTTAACTGATCTTTCTCAGTAGATTGGGCTGGTATCTTCTGAATGACTCGGGCTTCAGAAATTTCTGGTTGCTCTGGTAGCTTCTTGGCTAAATCCTTCGTGATTTTCGCTGCTAGTTCTCTCTGCTCCTGCCATTCATCTACCACCTTTTCTTTGCCCTTGGCCTTTCCTACCTCTCTCTGTTGAGCCCATTTGTTGCTTTTAGTAGACTGGTTTTTCTGGAGTATCTGGAATTCTTCAACTACTACTCCTTTTCTCCTTGTTACTGCCCGTACTGGAACTGGCTCTGGTGCCTTTGCCTTAGTAGCAGCAGGTGCAGGTGTATCTAGACATTGAGCCGCGAAATGCCCATACTTTCCACAAGTATAGCAATTCAAACTCCGGCTCTGGAAATTGCCACGCCCTTGGCCTCGGCCAGTACCCGCTTGGTATCTTCCACGCCCTTAACCAGCAGTTTAGGATTTAATAATATTTTATTTTGTCATTTTGTCATCTTGTTATTCTGACTTTGTATCAGATCCACCCCATCGTAACTTTCTGGTCTCATAGGTCACTTTGGTCTTTTGAAGACATTAATATAACATTTCATTTCATTTCTTTCTTTAATTTTAATTTTTTACGCATACATTAATTCTCTCGCTCTCTCTCTCTTTAGTTTTAATTTCCTATGCATACATTTTTCTCTCTCTATCTCTCTCTCTCTTTCCTACACACACACACACTTCTCTCTCTCTCTCTCTCTCTCTCTCTCTCTCTCTCTCTCTTTCCTACACACACACACCTCTCTCTCTCTCTCTCTCTCTCTCTCTCTCTCTCTCTCTCTCTCTCTCTCTCTCTCTCTCTCTCTCTCTCTCTATCTCTTTCCTACACACACACAAACACACACGATGTGTACAGAGAGAGAGAGGGGGGTTGGGGGGGGGGAAGAGTGCCATAATACCTGCACAGCAGGTTTCGGCCAAGATCTGAACGCGTGCGTTGAGGGCGAAAATGGTCCCTGCGCACGGGTTCTCCTTTTTTTTGCCCAATTTTTTGGAGTCGATAAGTGCGTCGATATACGCGTTGAAATAGCCATCGATAGACGCATGGAAAATTTTACCTTTCCACGCGTATTTCCATGCTCATATTGATGCACTTATCGACGCGTTATCGACGGGGTCCAAGAACGTCGATATCCGTGTGGAAAGGTACGGGCGTCGATATATAGGGTGTCGATAACTTTGGGTTATGTTGTAGTGTTAGTAGGGTCTCCTTCAAATTCTATGGCTTTTCGAGACTGTTTGATGGGTACTCGGCTCTAGAAAGCGTTGTAGGAAGTTTCCTCTTATGCAATCTTGAAGGCTGTAGCTTAGACATTGGGTAGAGACCTCTGTAGGAATTAGTTAGGAGTCGGTCGAGTGTAGGTTGACACCCTATGCTTCCACGAGCCTGCGGGTCAAGCTTCTCATCCTTAGCTGACAAATCTTTCTAGGTGAGTTCTCGCTGTGCTGTCGTCCGTCACGACGTATCAGTCCAACAACACTTCTCCACTCATCATCCCCATTTCTCTCATCTCTCCTCTCTGCACCCTACTCACCTTCTCCTCAACCTTGAAGAATAAGAGAAACCATGGTGAACTCATGTCTCTTACACACACTTCCATTTCAAAATTGACCACCTAGTCTCATTTTTCCTCCTCCAAACTACCTATATCTATAAAAAAAACCACAAAATTCAGCCTCTTCTCTTGAAAGACATCATCATGGTGATTTATTACTCATATTCAATTACCTTGTCTCCCAAGGAAGGTCAAGAGTGGAGAAAAAACGCACCATCAAAGCTAGTGGACTGTCAACAAGTGTCAAAATTGATCTTACTCAAGACACTTGGAGCATCAACCTTAATTGATCCTACTCAAGACACTTGGAGCATCAACCTTGTAAGAAATCCATCTTTTCTTACCTCTTAAGAGTTTTTCTTCCTTATTTGTATCCTACATGGAGACTCCCATTGTAAATATCCAATTCCATTTGTAAATTAATAAAAATACTAACTCTAGTAATCTACTAACACTAACCCACTATGAAAGTCCTATCACCTCCATTTCTCTCCTATCTCTTTTCTTCATCTGTCCCCACCAACTTCTTGATAATTCCAAGAAAAAGAAATTAGATAAGTGCTGAAAATCTAACCCAACCATGGCTAGAGGAGTAACCCTAGCCCTCAAAATTGCTATAAAAGGAGGGTGTAGCTAGCACAAAAAGGGGTGAGCCATAAGCAAGATGACTATGCTATAGCTTGAGCAGCCAAGCTCAACCTCTTGAGAAGGAGCTCTTGAGTGAAATCTTATTGGCTATGCATATGTATGTGTTGTATTAGGGGTGATTAGCAAGGGAGCTCTATGCCATTGTAAGAGAGAGTGATCATTCAATTGAGAGTATGAAATCTATCATTTCTCCTACTAGTGTAAGCCCAACATTTGCTGAATCAAGGAGGGTGGATTTGGACTAAGCATGGATACTTTGTCTCTCTTCCAACTTGAAGTCATGGACAACAATGATGTGTATGTGTCTTGGTGTTTTATTTAAGTTCTTGATAGCTTGTCTCTGGGTGTTGTTATCAATTTAGCCATAAATCCCACCTACTGTAAGAGGGCAACAGGGTGGAGAGGACTCCCCTGGCCTTAAGGCAGTGATTGGGGTGGCTTTTCTTGTGATGTGTTGCAGTTACTCAAGCTATGTTGAACAAAGACTAATCTCACTTTGATTGATCATGTCAACAGATTTGTAAGAAGGTATTAGTGCAACAAGAAGCCCCTTCTCTCTCTTTCTTACGTATTTATTTGCATTTGCTTGATCACTGTCAATACATTTCAAAGAAGACCGAGCACTATCTCTCTCTCTCTCTCTGTCTCTCTCTCTCTCTATCTATCTCTATCTATCTATCTCTATCTATCTCTTTCTCTCTACGCGTCCTAGTTTGCATCCAAAACTAGGGTGTGCCCCAAGGGTTAGGTTGCGGGTTTGTGTGTGTGTGTGTGTTTTTTTTCCAACCCCAACCCAATTGAGCAGCACAAGAGCCTAGAAGGATCCTTAGAGGCCACTCTTCTTTTTGCCCGCCCCGGACCGCCTCAAATTGGTGCCCCCACGGAGGAGTCAACTTGTGTATGATTTTGTGTAAGATCAATCTTTAGAATAGTCAAGTAGTTTGCATGAATCATGAGGATTTGTATGATCCTTATATTCTCATTGCAAGGCAAAAGGTACACATAATTGTTAGTACTAAGTTGCAATTTCAACGTGTAATTCATAGAATTTTAGGTTCTCTCATTAGGCGAGTGTATTTCACCATTGAGGAAGACTCTTCAGGAAACTTGCGGCCAGAGTTCATGCTTGATAGACTCACATTTGGTGAATTTTTCCCTCATCTGTGTCTTATTAATAGTCTTCCTTTCACTTTCAACAAAGGAGATAGGGAGCTATTTAGGGCTTGTCTTAATAAAGAGAGCATAGAGAAGATTACAAATTTGTATAAATTCTCATCCTTCTCTACTTTCTATGACACTTTGTTCATAGAGACATTGTAAAAGTCTTGATGCTTATGAATGATTTAACCATAATCCTAAGGAGTTTTTGTCCAAAAATTTTGTAGCACAAGTGGAGTCTTTAAATCTTGCAAGCTGGATTGGACTTGATGAGGATGGTCTTCATGACATTGTGAGAAGGTTCCCTCATTCCGACTGTGTGGAACTCGAAAGGAGCTCCTAGTCAATTGCTACTTTCTCACAGCCTTCGACGAGCATGAAGATCTAGTTTTTATACAAACCGCTTGTGTGTTGGGAATTGTAGAGCAAGTGCAATTCATCACTTGGGAAGTGGTTGCTCTTCTGGATCCAGAAAATGAAGTTCTAGAGATTTTTTTTAATCGCCTTATCTTTGAAGAATTTCAACCCTTCTTAGAGCTCATCAATAGTCTACCTTTTTGTTTTGATCAAACAAATCGAGACCTCATTGAAGCTTGGATAGCTGAAGAAGAAAACCTAGAGTGGTACTTTCTTACTTCTTCGTTTGCAGGTGAGTGGTTCTAAATTTCTATTGTATCCCTTGTTGTAACTCATGTTGTAATCTTTCATAATAATGGAAAGCCAACACCAAATGTTCGGATATCCTCTTTTCTTTGGAGAGCCTAGAGAGGATGCAGAATTATTTTTAGCAAATTTCAAGATGTCTTGTCGTATCAAGAGGATAGTAACTCATGATCAAGAATGCGTAGAAATGTTTGAGGTGGTCCTTAGGAAAGATGATAGAACTTGGTTTGAGTCTTTGCCTAAGGAAGTTAAGGATAATTAGACAGGGGTTTTGAATCGTTTCAAGTGATACTTCTTTGATCCCTTAAACACTCAAAAACTATGGCAATACATTATTTCTCATAAGCAAAAATATTTAGATGACTACTACTTGTACAAGCAAGAGTTTCTATGTCTTTGGGCTCTATGGATACGAAATGTTGCTGGACTCTTTCTTGATCTTAAGGTAAAGGTGGAGGCGGATGCACCAACCACCTATGATGCAGCTGAAATTAGAGCTTCCAAGAAGTATAGGAAACTCAAGTGCCTAAGGGGAGAGGTTCCAATAGAAGGTGCTAGACCCAAAGGTAAGTCACAAGCATCGACATCTAGGGAGCTTCCTGAGTTAACAGTTGAAGTAATCGAGAAGTTAAATGAATCTTTAAGTAGCCTGTAAATTCACCTTGCACAAGCCGTAGGTTCAAAGGCACAAGCAAAGAAGTCAGAAGAGAGAGAGCCACGACCTATGAGAGTCTTGCAATGTTGGAATTGCGGAGAGTCTGGACATGGCATGCATAATTTTCCTTCGTCCCGTGGGGAGCCAGGGAGACCTAATTTGAATTACCCAGTAATGAATGTACGTGAAGGAATGGGTCAACAACCAAGGCTTCTACAAAGGCCAAATGGAACAAGACCACCTTCACAAGGGGTAGAAGGAGCTCCACCTTTGCCAGATCCAAATGTGCATGTGGTACAGGTGACGAATTCAAACGAGGTTAACATGGAAGCAAATGGCATTAAGTGTGGCCGAGGAAAAGGTAAGGATAAAGAAGGAATTACGTCACAAAGTGACAATGTACAAGAAAAGAAGGTGAAGGAGACCAAGGAAGCTAAAAGGACTCGACATCATGTCAACATCCAAGACTTCCCTCTTGGACATGGTATGGCTCCATACAACCTGTTGGAAGACATGAGAGGTAAGGGTCCTGATATCTCATGGCCTCAATTTTTTGCATTATGTCCACAAGTTAGGAGGGATTTAACAAAGGCAGTTAGCACTAGGAGAAAGGTAAAAGAGAGTGTGTTTGTTGTAAAAATCGCACAAGATGAATGAATGAGGATATTACACCTGTGATAGATTGTTACATCAAAGGAAGACTGGTTAGGAAGGGTCTAGTGGATGGGGTTTCACAAATTTGCATCATGACAGAGGGACTCATGCAGAGACTAGGCATGCACATCCATGAGACACCTGAAATCAAAGTAAAAATGGCAAGCAATAGCAAGGCTAGGTGCGTAGGCATTTGTAAAAATTTTGTAGAGGCCTTTGGCATGAAGAAGGCAGTGGATTTCTATGTTATGTCTTATTTATCCTAGGAAGACCATGGGTAATGAAAATGCAAGCTTTGCAGGATTGGGAAAGTGGAAAATTAATTTTCAGGAATGACAATCATAAGAAGGTTGTCTTTGACATGAAGGAGCAACGCCAAGAAGAGCTCCATGAAGAATCATCACAAAGTGAGACGGAGGAAGGCTGGACCGGTAGCACTTCAGAAGAAGAAAGTAGCGACAACATTACTGAAGAGGAGTCTTCCATTGAAGTCATCGGGGTAAGGTTTAAACCAAACAACCAAGAGACCGCTTGCCCAGGTTTGGAAGAGGTAGGTTTCCAAGAGAACCAAAATGTGGAAGATGAAGCAATGCTAGAAGGTATGTTGTCTACAACACTTACAAAGGATGAAAGAGAGGAGTTCAAAGGTGTGCTAAGGAAATTTCCTAGGCTTTTTGCTAAATATTACACCATTATGCATGGAGTAGATGTTTTTCAACACAAGATTGAGTTGAAGCCAGAGGTCACACTTAAGGTTCAAAAGCTACGAAGGTTAGGAGTCATCAAGGAGCAGGATTTAGTCAATGAGGTAAGGAAGCTTCTAGTAGTAGGTTTCATTTATCAAGTGGAGAATTCAGAGTGGGTCTCTCTCCTGGTTGTCACTCCCAAGAAAAACGGCAAGTGGAGGGTGTGTGTGGATTATCGTCCACTGAATGAGGCAACAAAAAGAGATCACTCTCCCCTCCCATTTCAGGATGAGATACTAAATGAGGTAGCTGGTCATGAGAAGTACATTGTGTGTGATGGCTACTCAGGCTACTTTCAAATAGGGATTTCATTGGAGGATCAATTGAAAACAACCTTCATCACTCCTTGGGGTTGTTATGCTTTTAGAGTCATGCCATTTGGTCTGACAAATGCTCCTGCAACATTCCAACGTTTCATGAACATGGTGTTTCAAGAGTTATTTGGAAAGTCAATTATGGTGTTCATTGATGATTTTTGCATTTATAGCTCAAAATCATTGCATCTACAAAGGGTAGAAGAAGGTTTAAAGAATCTCTACGACATGGGAGGTCAACTCAACCCCGACAATTGTCCCATAGGTGAGGATGAAGTGATCTTGCTTGGTCACAAGGTTTCCTATAAAGGCATTGAGGTGGATCCTTCAAAGGCAAAGGCTCTTATTGAGCTCCCATCACCCAAGAATCCCAAAGAGGTCATCTCACTCATTCAAAAGGTGAAGTATATGTCACACTTCATTCACTTAGCTTTGGAGTTGCTTCCCCCTTTTGCAAAAGTTGACACAACAAGTAGAATTTGCATGGTCTGATGAGCTTGAAGAGTACCTTTGTAACACTAAAGTCATCCTGTCAGAGCTACCAACACTCATGCCTCCTTGGGAGTACAAATTCTTTGTTAGCTCTAGTATTAGGAAAGAAACAATTGGGGCGGTTTTGCTACAACAAGATCCCCATAGTACCCGGATGCGACCCATCTAATTTGCTTAGTAGGGTCACGAATGCTTTGGAGAGAGGCTACACAGAGACAGAACTCATGTTTGCGGTGAGAAATTTTAGATCCTACTTGCTACCAAAACCTTTTGTAATTCTTACGGCATAAAATTTGTTTCCTTGGGTGTCATCTCAAATGAATCTTAGTACGAGAATCTCAAAGTGGATTATGGAGTTGCAAGAGTTCCAATACTCTTTCAAGGTAGAAGATAGTGTGAGTGCACAATTGGTAGGGATCCTTACTTATAGGGTACATGAAAAGGAGATTAAGGTGCCTGAAATAAAGACCCTACCATTGCCACCACCAAAAAGTATTCCTAATGATTTTACCTTGTTCTTTGATGGAGCTTTTCGATGATCCACATGAAAAGTAGGGGGAGGGCTAGTGTTGCTCAACCCAACTAGAGAGGTGGTCATGAGAGAGAAGATCAATCTACGAGGTTCAACTAGCAACAATGAAGTAGAATACGACACACTATTTCATGGTTTTAAGATATGTATTGACCAAGGTATACAACGTCTCATGGTAAAAGGGGATGCACTTCTCATTGTGAAGCAGATTTTAGGCATTTGGGCATGCAAGAATGAAAGCCTAAGGACAAAAGTTCATGCCATTAGTAGATTGTTTAGTCAGTTTGAAGAAGTGCAACTATATCATATTCCTAGGAAACAAAATGAAGATGCCAATTTACTTGCACAACAAGAAGTTACATGTGTTGAGAAAGAAGTGCAGGTAATCATGGTGATAGCAAATGTCAAGCAACCGAGATACTAGGGATTGGAGTCATTGACTCCCATTATTGGCTACATTTTGGAGGGTGAGTTTCCACACAAGAAGGCTCAGAAGAGGAGACTCATGAAGAAGGCAAGCACGTATCTCTTCCTAGAAGGATCCCTCTATCAAAGACGGAAGGATCAAGTGTACAGAAGAGTACCAACTATCGAGGAAATCCCAGAGATTCTAAAAGGTTTGCATGAAGAGGCATGTGGTGGTCATTTTACCCAAGAGTTAACTGTGAAGAAGATTTTGCTTGTGGGGTATGTTTGGCCAAGTCTGCATGTGGATGTCCAACATTGGTGTAAAAGTTGTCACAATTGTCAGGTAAATGGGAATAGAAGATTGGTGTATGGTCCAAGGCAAATCGTGCTTGAAAATGGACCCTTTGAAAAGTGGGGCATTGATCCTATGGGTCCTCTGGCTAGGACAAAAAATGGTAAACTCTACATTCTAGTGGCTGTAGACTATATGACTAGGTGGGGGGAAGCACAAAGTTTGGCAAAGATAAATGAGAGGACAGTGAGAAAATTCGTCTACACTCACATTTGTTGTAGATTTGTCACACCTTTGGAGACTGTTTCTGATAATGGTCCTAGGTTTAGAAAGGGCTTGCTCACAGAAGTCTGTGAAGAACTTCACATTCTACATCGTCACAGTACACCGTACTATCCCCAGTCAAATGGTTTGGTAGAAAAAGCTAATGGTGTCATTGTAGGCATCATTAGAAAGATGGTGAAAAACAAGACGAAGTTATGGGATGACTTCTTGGATGGTGCCTTGTGGGCGTATCAAACCACATATATGGAAGCCACAAAGTTCACACCATTTCACTTGGTCCATGGTCAAGAAGCTTTACAAGCAATTGAGCTCAACATTCCAACAATGCGATTTCATGGCAAAGCAGCACAAGATAATCAAGAAGCATGGATGGATCGACCTCTTACCTTAGCTGAGCTTGAGTGGAAAAGAGAACCAGCATACGAGTGTTACAAGAGGAAAGCCACACACGAAAAGGAGAAGCTTGACAAGAAACAAAAGGACAAAGGCATTAATGAAGGAGATCTTGTGCTAAGGTATGACAATCGACTCGATAATCATTTTGATGCCAAATTTGAAACTAGCTGGCAGGGGACATACATAGTTAAGAAGGCTTTCAATTCAAGTTACTATCAGCTTACGGACTTGAATGGGAAAGAGCATTCCAGGAAGGTAAACGGGTATTGCTTGAAGCCCTATTTGAGTCCCCTTCTACCAAAGGATCTACCAAAGATCTATGAAAGGACAGCTATCTCATGTAAGTATTGTTCCATGAATCATGAGTGTAACTTGAGCCAAAATGCCAAGGGGCCAAACAATGAAGATCTCCTCAAGGACTGTGAAGCACTCTCTTTGGAAAAGATGCTCTATGATGGTACATGAATATACCATCATCCTGGGGGAGCGCTAATGATAATCATTTTTTGTCTATCTAAATTACCATAATGAGCTACCTCAACCTACCAGAATCACCCAAACACTATGGCTATCCCTACCATTTCACTGTACATAGGCGTATGTGAATTAGGGGACTTTTCTTATATTTTCTTAAAAACCCTCAATTAGCTAGTCACTGGGCTAGCTAAGCAAAAAAATAAAATAAAGTATATTATGGCCTCTTTGTGTGTAAATATTTCATTGTATATAGGGCCTAAATATAAGGATTTTTCATAATTATTTTGGTATTTATTTACATATTTCTACCTAGGTGTGCATTATTTATGCTATGTATATTGACTCACCATTACCATAATGTTTCTTACCATTTTGCATACTCCTTATTCCATATAGAAATAATTTCATGCAAGATTCTCTTATTTTTGGTGTAACTCCACCTCAACAAAAATATATAAAAAAACTAGTTTTATTTATGTGTATTGTGATTTTTTCCTTCCTACATCTATTCTCTTTTACTCTCAAAAATTAGAACACCAAAATATTCATCTTTTTATGGTAGCCTCATAATGAGAGAGATTTATTTTGACCCCTTTATATTTTTTCCACCTATATTATTTATATTTGACATGTACATATTTTTTAGAACCCTCAATATTTGATTTTCTTAGTTGTACTATTCACTTATATCATGATCTCAACAATATCTTCAATTATAGACCCACAAAATAAGATCAAGGATATGTGGCATGCATGCATGCACTATGGACGGGTCACTCTTGGAGGCACTCAAAAGAATCATTTAAAGAAGGACCGCACAAGGACTTTGTGCAATGGGAAAAGATAGTCGGTTTTGTTGAATTTTTAAAGGTCACTCGCTCTCTGAATTTGAAAAGGTGATACAAACAAAAGTTGTAGCTCGTGGAATGAACGTTTGTATCAAATTTTTTCATATTGTTTTGAGCTACGAGCTGTGAGCTATGATTTTATTGGTGGACCTCAGTTTGCCGATGCCATGCAGCCACACTCCCTCTTCCACTTTATCATTTTCCTCTTTCACACACACTTCTCCACTCATGATCCCCATCTCTCTCACCTCTCCTCTTTGCACCCTACTCACCTTCTCCTCAACCTTGAAAAATAAGAGAAACCATGGTGAACTCATGTCTCCTACACACACTTCCATTCCAAAATTGACCACCTAGTCTCATTTTTCCTCCAAATTACCTATATCTATAAAAAATAACACAAAATTCAGCCTCTTCTCTTGAAAGACATCATCATGGTGATTGATTAGTCATATTCAATCCCTTTGCTCCCAAGGAAGTTCAAGAGTGGAGAAAAAACGTACCGTCAAAGCTAGTGGACCATCAACAAGCGTCAAAATTGATCCTCAAGACACTTGGAGCATCAACCTTGTAAGAAATCCATCTTTTTCTACCTCTTAAGAGTTTTTCTTCCTTATTTGTATCCTACATGGATACTCCCATTGTAAATATCCAATTCCATTTGTAAATTAATAAAAAATACTAACTCTACTAGTCTACTAACACTAACCCACTATGAAAGTCCTATCACCTCCATTTCTCTCCTCTCTCTTTTCTTCATCTATCCCCACCAACTTCTTGATAATTCCAAGAAAAAGAAATTAGATAAGTGCTGAAAATCTAACCCAACCATGGTTAGAGGAGTAACCCTAGCCCTCAAAATTGCTATAAAACGAGGGTGTAGCTAGCACAAAAAGGGGTAAGCCATAAGCAAGAGCACTATGCTATAGCTTGAGAAGCCAAGCTCAACCTCTTGAGAAGGAGATCTTGAGTGCAATCTCATTGGCTATGCATATATATGTGTTGTATTACGGGTGATTAGCAAGGGAGCTCTATGCCATTGTAAGAGAGAGGGATCATTCAATTGAGAGTGGGAAATCTATCATTTCTCCTACTAGTGTAAGCCCAAAATTTGTTGAATCAAGGAGGGTGAATTTGGATTAAGCATGGATACTTTGTCTCTCTTCCAACGTGAAGTCATGGAAAACAATGATGTGTAAGTGTCTTGGTATTTTATTTAAGTTCTTGATAGCTTGTCTCTGGGTGTTGTTATCAATTTAGCCATAACTCCCACCTACTGTAAGAGGGTGACAGGGTGGAGAGGACTCCCTTGTCCTTAAGATAGTGATTGGGGTGGATTTTCTTGTGATGTGTTGCGGTTACTCAAGCTATGTTGAACAAAGAATAATCTCACTTTGATTGATCATGACAGATTTGTAAGAAGGTATTAGTGCAACAAGCAGCCCCTTCCCCACTCCTCTCTCTTTCTTATGTATTTATTCGTGTTTGCTGGATCACTATCAATACATTTCAAAGCAGCCAGAGCACTCTCTCTCTCTCTCTCTCTCTCTCTCTCTCTCTCTCTCTCTCTCTCTCTCTCTCTCTCTCTCTCTCTCTCTCTCTCTACGCGTCCTAGTTCGCATTCAAAACTAAGTGGTGCCCAAAAATTGTGTAGGGTTAGGTTGCGGGTTTGTGTGTGTGTGTGTGTGTGTGTGTGTGTGTGTTGTTTTTTCCAACCGCAACCCAATTGAGCAGCACAGGAGCCTAGAATGGAGCTTAGAGGCCACTCTTCTTGTTGCGCGCCCCGGACCGCCTCAATAGGTATGTGTGCATACTATAGACACTTCATAGAAAAGTTCTCACTAATAGCAGGACCATTACATGACCTAACAAAGAAAAACGTTAGGTATACTTGGTCTGCCAAGGAGAACAATGCTTCAAAAAGCTTATCTCTCAACCAGTGCTTTACACTTCTGAATCTCTCAAAGCCATTTCATGTCCAATGTGATGCTTGTGGTGATTGCCGTGGAGTTGTTTTGCTCCAAGAAGGGCACGCCATAGCTTATGCAAGTCGAAGGCTCGACCCAGTTTAGCAAGCTCTAGGCATATATAAAAAGGAACTCCTCGCAGTTCTACATGCCTTAGACTCATAGAAGCACTATTTATTGGGGACTCCTTTCATTCTACAAGCGGATCACCAAAGTCTTAAGTAATTCATGACGCAGACCAAGCTCTTCAACAAACAAATGAGGTGGGAAAATTTCCTTTCGCAATTTCATTTTCATATTGCTCACATTGCTGGAAAGCATAATCAAGTAGCCGATGCACTCTCATGACGGCCGCCGAGAGAATGCGGTTTCCATAGCAACTCACAATGATCTATCTTCTATGATAGATGATTATGATATTGATCCCGAATTTAGAGATGTGATTTCAGCCCTTGCATTAGGGAAGAAAGAGTAACCATTTTCTTTACAAGATGGTTATCTTCTCTATGGCAATAGACTATGCGTTACTCGCTCATTACATGAGAAAGTAATGTATGAATCTCATGCTCCTCCTTATGCAGGGCATAGAGGGATTCAGTCTACCCTAAAAGGGATTGAAACATATTTCTATTGGCCTATCATGAAAGCAAACACACAAGAGTATGTTTCTAAATGTGTGGTATGCCAGAAGACGAAGTTTGATGAGGGAAGCAATCTGGATTGCTTCAACCTTTGCCAATCCCTAATTCACCATGGGAAGTCTATCCATGGGAATACGGGAATATGGACAATCGTAGACAGGTTTAGTAAACAAGCTCATTTTATACCTGTCAAAAAGACTATCAAAGCCCATTAAATGTCAATCCTCTTCATTTCACAAATCTTCAAGTACCAGGCTTGCCAATCTCCATAGTGTTAGATAGAGATCCTAGAATGACCAGCATTTTCTGGAAGGGTCTCTTTGAGAACTTATGGACAAGGCTAAACGTTTCTTCGGCCTATCACCCTCAAACGAATGGCCAAAGTGAAATAGCTAACCTAACAATTCTTGATCTACTAAAAGCCTATGTAACGGAAGTAGATCAAAGGTCCCAATGGGAGAAGTACCTACCCTTAGTGGAGTATGCCTAAAATAATACTGTATATACTTCCACGAGAAAAGCACCTTTTGAGGTAATTGAGGGAAGATAAAAAAGTCCCCTGCTACTTAAGGTACACGAGAAGATCTTCGCTGCAAATGAGTATAGCTGAAACCTACAAGAATCTTTTCAAAAGATTAAGGATACTATCTCTATCTCACAGTCAAGGCAAAAGGCTGCAATTGATAAGAACAGAAGAGCCAAAGCCTTGAAAGAAAATGATTGGGTCTTATTAAAATTTCCCAAGGCTTGATTAAGGCACACGACGGGCAAGAATCCTATGGGACACCAAAACTATGCTAAGTTAGCAAAAAGGTACTATGGTCCCTTCCAGGTTCTTAGGCCAATCAATGAGATGGCTGATGACGCCCAGTATTTTGTGCAGTTTGGCACATTTTTATGGACTACATCGGCAAATCTTTATCATTTTGGCTACAAGAGTTCATAAAATTGATCTTTCCATTGTGAAATATGATCTAATTTGGCTTGGCATATTTAGCGGGTCCGCAAAGTGTAAAATGCCATGTCCAATATATGAGGCGTATCTCAAAAATTGAAGGGTTTTAGGAGTTTTGTTTTAGGTGCAAAATGAAAGGTCAAAGACCTTAGCCAATATTGTACTCATTTCAAAATATGAGTATCAAGAAAGAAAAGGGAAAGGAGAGGAGCCGTGTGAAGGGTGGTTGAGGAATTTGGAAGCTCCCTCTTCCTTTATCAACCTCTCTCACGGATCTTTCAAACTCTCTTGCATTGGCACAACTCTTGCTTCTCTCTTCTCTGCGTGCTTTCTTGCCATATCCATGGAAGGTGAGGGAGAGAGTGAGGATGATGGGGATGATGATTTTCTGTGTGCCATAGCCATTGCTTAATACCTTGAGTGTGTGTGGGGAGTTTCTTGGTTATGAAAGTCTCTTCTTGTAGTTTTCATGGTGAGAGGCCAAGCCTCAAGCATATATTTTGCTGCTTGTAACCCGGGTTGTGTGCATTGACAGCATGGGTGAGAGTCGTGTTCATTTTGGTTCCGTTTTCGGGACAAGCTAGCCGTGGAAGCTGCATTTTTTTGGCTGTTTTGAATGCTCCAACGAGTGCGAGTTCCAAATGCTGATGAAGTCTATGACATAGAAGTCACCAACCAAAATGATAAAGATTTTCGGATGTAGTCCATAAAAAAGTGCCAAACTGCACAAAATACTGGGCGTCATCAATGGCCTATCAACTCAAGTTGCACAGCCATTGGCTCATACACAATGATTTTCATGTGAGCCTACTAAAACCTTACAAAGGAGAGCCACCTCAAGAACCTTCTATTGAAGACCCACCGGAGATCGAGGACCAAGAAGAGGTGCTGCAACCCGAGTCCATTCTCCGACATGAAGACAAGGCATTAAGAGGCGGTAAGGCTATCCGATGATATCTTATTAAGTTTAAGAATTATCCTTTTGAAGATGCTAGATGGATGCAAGGCTTACAATTAAAGGATAAGCTAAACCTTGTCAATGCTTACAATGCTTCCCTAGAGTAAGCAAACGTAAAAATGTTAAAAATGGACAAATTTTTTGTCTTATAAGACTCTCTTTTTATTTATTGTGCACAAAAATGAAGTAGTATGCATGCTTAGATCAAGTTTGTGGAGAGGACGTCTCCCAAACACCAAGTAGAGCCTGTCACTCTACTATGGAAGATTGATAGGACTAATGTGCAGACATGCTTGCGGCAGCTAAGGCTCTCAAGTGCCAAATGGACTAGTCATCCATTCTGGAACGATGTCGTAGGGTAACATAGGGATCCTCTACCCTCTAGAAAAAGGACTAATGAATATGCTTTATCTTCTCTACCTTATAGTCGATGAGACGACTATGATTTCAAGAGAGAGTAATGTCACAATAGCTAATATCTAATTCTCCTAAATGATTTTTTCATGTTAAATTGATCACTTAATATGGGGAAGTGCCTTGGGGGTGGACCAATGAGAGTTAGGCTAGAATAAATCTAGTTTAGTTAATTTAAAACACTTACTAAAAGAACCAATAAGAATTGAGCTCTCTAGAAGACTATTGGACAGTCTCCCAAGGGGTCCAATGAGCATTCAGCAGCCCAATGGCTTGCCTGATTCCTATTGGCCAGAAGGCATAGTTGCATTATTAATTACCTAAAGCTCTCACAAAAGGGGAAAGGGAACACATGTCACAAGGCTATCAATTTTGATCTTGTAATTCCATTGGCTAGGCTTGGGGAGGTCCAAGAGGGTTGCAGCATGAGCAAATAGCAAGAGGGGTTGACCAAGAGAGAGAGGGGGATGATTATCTCAAGGAATTATCCACACACACTCACACAATCTCATGTGTGGAGTAAGAAGACTCTCTCTCTCATTCTCAAGCTTTAATGGAAAGCTTATCACCTACTCCAAGCTTGTGAGAAGGAAGGCCTACACCAACAACTCTTGGCTTTGTGATGAAAATCCAAGCAAGATCCAAGCTTCAGTGCATGCTCATCTCCTCTACCATGCTAACTACTAAGCTAAGCTATGCTAATATGACTGATTATGTGAGGAGATGTACATCTTTCTCGTAAGAATACTCCTTCTTCCTCTCAATCTAATCTCATACCCCGCTAGCTCTCACCATCTTCGAATGTGTGTGAGGTCTTGGGTCTCAGACCGTGAGGGAATTGATGTTGTGTTTGATAACTGTTTTGCTTAGTGCATGAAGTTTCCATCTTCATTGCACTAGCTAGTATTGAAGGAACACAAAGAATTGTATTGTAAAATGTCTCTCTTGATGGGAGAAACCATAACACAAAGCCTTTTGGAGGGGGGACCAGCTCCATGTAAATCCGGTCCTCAACTGTTGTAAATAGCTTAATTTCTCTCTCTTTTGAAGTCTTGTTCACGTTATCTAACTAGGTGTTATGCTTTTTGTTTCTCTGTCCACCCAAGCACTCTTGTTATTCTCATTAGAAATTTATTATAATGAAATGCTCACTATGTTCATGCTATTTCCCGATACACACAAGTTACTAGGGCATTAAATGTTACATATAACTAGACAACCAGGACCGTACGGGCAAATATGAATAAGGTGGCTTTTGTTTTTGTGTTATGATTATTTACAGTAGTCCCTTATGGGGGAAATAATATGATAAGATGTTAATCTATGTTATGATTATAAGCTTGATGCATTTATTTGAGGTCAAATACGTTTATTTGTATGTTATGCATGAACCCAAAAATGGCAAAAAGTTGTTTTCACATACATGTGAAGTTATGGCATGTGCTTGACCAAAGTGGTGGGGCTGTTTTGCATCATGGTTGAGTTGATGGGATGATACCATATGATCTATGGAACCTCATGGATGAATGTGGATACCTCATATGCATGTTTATACAGCTTTCTACTCTTCTAGGTCAAAACTAGTTCTGTGTGCTAGGGCAATAAGCTGAGGTCATAGTACATAAGCTATGCATGGTTAAACATATTGAGCTTATATATGAAGCTACTATAAATATAGCTCTAGGTTCCCTCTATATAGATACCATAATGTGTGCGTATTCTACACACTTTGGGATTGCACTCTTTGTGTATCGTCTCTCTGTTCTTCTCTTCTTCTGTTTTCTCAACATGGTATTAGAGTGTGGTTGTTTTTTCTTCACAAAAATAGGGCGGTCTTGTCCTCTTGCAACTTCGTGGAGTGTAAACATAGCAAAAATCTGCAATTCAGTAAAACACAAAATCGTCATAAATTTCTTTTCAAAACTTGGATTTCAGTGTTTAAAGAGTCGTTCTTAAGGGTTTGGGGCAAAGTAACTTACAATGAATTGGTAGCTATGTTTAATACATTTTTGAATCAACACCATCAAAAGGTAAGAGTTTTTATATTTTAAAATCCATTTGCATTAAGCTTCTTGTTATGAATCTTTGATTTACTTTTCATGCATCATATGCAATTTACTTTGCATAAAATAACTTAGATGAAGAGTTAATTATATTGAAATTATATAGTACTCAACTAGATCTACATATTGATACATATTGAGTTTTTATTGTATATTTCTTGGATTTTCTTTTCATGGATCATGGCTATGCGGATTGTATAAAAGAAATTAGATCAAAAGTTAAGCATATTGAATTTACAATGTTTTCAGTTTGATTTATATATTGAAAGAAGTAGATAAATTGATTGATCTCTATATTTACTCTTTATGTGTATCACATATATTTTGATCTGCATCAAGCTACATCAAAGTCATATTACTTTAAATATTTTTGTTTTGTTTTTTGTTTTGATTGCGTATGATTTATGATAAAGATCAAATCAAGATTTTCTTTCATTAAATTTATTAAGAGTTGCATGATGTTATTGTAGAGAGAGTTATACCCATCATATCTTATTTCACATTGAGATTTTATGCATGACATTTCACTTGAAAAAAAAAAGCAATTTGTATCTATCATAGATATTAAAGGGTTATGGCTTTGATGATTCATAAAGAGTTATGATTACATATATTGAAGGACTATAGTTTTGATAATTTGTGTTCTATTTAAAGATTGATGTTAATAAAGAATCATGTTTGGATAATTCCTTTTTTTCTTTCTATGTGGATACTGAAGTGTTATATTTCAATGATTTATTTAGCTACATCTTAAATACTTACGATTTTGATAATTCATTTTATAACCTTCAGTCAATATTGACGTTTATGCTTTGACAATTCATATTATTTTTCTTCTCTCTGTGAATGCCAACGGTATTGATTTTGATTATTTATCAAACAGTTATATTTTGATGATTTTTTTTTGTTTTTTGATTGTAGGTATCAAAGAGTTATAATTTTGATGACTTGGTTATCATTGATAACTCCTATGTCAAATTGTTATGATTTATTGATTCATGTCACTTCTTTACATATGGATGTTAAAGAGTTAGAATTTTGATAATTTATCAATGATAACAAGAAATATATTTTAACAATTTATTTTTAACTAGAAACGCCAAAGATTTATGGTTTTTACTCATGATAATATCTTATAATCGTTTGTTATTGAGATTGTGATTGTGATTATGGAGATGTTCCATTATTAGAAGTCGTTCGTACTAATCATTTGTTACTGAGATGATTAGAAGTTGTTTTCATGATAATTAGAAGTTGTTTGTACAGATCATTGATTATTGAGATGATTATCCATTTATAGACTTGTTTCATGATACCATGATACACTTTATGGTGATTATAAATATGTGTACTGATTGTTTCTCATTGAGATGATTATTCTTCCAAGGAATTGTTCTTTGATATCATGATACATTTTCATGATTACAAGTTGTTTATATTGATTATTCATTATTGAGATGATTATTATTATCCCATCGAGTTATTCCATGATTCCATGATTAAAATTTGTTCGTACTAATCGTTCATTATAGAGATAGTTATTATTCCGTGGAGTTATTTCATGATGCCATGATGTATTTCCATGATGATTAGAAGTTGTTTGTACTCATCATTCATTTTATTGAGAAGGTTATTATTCCATAGACTTGCTCCATGATGCATTTTCGTGATGATCACAATCCATTCATAATTATCCTTTGTTATTGGGATTCTTATTTCTTAATAGAGTGGTTTCACGATCCATGATGCATTTTCATGATTATTATAATTTTTTCTTCCATGGAGTTGTTCCATGATGCCATGATGCATTTCCATGAATATTAGAATTCATTCATACTAATTGTTTATTATTGATATGATTATTCTTCCATGCAATTGTTCCATGAAATGATAGTGTTTTGCAAGGAGTTTTATTGTAACTTTGCATCTTATGTCTCCTCCTTGGGATGATTGTAATGTTCAGCAAGGTGGTTGTTCTTTGTTCTGTGATCTCATTCTCTATAATTGCCTCTTTTAGTACCAATTGAGTTGTATTTTAGTGCATTGGTTCTTCTTTGTCCTCCTCTCTTTCTTGTAGATATGAGAAATGAATTTTAAGTTGATAATGTGACTTATGTATGTTCAAGAATGGGTCCTCGTTTTACAGATATGGTTCATATAGATAGAGTATATGCTACAAACAATAAAATTGTTAGTGCTTATCATGAGATCCAATTTCCAAATTAGAGAAAATTAAATTATTCTTTTGGAGTCTTTACCTCCCATTAAAGAATCTTCCAAAACATTTCTTATCTTTTAATAAGATTTGGATTCTTCTCCAAATGCACATGGCCACCATGGAAATCTATTTTTGAGAGTAAGACTTCATATTTTTATGTTTACTCGTCTCCCAATGTTGTTGGCTTAATAGATTATGCAAAATCTACATGCAGAAAACACCATTTATCCAAGATAGTAATCTCTACATCCAAAACATAAGAGATGATGGGTAGAGCTAGAAACACTCACTTTGATCTTAGATGGTAGGAATTTTGCTTTATCTCCCACAACCCATCCTCTTGTTAGATAGTGATCTCCTTGCAATAAATACATGAGTAATTTGTTTGAGACCCCCACGTATACAAATCTTCCATTCATATGCATTTTGGCTTTGATTTATGTTATCAACACATTAGCTAGAACTACTCCTTTTTTATAAGAATTATAAAACATGTCAAGGCCTAAGATATTATTCACATGTTGCTCCTAGAAATTGTCAACCTTTTCTTTGGAAAAGTTTTGGGTCAAGTTCTAAATTAATTCAATTTATACGACTAGTGCCCTAAATCCTATTGGCGTTGTTCAAGGGTATGTATATTTGTCTGTTGTCCCATGTCAAAGAGTCTAGTTTATTTGTAATATCTTTAAATTTTCTGTTCCATTTACACATAAGCTAGTTGAAAGGTGATGAATGTAATGTGCATGGTGAATGCATGTCTGAGATAGCCTATAAGTTATCAACCCCATCTCCAAGTATGTTTGAGATAGCCTATAGGTTATCAAACCCATCTCCACCATGAAGTCTATTGAAACCAAAAGTGCATGAAAAGGTGGATTGAAACCTTCCTTGGATCCACAGGATGAAAGTTTCTTTCTATCCATATCTATTTTAATGTTTCCTTGGATTTGTAATTCTTGAGCTTTGTTCCCATGTATAAGGGGCCTTCAATACACAACCCTCCTGGTTGCTTACACTTGGTTGAGATTGATTTCCATCTGGCATAGCTTAACGAGCTTCTCTCCATAGTAGAAATGGTTGGAAGCTTGTGAGGCTAAAGTGATCTTCCTATCCAAAGAAAAATTTGTGAGAAACTTTGGAAATCTTATGAGGGTGAAGAGACCCAAATCATAGCTCTTCTAGCTAGAGAAAAAGTGGTGGTCCTCGGGAGAGAGAAATCTTTGAAATCTTGTGAGGGTGGTCACCCATTTCATCTACATGGAGGTGCTCACCTGCAATTTAACTCTGTATAACATATCCAAAGAGGATTTCATTTTGTAAAAAGATCCGTAAAAAGGTATAATGGACTTAACAACACTAGCAAAGATAGCATTAGAAGAGAAAAGGGAAATCTCGTGAGGGTGAATAGAGCCAAACAAAAGGTCATGGGAGAGAGAGAGAGAGAGAGAGAGAGAGAGAGAGAGAGAGAGAGAGAGAGAGAGAGAGAGAGAGAGAAGGAATTAAGTCTTTGAAAAGTGAAGAAAAAGTTGTTTTCCACCAAGTTACATGAATGAGGACCAACTTTTAGGTGTACCACAAAGGAATAGTGTGAAAAGGATATCTTTTTCTATATCTAGATATATGTACATAGGTATGCTTTAATCCCATAGATACGCTTTAAATACTCAAGTCGCTGTAAATCTTTGGTATAAAAGACCACAAAACTAAATAGACGAAAACAAACTTTGGATATGGAGAACTTGTAGTCAATCATGTCGACTCACATTCAATGTCCCATCACATTTTGTGAGTTGTTGAAGATATAAGACCGCATCTATGGTACCCTAGAAAAAATGGGCATAACGGGGTTAACTAAAGAAAACCTTGAAGAGTTGCTTAAAGAGCATTTTGTGGAGAAAAATTGTTAAGTGCATGCCTATGAACAAAGTAGAAGATTACTACAAGGAAAACGAATGAAACACAACCCCTCCAATACATTACAATGATGTAACAACCATGGATGTTATGGACAGTGGGGCAAGTATCCCCATTGCAACAAAAGAAGTCTAGGAAGCCTAAGAAAAGTCAAGAATTAGACAAACATGAATGAAAGTGCAATTGGCAAATGGGCACATTGAGAAACCCATGAAATTACTAGAAAATGTGATAGTCAACTCTTGTGGAATTGACTACCACATACTTTTGCCATTGTAGATTTTGGGAAAAAGCTAAACTATGAAATCGTTTTGGGATGACCTTTTATGAGGCAAATACAATTGATCAAAACTCGGAACCGACTATCTCTACTTGAAACAAGCTAGATCAATTACACGAGTAAACCTGAAAGACCATTCAATATAAGGATATTCTGAGGACACCAGTCCAAGAATTGGATTTAGGATATCAGGTAGAGCTATATTTCCATCATGATTGATGTGTGGATCCACTGAGAGTGGCACTTTACATTGAGAATATTGTGTCTTAGATTGAGAGGTAAATGATGTTGAACATATACCTAAAACCTTTCTAGAACACTTGTTTGATCCATTCTAGTACACTCAAGTTTTGGCCACTATGGATGTATGTGTCAACAAATCCACACCCACAAAATTTTGGAGTCTTACCTTACACCAAGTGACATTTTCGGAGCGAACCAAAATCCGAGCGTATATTTATAAGGCAAAAAAATGAGTGGGAGAGAATCTTTATAATATGTAATATCTAACTCTTATAATTGAGAGAGATAGGTAATGAGGGAACAGAGAAGAGGTAGCATGATGGCTTAAAAAACACCATGTATCAAAAGCCTAATTGTTGAGCGATATTGAATTTTAAAATTCACAAAAGGGTAACGTTCCTTGAGATGGTGTTTATTCATCTCTAAGACTCTTAAAATTGTTGGAAGCCTAATTGTTCAGCCCTCTTCTTCATGAGAGAGAAACTCTTAAAATTTTTGGAAGCCTAATTCTTTAGCCTTCTTATCCATGAGAGAGAGAGAGAGAGAGAGAGAGAGAGTGAGAGAGAGAGAGAGAGAGAGAGAGAGAGTTCATAATATTCTTGAATGAGAAGAGAGATTTGTCTTACGTACATGTCACACTAGGGCAAGGAAACAAAGGCCATGCGGAGGTGCTAGCCAGTCATTTACAGATAAAAAGAAAAAAGTTGGCGTGCACCCCTTGTTAGAGGGATGGCCTTGTACCCTCGGCCAAGTTCTCAAAGTAGCGGCCAACTACAAAAAGTGCACGTGGGAGTTCTTTCAGAGGCATCGAACCCTGACAAATAGCATCCAAGCTGGAGGTTTAACCATCTCAGCTACTCCCATTCACTGAGAAAAATGTGCAGCTTTTGTTTTCAAGTCCAGAGTGACAGTCACATTAATGGACATTTACAAAAGGAGGGTGGGAGAGTAGCCCTAGTGTGACAAGGGACTTAGAAGTCATTCTAAAATACTAAAGTGAATGGATATTTTTTTTTAGAACTCTTTGATGTGTATAAAGATCGAAAAGAAGTAAGTGAGACTCTCTCTTAGTGTTAAGAAAAAACAGGTCCAATGTATTCGAACCGGTTGAAATTATAAAATTTTGACCAGATTTTGAGGTTGCGGTTAATAAAACCAAAAACTTTATACAAGTTTTAGTGTCATCATTGGCAAAAGATTCAAATTTTGACCTAAGAACTGGGAATCCTATTTTGCCCTTATTTTCACCAGTGAGAGAAAATGTATTTTCTAGCCCTACCCTCTCTCTCTCTCTCTCTCTCTCTCTCTCTCTCTCTCTCTCTCTCTCTCTCTCTCTCTCTCTTTGTAATACAAAAAAATTATTCCTCAAAGGGTCTCTCTCTCTCTCTTTGTAATACAAAAAAATATTCCTCAAAGGGTGTGTCCACACCACACTCACAGCCTTCGAGGGGGATTTTAAAAAAAAAACATTGAAAAGCTTTAAAAAAGAAAAGTGTATTCACTTTTGTACTTCATAGAAAGAGAGAGATAGTTAAAAGAAAACTCTATTCAGTTATCTAGTACATAGAATCTCTCAAGATCCCACTCGAAGCTGGTTGGCTACCTCATAACTTTGATAGGCATGCAACAATTTTCTATCGACGGTCGACCACAAGAGAAATTGTTGGGTTGTGCCATGTCATCGTGACAGCCTAGTTGCTAATTGTTCCAGCTCCTTCATATTAAAAAAACGCTTTGTTGTTGCCTCCCACTGCACACGTCCATGTTCCAACACTCAACAACACTTGGCAACTTCTCAATCCACCACCTATAGTTTTTGTCTTGGATGGCTACTTATCACCTCCATTGTATTTTCCTCTTTTAAATTTCAAAGCCTCCATCAAGATTCCTGCTCAAAAAAATGGGTCCTCCCCTCTTAACTTTTACGTGTGAATGTGTGCATCGATCTCACAATGTCATGATCATAGAACAAGTCCCTAGCTTGAGCCAACATGGAGCACCGCGAGGCCTGTCCCCTTTGCCAAGCCATGCATATCACTAAGCATGATGCAGTGCCATCTCAACCCTCCACATGGAATCACTATCGGAATGGCCTCATGCCCCCCCCCCCCCCACCAACACGCATGTCTCCTCATTGGTGGCGTGCATCGTGCAACACCTGGCAAGTCACCCCTTTAACTTTACTTTCAAAACAAACATGAATCTCCATTGATTCTCGCTAAAGAAATGTGTTCAAATAACCACATAATCATTGTGTATTAACTACAAGAAGAGATAGTTTTCTTTTTCAAAGCCTCCCTAAAGGATTACAAAAAAAGAGAGTTAATAAAAAAAAGACATCCCTAAAGGATGTGTGATGACATAGATCCACGCGGCAACAAACGGCACCTGGTTGCTCTACCGCTTCCACCCGCCACCTGGTTGCCTGGAGTCCCCCCACCTTGCGCATCAACCTACTCGTCATCACGACATGCATGCTACACATCCCCTCCAACTGGCACCCTTGCACCCTTTTCCATTTTAATCATATTCTTACCCTCCCAAAAGGTATCTCCCCCCCCCTCCCCCACAAATTCCGTTTAAACAAACCCTCCCAAATTGTAGCCGACAAACATACTCACTTTGTATTCACTACAAGAGAGAGTTTATATATATATATATATATATAGCCTCCCTAAAGGATTACAAAAAAGGGAGAGTTTTAAAAAAAAGACATCACTATAATAAAAAGAAAAGGCATCCTTAAAGATCTGTGTCGGTGCAGATCCTTTAAGGATGCCCTTTTTTGGCCTGTCCGAAGGGCAAGGCTATAGCGTTTCCTTGTGTGTTTGCTGACTAAAATAGGAAAAAGGTTGAGTTGTATTTTTAAGCATTTTTTGATAGATCAAAAATGTTGATTGGTTGAAATAAGATAGTGGGCACTCATTGAAATGAATTGTGTAAATCTAACGATGGACATGTCTTGAGTTTTGAAATATGAAATGGACTCTCAAGGAAAAGATTTTGGGTTGCCCAATGCCTTTGGAAGCATGAAACGTTGACAGCCTTACATGTTAAATGATGAAGCCTTAGAGGCTCCACAAATCCGAAGAGTCACCTTTTCATTTTAAAATTTGAGAAGTTCTTTTACCCACCTTTTCATTTTGAGAATTTGGTTCACCCATTGAAACTTGAGGTAATAGACTAAAGTTGTCATTTTTGTTAGTTAAAACTTTATAAAAGAAATTTATCATTTAGTGATTTAACCTTTAAAGATTTTTTATTTTTATTTTTAGAGATTTTAAAGCTAAGTTTAGAACTTAAAGATGTAGAACTTTTAAAGTAAGGTCTCCAATGATCCAATGAGGACCTAACGTTTTTTTATATTAGAAAGTAAAACTTTGAATTAAAGAAAGTGAAAATGTTACATGGATCCACAAGTAGGGGGAGGGTCACCCTGAGACACTAGAGTTTTAGGACTTAGAACTTTAAAGCTTTTAAAGTGGGATTTACAACTTAGGGATCTATAGTTTTAAATTTGTAAAAAGATCTCTAGAGCTTAAAAATGTAGAATTTTTAAAGTGGGGTGTAAAGCATAGGGATCTAAAGCTTAGGGTGTAGAGCTTAAAGGTGCTTTTTTAATTCAATTCTATGTGCTGATGTTTTCTTTTTTAAAGCTTAGAGATGTAGTGATTTTAAAGTGGGATCTAGCTTTTGATCAAGGCCTAAAATTGACGCCTATATTTTTTATCAAGGGCTATTTTGCCTATCAAAATTGTCTGTCATTTTTTGTATTTATATATGTAACACTAGTCTTATAAAAATTAGCCACTTTTGTGGCTTTTTGAGACTTTTGTAAAAAAAATATTCCAACACTATGTTAGTTATCTAAATAGAAAACAATTTCAGGGAATTATGACCAATACTCAATATGAGTTGATAAAAAATAGTATAGAGCTAAATGAAGGCCTAAAGGTGTCTTTCCATTGCCATCTTCTACAACAAATTTGTGCAGATGGACAATTTTTTTCTATTTTCTTTTGAAAGTAAATCAAATCATTGTTAAGCAGGCCCAAACTTCTTTGAAAATTCTCTCAATAGGTATGTGACATATGTACCAAGCTTTTTTAATTCATATACAAAGACTGTTCACGTTTTTTACTTCTCCGAGTTAAGTAGTGAAGTGCAATTTTATGTAAAATTTTCTAATTTTAGAAAAGTAATTTTTTTTTATTTTTGAGCTTTTTATGTAGATTTTGTACGCAGAAGATGTTTTTATACCTTGAATACATAATTAAGAAGTTTCATGAAGTTTTGATGTCATATACAAAAGTTATGTTTCATTTACTAGAATTTTGATGTGAGCCATTTTTGTGGCTTCAGTCAGTTTTGTGGCTCATTACAAGTCTAGTGTTAAGTTAACGTTATATAAGGCAAATTATAGAAGTTGATTGCATTACACAAAGCATATGAAAGGGGGCTTGAAAAATTGCATGTCAAAAAGAAATTCTTATCATGCCTGGCAGGCCTTTTTTTTTAACTCTCCCTTCTTTTAAATCCTTTAGGGAGGCTAAAAAAAAAAAACTCTTTTTTTTAAATTATAGTGATGTCTTTTTATTTAACTCTCCCTTTTTTGTAATCCTTTAGGGAGGCTTTAAAAAAAAAAAAAACTCTCTCTTGCAGTGAATACAAAGTAAATATATCGGCTACGATTTCGGAGGGTTTGTTGAAGCAAAATGGTGGGTTTTTTTTGGGGGGGGAGGGGGGAGGAGGGAATACCTTTTGGGAGGTAAATGTATGATTGGTGGGAGTCGAGGCAACCAGGTGGCGGGTGGGAGCAAAAGGGCAACCAGGTGTTGTTTGTTACCACGTGGCCAAGTTGTGGGCAGCATAGAGAAGCAGGGCAGGGAGGGGATATTTTTTTGGATCACTGAGGTCGTAAGCTCTGTACCGAACCTCTTTGAGTGTAGTGGTTTACCACGATGAATTGAGTGTATCAAGGAGGTGCCGAGCTTGATAATTGAGAGCTACATGGCTATTTAATAGTGAGAATGGCCCCAATGGAATCTGCTTAGATTCCACCTAATTCAGACAACATAGAGAAAGTATCTATTGTAAGTATGTATGTATTGTGTCACAAATCTTTTGTTAGCACAAATCAGCAGAGATCCTTGTATAACTGATATGTATCTTGTAGGTAGCTATTCCATGGCTATTGAGAGCTAATAGGTAGCTCAATCGCCTAAATACTTGCATGTAGCTACTTACTAGTTGCCATTAAATATCTAATATCTGACCAACCCAAATGATTTTCTCATATTAAACTGATCATTTACTATGGGATAATAAACGGGAACAAGGGTTAGAATATAGACATGTGCTTACCGATCGATCTCAAAACGGGGCCAATGGTAAAGGGGCCCAAATGAGAGATGGTCTTTCAAAGAGCAAGGTTAACTAATAAAGCTTAACACTAGAATGGTAACATGACACTTTTATGTCCTTGGACACTTTTGTGTCCTGTTAAGTGACCATTTTGCTTGAATTATTTGAAGAGTATGAAAATGAATTTCCAGGTGCTATATATCCACAAAGTTGCCTTATGAGCTGAAAAAAACTTAGCATTTTTTTTGGAGTATCGATCTCACCATTAACCTTACTCTTGCACAACATTTTTGAACCTAAACTGTGTGAAAAAAACGGGTCCTGTTTTTGGTTTTTTTTCAATTTTTGGTAACTATACTGCTCTAAACTTCATGTTTGTGAGGTTTAGATGGCTAGAGGTTAGGCCTTCATAGTTCTCAACATGTTTTGATGCTTTTAGGGAGAGCTAAGTGTTAAAATTGAAAGTTATGACCAATTTACAAGAATTGCATAATCCTGTTTTTTGGGCAAAATTAGCACTTTTATGATTTTTTGGTGGCTTTCTTGATATCCAAATTCAATTTTGGTTGTGTAAGTGTAATGTATAACATAAATCTAATCTTCCTTGAGTTTTGGGGGACCTAATATGCTATATAGCATAGTATATGATGATGGTTGAGTTTTTTGAGTGTTGAAGAATACAATACATTTTAGAGTAGCAAGTATAACTTTCTCAATATTGCTAGTTTCTTAGGCCAATTGTGTGTATTTTGTAGGTAGTAACCATATTTAATCATAGTCTACAAACTTGGCTAGATATTGAGTAGCTTCTATGGGTTTCTAGAGGTCATAATGCTAAACCCAGTTTTTTGATGTTTGCTATACTTAGCACTTTATCATTGCTCCCAAGGTTCCAATTGTAAGAGATCCATTATCGTTTTGACATGCTTCATGGCTCCTTTTGAATCCAAAGGCCCAAAGGGAACTAATAAAACATGTATATAGTATCTATATTGAGCGTGACTATAGAAACTTTGATGATAGGTCCGTAGAATGGCAAAAATGTAACTTTTTTGTACCTATTTTTTTTGCCCAAAAGAAATTTAGTGAGGTAAAAGCAACCATATGTTTTGGTCACCAACCCATTGAAGTTAACGGGGCATTTTATCTCATGTCCTACAAAAATTCCCACTCTTATTTATATGCAATCAACCATAAGAAATTGTTGTTTTGGGCAAAATGCACTGGTCCATTAACTTTGGAGGCTTGTAGTGACCAAGGGATGAGAAAAATTAGAAGTTTCTCAAATTTTTCCATATGTAGTAGTTATTGAACTATAAGCTCATGAAAGTATTTTTCAAAATGAGTGGACCTACTATGGTTTTGGAATTTTTTCCCAAAACCCTGAAGAGACACTTTTATGTCATGTTAGGTTACCATTCTAGTGTTAAAAGACGTTAGGGTTAGCTTCATTAAAGACCTCCAATGGTTAGTGTTAAAAGTCCTTTTGATCTTAAGCTAGCTAGGGTTGTGCTTGAGGTGGGAACCTTAAGCAAGCTAGGATGTGCTTGAGGTGGGAACCTAACCTAGACTTACGCAAGCTAGGGTTGTGCTTGAGGTGGAACCCGACCTAAACTTGGGCAAGCTAGGGCTGTGCTTGAGGTGGGAACTCCACCTAAGGTGCTTGTCATGCTTGATGACTAAGGTACTTGAGGTACTTGTCACATTTAATGAGAAAGTTGCTTGAGAAGCTTCCTATGCATGGGGGGTAAGATGCTTGAGTCAAAAAGAGAACCTACTCACTTAATGAGGAAGTTGCTTCAGAAACTTCCTATGCATAAAAATCTCAAAGTTAGGGAAATTCTAAAAGAGTACATGGGACACATGTCAAACTCTCACTAAGCTTAACCACATGGTGTGCTTGAATGCTATTGGTTGGGTTAAAGAGGGTTCCAATGAGCTTCTACTTCCACCTAACAAATATCTAGATATTTTCAATCTCTCTCTCTCTAAGGGGTATGGAGGACACTTGTCAAAAGACTACCCATGTACTTGACTGCATGCTACATGTGATTGGCAAGGGGGAGAGGGATCCAATGAGCCTGCAGCATGTGGAAAAGTCTCCACTCACCCAAAAATCAAGGAGGGGGGGTGCTAGGGGGATATACACCATCACACACACTCATTTGAGACACCATTCTCACTTGGTGAAAGTTGAGAAACACCACCTCCTTCTCCAAGATTGTGAGAGTGAAAGCCTACACCAACACTCTTGGCTATGGAATGCAAATCCAACCAAGAGTCATGCTTCAATGCTTAAGCTTTCCATATTCCCCATCTCCATTACTATGCTATTGTGTATGCTAGCAAGAAGAGTAATGATAAGTGAGGAACTAATTCTTTCTCCTATGGAATGTTTCTTCTTCCTGTTCCCTATCCTCAATCCTGGCTAGCTCTCTCCACCTTTGGAGGTGTTTGAGGCCTTGGAGTGAATCTTGGGATAGTTAATGCTTTCTTTAAGTTTATGCTATGCTTGTGATGCATGAAGCTTTCCATCTTCATTGCATCACGTAGGTCACAAGGAACACAAATATTGTATTGTACCAAGTCTCTCTTGATGGGAGAAACTATAATACAAATGCCTATTGAAGGGGGGACTGGTTCCGTATGAATCCAGTCCTCAACTATTGTCATGTTCTCTAAACTCTCTCTCTCTTGCAAAAGTATTGTTCATGCCAAGTTAACTAAGTACCATGTTTATGTTGCTACCATCAAAGAAGTTCACCCGCTATGCTCACAAAGAATCTCTCAAAAGTGCTTTACCTAATTTCCTAATTCCGCTACTCTCAAAGTTCATATGCAATATCCATTACATTGGTGTCAGAGCATTTGATTTCTCTTTTCTTGCTTAAGAAGATAGGTTCTTAAGTAGCCTATTAATGGTTGATTTTGTTTATTATATTAGGGTAAGTGGACTGGAATCTATTATCGGTTTTGTTGAGCCCACTATGTGGGGTATGGTGCACACCTCGGGAGCTTTGGACTTAATAATGGAGTCTTTTTAGACTTGCCTACGACTTTACCATTATTGAGCCATGAAAATTTTGAAAGGAGGTATCCCTCCATAACTTCGCTATGTTAGACACTCTCAATTACTCTCTATAATTAACCAATTCGAGCTGTGGGTGTAGATACTTAAGTGTCTACTTTCAAAGGCTAAGAGGAGTAGCAACTAGGGTTTGAATTGCCAAAGCATACACTAAGTAAACACATAAGTTTAATTAGCATGGATGACAATAATCAAGAGAGGAGAATGAACATTGATAACTTTGATTTTTCACAGGAAGGTGCCAATGATGATGCTCCCATGTTTGTTAATTATCTTGTCACTAGGTTGCAACAAGCTATGGGCAATCCCACTTTGCAAGCTGAAGTTACTCAAAAACTTCATGCTTATGGGATTTCCTTTCCTCTCAAAGAGGAGAGAGAGCTTACAAGGCCTCTTGAAGAGACCCCCAAAAGAAGACTCTCTCCCATATGAGAGGAGGAATCCAAAGATCAAGAAAGCAATGAATCCCTAAATTCCTCCGAAGATGTGGCTCCATGAAGAAGGAGGACTAAACGATCGCCAACTCCTCCCAAGAGGCAATGGTTAACCCATAGTCCTTCTCCTCGTCACTCCAAAAGGGAAGAGAGGAAACCAAGGAAGAAAAGGGCAAGAAAGAGGTCACCCTCTTCTCCTTCTTCTTCACCTTCCTCCTCTACCGATGAAATCTATGGCTATTCTCCTAGAGAATACAAGAGGGGAGGACATCGCAAATCTTACCCTGCATGGAAAAGGTCACAAAAGCTCAAGAAGTTCAAAGAGGGAGGAAAGAGTATCTCTTTTCTCACCTATGATGGCACCTTTGGTGCTACCGACAAAGTATTGGCCTTCATCCAACAATTTGATGCGGCCTTTGGAGACGAGGGCTTCATGGAGTCCTCCAAGCTACGCCATGTAGCTATGCACTTCCGAAAATCGGCTCGTCAATGGTGGGCTAGCCTTCGAGGCAATGGTGAAGCACCAAAGACATGGAAAACTCTACGAGTTTCCATCATGAAGCAATTCCTTGCAAGTGATGCAAAGGACAAAGTTCTCACCGAATGGTGGAGTTTAAGGCTTCTCTCTCATGAGTCTATCCACAAATATGTGGACAAGTTTTGGGATTTATATCTCAAGGCTATTGTCTTTCAAAAGATAGACTTTGCTAAGCAAAAACAACAATTCTGTGTGGGATTACCTGAAGAGATGATCGAGTATGTCAACTCTCAACGGCCTGACTCTATCAACAAAGTAATCCACCATACAATGGTTGCTTCACGCATCAATTTCCAACAAGGGGTTAGAGAGAATGTCAAACCCATGGAAAATAAAGACAAAAGTGATGCAAAGGGAAAAATTAATGCCCAAAATTTTTCCCACGGCCATTCCAACAACAACAACAACAATCGGTCCAAGGAGAAAGGAGTTTACAAAGGTTAAAGTAAACTCTCTCCTGAAGAGCTTGAAACTTTTTGCAAGGATCACAAATGTTTTAAGTGTGGGGAGCAAGGACATGTCTATCGTTCTTGCCCCAAAAGAAATGCTTGCAATGAGACTCCTAGAGCTTCCACTATCAAAGCTCCAAAAGAGGATACTCATTGCAAAGGATCACCTCTCTCCTATGCTTGGGGAAAGGTAAGGTAGCATGATGCTTTCATCTTGTTTGACCCTGGTTCTGCTCTCAACTTCATATCAATGGAGTTGGCCACCAAGTTGGGCATTCAAGATTTTGAGATGAGAGATGTTGTAACGGCTGATGCCACTTTCAAGGGACAATAAGCCTCCGTCACTCCCTTGATTGGGAAGTTGAGGCTTCATGTCCAAAGCTATGTCGACAAAGAAGACTTCTTCATCTCTCCTCTCCAACATGAGGATGTTATCTTAGGGATACCATGGTTCAACCACATGGCTGCCAACATGAAGTTCCGTGAAAGGAGAATCTACTTCACCTACACGGGAAAGAATATGTATATAGATGCTAATGAGTTTGGTCGTACTATACCACTTGTAAATCCTCTCGCCCTTGATAAATCAATGAAAAGCTCAGTTTCTACGTACATAATTTTTTGTCAAAGAATCCCTAAAAAGTCCTAATGTTTCATCAAAGGTGAATGGTAGGAATCAAGAAGAGTTAGACTTGTCTAACTTTCTAAAAGGATTCCAAGATGTGTTCATTGATGATATCCCTATGGACTTACCTCCAAAATGAGGAGATGATGACCATCGAATTGAGCTCCTATCAGGAAGCTCACCGCCTAACAAACCTCTTTCTCGAGTTTCACAAGCTCAATAAGAGGAGATCATGAGGCAAGTACAAGAATTGGTAGACAAAGGAATGGTGAGGCCTAGCTCCTCTCCCTTTTGCTCTCCAGTCCTTTTAGTGCAAAAGAAAGATGGTACATACCGCATGTGTGTGGACTATCACGCACTAAACCATATCACTATCAAAAACAAATTTCCCGTACCCCGGGTAGAAGATATATTTGATAAGCTACAAGGCTCTATCTACTTCAGTAGGATTGACCTTGAAAGTGGCTACCATCAAATAAGGATAGTGAATGAAGATATCCTAAAGACCGTGTTTTGTACAACGTTTGGCCTTTATGAATATCTAGTCATGCCTTTTGGCTTGACTAATGCACCAGCTACATTCAATCGATTAATGGAGAAAACTTTTAGACCCTACCGCAAATTCATTGGAGTGTTCTTTGATGATATCATCATCTACTCCAATTCCTTGGAGGAACACAAGCAACATCTCCAAGTGATTTTTCAAGCATTAAGGGAGAATAAGCTTTTTCTCAATCAAAAGAAAAACGAAATTTTCCTTCAAGAGATTCAATACTTAGGTCATATTATCTCTCGAGATGGTATCCGTATGGATCCATCAAAGTTGGAGGTAGTAAAAGCATGGCCTAATCTAAGGAATCTACATGAGCTAAGAAGCTTTATTGGTATGTGTGCATACTATAGACGCTTCATAGAAAAATTCTCTTAAATAACAGGACCATTACATGACTTAACAAAGAAAAATGTTAAATATTCATAGACTGCTAAGGAGCAAAGTGCTTTTGACAAGCTCAAAGAGAAGCTTATCTCCCAACCAATCCTTATGCTTCCGAATCTCTCAAAGCCATTTGAGGTCCAATGTGATGCTTGTGGTGATTGCCTTGGAGTAGTCTTGCTTCAAGAAGGGCACGCCATAGCTTATGAGAGCTGAAGGCTCAATAGGGATGAACGGGTCTTAGGCATTTAAGAGAAAGACCTGTTAGTTGTTCTACATGCCCTAGACACATGGAAGCACTATCTATTGGGGACTCCATTCATCTTACAAACAGACCATCAAAGTCTCAAGTACTTCATGACACAAACAAAGCTTTCCGACAAACAAATGAAGTGGAAAAATTTTCTTTCACAATTTAATTTCCACATTGCTCACATTGCTGGTAAGCATAATCAAGTGGCTGATGAACTTTCACGACGACCAAAAGTTAATGCTTTGTCAATAGCAACTCACAATGATCTATCTTCAATGATAGATGAGTATGCTACTGACCCTGAATTTAAAGACATAATGTCAGCCCTTGCTTTGGGAAAGAAAGAGGAACCATTCACCTTGCAGGATGGTTATCTTCTCCATGGAAATAGGGTATGTGTTACCCACTCCCTTCGTGAGAAAGTCATGTATGAATCCCACTCTCCTCCCTATGCGGGGCATAGAGGCATTCAACCTACTCTTTGAGGAGTAGAGACGTAATTTTATTGGCCTACCATGAAAGTGGACATACAAGAGTATGTTTCAAAATGTGTAGTATGCCAAAAGACCAAGTATGATAGATGGAAGCAACCTGGATTACTCCAGCCATTGCCAAGTACTAATTCACCATGGGAGAGTATATCCATGGATTTTATCTTTGGATTATCAAAATCTATCCATGGGAATACGGGAATATGGACAATAGTCGACAGGTTTAGCAAGCAAACACACTTTATCCCTTTCAAGAAGACTATTAAGGCACACTAAATGGCAACTCTCTTCATATCACAGACTTTCAAACACCATGGATTGCCAACATCCATCGTGTCACATAGAGATCCTAGAATGACCAGTAATTTCTAGAAAGGTCTCTTCGAAAATCTAGGTACAAGATTGAATTTCTCTTCAGCCTATCAACCACAAATGAATGGCCAAAGAGCCAATCTTACAATTCTTGATCTACTAAAGACCTATGTTACAGAAGTAGATCAACGCTCACAATGGGAAAAGTACTTACCTGTTGTAGAGTATGCGTATAATAATATTGTCCACACTTCTACGGGAAAAGCACCTTTTGAAATCATAGAAGGAAGACCTAAAAGTCCCTTGCTACTTAAAATACATAGGAAGATATTCGTTGCCGATGAGTATAGTCGTGACCTGCAAACATCGTTTAAAAAGATCAAGGAGGCTATATCCATCTCCCAACTAAGGCAAAAAGATACTACTGACAGGCACAGAAGGGCCTTAACGTTCAAAGAAAATGATTGGGTCTTACTTAAGTTTCCTAAGGCTTGATTGAGGCAAATGACGGGCAAAAATCGTACGGGCCATCAAAAGTATTATGCTAAACTAGCAAAAAGATACTATGGTCCTTTTCAAATTTTGAAGCCAATCAATGAGATAGCTTATCAACTCAAGTTACTTAACCATTGGCTCATACACAATGCTTTTCATGTGAGCCTACTCAAGCCCTACAAAGGAGAGCCTCCAAATGAACCAATTATTGAAGACCCTCCTGAAATCGAAGATCAAGAAGAGGTACTACAACCCGAAGCTATCCTTTGGCATGAAGACAAGGTACTACGACATGGTAAGATTATATGACGGTATCTTATTAAGTTCAAAAATTATCCTTTTGAAGATGCTAGATGGATGCAAGGAATCGAGCTTAAGGATAGTATGAACCTTGTCAATGCTTACAATGCTACATTAGAGTAACCAAATGTACATGTTTCTTTTAAATGATCAATGTTTTTGTCTTATAAGGCTAATTCTCTCTTTATTGTGCACAAATTTAAGTAGAATGCATACTAAGAATCATGTTTGGGATGATGACGTCTCTCAAACACCATGTAGAATTTGTCGCTCTACTTGGGAGGATGAAATGGACTAAAGAGCAGACATGCTTGCAACAGCTATGTCTCCCAAGCACTAAATGGATTAGTCATCCATCTTGGAATGATGTCGTAGGGTAGAAAGGGATCCTCTACCCCGAAGACAAATTGACTAATGACTATGACTTTATCTCTTTTACCTCATAGTCGAGGACGACTATGATTTCAAGAGAGAGGTAATGTCATTAAATATCTAGTATCTAACCAACCCAAATGATTTTCTCATATTAAACTGATCAATTAATATGGGATAATAAACGGGAACAAGGGTTAGAATATAGACATGTGCTTATGGATCTATCTCAACACGGGGCCAATGGTAAAGGGGTCCAAATGAGAGATGGTCTGTCAAAGAGCAAGGTTAACTAATGAAGTTTAAAAGACCTTAGGGTTAGCTTCATTAAAGACCTCCAATGGTTAGTGTTAAAAGTCCTTTTGACCTTAAGCAAGCTAGGGTTTTTCTTGAGGTGGGAACCTTAAGCAAGCTAGGGATGTGCTTGAGGTGGGAACCTGACCTAGACTTAGCCAAGCTAGGGTTGTGCTTGAGGTGGGAACCCGACCTAAACTTAGGCAAGGTAGGGCTGTGCTTGAGGTGGGAACCCGACCTAAACTTAGGCATGCTAGGGATGTGCTTGAGGTGGGAACTCCACCTGAGGTGCTTGTCATGCTTGATGACTAAGGTACTTGAGGTACTTGTCACATTTAATAAGGAAGTTGCTTGAGAAAAGTCTCCATTCGACCAAAGCAAGGTGCTACAATCGGAAGTCGTGGGGTCCCTGCAAAATATACAAATACTATGCTATATACAACGAAATACACGAATCTGCATACCTGACGCATCCACTAGTACGAAATCATCGATGTACACGAACAGAGAGAGACAGAGTGCGAGAGAGAGGAAGAGAACGGGAGAGTGGCTGCCCTGCGAAATACCCAAAATAACAAAATAAACAACATAAAACAGGCTAATCGGCATACCTGGCACAATCACGTGGTTGCATGATCGCAAGATACACGAACAGAGAGAGACAGAGAGAGAGAGAGAGAGAGAGAGAGAGAGAGAGAGAGAGAGAGAGAGAGAGAGAGAGAGAGAGAGAGAGAGAGAGAGATTGAGAAAGCACGTGCAGGCGCACCTCCTAGAGCGGAGTGCTACGCCGACACGGCGAGAGAGAAGAGGGGAGATATGAGAAAAGCAATGCAGACATTGGGTGCAATCTCCCCCCGTGCAAGAGTGACCATTTCCCTCTTGCAAGTATTTAATTTGTAGATTTCTTGAATGGTCAAAATGAGTACAAACTCGCCGGCCGGTCATAAATGGCCAAAGCTCATAAAGAGCATTTGAATAATAAAGTGTACAATATATATATTTTCATTCACAAAGTCCTAGCTCGGTCTAGTCTTTTCCACCTGTCACATCTGCAATGAATAATAAAATATCAATTCCATAACATACCTCTCCATTGGAAAGCAACTGTCCTCAGTTGCGAAGATAAAAATCTGCAAACAATACTTGTCAAAAACAGTGATTAGTATGTTGTGTCAAAAAAATCACATAATAAAAGAAAAGTTTATGAAACTAAAAAATCATTAGCTTATGCCTGCCGTCATCCACATACTACCTATTCTAGTGTCCCATACCACTAGAATAAGTAGTATATGTCATACCCTGATGAATCAGGATATCATTGGTCACACTCATCATCAATATTATATTGTCAAGCCTCATCACATGAACACTGCCGTGATAAAATCATTAAATACCAAATCCCAATCCAATTCCAATTCCGCAATATATATAAGTCCAAATCCAAATCATTTTCATTATGTACCCGGGTAACAAAATCATACCAGTTGAAGTGGTGGCCAGCCACTGCAGTATGATTTCGTGATCGGTGTTGCCTCAACGGGAGAATCTACACCAATAAGATGTGCTGCCTAGATCGGCGAATCTGCACTAATGCTGCCTATATCGGCGAATCTGCATTTACCTTTGTGACTTTGCAATTTGTTAGTGTGCTGCCTAAATTGGCGAATCTACACAAATAACTGGTGTTGCCTAAATCGGCGAATCTGCACTGGATGTTGTTTAAAAATCATGAATCTTCTATTTTATCAATGTGCTGCCTAAATCGGCGAATCTGCACCAAGATGAGTATCTACACACTGCCTAAATCGGCGAATCTGTGTGTATGTGACCAATGGACTAGGTTAGGCATAAAAGTAAAAAATAGATGACCTGTTTGATATGAAATTGGAATAGAGTGGAATGTGGAAGCATGTATCACATCTTATTGATTATTGCACACCAACTGAGCTCATGTAAGTAGTGGTATGACAAATCATCTCAAGAAAGAGTTCAATCAAAGAAAGTAGAACTCATGACATTAGAAATAATAGATTTTGCAACATAATGTAAACAAATAAGAGAGCATCTGAAAAAAATTATTGCTTGCTGCAAAGGTGTTGATGTATCTATAGGTGGTGAGAATATCTGCAAAAAGACTCACTTAAAAGAAATCAAATAGAATAAATATTAATTTATCAAACCACTATTAAACTAGAGGATTCGTGCATAAGGAGATGTGGTGAAGGGTGGGAAATTTGGAGGGGTCAAGGTAAGAGAGGAGATGGGATAGGTACTTGTGTTGAATTAGATAATATTACTTTGAGGTCTAAAGATACATAGATAGATCTTACTTATCAAGAATAATTGAAATGATGTTTCAAGAGGGGTATTATCAGAATGCATTAAGAAATGACATACCTGGAGCTTCATTTGAGAACATTGTATTTAGATTTTATCTGCAAAACTTGTCTAAAATAATAAAAAAGCACTAAAAACGACTTTGTGTTAAATTCAACAATAATCTAATCATACACTAAATTTACATGGCCAAAAGGCGGAATATCTTGAGGCTATTGAAACAAAGATCAAGATCAAAATTCAT
Source organism: Adiantum capillus-veneris (assembly GCF_014529385.1). Lineage (NCBI taxonomy): Eukaryota > Viridiplantae > Streptophyta > Polypodiopsida > Polypodiales > Pteridaceae > Adiantum > Adiantum capillus-veneris. The sequence continues at coordinate 13,654,255 of NC_140932.1, read as the reverse complement.
TATTCTGAGTAATGTTAAGCAAGTTAGAACAAACCAAAGTACAGATTCCATAACATTCAAGCCGCACAGATGGGTGTCAGGTATCGGTGAGGTGGATTGTATATGTGAGGAAATTTTTAAACCATCGATTGTTGTCAGAAGAAAATTAGAAGCTAGTAAAATTGCACGAGTGTTATTGAAACTAGTTAAAATAGCAAAACATCGGCTAGATTCCATGCTTTCCTTCAAGTAAATCGACCAAGTTTTACAAATTTTAGTCTGAATACCTGCAAATATTTGAATTTTGACCTAAAAAACAAAAGAGTTTTAGATGTGCCCTTAGTTTCTTCAGTTAGTTTTTTTTTTTTTGTTTTTGGCAAGCACTAACTCGATTAACAAACATTGTTATGACTACTTTGATCCAAAGTTTGATTTCCATCACTGCTCTCTCAAAGAGAATTTCTTGTGAAAAAATAAAAAAATAAAGAATTTCATAGGAACGACTTTCAATGGGCATCTTTGAATCGATACAACAAACACTAAAATACCAAGAGATTACATTGTAGCGCTTATCTCCACCTTAAATATAGACACACAAATCTCAAAGCCAAAAAGAAAATAGGCACAGATCGGCAAGGTTGAAAACTATAACCCTCCTCACTTGGAGAAAGTGTGTCTAAGCTTACAATAATCATTCCGCTTGAAACTTAAGAGACACAGTGTAAAAAGAAGAAAAATTCAAGTCATTCTTCTAAACTTTCTTCTTTCTGTGTATGGTTAGGAAAAATGATTTGTCTCGAACACTGCTCTCCATCACAAGCATGGTAAAATATTGTAGCGCTTTCCACCACTGACACGCAAGTTGCTCAATAAGAAATTTCTCAAGCTAAAGAACCCTACACAATGAAGGGTCCATCTTTTGGAAGCCCTTCAAATATTGACTCTTAAATCATAGGAATTTTATAAATGGATAATCGTTCTATAGCCTTGTGGATGACTATATTGTGTTTAATATAACATGAGAAGAAAACCGTGGAAAGTAAAGTGTGTTGCTGTGATTGAAGGCAAAACCAACTATCACTACATGCCAAGAATCTGAGAGAACAATAAAATTGCGCAAGAAACAAACCCAAGGTGCTCTTGTTCATCAAAATAGGGACAGGAGTGTGGTAGCATCCTCGGGAAGCTGACGACGGAGGAAAAAAAAGAACATTGGCGGAGGTTGTGGAGTTCAAGATGCTCGGGGTTGTGCAAAAAAGTATTGCAATGGCTGCGGCCGATCAAGCTTCGTGAAGGGGCCACCACAGTAGGTAGTCTCACTAGGAAGGGGAATAGAGATGGAGAAATGAAATGTTATATCAACAGTTTACAAAAGGCTAAAATTCCATATGAAGCCACACAGATACAATTCGTGTGAATCTAATCTGTGTGAATCTAATACAATGGTGGGGTACAAATTAAAACAAAGTAAGGTTTAAAAAATTTTAAATTTTAAATTAAAATCAGTAGCATCGTTGTCGTTGTCGTCAAGACTTCGCAGAACATATTGCTGAATGAGTGTTCGCTTATGTAAGTAGCCATACTGGGAGGAGGGGGAGAGAGTGCTCCCAAGCACCAAGGGGCATGCCCTGCTGACGCTTCTTGGAAGGTGTCCATCTCCTCGAGCTTCTTGCTCCCTCTCTCTGCATTAAGTCACGCCAGGACCAGGACAGAGCGGCGCAATGCAAGCATGCGAACCCGAGAGAAAGAGCTGTTGTTTAGTGCAAGGTGCTTCTCTCTGCAAGCGCCGCTTGCATGAGACTGCCTCAACAGATTCTGCTAGCCATTCTAGCTGGATGCGTGCTACCTTTCTCCCCATTATGGAATGGCATAGTCTTCCGTAGCTGCAACAACGATTATGACATACATAATAAGCTATTTCCGCAATTGGTGAGCGGCGCCAAGCTGGGGCCGGATGAGGCATGACGTATATTGGAATTGGTAATTCACACCAAAGGCAGCGGAAGGAATGCAGTAGCAAAGCTGAGCTACGGCCCAAACCAGCACTCATGGTGGACACTAGCTAATGCTGCCTGGCACGACTCTGCCATTAATGAGAGTTTCTTTTTTTTTTCTTTTTTTGGGGGCAGGACCGCTGGAAGCCCATGAGATAAACAAATGGCGGAAATTGGGTGTGTCTGTGTGTGTTTGTGGTGGTTACTGGCCAGGCCCATGACAGACCGAACACAAAAGCGAGAGTGAGACGGTCGCATGGCATCACCCACTCTCCACCACTCAAGCTGAAAGTGTTGAGACTTGAACTATTGAAGGCGGTACTACCCAATCACTGGCAGCCGTCAATGGACGCGAGAGAGAGAGTGAGGGTTGGTTGGTAAAGGTATGTTGCAAACAGCAACCGACCACGTGGTTGGTGGTAGGCGAACTGCAGAGACGGCCACTTGCATGGGTTGGTAGACTTCGAGCTGGAGTCGCTCGTTAACTGAGAGTAGAAGAGAAAAGTGAGAGAGAGAGAGAGGGAGTTTGCTACGGTTCACCACAGTCTGAGAGAGGGAGAGAGTGGTCGAGGTTTGTGTGCGCCGGTGGTTGGCAGAGGGAGAGAGAACCGCTGCATGGTGGCTGACGGGCTGTGCTACTCCCGCTAGTGTATGGAGCCGATGACTTGTGTGTGCGTGGTTGGAAGATTGCAGTGTTTATATGAGGGTGTGGATGGCTGTGCGACGCCATGCAGGGTGTGTGTGTGGGTCCTATGTGTGCTCTGACCTTACTTCAGTCAGTCCTACTGCACCTGGTTCTGCTTCACTTGGTTCTGCTACTACTTGATTGGCCCTAAGGTTTCTATTCACTGCAACTACCAAGCCAAGCTTCAAGTCGCCACTAGATCATGGCTTTCTAAAGCTCGATTGGCCGAGTTCTGTACTGGGCCCGATTACAACCCGCCTTAATTGGCTCGATTATCCTGCAATCGAATGCCTTTGACCTTGGTGCTCCCAAATGTCCTACCCTTGCAAGCTCGCTCGTCTTTCCTTTGCAACCCATTCACGACAGCTCGGGGTGCTACATACCTAGATTTGAGTCGATACTACTGTTGGCGAACTACATGCACCGCGAGTCTCATAGCGGCTGCATGTGAGTAGGACAATGGATGCTTTGATTAGGTGTTCAAAACATTTTGGATTGACATCATTGGTTGTCGCCGACACTGCGCACTCAAGGTGAATAGGTAGCCGGTACCTGTATCCATTACTCTAGTAGCAACCACCTAATCACTGCTGCGTAGCGCCGCTTATACTGTGCCACGCTTTTTCAACTGAGCCGCATTGGTACTGTCGTCCAGGTCTGCGCATGACAGAGTGTCACAGCTACGAACTCTACTCAATGGACACTTGTGATTCGTTCCCACTAAACGGAGAGAAGGTAGATTAAGCAATTGAGTTCCTGTTTTCTTCCCGTTTACTTCTTCACTCAGACACTCACCAAGGTCGCTTGGGTATATTCCTAAAACAATCTATCGTAAAATCTGCTGCTACTACTACTTCTTCTTCTTCTTTTTTTTTTTTTGAACATTCTATGTGACAGAATTCGGCTATACTTGCTATTTACAAAGGGTCATCATAGGTAAATTAAATACATTGTCTCTTGCAATATATTCTTTTGTAATATCCTATCTACGGCCGTATGCTAATCCCTTCTTAATATTGAGTATTTTCATAAAGTTTAATATGTTCAATTATGACGTTTAATTATCATACTTACACTAGTAATTACTATATCATAACAATAAAGAAGAAATTATCTTTAATTTCAATGATGACTAGTTGTATTATACAATCAACACTAATTACTGCAGGCTGAAGCAACTAACAACACTAACAAGCATGAGAGAACAAAATACTTAGCTGATGTTTGTCTAAATCCATTATCCGGGAGCGTAGCCCTGGCTCTGATACCACTGCTACAATCAGAAGTCGTGGCGTCCCTGCAAAATAGAAAAATACTATGCTATATACAACGAAATACACGAATCTGCATACCTGACGCATCCACTAGCACGTAATCATCGATGTGCACGAACAGAGAGATACAGAGTGCGAGAGAGAGAGGAAGAGAACGGGAGAGTGGCTGCCCTGCGAAATACCCAAAATAACAAAATAAACAACATAAAACAGGCTAATCGGCATACCTGGCACAATCACGTGGTTGCATGATCGCAAGATACACAAACAGAGAGAGACAGAGAGCGAGAGAGATTGAGAGAGCACGTGCAGGCGCACCTCCTAGAGCGGAGTGCTACGCCGGCACGGCGAGAGAGAAGAGGGGAGAGATGAGAAGAGCAACGCAGACACTGGGTGCAATCTCCCCCCGTGCAAGAGTGACCATTTCCCTCTTGCACGTATTTAATTTATAGATTTCTTGAATGGTCAAAATGAGTACAAACTGGCCGGCCGGTCATAAATGGCCAAAGCTCATAAAGAGCATTTGAATAATAAAGTGTACAATATATATATTTTCATTCGCAAAGTCCTAGCTCGGTCTAGTCTTTTCCACCTGTCACATGTGCAATGAATAATAAAATATCAATTCCATAACAAAGGAGGGGGGTGCTAGGGGGATATACACCATCACACACACTCATTTGAGACACCATTCTCACTTGGTGAAAGTTGAGGAACACCACCTCCTTTTCCAAGCTTGTGAGAGTGAAAGCCTACACCAACACTCTTGGCTATGGAATGCAAATCCAACCAAGAGTCATGCTTCAATGCTTAAGCTTGCCATCTTCTCCATCTCCATTACTATGCTATTATGTATGCTAGCAAGAAGAGTAATGATAAGTGAGGAACTACTTCTTTCTCCTATGGAATGTTTCTTCTTCCTCTTCCCTATCCTCATTCCCCGCTAGCTCTCTCCACCTTTGAAGGTGTTTGAGGCCTTGTGACTGAGGCTTGGGATAGTTAATTATTTCTTTAAGTTTATGCTATGCTTGTGATGCATGAAGCTTTCCATCTTCATTGCATCACGTAGGTCACAAGGAACACAAAGATTGTATTGTACCAAGTCTCTCTTGATGGGAGAAACTATAATACAAATGCCTATAGGAGGGGGGACCGGCTCCATATGAATCCGGTTGTCAACTATTGTCATGTTCTGTAAACTCTCTCTCTCTTGCAAAAGTATTGTTCATGCCAAGTTAACTAAGTACCATGTTTATGTTGCTACCATCAAATAAGTTCACCCGCTATGCTCACAAAGAATCTCTCAAAAGTGCTTCACCTAATTTCCTAATTCTGCTACTCTCAAAGTTCATAGGCAATATCCATTACACTAGCTATTGATAGCTAGCACCCCCCCGATCTAATGCCGAAAGGGTCACAAGATACCAAGAGGGGCTGGGTCGAGAGCTTTTCTCTCTGTTCACTCTCCTCGCTTGAATTGGCAAGTCTTTCAATGCTACTACCTTGCCTTCTATATTGCTCTAATTCTTAGAGTGCTTTCAAGCGCTACAACATCTTGAAGGTTTTCCATCACTACTGTAGGAGGCTTCTACTTACTAGTGCTACTCTATCAAGGCCAATTTCAACATTCACTGTTGTTTTAATTTGGTGTTTTTCTCCTTTGCACTTTGCACTAATGCTGAGCTTGTAGATTTTCCCGATTGTAGATCTTTATCCTCTCGCTCACTAGGCAACAATCTAGACACTGTTTGATTTGAAATTTTCCACTCTGTAGACCTTAGTGCTAGCAACCATAGGCTTTACATGAAGCCCGTATACACACAGAGAAGGAGATGACCACCTTGCTCTAATACCACTTGTGGAGTGCGCATGTGCGGATGCGTGCGTGCAAGAGAGAAGGAGAGACAGATTTGTGGTGAAGCTCAGAGTTAGTTATCCTCACACTCCTTATTCAACTTTATGTAAAGAATAAGTGAGTTAGTGATGTGTTAGTAACGAGAGTCTTGCGTGTTGGCTTGAACCCCAACATTTTAGAAAAAACTAGTCTTGGTATCTATTGGATAGTTATCACTAGCTAATCATTGTTTGAAACCTGACAAATAGCTACGACATAGTTGTCACTTATAGCTACATGATAGCTTTTCATGATTCACAATACCAACCAAGATACCAACCCAATAGTTGTTTAAAAGCTATTGTAATAGCTTATTTGATAGCTCTAAAGGAACCAAATTGTCTATAGATAAGTATATGATGCCTAGGGAAGCTACTTATAGCTATTATCTTCTTGTAGATGTCAAATAGCTATCAACCGATTGCTATTTTATCTGATAGCTTTTGCTAGATAATAGTTATCCCAAACACTACTTGTCTGATAGTTTATATAGCTAAGAAATAGATATGTGTGAACCAATTGTCCAATAACTATATTAAGAGTTTTCTAATAGCTGCTGAAAGAGTTATGCATGAAGCATGTTGTTTGTGCATAGCTATATGGTAGCTATTGAAAAGCTATTACTAATTGATAGCTATCACATATTTATGTGCTAAAGCAAGTTAGTCACTTATTAATACCCAACACCAATGCTTAGTAGATGCCTCATGACTATTACTCACATATTGACAGCCAATAGCTATATTTCACCTAATAGCCAATACATAGCAAAGACAGGTAATGGCATCCACCAATAGCTACCTTAAAACTATCAAGCAACTGTAGTTATCCAATAGATGTATGATAGTCCTTTTATAACTAATGTTAGATAGGTATCTTGTAGGTAGCTATTCCATGGCTATTGAGAGCTAATAGGTGACTCAATCGCCTAAAAGCCTAAAAAACCTGCATGTAGCTACTTACTAGCTATTGATAGCTAGCAGCTATCCATTTGCGTGGCTTTCCTACTCTCATAAAGGGGTGAAAACGATCCAAAGCCAGCTCCCCTAAAATCATTTTGCAGAGTTGCCTGTGGCAGTTAGTGCCAACGGGAAATGAAAATGTATTTTCAGTCGAACCACGTCCACTACGACATCTTTAAAGCCAGTATATAAGCGCACACACATCGCGCGCGCGCGCACATCTCATGCAAATAGATTTCGACACTGGCAAAGCAAAAAATTTCGACACTGGCAGACACAGTGCGGAGAGACTCGTTGCCATCATCATGGGGTATGTTGATAAGAGCAAAGCCTCTTACAAGAAGCTGGATATGGTCCAAGCGAAGCTTAATTACCACAGAGAGCACCCCCCATTGAAAGTGCCTTCTTCAAGCTGCTTCAAGGCATGTGTCCTTCCATGTCTTTGCTGCCTTCTCCCCTGCTTAACTGCTCTCTGCCTTCTGCAAGCTACCGACATGAGCCATATCAGAGAGCTCTCTTTAGCGGTCTATCCGAATGTAGCAAAATTGATACAAGAAAATGTGCTACATGTGCTCAGAGATGGAGCTGCAAGGGGGCATGAAACCCATGACATGTGTACAGGAAGGTATGTGTACATGTATGACGTACCTGCCAAATTCAATGCAGATCTTGCTGAGGAGTGCATCGTAGCGGGCAGAGGCGCATGTAGAGAGAGCTGCGGATGCCTCTACTGTGGAGGCCTTGAAAATGAAGGTAGAGGGCCTCATGTACCTAGCCTCACAGAAGCAGAGAATTTAACAATAATCAGCCAAAATAGGTATAGCTACAATTATTCCATAAAGTTGCGGCCAGTAGAGGCATGGTACAGAACCCATCAATTCTCTTTGGAGGTGCTCTTCCATGCCAAGATGAAGAAGTATACATGCCTTACAACGGACATGGCTAGGGCAGATGCGTTCTATGTTCCTTACTACGCAGGCCAGGATGCAGCGCTGTCGTTGCGATGCAATGCCCTAGAGGTTCGGGACCGTCGTGTGAACTTCTTCCTAGGGTGGCTGAGGGGGCAGGAGACTTGGCAGCACATGAGGGGCCACAAGCATTTCATGGTGTTGGGCAGGCAGCCTCTGGACATGAATCGGACGGTTACGACGAGAAGGTGGGGTTTGCCCATCATCACTCAGCCTGAGCTGGCCAACCTTACCTTCTTGTGGTGGGAAAAGGCATTTTCAAGCTCTATTCATGAAATTGGTGTTCCTTACCCTACTTCTTTCCACCCCACCTCCGATGCCCATCTTAAAATTTGGCAGGTACAAATTTCCCTCCCCCCCCCCTTTTTTTTGAGAGAGAGGGGAGAGACCAGCTGGTACAGCCATTGGGAGTCGTTGGTGTGATGGTGTGTTCGACTCTCCAAATCATCATCACATAAATGTATGGTGGCATGCGAAGTTGTCATAGAAAAAAAGTTTCTTTTTGTAAATCTTTGGGATTAATTTACAAATGGTAGACCTCAAGGTGAGGAAAACCCACAGAAAAGATCATGCGAGGACACATACATGTTTATGTATGTGTGTATGCATAGGGAGATGTCATAGTCTGGCATGACTGCCATATAAAAACCCACATGCGAGGACACGCGCACACATATGTTTGTATGTATAGGTATGCAAACATGTGTGCATTTTTGTATACCTAGAAAACCTGGGCCAGTTTAGGGTAAAGGTGCTAGTATTAGGGGGCCCCACAAAAAAAAAGGTTGCATCTTGCTTGAAAGAGGAAAGACCCTCAAGCTCAATTATGTGATAGCAAGATTAGGGGGTCCTTTTCATGGATCCTTGTCTACATTTGAATATGTATGATTGGTCTCCTTTTCATATATGGGGCTGAATTGCCCTTACTAATAGAAGTTTTATGGGGGCACTCTAAACTCCCATCATAACAAGTGTTTGCCTCTCTCTTAACAAAAAGAGGACGAAAACATGTTCGTTATCGTTAACTTTGCCATGTGGCACTAGTCAACAAGCTTTATCCAACGGTCCACAATTTATCAGGGTTGAGGCTCTTATCAAAGGTATGCCGCATACCTTTGGGGCTAAGCTCCAAATGCTCAAATGCAACCCGTGTATTCTTGAGAGAAATGGGCTAACTAACAAAGTTTTAGAAGAAAAAGACATGCAAGACAAGCCCAGTACAATAATTTATGGTTGGGAAAAGTAGGTTTAAATGTGTGTGTGTGTATGAAAAGAATGTCATATGCTCCAAGGACTCTCATGTCCCAGGATGTCTATGTCAATATGCTGTAATATGATGCACCCATGGCTCCATGTTTCATGCTTAAAACAAAAAAGAGGTAGCCTAGGAATGCCCTCTACATACATGTATGTATGACAATCCTAGTACGACAGTTGCCATGTCTTGTGCACATCATGGTTTCAAAAAGGGAAAAGCTAGAGATTTGTGTGTGCATCAAATGTTATGCGCTCCAACTTCCAAGTACTCCCATGTCCATACATGTTTATTTCAATATGCTATAGGATTTTCAAGCATTCTCATTGAGAGAGAGAGAGAGAGGTGCTGTCCATTTTGGTAATGCATCATTGGGTATGACATGGTCATTTTGCTGGAGACAATAATGGGAGCAAAGAGGGAGTGGCTGGTGAGCTACTTGGGATCAGCCAAAAGAAAATTTAGACATGACAGCATGCTACGTTTTCGGCAAGAGCTCAAGCGGCAGTGCGAGCAAGAGAAAGACAAGTGCAGGTCTTTGGATTGCACACTCCGGTACACACCATGGGAAATTCCATGTGAAAGTGAGCCTGAGATTGTCGCGCTCGAGTCGACCAATGCAGTGTTTTGCTTGCAACCAGAGGGTGACATGCCCACCCGGAAGGGAAGAGCATTTTCGACAGCCTCCTGGCTGGGTGCATTCCTGTTGTCTTTTCCAACCACACTGCTCACCTTCAATATGATGCCTACCTGCCCCCTGACCCCGCCAATTACTCCGTCTTCCTCAACAAAGATGACTTTGCTCTGGGTCAAAGAAATTTTGTGCAAGCACTTGCCAACATCTCTACTCATAGAGTCCAATCAATGCAAGACAATATTCGGGAGCGTATCCTTCCTCGCATAGTCTACGCTTCGCCCACTTCTTCCATGTCTTTCCCTGATGCTTTAGACATTGCTCTCCAACAACTCTTCACTACTTTCAGCAATGCGATCATGACCTAGTGGTTTAGTTGAAAGTATGGTATAAATTTCAATTGTGCTTCCAAAAAAAAAGGACTTCTCCAATTTCACCTGCTCGACTTACGATGGCATCATCTTATCCTACTATAGCGGAAACTATCGATTTTTAACGATCCATGCAAGGGTTCCACTCACAGAGGGCAACGGCCCCAAAGAGTGCTGCCCCTTTTGGTACTTCTTTATTTTTGGTTCATAAAGCTACAACTCGATTAGCTCAAAAATATGAGGGTCATTCTGAAGGTCCATCTTCTCAGGGTTGTTTGGAGAATCAATCAATGTTTCTCATTCCATAACAATGCAACACAGATGATCACTTATGCAAGAGCTCCAACAAAGAGACTGGCATGGACCACCTTTCTAGAGAGTTCAAGAGAGAGTCTATGATTGGCCAAACAATTATAGTGATCAAATGCATCTATGACCTCGATGCAAAAACCCTGACCCTAAAATCCATCATAATCTATAAGAGCTAGTTTCCACCTCCTTCCCTTCCTTGAAATTTTTTCATCTACAAAATTTCAGGTTCTGAGTTAGGTTTAAAACATTTTCTTAGGATTCCTCTTATTGAGAGCCTTCTTCACTTCTTTTTACATCTTGAGCTGTTCTTATGCTGGGGCTGGCCACCGGGCTGGCCACCGCTTGCTGGGTGGGGAGTGCTCGAAATTTATTTTTCCTTCTACATAATTTGATAAATGGCCTCTTACCCCAGTTTTTTCCGTGCTTTCAATTTAGATCTCTATATCATAGGGTGTCGAGGGATGCCAGGTCTTTGTGTCTACAGATGGATGCAGTACAGATCCACCCAATTGGGTATGGCTGATGAGCTTTGATCCATGCTTCAAACAATATCTCAAAAATCTCTGTAAACTAAGGTTTTGAAATAGCTTCACTAGCTAGTTCCTTTTTAGGAATTTTGGAATCTTCGTCTGACAGCAGAAGCAATCCATTTGTGTACCTTATCAATTGTCTCACCTAAGATTTCCATTGGGTCAACATGTCTATGAAGTTGATAAGGTAATCTTTGAGCTTTGAGAATGTGTCTTTCTTTTGAGTGTCATTGAACACTGACTTCCATGACACCCATAAAACAGTACTTTGCTCATACCATTCTCTAATTTAATCTATAATTTGGATATATCTCACTTTATCTATTGGTTCATTGTAAATCAAGTATAGTAGTGGATAAAACCTGGGTAGTTCATCCTCCTTCATGGAAAGGAATACATTAGAACAAGTGAGTCTAACATAGCCTCACTATAATTCAACACAATCCAATTTTCCTATTGCAGCATCTTCCTCAAGACTCTGACCAAATGGAATAGACTCTTCAAGGCTTGTTCATGCTCTGTGATCATCATTCTTGTGAACTTGCCTTTGCTCTTGGACACATTATTTTTTAGTAAAACAATCCTTTTGTGTTCCAAAACCCTTCTACCAATCTATAAGTTTAGCAGCATCTCTTTGACCTTAATCTTAATAATTTGCATACATCTGTAAGCTGGTCTATTGCTTAGTAGTACTTCTAGTGGAATGTCCAGACTCTGGGTATCCATCATTTTGTGAGCTTTCATGTCTGAGGACTTCCTTCAGTTTCAACCTGTACAAACTTATATATTCAAGCATTTGCTTGAGCACTTGGACCACATTTGGATGAGGAGGAAACTTCATTGATCATGGTAGTTTAGAGCCTTTCATTGCTTTGCCTCTTCTTAGCACCAACAAAAAGCATATGATACCTCTCCAATATTAGTAAGCATCGTCATCTTAGAGGTAAGTTTGTATATAAAGCCTTGCTTTTATTTCGTTAATTCTTACTTAGAGTGAGACATTGATTAGAAAACTCAGAGGTATGACCTAAGTCTGGTTCCACCTGGACTGTTCCCCTTGTTCCTGCATGTAAAGGCCAACAATTGCTTACTAACATCAGTCTGTTGGTATGGGGTTTGTTCTACCTGGCTACTAGGTGTTTGATATGGCCTACTATCTTGTGCCTAATCGGGTGGTGGTTCTTGAGATTGGTCAAGTGTTTGATCATCCTCACCCGCTTTTTCGTTGTAATCCCCTTAGCTGTGACATTTATAAAACCCCAAGGATGTCGGCATGAACTTTCATCATTTTTCCTACATCATTTACAATTGGATTAAGCTTGTTTGGATTGTGAATATGCAACCATCTATAATGGTATTCACATTGGTGCTCACAGTCTCATATCTGATCACAATAACATTGTATGGCACAACCATCCGATGTGTAGTACTGATGATTAGATTCCCCACCAGTTGTTGCTTTTGTAGATCATAGAGTTTATCTGGGAGGCATTGAACCACCATGGTAAACATTGTATTTGCCTATACCATACGGGTGGTTGCGTGTCTAGATGATTCTAGTCTCTCACTTTTTTGGGGTGGCCTTGTTTGTAAATTGATGGCGGTTTCTAGAGTAGTACTCGGTAGTGGTATTGTTGCCTTGTCTTCTAATGTGCCTCCAGGTAGTTCAATGGTTTCTTATATCTTCTTTACTTCAGAGGTACTCCCTATGTTCTTTGTCCAGGCATTAAGATGGTCCCATTACTCTTTTGAGAGTCTTTGTTTATTTGTGAGCTTTTTAGATGCCTCTATGGTCTCATATTCTAGGCTATGCTTCTTCGTATCTAGTTTTGTTTATTTAACCTGCCATGTTGCTCCTATTAAGGCCATTATTTGGTGTTCTAGTTTCTTTGGTTTCAAAACCAAAAGCTTGCGATTGTCTGTAGCTCACATGTTATCCATTATGAGAACTGCCATGCACGCCACACGGATATTCACTTTGGCAGTGCGGGAAACCACACTATTATGCAATATTGAGGTCGCATAATAGTGAGCTCATATTGATTGGGACCCTCGCCATCCAAAGCTTTGGGCGTAATCACTTCTAGTGAAGGGATTGGAAAAAAACATAGAGAAATACATTCTACAAAACTCTACAACACTTTATCACTTCAAACAATTTAAATAATTGAGAGAGAGAGAGAGAGAGAGAGAGAGAGAGAGAGAGAGAGAGAGAGAGAGAGAATCCATGCAAGAGAGATATGGAGTGGTAGAGTTACACTTTTAAACAACACTAGCCTCAAAGTTTAGGACCCATTTTCTTCAAGGGTACTCCCTAAATTTTTTTTGTCTTGGCACTGAGCTTGTCCCAATATAATTTTGAGAGTCTTTGTTTCTTTGTGGATTTTTGGATGCCTTTACAGTATCAAAGCCTATTCTATGCTTCTTCGTAGCTAGTTTTTTTTTGTTCAGACTATCCTACTGCCCTTGTTCATGCCAATATGTGGTATTCTAGATTCTTTGGTTTTAAATCCAGAAGTTTGGGACTATCTGGCTCACATGTTATCCTTTAGAAGAACTTCCATACATACAAGGCCTTGAAAAGGTATTGTATTTTCACTTTGGCAATTTGGGCAAACCACATTGTCATGCAAGATTGAGCTTAGATTGATTGGGAGACTAGCTATGAAAAGATCTGGTGTAATCATTTCTAGCGAGGGATCAGACGAAAACATAGAGATGACTACAATCTGCAAAACTTTGCAACACTTATCACTTCAACCAATTTTAGTAATTGAGAGAGAGAGAGAGAGAGAGAGAGAGAGAGAGAGAGAGAGAAGGTGGCGGAGTTCCACTCCTAGGCAACACTATCCCCAAAAATTAGTGCCCATTCTTGTATTTCTTTATTTTGGTGTTTCCCCTCGACAAACTCAATCCAGCAAGTTAAAAAACTTGAGGCTCATTCCAAGAATCAATTAGTCTTTTCCATTCCAGAGATGGACTGCATATGCAAGTATAGGACGTAAAAGAGGAAAGAAAATATGTGTGCGACATAGTGGATTCTAGCTCTAACAAATATATTGGCATGGACCACCTTTCTAGAGAGAGAGAGAGAGAGAGAGAGAGAGAGAGAGAGAGAGAGAGAGAGAGAGAGAGAGACAGTCAGTCTATGACTGACCATCCAAACGCGATGATTAGTTGCTTCTATGACCTTGACGCAAAAACCCTAACTCTAAAGCCCATCACATACCGCCAAAGCAATTATCCTCGATTGTAGGATATAGAAAAAGAAAAAGAAAGTAATAAAATGGTAGATCCACACTTCCTAACAATAACACAATTTGTCCCCAAAGTGGAGCGCAGAAGTGATCATTCAATCATGCATACTTGTGCAGTGATGGCCGTGTGCATAAAAGGGATAAAGCTAGCTGTAGACACCTCAAGTGCATTTGAAAATGTTCAATATGGCGGGCATCATAACCAATGACTATAAAAGACATTGGATCTTCCTTGGATGCCAATCACACACCCAAGATCATCATTATCATAAGCATAATCATTATTTGTCATAAATTCATTCAAAATCAAAACAAAATTCATGGTTCTTATCGTGAATCTAAAAATTATCAAATTCATTCCAAAGCTCCCAAATGCTTTCAGATGTCTGTTCCTTGCTCCTATTCTTTGCTATCTGCACACAACTAACAAGAGCTTCCAAAAATATTAATTTTACACATACTGAAATTTTCTACAGCGACCCTAATTTGCTATTGGCAATCTTAAGGTTTTTTAAGTTATCAAAATAAAAGTCCGATTGTGTCAATGGTTAGGGCTCCTTGAGAGGATCTAATTTGACTTCTGTTGTATCCAAATTCTCAACTACTGAAGATATTTTCAAAGGCCCCTCCAACATAGAGAAACAATAAAAAGTATGTATTTAGAGATTTTGAAGGCAAAAACAAACTCTTATTTCTTTTCTCCTCCTTCTCTTGTCATTTCTTCTTCATCCAACTCCATAGCTTCCAAATGTAAGTTGATCTAGTACAAATTAATCCAATCATCTGTCCATGCTCTACTTTTGTTACTTGAGTAGATGCACCGATTGTTGAACCACGTACTGGCATGAGTCTCCTCTGGATGCTTTTGGGTCAATGAATTTTTCCCTTCTCGGTTGTGATCTACACATTCTATGTCCATGTTCTCAGGATCGTGCTTTGATTTGCAGGGGTCAAGAAAGCAAGTTGAGCTATGATACCACTAGAATCACTTCCATCCGATCCCTCACTTTCAATGACGAATTGGATGGAAACATAGAAATAACTACAATCATTAAAACTCTAAAACACTTTACCACTTAAAACAATTTGAACAATTGAAAGAGAGAGAGAGAGACTCTACGTGAGAGATACATGGAGTTGCCGAGTTTTACTCCTAGACATCACTTGCCCCAAACACTGACACCCCTTTCGGTATTTCTTTATTATTTCTTTGCAAAGGTGCATCTCCTTGAGGCTCATTCTTTGAGACTCTGTGTCTAGATGCCTCAAAAGAATGGCCCTAAGGACACTTATAAACAATACAAGGGATGCCCAAATCCACAGCTCCAAAAGCACTAGTCCAAAAGCACCTTCTCGCCAAAAAGCGTGGTGTAAAACTACTAGATCGACCACCGTAATTTTAAAAAAAATCCATACAGCATGCCATGTCATCATTTGTTACGCAAGTAAGTATGTGTGTGTGTGTGTGTGTGTGTGTGTGTGTGTGTCCCACTTAATTTTTTCCCTCGGCCAATGTTCTATAAGTTGGTTGGGTTAGGACTTTTAATCCTAACCCCCACATCTGAGATCTGCAAAACTCAATCAAGTTAGTTGAGAAACCCCAGGGTCATTTCAAGAGTCAATCAATGTTTTTCATTCCACATATGATTACATATGCAAGTACCCATCATAAAAGAGGAGAGAAAATTTATGCACGGCATAGAGGATTCTGGCTTAGACAAAGAGACTTTCTTTGTTTGCTGGTGTTAAATCATAGTCTAAAGATGTGCAAAATGACTTTATTAGTCAACTCAAGCAGCCTTCCCTTGATGGTTATTGTTGTTGTGTCTAGGTTGAAGGTTTCCACTACCTGTTCAATCAAAGTCATATCAATGGGGATTTTTGTTGCTTCCATCAAGAGTCACATTCCCCAATTTTTTAGTAGATGCTTCTCTTCATCCTGCAAGGCATACTTACAATGGCCTGATAAGAGATGGAGATCTGTTGTTCTGTTGCTATTGTAGGTCGGAGTCGACAAAAATACGCCTACAACACAATATTAGTAAATTTGGGAATTTCCCAATCCCCACTTTCAAAATGATCTTAAGATTCTTAGCCAAGTTTTTGAGAGCATGGCTCAAAAGAGCTTTTCAAGTAGTACCTTGAGGAAGGATTTGGCCCTAAAAAATGATTTGAGATTTTTCCATACGGCCACAGATTGGCTCTAAAGTCTCAAATTCTCTAATATGGTGTTCTACATAGTCTGCAACAAGATTGAGGCACTCTTTGGAGATCTTTTCACCATATTTGAAGTTTGAGAAGCTCCTTGGTTGGAGATTAAGAACTCAATATAGGTCTTGGTGATGGAAACCATGCATGAATAGGGTTGCTCACTTGCACACATGACTCTTTTGCAAAGGGTTGTGTGTGCATAGGAGGCTATTAAATGGTCTTAAAGTCATGCACATGGCGCATGGAAACTCTAATTCAGGCCATGAATGACCCACTTCTCTAAAACCTTGGGGAGATAACAATGGTTATTGACATGTTGTGCATGCATTTGCCACTCCTTAAGATCGTTATTGGCCTAATTCCCAACAAGATTTGTTCTTTAATATTATGCCACTAACCAATAGGCACTTCAAACTCTAGTGCCATGGTTACTTCACTCACTAGTCCACTCTTGAGGTGCCCTCTCTAAGTACCATCATTAGGAAACGTTTGGACTTCTTCCACGAGGAGCTCAGGGAGACTACTACTCTTCTTATATGCAAGTCAAAAAAATGCCTTGATTGTTTAGATGATTCTTGGGATGTCCATGATTATCATGGCATCTTGTGCAACGTGGCTAAGAAGTCTATTGTGTATAAGCACATGATAGCCTCTCAAAACTTCAAAGATTCCTTCCACTAAATATAGTGGCATCGAGTGAATGGTCCCTTGGTAGCTGTGGACCAAGATTTATCTGATGCCATAAATCATCCTTTAGGGATTCTTAAGGTGTGGTGCGTGGACCTGGATTTATGCATGATTTATTGGTATACTAGGTACCAAATTTTGGGGATGGAGGCAAGAAACTAGTCGAGTTGGTGGCAGGGAGGAACATGTCTTAGATTTCAAATATAATAAGGGCAAGCTATCTAATAAAGTAGTATTGTAGGTCTTTTCAGTCATCTCAGTCAATTTAGTGGACAAAGAAACTTCAAAAACTTATCTTCTTAGTGGAGGTCGATACTGCAGAATTCCTAGCCATCATGAAGCCTTCCCATCGTTCGCAATAGGGGGGGCCCTTTTGGGAGCTACTGTGGTAAGGCAAACATCCTAGGAGTGGGAGGGAAGCAGTCAGGGAAGGCCAATCAAGTGAGAGTGAGAGATACACCTCCTCAAGAGTCTTTGATAAATTATACAATCTATATTTTAATACAATTCAATATTAGGAAAAATATAAACCCTCTAGGGGCTCTTTGGGATTAAGATTAATTAAAGGTGAGCCAATAGGAAGAGGTGGTGGACACACTCTATGCCATCAAAATAGTAGGGGGACAAAGTAGTCTCATACTTCTTAATGATCGCTTACCTAGTGAGAAGGTGAGGAAGGGGGGGGGGGACTTGGAAGCTCCAAGTCTCCCCCTTTTTTGGCTTGGCTTTTAAGAACTCAAATTTTTTATATTTTTATATTTTTTAAAATTCAAATTTTATCTCCTTAAAACTCCCAAAACCTATTTTATGGTCAAAAAAATATTTTTTGGACCTCCAAAAGTAAAAAAAGTACACCCAAAAATAAAAAACTTAGAACTTTTCAAAAACATTGAAACATCCTTTTCTACTCTTCAAAGCCTTCCTAGACCTATCCCATACCTAAAAAGTGAATCTTTATCTCTAAAATCCATTTCCCAAGCCCTCCATTGCTACAACCATCACACTTACCCTTTACTCCAGCACACTCTCTCTGCTACCACCTCCACTGCAACACCAAGGAAGCTCCTAGCCCTCAACAAATCTATCACTGACACTATCACACTTGTGTGAAAGGGGTTCTTGTAGTAGAGAAAATTCATGTGGTAGAGGAATATTTTCAAGCCATGCAAGCCAATGTTGTGGCTGTAAGGATGCCTACTCCAATACATCCCCCCAAGGAGTCCAAGATTGTGGTTGTAGTGAAGTCATGCATTGACTTGGGTGCCAAGGGTAATAGAGAGGAGGAGGACAAGCAGTAAGATCTAAATTCTATCCTAATTTATTTTCATGTTTATTCATAGCTTAATATCTATTTTCTTACCCTTGATTGGTTTGTGACAAGATGTCCTCGAGCTTGAAGAGTTTTTGACATGGACAGGTGGCAAGCACATGGTCTTTGTATCATGGTCTTAGCTTGTATATTACATTCAAAAACTATCCATTGCAATGTTACGATTTTACACAATGAATTCACTCCCTAAGGTCATTTCATTGTGTGGTCATTGAAGGCCTTGAGCAAAGTCTTGTGCTTAAGCACCATTACCAAAATTCCTCATGTTCTATTCGCAGTGCATATATCCTTGGCATGCAGTACATATCGGATCGACTTTTGCATGGCAATGTGCTTGCGCAAATAGGGATACATGTCACTATTGGCACGGTTGAACGTGAAGCAATAGCACACTTTGTCTTGCTCGAGGGGTTGCCTTATACACAGAAGAGACACCAAGAAATGGCTAAGAAAATTTTGAGCACCTCATATTCATGATGTAATTTTACTTTATTGAAGCATTTATGAAATATTTATAGTTTCCTTTCTATCTTGTACATTTTGTTCAGTTATGTTTCTAAGTATTTTAAGCATGGTAAACTATGAAGTGTCATTTATTATGGTGCACACTCACTATGAAACTTTGAGAATGTTTATCGCGGTCTTTTATCGTGGTTTTTAGAGAGAGAGAGAGAGAGTCCAAAATGGGTTGGCCAAAGAAGAGAGAGGGGACGGGAGGACATTCTTTTTCACTCTAACCATGATTATTCCCGCTTCTATTATTGCTCTTATTACCGACCCCAAAACCATTCAAATTTGGGTATTTTCCTCTATTTTGCTGTGAAAAAAAAACATGATTTTCACTTTTTTATAAAAAACAGGCCAAAAATATTATTAAAACATGAAACAATGGCTATTTGGATAAATTAAGTTACACAAGGCATGTGACTGCTCTATCACAATTGGGTTGCAAGTAAAACATGCACCGTGCATGAAATAGAAGAGGCTCGCATTCTTCCTCCGAATACCACACATGCATTTCACCCAAGTGACTGCATCCATGCATTCATCACATATTTTCAAAGGCTTTTCATGGTGGTGGCGATGAACTCTCTTGCTAGGTAGAGGTGTTGAACAAGGAGCACAAGGAACTCTTCTTCAATTAGTCGTCAATAGAGGAAGAGCTCTCTCACTACGCACAACATAGAACGTTGACTCCACTCGCACCCGTCACTCTTCAAAACAACAATAGGCAAAAATATGTGAAGTTTCCAATAACAGTAGCACTCTCTCACTATGCACCACACAAAACACTGACTCCACTTGCACCCATAACTCTTCAGAACAACAACAAAAGAAAATATGTGAAGGTGGATGTTAGAAAGGGAGAGACGTTATAACCAACAGTATTGTCTCTAGCATTATCGTGCAATATTTAGAGCCAAAATATAAAAAATTGATGTTGGAATTAGGGTTGCAGAGAAACACACACAGCTTGGAGAAGACGAAGGAAGCTCAAGGCACACAATAGAGAGTTTGTTACTTAGTGTGCAATGGAAAGATAGATAGCCCTAGAATGATGGGCGTATATACAATGCACGGGGGAAAAAACCTCCTAAAGAGGGAAAAAATGCCCCGGCGGTCCTAGTGTGTTCACACACATCACTACCACATGTATATGGTAACAAATCCCCCCTGGAGTGATGCGGTGAACGAGAGCTGGCACATGAGTAAAGGGAAGTGCCATGCCCTGAGGACAGGATCAGTCCACAAAGGGGAGTAAGCCCAAAGCTTTGCGGAAAGCTTCAAGCTTCTCACGAGACAATGCCTTTGTGAAAAGATCTGCAAGGTTGTCCTGTGTTGGCACATAAGCCAAGTTGATCTCTCCTGCTGAGAGCCTCTCCCTGACATAGTGGTAATGCACCTCAATGTGCTTTGTGTGAGCATGAAAAATTGGGTTCCTCGCAACTGCCAATGTGCTCTGACTATCAGTGTAGATAGTGTTGGCAGTGTCCTGTCCAACACCCAAGTCAGCCATAAGGCGTCTGAGCCATACACACTCAACCGTAGCTGTGAAGACTGCCCTGTACTCAGCCTCACAACTCGAAGTGGCCACAATAGGTTGCTTCTTGCTCAACCATGATATACATGAACTGCCAAGCATGAAACAAAAACCACTTGTGGACACTCGCGTGTTAAAACAACCAGCCCAATCTGAGTCCGAAAAAGCATGTAAGTCTGGCAGCAATGATCCCCCCTTGGGATAAAACAAGCCAAGATGTATAGTGCCACTAAGGTAGCGGAAAATCCTCTTGACAGCCTGCCAATGCTTAGACCCTGGGCTATGCATAAATCTGCTGACCTGCAAGACTGCAAACTGAATATCTGGCCTCGTGTTGCATACATAAATGAGGCAGCCAACAACAGTTTGGTAAAGAGTGACATCAGCAAGATCGCCAGCATCATGTAGACTCAACTTCAAACCTGTTTCCATGGGAGTGGCAATAGGTTTGCAATCCTCAAGTCCAAACTTACATAGCAATGTCTCTATGTAACTTTTCTGACACAAGGCAATACCACCATCACACTGCTTAAACTGTATACCCAAGTAATGATGCAACAGCCCCAAATCTTTCATCTTGAAAGTAGCATTCAAATCAGCCTTAAATTCAGCAATATGTCTCTCATTTGGTCCAGTGATCAGCAAATCATCAACATAAAGAACCACAATGAGAAATACATCATCCTCACGCTTTACATACAATGTGCTTTCTGTTGGACTGTTACGAAAGCCTCGTTTAACCAAATGAGTGTCAGCTTTCTCATACCAAGCACGAGGAGATTGCTTCAACCCATACAAAGCCTTCTTACATTTGCACACTATGTCCTCTTGTCCTTTTATGACAAAACCGCAAGGCTGCGTTACATAAACTTCCTCAAATATGTCACCATTCAAGAAAGCAGTAACAATGTCTGATTGATGTACATCCCAACCAAAATGAGCTGCCAATGCACATAGAAAACGTACAGTAGTCATACGACAAGTGGGAGCAAAAGTCTCTTCATAATCTATGCCTTTTTGTTGTGCATAACCCTTTGCAACAAGTCGAGCCTTATGGCGATCGATCTCACCATCCGGCTTGCGTTTCAACTTGTAAACCCACTTCGTACCAATGGCCTTTTTGCCAGGAGGCAAATCACATAAAGTCCATGTGTCATTCTCTATAAGTGCATCATATTCTGATTTCATGGCAGCAATCCAATTTTCTGAATTCTGTGCTTCATCAAAAGACAGAGGCTTCTCAACATCATGTAAACTAGACACAGCCAAAGCATAACAATCTGATGCATGGCGAGAGCCTGAACGAGTACGACTAGATAAAGGTGCATCCAATTTACTGTCACGCAAAGTGTGCACCAGCCATTTTGGCATACCTCTAGCCTGCTCATTTTCAGCCCTTTCCTCATCAAGTACATCATGTACATCTGCATCAGTAATAGGCTGTTCTAAAACATTTTCAGAAACCCCCATAGGCTGTACATTTGCCTCATTGGAACTTACATTCGTATTTCCACCACTGAAAAGAGGCAACAAAGTGTCATAAATGTCCTGTGAGCTTACATTACTGTCTCTAGTACATGACAGCAAGGGCTGAACAGAATCTTCCACAAATACTACATCCCGTGAAACCAGAAGACGTTTTGTTTGCGGATGATACAACCTGTAACCTTTGCTTTCAGCACTATAACCAACAAAAATACATTTGACAGCCTTATCATCCAATTTTCTGCGCTGCACTTGTGGCACCAAAGCATATGCCAAACAGCCAAAAACATGCATGTGCTCAATAGAAGGTTTTCTATCATGCCATGCTTCATATGGAGTAATAGACTGCAAAGCTTTCGTAGGACACCTGTTAAGTACATAAGTGGCACACATGATGGCCTCAAGCCAAAAAGAATGCGGCAAAGCTTGACTTTTGACCATACATTGTGCCATTTCCGTTAGTGACCTGTTTTTCCTCTCAGCAACACCATTTTGCTGAGGTGTATAAGGCACTGTACATTGGTGTTTTATCCCACGACTAGCCAGAAATGCATTAAATTCATGAGACATATACTCCCCCCCTCGATCGGAACGGAGGGTGCCCATAGTACATTTTGAGACATTTTCAGCCATAGCCAAAAATTGTTTGAAGCACATAAAAACTTCGGACTTTGCTTTAAGCGGAAATACCCATGCATGCCTGGAGTAATCATCAATGAAAGTTACGAAGTACAGGTAATTGCCCAAGGACGGAGTTTGCATGGGCCCACAAACATCACTATGCACAAGCTGCAACCTACATGTGGCCCTAACTGAACCATCCTTTGGAAACTTAGAACGCTGCATTTTACCCAGAATACAACCTTCACAAACATGTTTGACAGGTGCTTCAAGAGGCGGCAAAGAAGCAACCATATCAGATTTCTGCAAACGCAGCAAACTGGCAAAATTCAGATGACCAAAACGTGCATGCCAAAGTTTTGCATCTGAAATAGCCCTTGAATCTGCAACAGCATTTGCAAAATTTTGTCCACACTTGTCATACAAAGTGAGCTTATACAGCCCACGGCACAAAAGCCCAGATGCAACAATTTCATCACCAAAACTGAGATCATGAACTGTACATCTGTCATCCACAAATTTGACTATAAGTCCAAGTCTAGCAAGTGCGGATACAGACAAGAGATTCTTCTTGATCCCAGGTACATAAAGTGCATCAACAAGTGTGAAGGAACTGCCATTAGCAGCAGTGAGCACAATCTTTCCAACTCCCTGAACTGGATAAGAGGCGTTGTTGGCACAAGTGACTGAATTCCCATGAGGGACAGACTCGAGAGAGGTAAACAATTCACGATGTGAGGTAATGTGCTTTGTAGCACCACTGTCGAAATACCACACATGTGAATCTGCAGCAACTGACAAGCATGCATCATGGACAGCAGGATTGTAAGTGCACTCTGCGCTAAAAGCCCATTCTGCATCAACATCAGCATCACAATCTCCTTTCACAGAAGACTCAACAATGGCTGCATTTGTAGTGGAACCAGCATTTGCAGTGGAACCACCCTCTTTCTTCTTAGCCTCTTTGGCCTTCAACTTAGGACACGACTTGATCAAGTGATCATTGGCTTTACAATAATGGCAACGCATCTTCTTTTTGCCCTTATCACCAGAATTGCCAGACAAAGTGCTGCCAGCAGAAGCATTAGGAACAGAATTTTTGCCACTCGCAGCAGAACCATAAGAAGTGGCTGCATTACTATTACCACCCTTTCTTTGAGAAGCAATAAAAGCCTGTTCAACTGCACGCTGCCTAGTCCTGTTTTTTCTAGAAAGTGACTCTTGCAACAGCAATGTGCATAATGCATCAAACTTGACAACTTCAGGATTTCCTTGGGTCATGAGTCTCCAAGTACTAGCAAAAGTCTGGTAGGAATCTAGTAAGGCATCAAGAACAGTCTGCACAAGGGAACTGTCCGAAATGACTTCACCTGCAGAAATGAGTTGCTCATTGATATCCTTGACACTAGCAAGGAAAGTGTCCATATCATCTTCCTCATGCATAATCTTCGACTCTAGCTCTTTACGCAGCAAAGCAATTTTAGCCTCATTGCGGCTTGCATAAAGACCTGCTAGAATATCCCAAGCCTGTTTTGCAGATTTTGCTGAACGGATGTGAGGAATAATGGTGCGCTTCACAGACAACGCAATCAATTCATGAGCCTGCGCATCCTTAACATCCCAACGAGCTTGTTCTGCCGTAGGCAAAACAACTCTAACAGCTGTAATCCTTGCAGCAAGACCTGCAACATCCTCAACATCGCCTACATCTTCAGAACCAGGACGTACATCAATGCTCTGCACAATGTTCCAGACACCTTTTGACACAAGAACATGTTGCATCATATAAGCCCACATAGGGTAGTTGTCCCCATCCAACCTGTCCTTAGCAGCAAACATCTTGAACACATCTGTGTTGTTGTTGTCAGCCATGGTAAATGCTGCACCTAATGTGAAAACTGCCCGAAAATAGGAGAAATGGAGCGGGAACAACTTGTGCTATATAGCACAAACCGTAGAAGACTATAAGGCACCTGTTATGCAGAAAACGGCACTGACAAAAAATCTGCACAAAATGACGAAATAGCCTGTGCAGTACTGCCTGTAGTGGAAACGGAGGCCGAAATGAGCCCAAATCAAAATTCTGAGCAGACCAAGCTCTTCGACCTTGCCCAAAATATTTGTCGACCTGCGAACGCTCGCCAAAGCTCACTGAAATCGGAGAAAGTGAGCAGGCGTGTGCTGGAGCAGCTGGCGACTAAGCCCGGGAGGACGTGACCTGCTCTGATACCAATTGTTGGAATTAGGGTTGCAGAGAAACACACACAGCTTGGAGAAGACGAAGGAAGCTCAAGGCACACAATAGAGAGTGTGTTACTTAGTGTGCAATGGAAAGATAGATAGCCCTAGAGTGATGGGCGTATATACAATGCACGGGGGAAAAAACCTCCTAAAGAGGGAAAAAATGCCCCGGCGGTCCTAGTGTGTTCACACACATCACTACCACATGTATATGGTAACAATTGAGTACTTCTTTCTATTTATTTAAAAAATTACAAAGCATTTGTTCTTTTTCATGAAAACTTGTACCAAAAAATGATAGATATTTTATCATTAAATTAATAACACCCATTTGATTAACATAAATTATCATGCTTGACAAAATGAGAGAGAGAGAGAGAGAGAGAGAGAGAGAGAGAGAGAGAGAGAGATGAATGGGCAACACGACAAAAAAATTTCATGGAATAAAATATAGTAAATGTTTATAAACCATCTTCTAAAGGATCTCTACAAGTAACTTGATCTAAATCTAAACCCGTGGCTCCTAAATCAATAAAGAGAAAAATTGAATTTCCGTTTGTGGATGTGCTGGCTTTATCATTTTCCAACTCTCTATCTTCCATCTCATCATTGTCATCATGGCAATCATCCTTTTTGAGATTGGTGGCATTGGGACTTGAATCATCGATCCCTCTCATCCCCATCTTCCCCTCATCCAAAGTAGTAGGTGGGAGAGGGTCAAAGATGGTCTCCACTCCATTAGTGGTAAAGATGGTTCTTCCTACAGAAACTACAAACAGGTGTTTTGGTTTATGTATTGATGGGATGTATATTATAGATGACCTATATAGGAGAATTCAAAGTGAGTGAAATTGTTATTATGTTATAATCAAATAAGGGTAAAGAAGGTTTACACTCACCAACTCACAATTGTGTGGCAAAACTAACTTGTCATACCTCCTCGTGTGATATAGACTAGACTCCACCATGTAGAGCCTATTCTCATGCCATCTAGACACATTTACAAACCACTTGTACTCGAAGATGAAGGTATGAAAGGTTCTAAAATTGAACTTTAGTATCCTTTCAATAGTCCCACAATACTTAGATTCATCACTATTTGTGTCAAAGTTCCCCATGATACCACAATCCATGGTGAATCTACGCTCGTCTGGATGTGGCATGTACAAAAGTGTCGACTCTTTGACCACATAGAGTTAAAGAAAAGGCACTATAAAATAGAAAAACTTATACAATCAATTACAAAGATAGAAGAAAGAAAAGAATCTTCAATATGATTTAAGCATACGAGTACTATACCTTTGGCATGCAACCTCGTGCATGCTTCCATTCTTTGTCGGTGATGTCCTCTTTGTCTGCCTTTGCTTCAATCTTTCTCTCATGGATCCACTTGGCACTAATGAGATATGAGAAACATACAAGGTGTTGAGGAACCAAGGGTGCCCTCCTTCCTCCATGAGCTTGCTTCCATGCTTCCTGCTCTTGCAAACACCTTGCCTTTGTCACTGTCCACAAGTCCACCCACTTGTTCATAACCTTTGCATTGAGGATGCAAAAGTTGTTGATGACTTGATGTAGATCCATATCCATGTTAAATAAGTTTCCCTTTACACTTGGAAAGTGGATTCATCCTTGCATTCTCCTCATTTGACCACATGTGAGGCATTGAGGGATGAACTTGTGCCAAATACTATGAAATGTAAAATGTAAACGTGTGTGTGTGTGTGTGTATGGGGATTTAGGAAGCACAATCTTCCCATTGGGGCTACCCATGGAGTGGTAGAGGCAAGGAGATGTTTCAAGGCCCTCAAATTCTCCCTAGCCCCCAAAGAATCCTTTTGTCCACACACACACACGCGGACACACACACACACACACACACACACACACACACACACACACACACACACACACACACACACACACACAGAGGTAGAGGTTTATATGCATGTGTGTGTGTGTGTGTGTATATATATATATATATATATATATATATATATAGTTATATAGTTATATAGTTATATAGTTATATATAGTTATGTGTGTGTGTATATGCATGTATCTATAATGAGGAGAAAGCATCGTACGTAAGAAAATTCACTTGTCAAAATATTCCTTTTTTTGCCGGAATATTATGACTGTACGATGACAGGAAAGTGGTCGGAAAATGGCCAATCGGTTGTCCAATTGGCACGTGGCCGGCAGTCAATGGCGGGTGGGTGGAAGTATTTGGCAGGTGCCGAATTTAATGGCAGACTTATCTTCTCAAGGGCGGCCACACATGGGCAGACTTGTCTATACAAGGGCGGTTACACACGGCTACCTCTCATGAGAGAGGGAAGCACTTTTGGCCTATAAAAGGAGGCCTCTTCTACACACAAAATGCATTGTAGTGCTTTGTGAAGTTGATAAAACAAGGTGGCTGATTTCTCGTGGACGTAGCTCACATTGGGTGGACCACGTATATTGTGATGTCTATCTCTCTCTCTCTCTCTCTCTCTCTCTCTAATCTCTTGTGTGTGAAAATTCTCTCTCCATTACGTAAACTACTATTATATCCACTTAGCTACACCCTATTCCTTTACATATACATATGTGTGTATGCATGTATATAGGCACTAAGTAGGGGAGCAGAACACCCGATGGTCAAACGCTTTAGTCCCTTTTAAATCGTGGCATTTTGGTGTTCAATCCACTCATGTATGGATTATCACAATGTGCCCTTGGTTTTACCACGGTTGGGATTGTGATGATATCTAAAGAGGTGCCAGTAGACTATTGACGATACCAGCCCTTACTTAGGACTAATAGTATATGTGTATGCATGTAGATATGTATCTATGTGAGTGAGTGTGTATATATGTTTCTATGCGAGTGTGTATGTGTATATAAGCACTAAGTATGCTTGTACATATGGATCTATGTGAGTGTGTGTATGTATGTACCTTTATATGTTTTTATACATATGATAGAGCTTGCATGTATACATCTAATACCTCTCTTTGAAGACTAGGTGTACCATAAGGTGGAAAAGAAGAGGTATGTAGATTATTTAATGTTAAGGTGTAGATAGGGACATATAGATTAGGGAAAACTTAGGTGGTGAAAGAGAGAAAGAAAGGTGTAGAGAGAGAATATTGGGTGTAGACATGTAGAGGTATGTAGATTAGGTATATGGAGAGTAAAAGTTGGCTAGGTCGTAATAATTTCCAACAAATCTTCTGTAGATATTGCGGAAAAGAGACCAACTATTGGGAGTAGCCGTCACACTCTTCCTTTGGTTTGTTCACGTTGGAGAGGGGGAATGGGGGAACACACCCGACACATAAAATCGGCCCTCTCTATAGCTCAGGGCATACACAACACCCCAATCCACTAGAGTTCACCTTCAAAACTCACAACACACACTGGAAGGCCACCGCCCGCACACACACCGATGCGCGTAAACACGCAAACACTCAACTACCCAAGCATTTTACTGCTCGTTTTGAGCCACACACCGCTACCACACACGAAACCACATTCACTTCCATTTCGCACACAAGAAGGGGCCCGGGGAGGCACACACATTCGCATCGGCACTGCACACACAAGCAGAAAAAGCATAGAAGGGGGGGGCAAGGGAAACGTCGCAAGAGAAACACAATGTAGGCTTCACCACTGCTTAAACACTCTCTACCACTCATTTACATCAAATAGTGCACCCACATGGTCATCGGGCAAGAAAACGCACACTTGGGGATTTGCACACACACACCTTTGCACAAAAAATCCAACCCAAGAACTCACACACACTCTCTATCTTGGCTCTCTGCAGGCTCACCGGCTCAAGGCCTTGGTCAAAAGCCTACAATGACAAAAAGCATAAAAAATGGCTCAATTTTGGGTGCCCCTTTCAATTTAGGCATACGGGCTCTGATTGGTCCACCTTGCATCCTTTTTTGGCAATTTTGGAAGGGTTCACTACCTTTGGCCTCATCTGCTCTTGCTTTCTCCTCTTTTGGAATTTGGGGGGGCACTAGCGACATCGCTAGTGCCCTTTGGCATTATTTTTTAATTTTACTTTTTATTCGTTTATTTTTTTCCTAACCTTACCTCCTTTTACCCTTGAATTTGCCACATGTGCCCATCTTGGTTAACTCTTAACTGCCCCCTTGGGCTTGGATCCTTTCAATGCTCTCTCTTTCTCAATTGCGTCTTGGCTTGCTTTGACCTGCCCTCTTTGATAGCCCTTTGGGCTCTCTCCTTTCCCCCTTGTCCGGCTCGGTTTGAACCGCCCTTGACCGGTTCTCTCTCTCTCTCTCTCTCTCTCTCTCTCTCTCTCTCTCTCTCTCTCTCTCTCTCTCTCTCTCTCTCTCTCTCTCATCCCATAGAACTCATCTCCTCCTCCCTTGCACTAGTGAGGTCGCTTGGATTGGGGAGGGGGGGGTTTGCACTTGACTTTGCTTCAAAAGGGGCCCTTGTGGTGGGAATGGCCACTTTCGGGGTGCACTACCACATCATCACTATGTGGGAGAGCCCACCGACCACCACCAATGGTGGTGACGCTTAAAGCAACCATTGCACCACCTCTACACGCCAAAACCGTCGATTTTAACACCCTGAGTAGTGTTTGCTCTTTCAGACCATGCACACGCCATTGTTGAGCTCCCGGGGAGCTCTCTCCCCCTGCATACTTGCCTAATGGATCATGCCATAGCCTTTGTAGGCTTTCTTTTGATTAAGATACTACGCATGTGGGATTCGATTGACGCCACATGGCAGCCCACTGGCTCTATGGCCCCTCAAGCCCCACAAAAACCCCCAAATGCATATTAAAAAATCCTTTTTTGGCCTCCTTCCCTCGGCTTGCATATCTTGCTCGATGGTCCAAATCTAGAGCCGCCAAGCCGTGCCAAAGCTCCACCACATTGAATCCATGGCGTGCAAACCCCGCTGAATTCCAACCTCATCATGGCCTTGAACTACTCATCTAAAAATAAAAAAAATGTCATCTGTTCCCACTTGATTGGTACCGGCCTCCAGATTCATCTTGCCATATCTCGCTGACCGAGCACCCGAATGTCACCGTCACTTGCTATCAACTCCACACAGTATGCACTACTTGCTCGAACCCTTTTGAGACCCAAAAAATGCAAGATGGAACAACTCCTAATGCAAGTGAGCACCAATGCGGTCCCCAAAAAATCTTCTGATGGCCATAACTTGCAATCCAAGACTCCGATCCGCAATCCCAAAAGATAGGCATTGCTCCATAATTCAAGCACTACAACTCTATCCACTGACATCTTCTCTAGACATTTGTTGCCAGCTGTTCTATCCGTCTCAGATCTGCTAGACCTTGCAACTTCAAACTCAGGTATCTTGCACACCGAACCTCTGTTTGACGATCCGTCTAGACCAGGTTTCACAGCACCTCAAACTCCACATCTAGATCACAAATATAGAAGTTGGGGCACCTTGGCCTATCATCCTATCTGAACCATCTTTTAAGATTTTTGGCCTAAAAAGCCGCATTAAGAATACACTCCCGCTGCCACTAGTGTGCCAAGGGACTTCTTACCTGCTCTAGCCTTCTGCACTGCAACTCCTTGTAGCCTTCGCCTGATAGTGCACACTTTCTCGCTTGGACCAACTTTGGTTGCACCATCATTGCCCACCCCCTAGTTGAACATTTATGTTCAACCACACACAGGCTTATTGAGCTAAAAAACTATCACACCAAAACAAACATTCTGTACACTACCAAAACACCTAACATATATAAAAAACCCTTCACCTACTACCTACCATTTCTTCACCTACAACTCATTGCACAACTCCTTTTATCACCATCCCCTTCAACCACCACTCACAAATCCCTTTGGAAATCTTGGACACCGCCTCGGAATCCGCATCACTTGTCATAGGGTGCACTTGTAGAACTAGAAGCTCTTCTACCTTTGGCTCCACACTTACCTTCTCACCCGCCATGCACTCAATTCCCGCATCATCGAGCTCTTCCTCGTCAATTGGCCCTTCAAGATCAATTAGCACCACCTGCTTGTCGGCTTCAACTACCTATTCTTTTGTTGCATCATGATCCACTACCATAGGCAAGGCTACCCCATCTCTTTTGGCAAGATTCTGCACCTATTGCACCACTATGATGCATTCCAAAGCTACCTTCATCTATGGCCATCAACATGGCATCGCACACCAGTTTTACCTGCTCGCCATCACCTGTAGGCCTAGACTGCACCACTTGGTCTTTATTAAGCATCCTCGCTTGCATTTTATCCTGCTCCTTGCATGCATTCACTGCCTCTCCACTCACATGTAAGAGATCGAACTCATCATACCTGGATTGAGACGACTTGATCTCCCAACTCGTGTCGGCATCCATAGAGCTACTATCACTCGGCTCGGTCTCTTCCTATGTCTCTAGCTCGGGAACCTCCTCCAACTTCACTTCTTTGACCTCGTCTGCAAACTGCACTCTTTGGTCTTTACCACACTTAAATCCTTCAGCAGTCACACTCGAACTTGGTAGTGCATCCTTTGTCCACTCTGAAACCACTTGCACATCCTCCACGATTGGAGCTTCTCTAGCCGGTATTCTTGGCATAAGAACCATTATGTCTCTATTTAGCCAAAAAAAACTTGGTTCTTCTCGCACATGCACTTCCCTTTGCACCACTTGTGGCTCAGTGCTTCCATGGCACGTATGTGAGCTCTGTTTGCTAAATATGATGGTAGATATAGCTATATGGTGGATGGTTCAACATGTACATGGATCTATGGTTGAGGCCTCCACTTTACTTGGTTGGGAGGGAGGGTCAGACATGTGTTCAAGCTTTTTGTCAGGTACATGTTTTTTGGATGATGGTATGCTTGGTGATGCTTGGTATGGAGGAGATGCCTGTTTGTGGAGCGATGCATGGAGTGTTGAAGGCAGGCTATGGGTAGCCTATACACATGATGGTCTATGTGCTAGAGTGTAACACTATGGTGAGTAGTTACAAATGGGTGGAGGACACCAATGGCAAGTGTGTGGAATAAAGCTCTTTTTTGGTTGAACATAAATGTTTAGCTAGGAGGTGGGCAATGATGGTGCAACCAAAGTTGGTCGACCATAGAAGATGACATGGATAGGTATGTGCAGGCTAGAAGAAGATTGGCAAAGGGCCAGAGCAGCTATAAAGATCCTAGGTAGACATGTAGCAGTTGATATGTATGGCTGATGCGGTTTATAGGCCAAGAAGGGCTCCAAAAGGGCTAATTTGCATGGCAGATGAAGGAGTCTCAAGGGGTAGTCTTTGGGTCTAAAAATGTAGAGCTTGAAGTGGTAAAGAAGGAGGTCTAAAAGGATTACCAAACAGAGCTATGGAGCCCAAGATATTGGAGTTTGAAGTTGCAATGCATTGCAAATCCTTGACGGATAGGTCAGGTGTCCCAAGTGGATGTCACTGTATAGGTGGGTATAGCTTGAAATATGGAAAATGGCCATCTTTTTGGATTGCAGATTGGAGCTATCTAGATTGTTGGTTATGGTCATTTGAAGTTCTGTCAAGAGCTAGGTTTGTGTTGGGCTGGACGCATTGGTAGACATGCCATCTGATGATTTTGGAGCTTCACTAGGGATAGTATGCATTCTATGCGGTGTATGGAGATAACAGGAATTGATTTCTCATCAAAAAAAGTTACAGACTCTAAGTTATGGCCAGACAAAGATAGGGTGTGATTGCTTGAGGTTGGTTGCAGATAAAGTTTAGCGTTTTCGTGGCCTCAGATGGCGAGCTTGGAAATCTCAAAATGCGGCAAGCATGGGGAGATTCAAAGTCGAGAACCGACTTCATCATACGAGTTTTGCAACATAAGCATCGAGTGCCCGAGTGAGGAGTTGGAGGAGGTTGAAGGTGGCAGAAGAATAAGGTTTTTAAAAAGTTAAGTGGGGAATTTTCGAAGGGTGTAATGGGAAATTTATGAACAGTTGCCACATGGAAGGAAGCATAATTCCATATGCGCAAGGTGGTGTTGAGCACCAGGGGTATGCGGATGTCCTCGTGAGCCCCTATTGGGAGTTTATGAGGGAGTGAGAGCTCCTTTTGAGCATGGCTATGATGGAGCACCGGGGATGGCTCTATCGAGCGCTGAGTGGGTGGTCGTTGTCTCTCGGGCGTGCGGGCGTGGTGGTTCTGACTAGTGTAGTTGTCGATGTCAATGGCAACGGTGCACTACACGAGTGGTTGACTTTGGAAGCTAGATGATGTGGCATGGCGCTCAATGGGTCCGAGATCACACGGGCGATAACCTCACCCCATCTTTTGAAGACAAACCTACCTCCCCACTAGCGATATCGCTAGTGGTGAGGTAAGGGGCAGTTCTTGTGGAGAGAGAGAGAGAGAGAGAGAGAGAGAGAGAGAGAGAGAGAGAGAGAGAGAGAGAGAGAGAGAGAGAGAGAGAGAGAGAGAGAGAGAGAGAGAGAGGGACGACATGTGCCTAGGGGGTGTCCGACGACAACTGGCAGAGAGGGAGAAGGAGGGAATCCCGTGGTGGCAGGCGGCAATTGTAAGTCAAAGAGAAAGAGGGAAAGGGTCCAAGGGAACTTAAAGGCAAGGGAGCAAGCACATATGAGAGATAAAGGGCAAGTGAATGGCCAAGCCGGGCGGCCTAGAGGGTAATTTGAACTGGAAAAAGCCAAGAGGGCAATTCTAAGCGGCCAAACATAGGAGAAGTGTCCACACGGCAAGGGTTTCCAAAAAGGAGTAGACCAAATGCAAGCAATGCAAGAAAAATTATATATGAGCTAACAGTTTAAGTACACGAGCAAAGAAGCTCCATTTTTTTTTTGGACTTAGCCACTCCTATAAAAGGAGATGAACGTGATTTCTCAAGGGCTTTTTTTCGGGCCATTAGGCTTGTTGGCCATAGCATTTTTTTGGCCAAGGGTTGTGTTGGCAGGGAATTGATTGTAAACGGTTGTATGTATGCAAGGAAAGTCATCATTGCTATCTCTTCGGATCGACTCCCCCTTCTCTTGTTTGCAAGTGTGCGTGTGTTTTAGAGCGTGCGTCGTCGTGTGTGCCCCCCCGAATTTTGTCTTGCAAAGAGAGATAGAGAGAGGCTGTGTGCATGTGGATGGTTGTGTTTTGGGTAGAGCATAATGACTGTAAGGTCTCTACCTGCCCTAGAAAAGGGTTACCTATTTTAAATTTTTAGCCTAAATATCAGTGTGGCAAAAGATGCACTTTTTGTAGGTTTCAATGATCAGATGTCATTTTTGTGTTGTGATTCTGGCTAAATTCAATTTTTGTGGCTAAATTGAATTCAACTTTTAATTCTGGCTAAATTCAATTTTTTTGAAAAATTTCCAAAAATAGAAAGTTTTTGACCATCGATATGGTCTAAGATTGATCGGCTCGTCAAGCTGTGCACCGACCCCAATTTCCTTGAAAATAGGGTCCGAACGTCGGAGGCTAATATTTATGGCAGGTAGTCGTATATGTTACCTGCAGGTCTGTCTTGACTTAACAAGTTTCTTAATTGAATTTGGGTTAGTATAGATCAAGTTAGCCTAAGGTTAGTAAATTCCTAAGGTATGTGTATGGCATGGATGTACATATGCATGTATGGGTACGCATGGTAATGGGTGTGCATGCGTGGTCGTGGATGCATGGTCATGTATCCCCATCACGTATGGCCATGGGTCATGTGTATAGATAGTGTCGGGTCAAGTGGCACGGAGGCTAAGTATAGACTAGAGAGGTGTATCACTTAATTAGGTAAATGGGGACACCTTTTAGTGGTTAGTGAGAGGCTTGTGACACCTCTACTTCTTCTTTTGGAAAGAGGGGGTGAGCAAGGGAGGTATGGGCAAGCCTTGGCCATCAAGCAACCCCAGAAGTCTATATAAGGGGCATTCCCACCCAATTTTACACACACACAATCCCCAAGTCTTACAAGAAAGTGTTGCTGCCAGAGCTTCCATTGGAGGAGCTTACTTACATCAATTAGCATATACAATGAGGCTTAATCAAGGTGATTTAATTCAAGTTATGTTACTCTAATTGGTCCATAGCCTGTTCTCTCTGGAGGATCTATGTTGAGCCTACCCTATTCTATTATTAATGCTATATGGCTACAATATAATTAATGTGGGTGATTATCAATAGACTCTTACCTAGTGATCATTCTTTTCGTGGCGGGATTAAAAAGAACTAAAGTTAATCTCCCATCTTATACTCTAGTTAATAAATGATAAAATGGTGAAATCAATCTCTCTTTGTGTATTAAATTTTTGCATGATTATGTTCTCTTGTGCATTAAAGATTATGTATGATTAGAGTTCTATTTGCACTAATCTAATTGCACATATTTATGCATGGTAGAGTATATTTTGATCTTCTCTTTTACCCAAGTCTATGCATGGTTATAGGCATACATTGTGCATAGTATTGATGAGTCAAAAGTGATGCATGGATGTGATTCCCATATTGCATATGGTGGATGTAGTTAAGGTAATATTATGATAAAGATTATGCATGTGTGTTTATGGTAAGCTTATTTTCTTCATTCTTGGTCAAGTGACTAATTAGGGAAGAATTACCCTCCTTTCTATGTAACATTAGATACCTAATTAGGGAAAGAATTCTTTTACTCTAAATCACTTGTGCATATCGAGGAGTTTCAAACTCCGAGCGAGACTTTCTGAGCAAAACCTAAATCGAGTAAGAGTTAAAAAAAATGAAAACCACAATATAAACCACACAAAGTATTGTTTAAAATTACTCTTAAAATTATATGTATGTGTGTCTTTTTCTCTCGCATACTTTTTGACTCTCTCTCTCTCTCTCTCTCTCTCTCTCTCTCTCTCTCTCTATTTTTGTTTATTGTGGCAGTTTGCTCTATCATTTCTTTATCCATTTTTTCATGTTGTGGAGTAACGTGTTCTATATCATCTCTCTCTTTCTCTCTCTCTCTCTCTCTC
The DNA here is from genome assembly GCF_014529385.1 of Adiantum capillus-veneris. Lineage (NCBI taxonomy): Eukaryota > Viridiplantae > Streptophyta > Polypodiopsida > Polypodiales > Pteridaceae > Adiantum > Adiantum capillus-veneris. The sequence goes on along the minus strand of NC_140932.1, from coordinate 13,618,555 downwards.
TAGAAATTAAATGCCTCTTGATTAATTAGGAAATTATGAGAACCATAGCCATGTTCTGGATGAACACAATATATGGGTGCGAAGAGTGCAAAAAAGGACCCTACAATACGGACACCAACCACTTCATGTTGTCATCAACAACTGCCAATTTTTTTCTAAGTTGCACTTGAGGAAGCTTAAAAAATGTGAGACTTCCAATTTCTTGTGAAGCTTAAGCTTTTGTAGACCCTTGGGTAGATGATTGAAATGGAGACTTAGTTATGAGTAGGTCTTGCCCATCTTTTTTTTTAATTTTGAGGGGCTAATTAAGAAGAATCTCCAAAGATGTGTATCGGGTAGATGGGTAAAAAGAAAGGAGGAGGCAGAGACATGAGTCACAAGAAAATCTTTTTTTAATGGTATGGACAATGGTTGCGTATTGGGCTTAATTTAAATGGAGCTACCTCTCTCTCTCTCTCTCTCTCTCTCTCTCTCTCTTTTATAGATATTTTCCTCTCGCGCTCTATTTGTGAAGACTCTTGCAAAGACAATGTGGGTGTGGTGGGAGGCAGTGCAGGGTATAGACGGAGAGTCATCTAGGAGGATCTATCATAGGCTTGGAGGTCTAGAGTGTGAGGGGAGGGGTTCCAGCGAGCTTTCATTTCAACGATGTATAAGATCGATCTGGGAGATTGTTTATTTTGTTTTGTTTCCCTTGTGTGGTGATGGTGTATTTGTATGTGTTGCTCTTTTGCGATAGTTGGAAGCTTTGGTGAAGATAGAAGTGAAGGGAAGGAAGGGTGACTCATGTGAGGCGTAGGGAGGGCTCTACAACGAGGCTTGAAGGTGGAGTATATGTGCTCAAGGTAGGAAGGCCCAAAGCAAAGGATTTAACTGCAAAGCTTGAGAGTCAAGTCAGGAGCTTAGTTAGAAGGCATGCATAGCAAGCGAAGGGGAAGGGGGGAGAACCAAGGATGGGGAGGGTGTTCTTCCGATTTGTCTAGCATTTGAACGACAAATTGATTGACAGTTTTGAATTCTCTATTATTCCTCTGTAGGGGAGGCGCCACGTCCAAAACGAGCAACGAGAGTCTCGCGAGATGCATTTGTTTTCTCTATCTCATTTATCTGCATGCTTCGAGAGTGGGCCTTGGTAGGCGAAGGACATGAATCTTGCCTCAAGAGGAGAGAAGCGTATTTGCTGGGAGGGCGAGCATCGGTTGTCATCGCAAATAGAAAGGGAGAAGAACAAACAAACAGAGAGAGCTATGCAATGTCTAGTGGCGAAGATATATAGATAGAGGGAGACTGCATGTTTTGTGTGTGTGTATGTGTGTGTGTGTGTTTGAGAGAGAGAGAGAGAGAGAGAGAGGTCGCAATTGCGATACTGAACACTTGCGCAAAGGCGAGGGGGAGGGAGATGATGGTGACAATTGGGAAGCAAATAGGATTAACTCTTAGAACTTGAAGTTCAAACGTTGGACTCCAAAGTGTTATAGCTTTTAAAATTTTGAATTTCTTATAATGCCAAGTCACTTACTTGTCCTTCTTTCAAAGGAGAAAATAAAAACAAAAATCCCTCAAGCACCACTCACGCCGGCGCTTGGTCCTTGAGAGAGTTTTATTTTTATTTAGCTACATCTAAACCTTATCCCTCTCCCTTTTTTCAACTTGAGAGAAGAAGCTTTACTTTTGAGTGTGCATGCGCGCATGTGTGTGTGTGTGTGTGTGTGTGTGTGTGTGAGAGAGAGAGAGAGAGAGAGAGAGAGAGAGAGAGTAGGGTAAAGAGGCCAATTAAAATCCGCCCCCTTTACAACTTTACAAGGACGCGGGAGCCCCCAAAAGTAAGATTATTATTACCTAGTTGTAGGACACTGAGTTACATGAGTTGGTCGAAGGATCTGGTCCACACGATTTGTGTTCAATCCTTGTTGGTAGTATGGGCACTTATACTCCCCAATATGGCTTGTTTCTCACGATCAATTTTGTTACACAAGAATTTTTTGACGTTGCTGTGTGTCGCCTGCAAATCTTTGTCAACACTAATGTTTTTACAGCTTGTGCACTCAACAGTGAGCTGTCGATTGCATTCTTCCAAGCGAAAATCGGATAAGCTTGCTACCAGATAATCGTACGTCTCCTTATGTGGCCTTGTATCGGCCCCTTTACCCTACATGTGCTTGCAAAATTTTTATGTATGTTTTTTTTAGGGGGAGGGGGAGAGAGAGAGTGTGAGAGAGAAACTATATGTGCATGCAAATTTTTTATGTATGTATATTTTAGGGAGAGAGAGAGAGAGAGAGAGAGAGAGAGAGAGAGAGAGAGAGAGTCTAGAGAGAGAGAGAGGGCACAAAGAGACTAAGGCCACGTTATAGAGACTCCATAGGGAGAGAGTGTGTTTGAGAGTGAGAGAGAGAGAGAGAGAGAGAGAGAGAGAGAGAGAGTTTGTGTATTCCACAAACTATGAGACATAGAGAGAGATAGAAAGGGAGAGAAAATGTGCATGATATGGTTTATAAATTCCAAAAAATAAGAGACAGATTATGAATATATGTGCAATAAGAGAGAGATAGAGATAGTGTGTGCGTGTGTTTAATATTTAATGCTCTACCATGAGCAAAGAGAGAGAGAGAGAGAGAGAGAGAGAGAGAGAGAGAGAGAAAGATAGATTTTGTGTGTGTAGCTTGGGGGGGGGGGGGGGGGGGGGTTTCATTGTATAACATTTATCCAAAAATGTTATAAGAACTCGCTCGCTTTTTGACTTGCTCGGAATGTTTTGCTCGGTGTTTGGTAAGACTCGTGCATATCAGCTTGTCCATTAATCTTAACTAGTTTTCCCTTGTCAGTGTTGCTTCACACAAGTTTATGTGTGATTATCCACAACTCAAATCAACTTCTACTTGAGGAAAGCTAGGGCTTAAAAGTCATTTCATTTCACTCTCCTAGATGTAGAGTATTGTTATGCGTAAGATTAGGTACTCTTTTTTCTAATCCTTATGGATGCTTAATCATTGTGGTATGGTTACTTAATACCATATTTTAGCCCTTCTTTCTTCTAAGTTTTTCTAACCCAAAGTAGTGAGATATGTCCCCCAAGAGGACACGTTTTGGTGGTGCTAATGACCGCGAGGCAGGAACTAGCAACATGGTGAACAACGGTAAAGCACCGATGAGAGAGGAAAATCCGGTCATCTCATGAGGCATAGAAGAGGAAATTCATGAGTTAGATGGAATTTATTTTGTATTTTACATAAGCATTGCATTACGATAACTTTAGGAATGTTTAAACTTCCCAAAATATGTTGGAAATCCAACTGAGACAACGGCATTAGTATTTTAAAGGGTTTATTTAAATTTAAGTTTGAATTAATAGAAAAGAAATGGTTTATGGAAAGATTGTTTTGAGGTAGGAAAGAATGGTTGTTAGGAAAAATTATCTCAAACAATTTTCATTCATTATTCCCATGTCAACTTAGTCTACATCCCCTACTAATCACAAGGCGGTAGCTCGTGAAGTTATCGGAGACACTAAACCAACGACTTGCTTTCTATGCGGTGGATATGTCCATGGCTTGCTTTTGATGTGGTGGATACATGATTTTTATCCGAAGAGTTACTCCATGAATTGGGTGGATCATGGACTGGTTGTATGGATGGCCAGTTGACAACGGGTGCAGTTAATACTCGCTGGAGGTCCTCACGACTCCAAGACATTGGAATTTTTAATGAAGTATTGTGTATTGAGTACTTTTTCCTAAGAAAGATATGTTTTGGTGCCGATTTGACAATGTTTGAAGGGCTGTCTTAACGAACTTGTGATGAAAACCATAAAAAGGAACCTTAAGTGTTGAACAACAATGTGTTAGTAACTAGGCCACACAAAGACTCTGTGTGAGTGCGGGGTGGAAAGTGGGGGTTTGGCTTAGGTTGCCAAAGCCTACGAGATGACCGGTCCTGATTAGTTGGGAACTCTCTGCCCTATGTAATAGAGTGCAAAATTAGATAGCTCATTACGCCAGAGCGGAAGGCACTCGATGTACGTGCCTCGGAAAGCTACGAGGAAAAAGGCACCGAAGTTAATTCTCCTCCTGGAAATTGAGAATAGGTCCGATAATTCATAATTACGCTCCCCTTGGGGGGCGGATCTAGATTCCTTTCAATGGTGGCTTGGACTCAAATCACTAAGTGATGACAGACCATCCAATGGTTTTCTTTTTAGCCAATTTTATTGTTTGCTTCCATATAGGATCTAGCGACCATCAGGTGTCCTCCAGTTCCGTCAAGATGAGAGGGGGAGGGGACGTCACAGTTGGTATCAGAGCCTAGGGTTCAAAGCCTAGGTTATTTTGGAAAATTTTGTTCTGTCTGAAAATTTTAAAAATAGGAAAAATTGGATAGCTAATCCAAGGTTTCTGCGTCAATAGTGATCCTGTGGTTGAATATCACAAGTCTTTGACCTTATTTATGAGAGTGCCTGTCGTTCTCCAAACTATCTTTCCGACGGAGCATGATGCAACTGCTGATGAAGGCTCACAATCCTCATTCGACTCAGATAGGTAAAGGATGGGAGCTCGAATGGAGCAATGAAGGTGGGACTTATTACATCAATGCTTGGAAGCTGGGATGTCTTACCACGGACTTAAAGAAACTACGTTGGGCAGAGGAATTGAGAGTAGTTCAGTTGTACTACTGCTTGGGTACAAACTTGAGTATCACTGTTCCCTCTTATCCAGGAGGCACGGGGAAACCCCTAAACGAATGGGTATGGGAGAAAGTGGTGGAGATAATTTCATATTGAAGGATCAAAACTTTTTCTCAGAATACCCTTAAGAATATGGATCTTGTAATTTACTTCCCGATTTCCAATGAGTATAAGAACTACTATACCAATCAGTTAGAAGATTTTAGAAATGTGACTACAAACACCCATCGCTTGTATCACCATATTCCAAGTCAGCCAGCTATGCGGATTCTTTAGATTCTGAAGAAATTTGTAATAATGTAGGATAAGATACGCTAAGCCTCTTTTTTTTGTAAGGCTATCCTTGTAAATATTCACTTTATGAATAAAGAACCAAGTCTTTTGAATTGAGTATCTTGATCTTGTGTCTATTCTGAAGTTGAATCTTAATCGTGTGCTAAGTCTTTAAAATTGTTAGTCTATCGATCTTATGAAATCATGTAGGTACCTGCTTCTGCTCTTTATACCGCAGTTCAGGAGAAAAAAATTCTTCTCAAGCAAGCGCAACCTCCCAACTTCAAAGGTGAAGGGATTAACGTGGAATGAGATGCAGAGGTTTGGATCAATGCCATGAAGGATTATTTTGAGGCTATGGGAACTCATCCGCAGAATCAAACTATGCTTGCCATGTTCCAACTTACCGAAGATGCCAAAATATGGTGGAAAAAACTTTTCCGAGACTCCGACATTGTTGGATCTTCTCAGTCATGAGAAGAAGTTAAGACTGCAGTGGTTGAACGCTACTTACCGCCTGCTCATAGGGCCATCAAAATGAACAAGTTTTTCTCACTCAAGCAGCTATCCTTGACTATAGCGGAGTATTACTCCAAGTTCGTGACTCTAAAGAGATATGTGCCAAAGATGACCTTGGAACATCAAGTGGCCAGGTTCTACCAAGGCCTCATAGAGCCATTGAACAGTAGGTTGGAAGTTCTTGACCAACAAGATTGCAAGATGCTTTGTTAAGAGCCAAGTCGTTAGCTATGGAAATCATGAAAGCTGCTCAAGGCAGAAGAAATTATTTAGCGAAGATGGCCATACCAAAAAATTGGGATAGCAAACCGGCAAACCTTGCTTATCAGAATCATCCCATGGTAGCTACTTCAACTGCTACCGAATTTCCCAATGTGTGCTACTATGAATTCCAAGAGTATGGCCATTACAGAAACAAATGTCCAAAGAAGACTCGTGCATCTAGTGCAAATGTAGTACCTCTCAATGCCAATGGAAGAGGTCAACCGAACAATCGCGAAGGACGAGGAAGAGGAGGCAGAGGACGAGGACGTGGTGTAGTCGCTAGGGTAAATGCTGTAGTTGGACAACCGACTGTAGGAGATGAAGCAGATGAAAGGGCAGTGCTACTTGCTGCCATAGACAATCTTGGTGCTCACCAACAGTTTGTTGTAATTCAAGCTCTTGGATGCGCCAAGGTGGTAAAGTTGAATTCCTCATAGACTGTGGAAGTACTCATTCATTTCTATCTCCTAGATGCATGAGAAAGTTAAAGCTAAGCCAATATCTTGCAAGTAAACTAGTAGTAGAACTAGCTAATGGAAAGGAAGTGTTATCTCAACATTCTGCAGGCTTGATAGATTTTGAATTAGGGGGTTGTGCTACTTCTCCACAGTTCTGTACTTTACCTTTAGGAATTTATGACACAATTTTAGGAATGTACTGGATGAAAAGGAACCAAGCCCATATTCATTATGCTCATGGAAACTTTACGTTCATAGATAACCTCGAGAATGAAGTTCTAGTTCAAGGGAAAAATGGGACGCGCAAGGCTCATTTAGTTAAACCGAGTAGACTTCTAAAGGGACTCAAGAAGGGACAACAAATTTATGATGTGAAGCTTAACAAGGTGAAACAACCAGATTCAAAATTTCATCCAGAGTGGTTGAGAGAATATGCCGATGTTTTCCTAGAAGACTTGACCAATCTGCCATCGTATCGTGAAGTAGACCATGAGATAGAAACTATACCAGGGTGTGAACTTGTTTCTAAGAGACCGTACAAGATGTCTTTACCAGAAGCTATAGAACTTAAAGAATGGCTTAGGCAATTGATTGAGCAAGTGTTCATTAGACCTAGTACTTCTCCTTGGGGTGCACCAGTTCTTTTTCAAAAGAAGAAGGATGTATCTTTGTGGCTATGCATAGATTATCATGGACTTAACCAAGTGACTGCCAAGAACAAATATCTGATTCCGAGAATTGACAAATTGTTGGATAGACTCCATGGATCCAAGATCTTTTCAAAGATTGATCTTCGATCAGGATATTATCAGATCAAAATCAAAGAATCAGACATACCAAAAATAGCTTTTAATACTATGTATGGGCATTATGAATTCACAATTATGTCCTTTGGTCTTACAAATGCGCCTGCAAGCTTTAATCGACTAGTGCAGGATATCTTTAGGCCTTACTTGGATGACTTTGTCCTAGTCTTTTTTTATGATATTTTGTTTTACTCTAAAGACTAAGCAGAGCATGAAGAACATGTCCGAAAAGTGTTATAAATTCTACGTCAGCATCAACTTTATGCTAAGGATAGCAAATGTACTTTCTATACTCCCCAAGTTAGTTATTTAGGTTTCATTATATGTGCCAATGGAGTTTCAATTGATTCGAGAAGATCAAGGATATAGTGGATTAGCCTCAGCCTTCTTCTGTGAGTGAAGTCAGAGGATTTCTTGGAATTACAGGGTGGTACAGGATTTTTGTCAAAGATTATGCTCTTATTGTTGCACCTTTGACAGGACTTCTAAAGAAAGGAATGCGAATCAATTGGAAAGTAGAGCATGAAGCTAGTTTGTAGAGTTAAAGAGATATTTAGTGTCTTCTCTTGTTTTAAAGATTCAGATTTCAGTAAGCATTTTGAAGTTGTTACTGACGCCAGCAGTCTTGCCTTAGGAGGAGTTCTTACTCAAGAAGGGGACCAGTAACTTTTACCTCTCGCAAGCTCTGAGATCATGAGAAGAATTACCCGACTCACAATCTAGAACTTCTCGCTGTCATCCATGCATTGAAGCTATAGAGACATTATCTTTTGAGTTGCAAATTTCAGCTAGTTTTACCGATCAGAAAAGCTTAAAGTGGATCTTTACGCAACCCAACCTCAACATGAGGCAAAGGAGATGGATTGAAATTCTTCAAGAGTACGATTTTGATATCAAGTACCGACCTGGGAAGAAAAATGTAATTGCATATGGACTCAGTTGTAAGTCTTTCCTCAATGCTATCTCTATACCCAATAATCCTATTATGGAAAGGATTAGAGAAGGTTCTTCAAATGACTCAGAATATCAATGTCTGTTAGCGCAGATTCAACAAGGCCAAGGATCTAAAGTAACTTTTAGACTGGCCAAAGACTATTCTCTTCAAGGGGAATTTCTTTATCTTGGTCAAAGATTTTATGTACCTAAGGATCCAACACTAAAGAAAGAAATTTTATTTGAGGCTCATGATAGCCCAACTTTTGGACATCCAGGGTATGCAAAGATCTTGAACACAATCAGAAGGAGTTATTTTTGGCCAGCAATGAAAGGTGATGTTCTTCATTACGTAAAGCAGTGTTTATCTCATCAGTGAATTAAAGCCAAATGAATCAAGCTTCCCGGGCAACTCAAACCTCTTGATATACCTCAAATGAAATGGGAGTGTATCAGTATGGATTTTGTCACCGGATTACCTTCTGTTGGAGACTATGATTCTATATTTGTGGTTGTCGATATTCTCACTAAGGTGGCTCACTTGATACGTGTCAAGACAACCTACAGTGCTTCTGACATCAGTAGGGTTTTCATCAAGGAAATCTTTAGATTTCACGGGTTACTGAGAAGAATTGTCAGTGATAGGAATGTGAAGTTTACTTTGAAATTTTTGACTTCTCTTTTTCAAGCTATGCTTCAGTACAGTATATCATCCTCAGACTGAAATGGTAAACCAAGTAATCGAGGATATTCTTAGAGATTACTGTCCACAAGAGCCAAGGAAATGGTTACAACATCTTCCTTTAATAGAGTACGCTTATAATTCTCTCGATCATAGGAGCATAGAAATGTCACCATTCAAGGCACTCTATGGACATGAGTGTATAGCTCCATTGAACCACCCTAGTTAACTATTAAAGTGGCGGCCTCAAAGAAAATGTTAGAAGACAAGAAGCGCAAAATAAAGCAATTCGCAAAGATATTCAAGCAACTCAGGACAGACAGAAGCATTATGCAGACAAGAAGAGATCTGAAAGAACTTTTAAGTTAAAGGATAAGATATTTCTCAGGGTTAAATCCAAGCAAAGTAATTTATCCTTGGGAAAATTCAAGAAGCTTAGCCCAAGATATTGTGGACCTTACGAGATTGTAAAGGTTGTAAGTGACCAAGCTTACAAGTTGCAGTTACCTTCAAACCTTAATGTTCATGACATTTTTCATGTAAGTTTGCTTAAAACCTATATTCCCAATCCCGATCATCTTGTAGATGCAGAACAAGTCGTTATTCCTACTCAAGGCATTCTCAAGCTACAATCTGATTACATCCTTGAGATGTGGGAAAGAAAACTGAGGAATAGAAACATCATCGAACATCTAGTCAAGTGGATGGATTTTCCAGAAGAAGACTGAACGTGGGAAGATCAACTAACACTTCAGAGGGATTATCCAGACTTACCCTTGAGATGAGGGCATCTCAATTATTTCACGTTGGGTAGAATGTAAGGTTTCTACTTGCCCTAGAAAAGGGTTACCTATGTAAAATTTTAAGCCTAAGTTTGGCAAAAGATACTATTTTTAGTAGGTTTCAGTTATCAGACATCATTTTTGTGTTCTGATCCTTGTAGAACTTTTAATTCTGGCAAAATTTAATTTTTGTGAAAAATTTCCAAAAATAGAAAGTTTTTTACCACTAGTATGGTCTAGGATCGACCAGCTCGTCAAACTGTGCACTGACCCAGATTTCTTTAAAAATAGGGTCTGGACGTCGAAAGCTGCTATTTATGGCAGGTAGTCATATCTGTTACCTGCAGGTCTGTCTCGAGTTAGCAAGTTTCTTAATTGAGTTTGGATTAGTATAGATCAAGTTAGCCTAAGGTTAGTAAATTCCTAAGGTATGTGTATGGCATGGATGTGCATATGCATGTATGGGTATGCATGCATGGTCATGTATCCCCATCATGTATGGCCATGGATCATGTGTATAGATAGTCTTGTGCCAAGTGTGGGAGTGTGGCATGGAGGCTAAGTATGGACTAGAGAGGTGTATCACTTAATTAGGTAAAAGGGGACACCTCTAGTGGTTTGTGAGAGGCTTGTGACATCTCTACTTGTTTTTTTGGCAAGAGGGGCCGAGCAAGGGAGGTATGGGCAAGCCTTGGCCATCAAGCAACCCCAGAAGTCTATATAAGGGGCATTCCCACCCAATTTTACACACACACAACCCCCAAGTCTTACAAGAAAGTGTTGTTGCCGTAGCTTCCATTGGAGGAGCTTACTTATTTCAATTAGCATACACAAGGAGGCTTAATCAAGGTGATTTAATTCAAGTTATGTTACTCTAATTGCTCCATAGCCTCTTCTCTCTGGAGGATCTATGTTGAGCCTACCCTATTCTATTATTTCTTCTAGATGGTTACAATATAATTAATGCGGGTGATTATCAATAGACTCTTACCTAGTGATTATTCTTTCCTTGCCGGATTAAAGAGCACTAAAGTGACCATAATCTCTCAATTATGCATAATTAATGTTTAATTGTTTCCTACCCACTTATGTGATTTTAGTACATGATTAAGAAGGAATCAATCTCCCCTCTTATACTCTAGTTAATACTTGATAAAATGGTGAAATCAATCTCTCTTTGTGCATTAAATTTTTGCATGATTATGTTTCCTTGTGCATTCAATATTATGTATGATTAGAGTTCTATTTGCACTACTCTAACTGCACATGTTTATGCATGGTAGAGTAGGATTTGATCCTCTCTTTTACCCAAGTCTATGCATAGTTATAGGCATACATTTTGCATAGTATTGATGAGTCAAAAGTGATGCATGGATGTGATTCCTATATTGCATATGGTGGATGTAGTTAAGGTAATACTATGATAGAGATTATGCATGTGTGTTTATGGTAAGCTTATTTTATTCATTCTTGGTCAAGTGACTAATAAGGGAAAAATTACCCTCCTTTCTATGTAACATTAGATACCTAATTAGGGAAAGAATTTTTTACTCTAAATCACTTGTGCATATCAGCATGTCGATTAATCTTAGCTAGTTTTCCCTTGTCAATATTTCTTTACACAAGTTTATGTGTGATTATCCATAACTAAAATCAACTTCTACTTGAGGAAAGTTATGGCTTAAAAAGCATTTCATTGCACTCTCCTAGATGTAGAGTATTGTTATGAGTAAGATTAGGTACTCTTTTTCCTAATCCTTGTGGATGCCTAATCATTGTTGATATGGTTACTTAGTACCATATTTTAGCCCTTCTTTCTTCGAAGTTTTCTAACCCAAAGTAGTGAGATATGGCCCCCAAGAGGACACATTTTGATGGTGCTAATGACCGCAAGGCAGGAACTAGCAACATGGTGAACAATGATAAAGCACCGATGAGAGAGGAAAATTCGATCATCTCATGAGGAATCGAAGAGGAAATTCATGAGGTAGATGGATTTTGTTGTGTATTTTACATAAGCATTGCATTATGATAGCTTTTGAAATGTTTAAACTCCCCAAAATATGTTGGAAATCCAACTGAGACAACGGCATTAGTATTTTCAAGGGTTTATTTAAATTTAAGTTTGAAGTAATATAAAAATGCTTTATGGAAAGACTGTTTTATGGCGATGGCGAGTGTCTAATAGCACGTAGTTGTCCTTGCGTAGGAGACTTGTGAGAAAGAATGCCTACCCGCCTTACTGTTATACTGTTATACGCGTACACGCCATAAAAGCTCCACTACTTGCTGCTCCTAGAGTTTTGTGCATCGTTGGCGACATGGCACACATGCATTGGCCAATTTTTCCCATAATCCCTTTAATGATTACCACATTCATTCATGTTGTCCCTTTTCCCCATAGGAACTTGTACTGACTCTGGAATTCGCCTGACGTTGTCACTGGCACTGTTTTGTCACTTTGAGACTTTTCTAGCACTGTCACTATTTTTGGTACTTCTTGTACTTGGAAGAGATTTAGAATTGTTGAATCTGAAAGTCTCTGGTCATCAGTACCCAAAATACCAGTATCTTCTCCTCTGGAAGTCTCTTTCTCATTAGAATAATATAGCTTGATCTTGGCCCCATTGTAGACACCTGGCAACAGTAATCTAGATAAATCGTTCAACCTTACTCTGCGATTGGAAAATACCCAGTCGACTTCATATGGCCCAGCCCAAGCTATCTTTAAATTTGGTTTCTTATGGCCTAGTTTGGATTGATAGAGTAAAACTAAGCTGACCTTTTGGAACCCCCTAACTTTGATTCTTCTATCATGCCAGTGCTTCCTTCTTTGATGAACAATCTCCTGTTCTAGCATGGCATGTTCTCTTATCTCATCCAACTATGCTAATTCCTCTGGTCTATGTTTGAAATTATGATTAAAATCCAATCCATAACCAACCGCCATTCTGAGCCTAGGAATCATGAATTCCATAGGCACTACAACTTCAGTACCATACACCATTCTAAAAGGTGTCAATCCAGTGGTGACTTTATAAGCTGTTCTGTCAGCCCATAGAGTAGTCTGGAGCTTAAGATCCCACTGGTGTGGCTCCTTCTTCACAATCTTGGTGAGAATGTTCTTGATGGTTTTGTTACTACTCTCTGCTTGCCCATTGCACCGAAGATAATACGGTGTTGACTTCCTGTGCTTAACTGAGAGCATGTCCATCCAAATTTCCATAGTATCATTAATAAAATGTGGCATACCTTCAAAAAAAAAAAACCCAAACAACTAGTACCAAAAAAATCCAACATCAGTATGCAGTCAAGCCAAACCCCCAATTTCCAATTTAGCCAGTATTTTGCATGACTCGTGTCAAGTTTAGAGAAAACAACTAGTATGAGTAACAAAGTCCAAAACCAATAAACACCCGAGGTATACCCCCCATCAAAAGATTTTTTTAAATAGTATGCACCAGAAGTACGTCATGTGACCATGCATAGAATCAACAGAGTATTGTATTTTAAAGCCAATTGGAAGCAATCACTATAACGTCCCCTAATAACTTTAATCAAACCAATGAATAGTTTACGCAGAGGAACCGAAAACTAGTTGCATGTTCATCGCTTTGCTTAAGAGTGTTAAATCATTCAGCCATTACCACATAATGTCAAGCATAGCCAACCCACATAGTGGACCTTACTAGGCTAAGCGACGGGGATCAAGGTTCCACAGTAGTGCCTCTTATTGTCAAGCAAAGCCAACCACATAGTGGTCCTTACCAGGCTAAGCGACAGGGTATGCTAACCAATAAGCCCAGTTGTTTACAATATCCTAAGACAAGTAAGAAGAGAAAAACCATAATTCCAAGCTCAGTGAACAGTAGCCAACCTGTGTTGGTTGAGTAGCAAGATCCATGATTGGTTCAACAGCGAGTGAACAAACACACACAATCCTTACTATTTACGCAAGTAAAACATACACAAGGCTAAGGAGGGGCACAATGCGCCCTCACCTCTTTAAATAGGAGAAGGAAGATCACGATCACTCATGGTGAATTGCGTGCAGAATCATTATCACCCCACGCACTGAGTAGGCGAGGTGCCACTCCTTCTGGGGAAGCCAAATATATGTAGCCGCCTCTTATGCTTTCCATCACAGCAGAGCAGCCATTACGCCTAAGGTAGGGCAGGTGAGGCCCGGTTCAAGAGTAAGAAAGAAGTTTTACTACGCTGATAGTATCTAGCTAAGGACTTCTAACCATCATAACCCTATAGGGGTTCCTTCCCACGGTGGATACCGACATGATGTAGCTGAGGAAAGCCATTTTATTAAAATCGAAGTACATAGCCAAGATGATAGCACTAGGGGATAGTTTAGTTTTTTTATCCATAAACATAAAGACAAGTATCAATGTGTGTGAGTCATTCACCGTCCCACTATGGTTTCATTTGCCATCGCAAGGGTTCTGCTTACCTCCTTGAGATTCTTAACTTTAACAACTCAAATTCCACATGAAATTCATTAATTTCTATGTGGCACTGCACTCCTAGAAACAAATAAAAGAAAAAAAAAGCCCATCTTTTACTTTTTGATCCACTTTTTGTTCCTTTTGGTTTTCAATCAACATCTCCTCACCATCTACTTGTTGGGAATTCTGGGCTTTGTCCTAGAGTGTGAGTGAATGAGAGAAGAGGTGGATTATCCCACACGTTAAGGTGTGAAGATGTAGAGCTACATAAAGTTCCCTTTATGAATAAACAATTCAAGTTCAAGTTTTGCATTACATGTCTCTTGTCTACTGTGAGCTTGTGATGGGCTAGCCAACTACTCAAGATCGTGTATGTATGTGTGTGTGTGTGTGTGTGTGTGTGTGTGTGAGAGAGAGAGAGAGAGAGAGAGAGAGAGAGAGAGAGAGAGAGAGAGGGGGGGGGGGGGGGGGGGGGGGGGGAGGTGTGAGGGGAATTGGAAATTGTAAAATGATGTGTGTGTGTGTGTGTGTGTGTGTGTGTGTGTGTGTGAGAGAGAGAGAGAGAGAGAGAGAGAGAGAGAGAGAGGAGAGGATATGAGGCAACATTGCTCCATGCTAATATGCGTCTGCGTATCAATTTGGGTGGATGAAAAATTAGGCAAGTGCTGGCAGAGCTAGAAAGCATATTGGGGGGTTAGAGCTTTTGTTGGAAGAACAATTTTTCTCAAGGATTAGCCAATGAGGAGAGATCAATTTTCTTGGGGTGGTCTCTCTCTCTCTCTCTCTCTCTCTCTCTCTCTCTCTCTAGTGAAGTTGACCAGAGGCAAGCGCGAAGGTCTAAGGCTATGGTCACACGAGGCTTAGTTATCAGTTATTTGAACAAATAACTAAGCCTCATTCTTGGTCACACAAAAAAAGGAGCATTAAACAAATAATTTTGTGTATTTTGGCATAGTTGTGAGGTTCAAGGCTTAATTGGGGGGATGAATGAATAACTAAGCCTCGCGTGACCATGCAAGAGGCTTCATTATTCATTTAATGCTCTATTTTGCCATAGTTGGCTTAGTTATCTATAACTGATAACTAAGCCTCAAGTGACCATAGCCTAAGTGAAGAAAGTATGGATGTGAGCGAGAGGGGGGAGGGGGAGAGGATTAATGTGTCTTATTTTATGTCTTCCAAGTACGTCGGTACTTTGGCAAAAACTACATAGTCATATACACTTCGTTGACATAAGTAAACAGCATGGTACCAGGTAGAAGCCCACTTTAGTCTGTTTTTTGTTGTTGCAAAACTCACAATTGCGAGTGGCAGGTATATTATCATAGCCAAAAAGAATACGTCAGCAGCATGCTCACACCAAGCCATGGCATCACGGACACCACATGACCATCATCAGCATACCACCCAAAAAGAAAAAAAAAGCTCAACAAGATGAGCTAGAGTATCTAAACAAACATAGAGACCATTGGTGAACATGGGAGCCACCTCAACGAAAATATCATATCAAGAAGCAAACATAGCCAAAGAGAACCTGGGTAAGACACCTCAGTTGCCATCGGAAGGCAAGCATCTACCACATGCTTGATCTCCACCAAGGGAGAAGCACCCAAGCTTGAACATAGAGCCGAAAGACAGGCGGAACCCAATAGTCTGCATCACCGAAGTAGAAAGAAGATGTACATTGCCATAGATAAAGCCACACCACACCATACGGAACCACAACATACGGCTAGATCCAGCCATAGGCAATCAAGCGGGGCCACCAACATAAGAGGATTTTAAAGGAAGAGCCAAACACCTTCTGGAGAAACACTCGCCGTTGCCACCATCTCAGACGAAGTCTGCCACCCCTCGCCAGACATGCCGAAGAGCATGTGAGTCGTCCCTCAAAGCCAGCCCAAACTTAGATTTGATCATTTATATGCACGCAGATATACATTCAACCCCGAACCAAACCCTCACAACAATGCCCTGCATCTCAAAAGATCGACCCCGTGCTCTACATCCCAGGACAGAGCCCGCCCCAAGCAACAAACCCTTCCAAATGTCCAACCTTACTGCCAACACCCAACCGCACTTGGAGGTTATTCTCCTCCCCGAGAGGCCCGCGGGAGGACCTCCGTCCCTTATAGCTTCAAAATGATGGGTTATTTGTGGCTGGGAACCCCCGGCCTTGCCTTGCCACATTGTCCCCAATGGGTCCCCCAACCCTAGGACCGACCTCACATGCTAAAAGGCCGTGCAGGCCCAACCCGCAGCAAGCCCTAGCTTTGTAGAAGCCCACCTAGGTCTTAAAAACTACAATATGGGATGAGCTATGTATGAACATTGTCAAAGTAAAGATCCTATGATAAAATAGCTTTAAAATACCCTAATCCAAATTTGTGGTCTCACTAGCTAAACAGGACCAAGCTTGGGCTATCATGACCAAGGAAAAGCTGGATGCAGTAAAACTGGGATCGAAAGGGGGAAAGTGGAAGGGGGTTGTGATGCATGACAAACTTCTCGCCCCGAAGTGGTCTTATCTTAGATCTGGTGGACTCTCATAGGAATTGATGAGGAAGTGCAAAAGAGTACCTGAGGTTTTGGAATGGGGGGAAGCAACCAGATACTTTAAGAAATCCATTTTGCACTGGTCCCCTTGGATCTCTAAAATATTGGGGCCGCCGCAAAGCCCCTATTGGATAGAAATGGCCAGGAATGTGAATAATAAGGGGCTCGTTCGACTAGAGCAATTCTGGGATGGCAACACTAAATGCTGGAAAACTGCTGACTCTTTAGCCAACCAATTTCAACTGAATTTTTTTGAGATCTTACTAGTCTACAGGGTGATGAAAGGGCTTGATAAGGTGGTGATGCCAATTTGTGAATCCAACTTTGAATGGGACGCTTGGAGATGGCCCGGGAGTAGCCTCTTTTGGAAACCACATTCTAAAGGCATTTACCATGCATTCATGCACAAGGCTAATTGGTGTAGGCCCCTCAACAAATTATGGAAGAGGCACTGGACGGAAAAACGGTGGGAGGGAGTCATGGAGAACATCTGGAAGCCAAGGTGGCCTCAATATATGAAGATATTTCTGTGGAAGGTGATGTGGGGTGCTCTATCGACAGGCGTAAAGATACAAGAAAGAGGAATCGGGTCCGATCGTTGCTCGAGGTGCAAAATAGCTAGTGAAGACGGATGCTAGGCAATCAGTGGCATGGATGGGAAATTATGCAAGTGGATTTAAAGGACATGGCAAATTAAGTTTTTCAAGACTGATCTGTTCTTTGGTAGTAACAGGTTGGGAAGTCCTGCTCTTCTTGTCTGCACTCAAATAATCAGGTACTACTTCTTTCACCAGATTTGGCAAGCAAGGAACCGTCGCGTGTTTGAGGGGGATGTGGTTGTGGCAAGCTTTTGTGAAATCATACAAGAGAGCAGAGTGACAATCCACATGATCGGAGGGAAACAAGCCTCAGAGGACTGGTCTAGAACAATACATGTCATGATGATGACATCTTGTAATAAGTAAAGCATAGGAGTATTGGTAGTTTCTCTATCAAGCAGAAAATTTGTAATCCTTGGACCCTCAAGGCTCGGTCCGAGCTCGAGGTTGGTGTATATTTTTGTTGGTCTTAATACTATCCACTCACAATTGTGAGTTTTGCAAAAAAAAAAAAAAAAAAAGGCTTTAAAATAGAAACCTGAAGTTGACAATAGGAAAACCTATGGAGTATCCTCTAATCTTTTTGAGGTGTCAAAGTAAAGATCCTATAATAAAATAGCTTTAAAATAGAAACCTAAAGTGGACAATAGGAAAACTTATATGGTTCAAACGTTTTTTCATTTCTTTTTTAAGGAATACAGAAAGATGCTTTCTTGATGTGAACGAGGGCAGGTGGCTAGCATGAGCTCTCTCTCTCTCTCTCTCTCTCTCTCTCTCTCTCTCTCTCTCTCAAAAACGCAGCCGTTTTTTGACCTAGTAGACAGCAGTCCACTCTTTTGATCATAACTTCTTCATCCGAACTCCGATTTGGGTGATCTATAGCCTCAATCGAAGAGCACGAAGTCCTCTACGCATTGATGTAAAGACAGAAATTTTCAGAGTTATGGAAGGCGTTTCTGTAGCAGCATTTCTGAAGTGAACAGGTTCAACAAAATTTATTCTCATCTCCTATTTTACATACAATGTCTTCCGGCACTCGTAAGGGTTCTTCTTCTTCAACAAGGTCCACAACCATTGTGGAAAATGATCCAAAATCTCCTAAGTGTGGAGATAGCAACACAACCACCCAACCAACGACATCGGAAACCATGATCATGGCGTACTTGGTATCATTGCAAGAGACCGTAAACAAACAAGGCGAAGACTTACGAGCACTTGCAATGGAGAATGGCACACTAAGGGTACTTGTGGTTGAGAATGAGAATCTCAAGAGGACACTTGAGATGCAAACAACACGGTTGATGCAACTTGAAGAGGAAGTCAAGGAATGTAAACGCTCTCTTGTGGACTTGAATGCTTTGAAGGAGCGGATGAGCAAAGTAGAGCATGACCATGTATTGAAAGAGGAGAAATTTGACACTATGAGCCGAGATGTATGCGACATGAAAAATGTATGCACAAATAAGTCTTGGGCTGATGTATGTGGTAGCAATGTGGTTTCTAATTCCTCACTCATGCAAGCTATGGTTCAAACAAAGAATGTTGAGAATGTGGATGTGGAGGAGTTGAAGGAACGGGAGCGACGTTCCAAGAACATTGTTATTCGTGGAATTCCCGAAGAGAAGTTAGAAACACCTCCTTCTCTTGCCATTGTTATTGAAGATTTCTTCAAAACCCACTTTGGCATGTCCGGAGTTATGGTCTATGGAGCACATAGAGTGGGGAAGCAAGGAGCTCCCCGCTCGGGAGAACGGCCAATTGTATGCACCATGGCGAATGAGACCAAGCGAAAGATTATCCTTGATAATAGTTGGATCTACTTGAGGGATACAAAATGTTTTGTATGTGAAGATCGCACTATTAAGCAACAAAATATGCGTCGCAAGGCATATGAGGAAAAGAATAATAAAAGCAAGGAGATCTCTCATGAAGAAAATGTGCCCAAGGAGGAGGAAAGTCTCTCAAGCAAATAGGGATGCGTGACCTATGAGACCGAGTTACAATTGAAAATATGCTTTTGGAATTGTAATGGATACCCATGGAATGCGGGGGTTGGCATTGATGAACTAACAAGCAAAGCCGATGTCGTACTTCTTGTTGAAACTTGGGAGCATGATACACAAAGGATTAATGGCTTGGAGGTTTACAATGTACATTCATTGATGTGGTCAAAGAATCTCAAGCAACGAAGAGGACAAGGAGGGTTGGCATGTATGGTTAAGAAAGGATTGGAAGATTTTGTATCAATTGTGAAAGATGACAAGTACAAACGTTATGTATGGCTGAAAATTATGACACCAAAAAGAGCACCCATTTTTGTAGCTGGTTGTTACATTCCTCATCATGATTCTCCCTTTTATGCTTGCATGGATAGAGATCAACCATTTTCTAATTTGGAAGAGGACATTGCTTATTTCAAAGGTGAAGGTGATGTTATTGTATTTGGGGATATGAATGCTCGCACAAAAACGTTGCAACATGATACTCAACAATTTGATATGCCATACATTTCAAGGGAGTTGGAGGAAGTTCACTTGTATGATCGTACTTCAATGGATGAGAAAGAGCCGGATCACTATGGAAAGTTACTTTTACACATGTGTAATAGCACGGGTATGCTCATTGCCAATGGTGTATCTTTGTGGAGTGGAACCAATGGATTTACATGTAGAAGACATAATGGGGATAGTGTGATTGACTATATGCTACTCTCTGAAGCCATCATGTATCGCATAAAGAGTTTTATGTTTGGTCAATGGACCCCGGAATCCGACCATCGCACCTTATGTATTGACCTTTCATGTGGAGAAGCAACGAAGCATGATAATCTCAGCCAAAGGAAAGAGAACTTATCACTATGTATGGATTTCAAACGGGCACCAATGTACATTGAAATGGTTGAGCAAAAATTATGGATGACAAAGCTTCAATGTGATGCACCATTGGAAACTAAATGGGAAGCTTTCAAGAAAGCTATTTGTTCTTGTGCGGAAGAATGCTTTGCCATAAAGCATCTCCATGGTATCAACAAAGATAGATCACGCAAAAGGTGGTTTGATAAAGAATGTCAAGATGCTCGAAAGTCCTTGATAAAGCTTGATGCAACTATGGACAAAGACAACTATCAAAGTCATTTGCATACATACAAGGCATTGATTCAAAAGAAGAGAAAAAGATGGGAAGTAAAGCAACAAGAATTTCAAGTCCAAGAAAAGGCACATGCATGTGGAAGATTTTGGAGAAACTTGAGAGGCAAGCGGGTTGAGAATTTTGGTAACTTGAGTCTAGTGGATATGTACACACATTGTATGCAATTATATGAGCAAGAAAATACTGAAAAAATGTCATTTTATGGTTCACTCCCATATATGCCGTCTTTTTTTACTATTGAGGATGTATGCGGTGGGCTTGAAAAGTTGGCCACTCGCAAAGCGGGAGATCTTCAAGGTATCAAGCCGGAGATGATCAAATGGACGGGAGATTTTACCCATGAGTGGATGTGTGATATGTTCAACCTTGCACTTCAACATGGTATGCCTTATGATTGGAGTACTAATTGGGTTAAGCCTTTGCATAAAGGAGGGGATGTAAAGAATGTAAGCAACTACCGGACTATAATGATTGGGTCTCTTATGGCAAAGTTGTTTGGGTGCATAATGGAGATGAAATTGAGTGATTGGGCTGAAGAGAATGACAAGCGTGCAAAGGGACAAGCGGGTTTTCGTCGATGCCATAGCACCATTGATCATCTTGTCACTCTTCGTGTTCTCATGGAGGAAAGTCGGTTGAAAGGCAAGCGATTGTATTGTTGTTTTGTGGACTTTAAGAAAGCCTTTGATATGATTCCACGTAACAATTTGTGGAGAAGGATGGAAGAACTCCAAGTGCCAAGTGAGTTTATGCTTGCGGTTTCTCGAATCTATGAGAAGGTGATTTGTCAATTGCGCATGGGAAGAGAAATTTCAGAAATTTTTGTAAGCACTATTGGGGTTAAACAAGGATGTCCATTGTCACCAACTCTCTTTGGTCTATGCATCGATCAATTGGAACAAATGGTACTTGACTTTATGCAAGAAGAAGGCATTGAAGAGGTCACTATTTGCAATGCGGTAATCATGCTTTTGTTGTATGCGGATGATGTAGTGCTTCTAGCACACACTTTAGAAGATGCACAAAAGCTTATGGTTGTCCTTGAGAACTTTTGCTTGCATAGTGGGCTGATTGTAAATGAATCCAAAACAAAGGTTATGCTTGTGAAAACCAACCATAAGGAGAAGCAATGCATTGTGTGCAACAACGAGACACTTGATGTTGTTGAGAGCTTTAAGTACCTTGGCCTTGAGGTTCCATCCAATCACAAGTGGCATGAATGTGCTATGCGTCGTTTGGAAGCAGGAAAGAGAGCATATTATGCATTTGAGAACATGTGTAATGCGAGAAACATCAAGTGTTGGGTTCTCAAGAAGTATCTTTTTGATGCATTGGTGACACCGGTTCTTCTTTATGGAGTTGAAGTGTGGGGTGGGAGCATCTCAAAGTCTACTTGGAAAGAGTTTGAGAATGTCCAAAAGCGTTTTCTTACAAACTTTCTCCAAGTTAAGACACAAACACCATATATGCTCCTACTTCTTGAGTCAGGATCTCTTCCAATTGAGGTTATGGGCATGGAAAGGGTTGTGGAGTACATGATAAAGATGCGTCAAAACCCCTCACATCGACTTCCTACAATTGCATGGGAAGCAAGCAAAAAAGTTCAAAAGACGCATAAAAGCAAGATCTTGAGCATGGGATGGATGCAAGACATAAAGAAATGGTTTGGGAGATGGGATGCATTACACTTGCTACATGATGCTCCAATTGACTCTCAAGTGAATGAAGCTTTTCTACAACGCCAATGTATTACGGCTTGGGAGAAATCCGATGGGTCACGCTTCATACATTACACCACCTATATTGCCCCCAACTACAAAACCATGTTCTTCGCTGAGAGAGAAAACCGTACTCACACTTACATGCTTGAGCCTATTCCCTTGTCCGCGATACGCACTATCGCAGCAATTCGGCTTAGCTCCCATTTCCTTCGATGCGAGATAGGGCGTTGGGGCAATGGAGAAGAGTCAAATCGATTGTGCACATTATGCTCACTGCAAGTTCGAGAGTCTGAGTACCACACACTACTAGAGTGCTCAGCTTTTGATCACATCCGAACTTGCTTCTCTCACATTTTCAGCCATAACTTAGACCTACACACTTTCCTCTCCCAGCCAAAGTGTGGGCTCTCCATTGCGACTCTCATCACTACAATTTTGGAGCATCGAGAGTCACTCATCAGCCATACACATACTACATCACATGTAACTTTGATCCCATAGGTCATATTTGACCTCCGAGGACGATAATAAAATCTATCTATCTATCTCTCTCTCTCTCTCTCTCTCTCTCTCTCTCTCTCTCTCTCTCTCTCTATTCGTCACTTTCTCTCTCTACTTGGTGCTACAGCTGCGCACGCAACATAGGGAAAGAGAGGGAGGCTTTTCTTCATTATGAAAGTTCGGTGCTGGAGCATGCCTCTCCCGCCCCCTCTCTCTCTCTCTCTCTCTCTCTCTCTTGTTTTGTCACGTTCATCTGTAGGGGAGAAGCAAGTGAAGGCGAACGGGGTGGTTTGTCAGAGGGCGGTGACAAGGGACAGAGAGATATGCCCTCAATGGTGAGAGCGAAGTTGTGTGTGTGTGTGTGTGTGTGTGTGTGTGTGTGTGTGTGAGAGAGAGAGAGAGAGAGAGAGAGAGAGAGAGAGAGAGAGAGAGAGAGAGAGAGATGGCTGCGCGCGCACGAGAGACTCCAGCATTCTCGATGGAGTTGCCCTGCCGTGAATGCTGGCACATCTTGTGGACTAAGTAGTGTCAAGTCTGACGGAATAGACGGGAGAGGGAGAGAGAGAGAGAACAGGCGCTGTGGACCAAGGAAACAAGGAGCAATCACTCCGCAGAACGAGCCATGGCGACGGCAACACGGCAGGCTGTGAGCACGATGGAGGTGGGACAGGGCGCAGAGGGTGCGGAGTGCAACACCAAAACTAGACCTCTTCTCAAAGGAGAGAGTGCAAAAGCAATTGGACTCCACCTTTACTTTGCCTAAAAAGTCCACAAATGTGTGAGAACATATTGACCATGACAAGATCCACAAAACATAACCATATCAATACTTGCAAACCATAATCGTCATGTAAATTGCAAAACATAACCGTAATTGAATTATGAGACCATAACCATAAATATAAGCATAACCAAAACTTTATGATAACCACACTAAAACCAATATCAAAGTCCAAAACCATAACCATATTTCTAACCCAATTCTGAAAGCATAACCTCAAACCATAACCATAACCAGATTTTAAAACCATAACCATAACCAAATTTTGAAACCATAACCATAACCAAATTTGAAAACCATAACCATAACCTTAAACATACCCATAATAAAAAATGACATAACCATAAATATAATAAAAACTTAACCATAACCAAAATTTGAAACCATAACCATAACCTTAAACAAAACCATAATCAAAATGGACATAACCATAACATCATAGCTACCGTGTAAAAGTATATATGAACCAAAACATAAGTAGCTATACATCAATACGTACAAATAAAAGTATACCACACGTTGAGATTGATTAAGGTAAGGCCTCCAATCGATGTCCTCTCCCTTAAGCCGCAGAAGAAGAGTTGATAGTCTATGATTGAATCCATATTTCTCCTCTCTATCCGTTATAGTACGCTTCATGGCAAGCTCTTGTAATATAAACAAAGCTGGTGCACCTTTGACGCATGGCCTTTTTAGCCTTATCCATAACTGGTACACTGTCTCTGGTCTTGTACACCTTGGTAGGATCAAACTCATGTGATCCACAATGTGTACGTTGTCGTTGTATTATCTATTGAAGAGAGATGTGAACACTCTCTTGGAGAGGTGTGGAAACATTGATAGCGCCACTATCACAACAATCACTGCTACCTCCTAAAGGATGACCTCTACATCTTGAAGAGGAGAGAGAAAGCGTAGTCTTTGATGTAGATCGAGTAGTCGGTGTAACTGATACGTTGGTCTGAGGTGTGAATCCACCAATTGGTGTGATTGAAATGTTGGTATGAGGGGTCGGAGAAGTTGTAGATGGTCTAGAAGAACCTGCTGTCCAAAATTGATGTGCCATCGTACATTATTGCTCTGGTGAAAATTGTGAGAAGAAGGTCTGCATCTGCTTTGGTGACATGCTGACTAGAGGAACTGGGAAACTGAAACTCAAGCCCTGTCCACAAGATCTGGAGCTCTTCTATAAGTGGTTCTAGAGAAACAACCATGTTCTTTATCTTGTACTTCCCTGGAATAATCGATAACAACAACAAATGGCCCTTCTTGATAGCCAACCATGGTGGAAGATTATAGTTCACCAAGCAAATAGGCCATATGCTCCATGAGGAACTCCAAATTCCAAATGGGTTTACTCCATCCATTCCAAACCAAAACAGTCACAACGAGGCTCTTCTTTAAATGCAGGCCATTGTTCCTCTATGTGCTTCCATGGAAGAGAATTAGCAGCCACCCGCATCACCTCATCTGTAGATCTAGTGTTTTGATGCCATGTCATCAAAGTTGCTATAGATTTGCACCTAAACATACTCTTTATCCTTGGAATGATTGGAAAGTGTCGTAGAATCTTTGCAAGGACAATTTCCCTTGTCATGTGTCCTCTCTATACCTATCTGATCTGCATTTGGGACATTGTTCCAAAGATTCATACTCATTTTGAATGAGTACATAGTCATTAGGACATGCATGGAATTTATTATAATCCATCCCCAAGTTTGTAAGCAGCTAGTTGGCGGTGGTTCGGGTAGGAGGCATGTGATTGCCTTCTAGAAAAATCTGCTCATTGAGAAATCTGTTAGAACCATTTAACCCTAAGCGGCCCAAAACGGCCAAAATGCTAAGTAATAACACTTAAGCAACTAGCCTTAAGTGGCAAGCCCTAAGAAACTAACCCTGAGTGGAGTGAAACAGTCTAGCTGCTTATCCTAAGAGGCGTACCCTAAGTGGATTACTACAATGGCTAAAGTAATGGGACACTAAGCTGATTTAGAGCGGCCACATCAAAAACCTCTAATTAATCCTAAGTGGGTAGCCCTAGGCGACCTAAAACAACAGATTACAAAGAATGTTAACTAACACCTAATTAAGCGGCCAGCCCTAAGTGGACTAAAATAGCCCAACCACTTATCTTAAGCGGCATACCCTAAGTAGATTACTTAAATGGATAAAGTAATACGACACTGAGCTGATTTAGAGAGAACAAATCCTAAGCAGCTAATGTACCCTAAGTGGCTTGAAACAACCAAATTACAAAGAGCTAGAACCTTAAGTGGATAACCCTAAACGGACTGAACCTAAGCAATCGGCTAACCCTAAGCAAATTGAAACAACTCAACTTCCTTTATTAAAAAGCACGAGCCACCGACATAGCAACATTGATTTACCTTAAGCAATAAATTAACGTAGCACTATAACCTAAACCTAAACCTAACTCTCTAATCCTAATAATTTAATGTAGACGTATTAAGATGGCCAAACAATCAAATGTAATTAAAACCTTACACTAAATCCTAGCTAAAACATTCTAAATAATATAACAATAACATTTACAACACCTACAATAGGTCACAATTTAATTAAAAGTACAAAATAAAATATTCATTTTAAAATAATATTGTATAAAAATAATAAAATTAATTATAACTTATGTTAAATCAAAAAATAAAAGCTAAAATAATAAAATTGATCTAAATCAAAATAATTTTTCTTTAATCATCAAATTTCATTATATTTTTTTGAATGATAATACTTAATCAAAATTTAACGAGACTAATTTTTAAAATTTTTTTATTTGGAAATTTGTGTGTGTGCATAGTGTGTTTAATTATGTTTAAATTAATTTGCATTTTTATTTATTTGTGTGTTAAATTATTTGTATGTGTGTGTGTGTATGTGTGCAAGAGAAGAAAAGGATAGAGCACTCACATGCAACCTATATGAGCACAAAAAACTTGAAATAATGCAGCCAAATCTACAAACACACACACACACACACACACACACACAAACAAAGAAATCCAGGAGAAATCTTGAAAATAATCTTACCTTGTTGATGCAGGAGAGTATGTGAATGAATATTCCCAGCTTTGTAAGCCCCACAATAGTAGATCTAAAGCAAGAGAGGAGGAAAAGAGCAAGAGAGATTTAAAAAAATGGGGCAGAAAACGCAGAAGAGAAGCCATGGGTTTTGTTTTTGCAGGTGACATCGATATAACCCTCAGTATTGACGTCGGTATGCAAGTTGGTCGCCAGTATCATCGTCGGAATTCAGATTTTTTTTTTCATTTCTCCCTCCAAATTGAGCTACACATATACCGATGCCCGCCATCAACATCGGTTTTGCATCGGTATTGAGTTGATCTCTTGTAGTGATTCACAAATTTCCAACATACCCTTGCATCACATTGGGATGGATTTGCCCCAAATTTTGCATAGTCTAACGTTTATAACAATGGAAATTTATTGTTTATTGTCTTAGATAAAATTATTCACCAATGAGCTCACAAATGGAGGTATCTGTGTTCAATGAACAATTTTATCTGAAGAGCCCTAAATACCATCTAAAATCTTAGTTTTATCATCTGCTATTGAGGAGAACCACGCTTCCTATGAAAAATTGTAAAGGAAATTGTTTATAGAGATATTTTTGAGGTTAATTAGGGGTGTTTTGGAAAATTGAAGGGCATTTTGGGAAATTTTGGCGGAGAGAACAACAAAAAGTATTTAAGTTTACTTGTGGACATATCAAATAAGGGAATGAACTCGACAATTCCTGAAGTAGCAAGTTCTGAGTCTGTGAGAGTTACTGAATTAGCAAGTTATGACTCTATGGGTAGTGATTGTTTACCTGTGGACATATCAAATAATGGAACAAACTCAAAAATTGCTAAGGAAGCAACTTCCAAGCTGTTGTGGGAGCGACTCACACACCCATGAAGTGCATGCAAACAGTACCTAGATCAACATAATGTCAATCGAGGACACAGATGACACGATAGGCACACGAAGGAAATCTCTTTAGCTTGTCAGGCTGAGACCATCCTACACATACAACACTCTGGAAGGCCAACTATACCACAATCAAGAACCTCACTGCCCTCAACTACACCACCTAGCCACATACACACAAACGGAAGGTAACTCACCTTATCATGCGAGATTCGTATGAAACTTAAGGAACACCATCCCCTCACTATGATACACCTGTCCCTAAGCTTCTACACTCAAAACCCTCACTCTAAACCCATCTGCGGAAAACGCGTAGGATGACAGAGCAGAATTTTGAAAGTGCCCGAAACTGAAATTTATGAGTACCTATGCGTAGCTTATGTTGCCACGATTCTATAGACTACTAGCACGCAGAAAACAGACATCGTTCGATACACTTATGGCGGCCACAATTAGCTCGTAGATGCATCAGCGTGTGCGCTTCGTCTTGCGTGGAATGCTTGGCGTTGTCACGTAGCTCTCCTCGAGTGTACAACAATGGTGCAGTTGGATCTCCAATGTGTTGAGCGAGCTGGGTGTAGCTAGAGGATAAAGCTCACGCTCACTCTCTTTCTCTCTCACACACAGTAGACGACAGCGCTAAAGTTTTTTATTAGATTAAAGTCTCTTTTTACAAAATGACCTAGGTACCCTATATACTAAGGCTACCTTAGGTTTAACCAAAAAATGGGGTTGAAAGGGTCAAATGGCTTTGTATTTAAAATCTGGAAGTGTCATTGCACCCCGGCTTCTGAAACTAGAATAACTACTCATTACAAATGACGTTTATAGCCATAATCCGCAGCATTTCATAACTCGCAAAAGATAAGACTTTGGTACGAAACTTGAGTTATGTTGTGTTGTTGACCCAGCGGTCAACACTCCCCCCTTCCGCGTTCATGTCGTCCCCGAAATGACCTGATTGTCGATGGTGATGTGGTCTTTGCTGCCATTTTGGCTTCATCTGTTGCACTGCTTGTAACTTTGTCGAATCACAACAAGAACTATGATCCATTAGAGCGGACATCTATCATCATAACCATTCATCTTTTGAGATCCTCTGATGACTTTTATGTCTGCTCTTCTTCATTGGGGACTTCTTTGTTCTTGTGGAATCATGTTGTTAGTGTTGTCTGCAGCTTTGTCATTGTAGGCCATTCTTCGACTCGCCATTGAGGAGAAGTATGCTATGATCTGAAATTGGTGCTCCAATTCATTTGTCAATTGATTTGAGTAGCATTTTCTTATTGTTGATGTAGAAGGAATATGTACAAGAGGATGGTGATAGGTGTCTTTAGATTAGGGTCTAAAACCTGGATGACCAAAGGGAAAAAACCCGGTGGGAAAAAAATGCCTTTGGTATATGCTCTTATTGGAGTTGAGCAGTTGAACGTGAAGTACATGTTCATGAAAGGTGAGTGCTTGGGTGAAACACGGAAAGAGTGCCTGATGCAAGTGCCAATTATGGGACACTCTACATGCATATGAGAAATTTGTCACCAAAAGCATGCAATGTGAAAGAAGGAGATGATGGGTGTTTCGAGGAATAAATGTAGCACATGTGACATCAAAAGATGTCTCAATAGCTTCCAACTTTCCAAGAAGGGTTTTCGGTGTAGAAGTTTCTCCACTCGTATCTCACTGTGCTCAGTACGTGAGTGTCTTTTGGACCTTCTCCTTCACTTCACCAGACTTAAGTACTTAAACTTCGACTCTTTTGCTCACCTATACCAGCATGAGCGACACAACGTAAATATGCTCAACTCTTCCATCTTGAGCAGTACCTAGAATAGCTAAGACGCTTAGACCACAGAGAATATTACTTGAAGCTTTGGGACTAACACCTCACTCATTTTGTGGCTTAGCTACTCGACTCTGACTTTTATGACTTGTCTGTTGCCTGTTGACACTGCTTTGTGACAAGTTCTTCGGCTGTTGTAGTGGTTGCTGAGACATACTTCGTGAAGTTTCATCGTTTCCCTATACCTTCTTCTCTTTGTAGTGCTCAGGCCTCTCGTCAGTCTTTTCTTCATGTGGATTATGGATTTTTTTATTTTTTCTTAATAATAAACAAAGAAAATGTTTAAAAAAACTTAACAAAAGAAAAATCATTCAAATAGAAATCTAAATGCTATGTACACTACACACATATCCCTAGGGGCTCATATATGGATTTTGTCCCCATACTCCTCTGTAACACTACTATGAGGGCATATACTCTAAATTTCGTAAAAAAATTATCACAATAAAACGAAAAAATTCAATGCCTCTCACAAAACATTGCCCTCTAATAGTCATTATGTTAGGTCCGCATTCAAAATGCCTCCCCCCTTCCTATTTGGAGTCATCCTTTACGATAGAAAATCGCAAAGGGTATGTGTTGTGCTTGGGCAATTAAAAGTTGTGCCTATGCAGGCCTTGTAATGTAGCCCTATTATGCATACACAGCCAATGCATGGAAAAGATTTATATTGTGCAAGATGTGGGTATAAGCAATTTGCTTATTGGCCTTTGTTGGCGAGGCTTCCTATTCTAAGCAATGTAATGGTCTTTGAAGCTTCTGTATCGTTGCTTGATTGAAGCGACTTGCTCTCTTCTAACTGTACTGTAATCGTAGGAAGAATTGTAAGAATTCAAGTGGCGATGCACTGTCAGCAGTTTTGTTGTTCTTCTTTGGGACCCATTTCTTTGAGATTATTGGTTGTTTTGTTGCTGGCTCTCGTTTGGGAACCCATACTTGCTCGTGCTTCGTTTGTGTCTGAAGAGACTTCTTTGGGATCCACCTTTTTGTTGTGTGAGTCAACAGTGGTCTTTGCTTTAGCCCTTGTATGCTTGGTTGGGGACGGGATTTAAGGTTTGAAAGTTGATACTGTGGTTGTTTTGGAATCAAAATGAATTTCTGACTTTTTTGTGCTTGAATCAACTT
This sequence comes from Adiantum capillus-veneris, assembly GCF_014529385.1. NCBI lineage: Eukaryota > Viridiplantae > Streptophyta > Polypodiopsida > Polypodiales > Pteridaceae > Adiantum > Adiantum capillus-veneris. The sequence continues at coordinate 13,588,476 of NC_140932.1, read as the reverse complement.
CATTGGAGCCCAAACCTGAGTTGTGAAAGCTTGCAATTTTGTGATATTCTTACCCGTTCGTGCAAGCTTTCCTTGTTTTTGTTTTGGTGTTGGATCTTGTGATTTGTCATTAGAGATCTTTGTCTTCTTGATCCATATCTGTTTTTGGCAGATCTGGCTTTTTGGTATCCAGATTTGTCGAGCTTTTTGGCTTTGACTTGTTGTCCTGTTCTTTTGACCTGTCATGGTTGTTGCTGAAGGGGTTGGTGATAGTGATGGCCTGAGTTGATGATAGGGGATGTCGTAAGATTCATCACTATCACTACTATCCTCAGCAAGGTTGACTTCTTGTACTTTCCCTTGATTTTTTGGCTTGTAGTGGAAAGTTACAGTTTTTTTGCTCGTGGGTGGTAGTTTCTTGGAGGACTATTCTAATCCATTGATTAGAGCATTGTTAGCTCGTTGCTCTGGTCATATTCCTCCTAGATGAGTCTTTGCATCCTTATTAGGAGCCATGTATCCACCTCTTTCTAGTATAGTCTGTGGATTTGTGCTTTCTACAACTCTGTATTCTCGTCCATACTTGTCGACAACTATAGATCTCCATTGACAGTCGACTCCGTGTGTGTAGACATATAAGAGCTTGTAATACGTTATCTCTTCTAGGTATGGATCTGAGCACCTATAAAGATTGACCTCATTGTCGTCAATGTATCTATATAGTCCTTCACTCTCATGACCAATCATCCAAACTCTCTCAACAAGATGGATCTTTATCAATTGCAAGTTTGGAAGATCCATTGTGGGAGGATATTCCTCTATCGTAGGGATCTCCAAGCTTGTGTACGCTGCGTTTGAATCTAGGGTAGACATAATTTATGGGCTTAAGAGCTTTTTCTTGGTTCAAGTAGACTTAGCCCACTGTGTTCAAGTTCTTTGGTTAGGGAAAAGTCGAAACTATGTCCAAAACCGCAACCGTTTCGTCACAATTCTCGCAAATTGTCGCTTTCAGACACCCCTAACTTGCGGATGTATTTTGAGGCCTCAGACGACGTTTTTTGCAAAGTTGACCTAAATGGTTGTTGTAGGGTTGCTCTAAGATCTGTAGAGTCTCTCTCAGGCTACGTTTTGATACACAAACTTTTCCGATCCGATACCGTTTGTGAAAGTTATGGCCAAAATAGTGAAATGCAGTTTAGACTGGTGAAAATGAGTCCAAATTCAATTTTAAAAGAAGATTTGGGATCTCTGTGACGCTGTGAACACTCTTGTATGGTCAAAAGTACAGTTGGACCCTAAAACTGGCCTAGAGACATCCTACGCGTAGGATGTCTATATGCTCAGAATTTAACAAAATTTGGTCCAAAGACTCCCCTTAAGTCCAGCAACACAATGGTATGCTCAGAATTTCATTTGGACCTAAAAATGACCTTGAGACATCCTACGCGTAGGATGTCTTTTGCTCAGAATGACTTGAAATTTTCACCCCAGCTTCTCCTTGATGTACTGATCACAGTGGTGTGTTCATAAGCTGGTTTGGAGTCCTAAATCAAGCTGGAGACATCCTACGCGTAGGATGTCTAACTGCTCAGATTTTGTCCAAACTTGATCCCAAGATTCTCCTAGTGCTCAACAACCCAATGGTATACTCAAAATTAAATTTGGATGCCAATAGGTCAAGATTTAGGCTGCAAGAGCTTCTAGTGCACTCCAAGAGTAGGATGTCTGACAATTCTTGTCTTTGCTTGGTAAATAGGCCAAACAAGGTCCAAATTCACTTTTGAAAAAAGTTTTGGAATCCTTGAGACACTTAGAACCTTCCTTTATGGCTACAATAGAATTTTGACCACTTTATGACCCTGGAGACATCCTACGCGTAGGATGTCTTTTTGCTCTGTTTCAGCTCAAACTTGCACTGTAGCTTCCCCTTGATGTGCTAAACTCACAACTATTTTTACTTTTTGATTCTGACATCTATAGGTTGGTCAAATGATCAAAAATCTGTTCCAAAAGCCTGATGTCTGTTCTGATGAATTCCCAAGTCAAATCAACTCCAAATTGGACCAAAATTGATCAGGAGGCTTGCCTAAGGCTATACAACACCCTGCTATGTCCACAGTTTGAATTTAGCCTCTAAATCATGCCTTAGACATCCTACGTGTAGGATGTCTAACTGCTCAGAATTGCCCCAAATTTGAGCCACAGACTCTCCTTAAGGTGCTGATCATTGTGGTATGCTCAGAGGTTGATTTGGAGTGCTAAATCATGGTGAAGACATCCTACGCGTAGGATGTCTAAGTTCTTAGAATTGCCCCAAACTTGAGCCACAGCTTCCCCTTAATGTCAGCAACCCAATGCTATGCTTAGATTTTAATTTGGATGTCAAAAGACCCCAAAACTAGCTATCCTTGCCTTTTTCAGTCAAAAATGCTAGTCTGTTCAATCTTCACTTTCACTGACCCAAATGAGATGAAATTTATCACATGCACTCAATACAACATTTAGAACATGCCTATGGTTTGGTCTCAAAATTAGGCCTTGGACACAATTTGGGTAGGATGTCTGGCAATCTTCGTCTTTTGGCTTTGATCTGTCAAAATTTGGTCAAATTTCCACTTTCCAGGTGAAAATAGGGTAAAACCTACCTTCTGAACACACTGGTCCACTCAGAATTTCAAAACTTCCACCAGATCACCCTGTAAACATCCTACGCATAGGATGTTTACTGCTGATTTTTTGAGACTGAAGTGTCCCTGATGCTTCCTTATGCTCTCAACAAGTGCAAGTATGCTTCACAATTGCAAAAACATGCAAAAATCACTCAATTTAAGCCTTTCCTGAAATTTTACGTTTTCTGACTCCGCCTTTTGGCTTTTGGTCAACAAAAATAGGGAAAAACACCCAACTCAAGATGTTATAAGGGTAAAACCTACCCTCTGAACCCACTAGTACAATCAGAATTTTCAATTTTGGTCTCCAAAACCCCCTTGAGACATCCTACGCGTAGGATGTCTATGTTTATAGAATTGCAGGTTTTCTTCACAGAACCCTTGCAAATGCTCTTTTATATGCACAACATCAGTCAGTCATACAAAAATATCCACAAAAGCTTGTTTAATGCACTTTTATCCTCAAAAGCACACTTTTTCGTGATTTCAAATGCAATCAAGCACTTAGCAAATAATTCAGTGTTGAATAGCTCTAGATCAGAATCGGATCACTTACCTAAAGCTACTCCTACAAATCATATGGGGTTTTGCATCTATGAGTAGAAAAACGCTTCACTGCCACACATGGACTAGTAAACGCTTTTATCACCTCACAAATCACTCGACCACCAACAACTACTCTAATCCACAGATCCTAACTAAACCTATCTAGTCGCAGACCCTCGGCAAGACACACGCTTCCTTGCTATCCACTTGATCACGGAATATCCTCTTCCGGATCCACTTAAGAAAAACGCTTTCTTTAGCCGAAACTAAATCAAGCAACCATCACACGAGTGTTAGTAGGAAACCTACTTAGGTCCTTGTGTCCCCGGCAATGGTGCCAATGTTGCGGGAGCGACTCACACACCCATGAAGTGCATGCAAACACTACCTAGATCAACATAATGTCAATCGAGGACACAGATGACACGATAGGCACACGGAGGAAATCTCTTTAGCTTGTCAGGCTGAGACCATCCTACACATACAACACTCTGGAAGGCCAACTATACCACAATCAAGAACCTCACTGCCCTCAACTACACCACCTAGCCACATACACACATACGGAAGGTAACTCACCTAATCATGCCAGATTCGTACGAAACTTAAGGAACACCATCCCCTCACTAGGATACACCTGTCCCTAAGCTTCTACACTCAAACCCTCACTCTAAACCCATCTGTGGAAAACGCGTAGGATGACAGAGCAGAATTTTGAAAGTGCCCGAACCTGAATTTATGAGTACCTATGCGTAGCTTATGTCGCCACGATTCTATAGACTACTAGCACGCAGAAAACAGACATCGTTTGATACACTTATGGCGGCCACAATTAGCTCGTAGATGTGTCGGCGTGTGCGCTTCGTCTTGCGTGGAATGCTTGGCGTTGTCACGTAGCTCTCCTCGAGTGTACAACAATGGTGCAGTTGGATCTCCAATGTGTTGAGCGAGCTGGGCGTAGCTAGAGGATAAAGCTCACGCTCACTCTCTTTCTCTCTCACACACAGTAGACGACAGCGCTAAAGTTTTTGATTAGATTAAAGTCTCTTTTTACAAAATGACGTAGGTACCTTATATACTAAAGCTACCTTAGGTTTAACCAAAAAATGGGGTTGAAAGGGTCAAATGGCTTTGTATTTTCAATCTGAAAGTGTCATTGCACCCCTGCTTCTGAAACTAGAATAACTACTCATTACAAATGACGTTTATAGCCATAATCCGCAGCATTCATAACTCGCAAAAGATAAGACTTTGGTACGAAACTTGAGGTATGTTGTGTTGTTGACCCAGCGATGAACACAAGCCTATAATCAAAGGTGACTATTTTACTCTCCCAACTTACAATGTTGGATTCTTGATGTCACACCCTACAAATCCATTTCTAACCATCTGGCCATCTGCTTTGTCTTCTGGTCTACATTTATGTGATGGTCTGCTCATCTGCCTATGCTAATTACAAACTATCCCCAATAAGACTGAGAGAGAGAGAGAGAGAGAGAGAGAGAGAGAGAGAAACTTCTTCTTGTTGAGTGATCCTTCCATTCAAACACGACACAACCCCTAAGTAGCAATCTGTTCATGAACTCTCAACAGCCTGTAGTCCAGTTTCACAAGTTGCGATCTATCCAACGATAGGAGAGAGAAGTTTTTGATGTTATAGGAACAATCCCAAGAGACTCCAATGAGTCTTACATTCAAGACCTCTTATTCAATAGGGAATTGAGATAACCAATCTACCACAATCGGGTGATACACAACACCTTAACATACTTACAAAAGAGAAGTTTTTTTTTTCAAAACTCACAATTGTAGAAGAAAGTAAGGAGTTAAAATGTAAGGTAGCCTTCTATCCCCCAAGGCTCGGCATGAGCTTGAGGCTGCTTTGTAATTTACCTTTTCTGACTTTATAATACAACAACCACTCACAAAAGACAAGCTTAAAGAAAAAAAAGAATATCGTGTCACTCAAACATATACTGTTTAAAGGACATCCAATCATCTACACATCATCCTCATGTAGCACTTCCACACCAAGACTCCAAGGCCATGTACATGTGGGACACCGAAGAGACTCGAACGTTGTAAAAATCGATTTATTTTGTTATTTGGTGTAGCACTAGCCACTCTAAGAGCGAAGAAGTTTGTGTAAAACTTTGAACAAAAAACTCTTAGAGGGGCAGGTGCTACCTTTGCTTTACTTATGTCTCTATTCACAATGGTTTGATCCTAGCTAGATGTACAACAAGTTGTAGCACAAGCACTTTAGCTAAGGTGCAATAAATCTCCTTGAATTATGCTTCCTTGGGTTCCCTTTCATGTGGCTGCAAAACAACAATAAAGTCGATGCAAAAAACATGGTTTCTCCTTTTATCTTCCTTTGGTTATGTAGGTATCTAAGATTTTAGTAAAGAAAACTACTCCTGTGCCAAACATCCCACATATACTGCCCATATCAATAAAACATTCATTAAAACACCGCATAAAATCCCGCAATGATAACTGCTTGCATTGCTTTTGTTTCCCTTCATGATTCTACATTGACCCATAGAAAGCCAAATTATGTCTGCATTGAACACATAAAAAATATTAAGATATTTCTCGCAAAACATGTAGATGTGCCAAGATTATTGCAGCCATGTGACGAGCTTTACGTGCTCCATCTTGTGTCAAATATACAAGAGCCATTTGGACAGTGTTGTCATAATAACTAATAACTAATTCTCCTAGATGATTTTCTCATGTTAAACTGATCATTTAATATGGGGAAGTGCCAGGGGAGAAAAAGCTAGAATATTGGTTAAGCTGGTAGACCGGCCACAATAGGGATCCAAAGGAGGGAAAATAGGGATCCAAAGGGGGAGCCATCTGCAAAAGATCAAGGTGCAACAATGGGCTTAAAAGACCGTAAGGTTCAGCCCATTAAGACTTCCAAAATGCTAACGTTCCAAAATTCAAAGGTCCAAAGGTAGAAAGCCTAGAAAAATTGGATGCTTTGTGTGTGCTCAAAAAGTCTTCATGCATCTCTACATAGGAGAGGGGCAAGCCCTAGAAGTAGGAGATTACACACACACACACACCACACACACACAAGCTCCCTTTACACAAAGAGAATGAGGGACATGTAAGGAAATATGACGTAGCTAAGTAGATAATTGAGTAGATTACTTAATGGAGAGAGATAATTTACACACACAAGAGATTATAGAGTAGAGAGAGAGAGAGAGAGAGAGAGAGAGAGAGAGAGAGAGAGAGTACACACGATATACGTGGTTCACCCAATGTGGGCTACGTCCACGGAAAAGTAGAGAGAGAGAGAGAGAGAGAGAGTAGAGAGAGAGAGAGTACACATGATATATGTGGTTCACCCAATGTGGGTTACGTCCACGAAAAAGCTGCCACTCAATGGCTTTAGTACTTCAAAACAAGAAGTAGGTTACAAAGGGATTATACCCTTTTGGAGCTACCACCTTGCTTCACTCTCACCATCTCATACCCACCTTGTTGCATCAACTTCACAATATGACATGTGTGTAGAAATGACCTCCTTTTATAGGCCAAAAGGGCTGCCCTCTCTCATGAGAGGCAGCCATGTGTAGCCACCCTTGTGTAGAGAAGTCCAAATCGGACCCTCGAATCCGCCATGTGTGGCCGCCCTTGAGAAGACAAATCCGTTTTTGAATTCGGCCACCAACCATTGACTTCCGACCACTGGCCACTGGCCAACCGGCCAACCGGACAACCGTTTTCTGACCACTTTTCGATCGCCGTCCTGTCATAATATTCTGGCAAAAAGGAATATTCCGACGAAGCCAGTCTCGAGCTTAGGGTCGAGACTGGGCATTAAAATTTTGGTTTTTGGCGAGTGATTTTATTTTTTGGCAAGTTATTTTTCTTCACGCACGATGGCTTCTCCTCATAATGGGGCCTTCCAAATGTGTGTCTTTAACACAGAAAATTACAAGGGGTAAATCAGGCTCCATACTTAACAGGACACATGTTAGCTCCCTAGGCCAGATGCCCACAAGGTGTACTCAAATCCTATTGGATGGCCATGTAGTTGGACCAATGAGAATTAGACTAGAGTAAATCTAGTTTAATTAATTTAAAAACATGTAATAAAATAGCCAATAGGAATTAAGCTCTCTAGAAGACTATTGGACAGTCTCCCAGGGGATCCAATGAGCATTCAACAACCCAATGGCTTGCCTGATTCCTATTGGCTAGGAGACAAAGGGGTCCAATGAGAAGTTAATTGCATTAATGAATTACCTAAAGATCTCACAAAAGGGGAAAGTGGGACACATGTCAGAAGACTATCACTTATGCAACTTAAATTTCATTGGCTAAACTGGGAGAGGTCCAATGAGGTGCTAGCAAGAGCAAATAGCAAGAGGGGTCGACCAAGAGAGAGAGAGAGAGGGCTGATTTTTCAAAGGCAATTATCCACACACATTGACACAAGTCTATGTGTGAAGCATGAAGACTCTCTCTCTCCTTCTCAAGCTTTAATCGAAAGCTTATCACCTACTCCAAGCTTGTCAGAATGGAGGCCTACACCAACAACTCTTGGCTTTGTGATGCAAATCCAACCAAGAGACAAGCTTCAATGCATGCTCATCTCCTTTACCATGCTAATTACTACTAAGGTATGCTAATATGAGTGATTATGTAAGGAGATGTACATCTTTCTTGTAAGAATACTCCTTCCTCTCAATCTACTCTCATACCCCGCTAGCCTTCACCATCTTTGAAAGTGTGTGAGGTCTTGGGTCTCAGACCATGAGGGAATTGATGTTGTGTTTGATAAGTGTTTTGTTTAGTGCATGGAGTTTCCATCTTCATTGCACTAGCTAGTATTGAAGGAACACAAAGAATTGTATTGTACAATGTCCTCTTGATGGGAGAAACCATAATACAAAGCCTTTTGAAGGGGGGATCGGATCCATGAAAATCCGGTCCTCAATTGTTGTCAATAGATTAATTTCTCCTTCTTTTGAAGTATTGTTGATGCTATCTAACTAGGTGTTATGTTTTTTGTTGCTCTCTCCACCCAAGCACTCTTGTTATTCTCATTAGGAATCTATTGTAATGAAATGCTCACTAAGCTCATGCTATTTTCCGCTACAGACAAGTTACTAGGCCATTAAATGTTACATTGGTATCAGAGCATAAGGTTTCTCTTTTCTTGCTCAAGAAGGGAGGTCCTCAAGCTAGCTATAAATGGTTGGTATTATTAATTGCATGTGAGTAAGTAGAATAGGGATTTTTCAGCCTTACAGTGCGCCTGCCTTCGTGCAGATAATGGGGCATCACCATCGAGAGCTATGGTCTTAATAGTGGAGTCCTACGAGGATTGCCTATGGCTTAACCACTATTAATCTATTAGAAGCTTGACAGGAGCCGATGTTGTTTTGGTGTTGAAAAACCCTCTCTTCTATTCCTTGCAATTAATGGTATTTGAGCCACGGGCACAATAGCTTGAGTGCTTTTTCTAAAGGGGTAAAGAGGAGTAGCAACTAGGGCTTGAAGTGCCAAAGTACACCTAAAATGTTTACACCTAAAAGTTGCTAGAATGGCTGACAATAGTAAAGAGAGTGAAATTAATGTTGATAACTTTGATTTTGCTAATGAGCAGGCTACTAATGATGCCCCTATGCTTGTTAACTACCTTGTTTCTAGGCTTCAACAAGCCATGGGCAATCCATTCCTCCAAAGTGAAGTGCAACGGCAACTTCATGCTCACGTGACTCTCCAAAACCCCCACCATGACGAGAGAGCACCAAGAAAGCCTCCTTGTGAGACTTCCAAAAGAGATCTCTCTCCGATTCGGGAAGAAGAAGAGGATCCATATGAAGCAAGGGCTCAAAAATTTGCTCCTTGATGATGCATCTCCTTCCCAAAGGAGAACTCAAGAGCCCCCACCGAAGGAATGAGAAATAAGTGAGTCCCCTGCCACCTCGGTGGAGATGGCTCTACGAAGACGGCAGGCTAAACGCTCTCCATCACCTCTGAAATGGAGAAGACCATCACACACTTCTCCACACCATACTTCAAAGAGGGATGACAAAAAGCAAGAGAAGAAAAAGGTGAGAAAAGAGCAAGAAAAAGGCAAGAAAGAGGTTACCCTCTTCTCCATCTTCCTCAAATTCTTCATGTTCTGAAGAAAGTGATGGTGCAACTTTTGAACCATAAAAAAGAAGAGGCCATAGGAAATCATATGCCGCATGGAAGAGGTCGTCCAAGCTCAAGAAGTTCAAAAAGAGAGGAAATAGCATCTCTTTCCTTACCTACAATGGGACCTTTGGTGCTATGGACAAAGTCTTGGCCTTTATCCAACAGTTCGATGCGGCGTTTGGAGATGAGGGCTTAACGGAGTCCTCTAAGCTACACCATGTAGCTATGCACTTTCAAAAGTCTGCCAGACAATGGTGGTATAACCTACGGGATGACGGTGAAGCTCCATGAACATGGAAAGCTTTAAGAGCTTCCATTATGAAGCAATTTTTGGCCACTAATGCCAAAGACAAAGTACTCACCGAATGGAAAAGCTTGAAGCTCTCTCCCTACAGATCCATTTACAAATCTGTAAACAAGTTTTGGGACTTATAACTCAAAGACACTGTCTTCAAAAAGTTGGATTTTGGAGAGAAAAAGAAACAATTCTTTGCAGGCTTAACTAAAGAAATGGTGGAGTATGTCAACTCCCAAAGGCCACGCACCATATTGGCGGTTATACACCATACTATGGTGGCCTCTCGAATCAATTTCCAAAGAGGGGCTAAGAGAAATTCTAAGCCCACGGAAAACAAGAGTTCCAATGAGCCTAAGGGGAAGGTTGTCCAAAAGTCTCCTAAGGGCAATTCCAACAAAGCTAAGGAGAAGGGAGTTTACAAAGGCAAGAACAAACTCTCTCCTGAAGAGCTTGAGCATTATCGCAAGGATAACCGCTGTTTTAAGTGCGACGAGCAAGGGCATGCGTACTGCACTTGTCCCCAAAAGAACACCCGTGACCCGCCATGAACCTCCTAGAGCTACCTTGGTCAAAATCCAAAAGGAGGAAACTCACCGCAAAGGATCTTCTCTATGCCATGCTTGGGAAAAGGTAAGAGAACTTGATGCTTTTATTCTCTTTGACCCTGGTTCTACTCACAATTTCATAGTTGGCCACCAAGCTAGGCATACAATCCTACGAGATGGGAGACGTCCTACCCGCAGACGGTGCTTTCAAGGGGCAAGAAGCTTCAGTCACTCCCTTAATCGGGAAATTGAGGCTTCATGTCCAAAGCTATGTGGACAAAGAGGAATTCTTTATCTCTCCTCAAGCATGAGGATGTAATCCTAGGGGCACCATGGTTTGATCGCATGGCTGCCAATGTTAAATTCCCTGAAAAAATAATCTACTTTAGGCTCAGGGAAAAAGATATGCACATAGATGTTAAGGAAATGGGTAACACCATACCCATTTTACATACGCCAGATTTCAATAAGTCAATGAAGAGCTCTATTTCTGTGTACATGATTTTTGTTAAAGATTCTCAAAATGAACCTAATGTTTTAGCAAAAGAAAATAAATACACTCATAAGGAATTAGAGTTGTCCAACTTTCTCAAGGGATTTCGAGATGTTTTTATTGAAGACATCCCTTGTGAACTACCTCCTAAACGAGGCAATGATGACCATGCAATTGAACTTCTTCCAGGAAGTTCACCGCCTAATAAACCTCCTTATAGAGTTTCTCAACCTCAACTAGAGGAGATAATGCGGCAAGTGCATGAGTTAGTTAGAAGGGCATGGTTAGGCCTAGATCATCTCCATTTTGCTCACCTGTGCTATTAGTGCAAAAGAAAGACGACACATATTGAATGTGTGTCGACTATAGAGCACTAAATAGGATCACTATCAAGAATAGGTTTCCCGTTCCATGAGTATAAGACCTATTTCATAAGCTACAAGGATTGAACTACTTCAGTAGGATTGACCTAAAAAGTGGCTATCATCAAATAAGGATAGTTGATCAAGACATTGTAAAGATCACATTTTGCACTACGTTTGGTCTTTACGAATACATTGTCATGCCTTTTGTCTTGACCAATGCACCAGCCACATTCAACCTCTTGATGGAGAAGCTATTCAGGCCTCACCAAACCTTTACTGGAGTGTTCTTTGATGATATCATCATCTACTCTAATTCATTAGACGAAAACAACAAACACCTCTAGGTAATATTTCACATTCTAAGAGAGATTAAACTTTATGTTAATCGAAAGAAAAGTGATTTTGTTTTACAAGAGATTCAATATTTAGGTCACATTATCTCTCAAGATGGCATCCAAATGGATCCACAAAGTTAGAGGTAATAAAAGGATGGCCAAAAGCAAGGAATCTTCATGAACTAAGAAGCTTTATAGGTATGTGTGAATACTATAGATGCTTCATAGCAAAGTTCTCACTAATAGCAGGATTATTACATGACCTAACAAAGAAAAACGTTAGGTATACTTAGTCTACCAAGGAGAACAATGCTTTCAAAAAGCTTATCTCTCAACCAATGCTTACACTTCCGAATCTCTCAAAGCCATTTGAGGTCCAATGTGATGCTTGTGGTGATTGCCTTGGAGCTATTTTGATCCAAGAAGGGAATGCCATAGCTTATGAAAGTCGAAGGCTCGACCCTGTTGAGCAATCTCTAGGCATATATGAAAAGGAATGCCTTGTAGTTCTACATGCCTTAGACTCATGGAAGCACTATTTATTGGGGACTCCTTTCATTCTGCGAACAAATCACCAAAGTCTTAAGTACTTCATGACGCAGACCAAGCTTTTCGACAAACAAATAAGGTGGGCAAATTTTCTTTTGCAATTTCATTTTCATATTTCTAACATTGTTGGCAAGCATAATCAAGTAGCCGATGCACTCTCAAGACAATTGAGAGTGAATGCGGTTTCCATAGCAACTCACAATGATCTATCTTCTATGATAGACGAGTATGCTATTGATCCCAATTTTAGAGATGTGATGTCAGCCCTTGCACTAGGGAAGAAAGAGGAACCATTTACCTTACAAGATGGTTATCTTCTCTATGGCAATAGACTATGCGCTACTAACTCACTATGTCAGAAAGTAATGTATGAATCTCATGCTACTCCTTATGCTGGTCATAGAGGGGTTCAGTCTACCCTAAAAGGGATTGAAATATATTTCTATTGGCCTACCATGAAAGAAAACTTACAAGAGTATGTTTCTAAATGTGTGGTACGCCAAAAGACAAAGTTTGATAGAGGGAAGCAACCTGGATTGCTTCAACCTTTGCCAATCCCTAATTCACCATGGGAGAGCATATCCATGGATTTTATCTTTGGATTGCCTAAGTCTATCCATGGGAATACGGGAAAATGGACGATAGTAGACAAGTTTAGTAAACAAGCTCATTTATACCTGTCAAAAAGATATTCAGAGCCCATCAAATAGCAACCCTCTTCATTTCACAAATCTTCAAGTACCATGGCTTGCCAATGTCCATAGTGTCGGATAGAGATCCTAGAATGACGAGTAATTTTTGGAAGGGTCTCTTTGAGAATTTAGGGACAAGGCTAAACTTCTCTTCGGCCTATCACCCGCAAACGGATGGCCAAAGTGAAATAGCTAACCTAACAATTCCTGATCTACTAAAAGCCTATGTAACGAAAGTAGATCAAAGATCCCAATGGGAGAAGTAATTACCCTTAGTGGAGTATGCCTACGACAACACTGTACATACTTCCATGGGAAAAGCACCTTTTGAGGTAATTGAGGGAAGATCAAAAATTCCCCTGCTACTTAAGGTACACGAGAAGATCTTCGTTGCAGATGAGTATAGCTGAGACCTATAAGAATATTTCCAAAAGATTAAGGATTCTATCTCTATCTCACAACAACAAAGGCAAAAGGCTGCTATTGACAAGTACAGAAGAGCCCAAGCCTTTAAAGAAAATTATTGGTCCTACAGGACATCAAAAGTACTATGCTAAGTTAGAAAAAAGGTACTATAATCCCTTCCAGATTCTTAGGCCAATCAATGAAATGGCCTATCAACTCAAGTTGCCTAGCCATTGGCTCATACAAAATGCTTTCCATGTGAGCCTATTAAAGCCTTACAAAGGAGAGCCACATCAAGAACCAACAATTGAAGACCCACCGGAGATCGAGGACCGAGAAGAGGTGCTGTAGTCCGAGTCCATTCTCCGACATGAAGACAAGGTACTAAGAGGCGGTAAGACTATCCAATGATATCTTATTAAGTTTAAAAATTATCCTTTTGAAGATGCTAGATGGATGCAAGGCATACAATTAAAGGATAACCTAAACCTTGTCAATGCTTACAATGCTTCCCTAGAGTAAGCAAATGTACAAATGTTAAAAATGAACAACGTTTTTGTCTTATAAGACTCTCTTTTTCTTTATTGTGCACAAAAATGAAGTAGTATGAATGCTTATATCAAGTTTGCGGAGATGACGTCTCCCAACACCAAGTAGAGCTTGTCACTCTACTATGGAAGATTGATAGGACTAATGTGTAGACATGCTTGCGGAAGCTTAGGCTCTCAAGTGCCAAATGGACTAGTCATACATTTTGCAACGATGTCCGAGGGTAACATAGGGATCCTCTACCCGCTAGAAAAAGGACTAATGAATATGTCTTATCTTCTCTACCCCATAGTCGAGGACGACTATGATCTCAAGAAAGAGGTAATGTCATAATAACTAATACCTAATTCTCCTAAATGATTTTCTCATCTTAAACTGATCATTTAATATGGGGAAGTGCGAGGGGAGAAAAAGCTAGAATATTGGTTAAGCTGGCAGACCAGCCATAGTAGGGATCCAAAGGAGGAAGAATAGGGATCCAAAGGGGGGGCCATCTGCAAAAGAGCAAGGTGCAACAATGGGCTTAAAGGACCCTAAGGTTCAGCCTATTAAGACTTCCAAAATTCTAAGGTTCCAAACTTCAAAGGTTGTGTCCAAAGGTCAAAAGCCTTTGAAAATTGGATGCTTTGTGTGTGCTCAAAAAGCCTTCATGCATCCCTACATAGGAGGGGGCGAGCCCTAGAAGTAGGAGATAAGAGAGAAACTTACACACACACACACACACACACACACAAGCTCCCTTTACACAAAGGGAATGAGGGACACATGTCAGTTCCCTAGGCCAGATGCCCACAAGGTGTACTCAAATCCTATTGGATGGCCACAGAGGTGGACCAAGGAGAATTAGGCTAGAGTAAATCTAGTTTAATTACTTAAAAAACACTTAATAAAAGAACCAATAGGAATTAATCTCTCTAAAAGACTATTGGACAGTCTCCCAAGGGGTCCAATGAGCATTCAGCAGCCCAATTGCTTGCCTGATTCCTATTGGCGAGGAGACAAAGGGGTCCAATGAGAGTTTAATTGGATTAATTAATTACCTAAAGCTCTCACAAAAGGGGAAAGGGGGACATGAAAAATGTGTAACTCCAATCTTTACTGCTTCTTTGTATTCATCCTCGATGTGCATCCGCACGTCTTCGGTCTTTAACATCTTCTTTTACGTGACGTTGACTCAATTAACTTCCCCCCTTCTGATTTTAGTGCCTGTCCTCGGGCACTGTTGAAAAGTGCCCATGGAGGCTGTGGAGGGTTTTTGATTGGTTGTTGATGGGCTGATTTTCTTCATTTGTCGTTGAATTTTTTGATGAGGGTATTCATTTTTCATTGGATTTGCTGATGAGGTTCACTTTCCTGTAGCATATTCATTGGTCCAAATATGTCTGATGTGAGAGATGATGTTGCATTTGTCTGTTGTAAAAGCATAATGATGAGGCTGTTGTTTATTTAAGAAAAGTATGTACAAGGGAAGTAAAATGATGAGGTTCTAACTTAGGGTCTAATACCTGGATGACCAAAGGGAAAAAACCTAGTGGGAGAAAAGTTCCTTCGGGATACGCATATTTTTGGAGCACTTATTAGCATGGGAAATATTAATAAAGTACTCAAGGGATTATTTGCTGATAGATATAAAATTAAAAGGACAGCAAATATGAAAAGGTAGCATGATGGAACATTGGTTTGCCTGTTGTAGTCCACTCAAGGTGCATAGGTGGAAGCAAAAAAGAGTGTCTAATGCATATGTCCAATGATGGGACATCCTATACATGCATACACAGAAATACATGGAAAAAAATATGCTGTGAAAGAAAGATTTTGAGGGGCTCTTCAGAAAGATGGTGTAGCTATAAAAGCATATGACATGGCTTTGCAAGATGGCACCCCTTTAAGAATGGTTTTCGTTGACAAGGATATGTATTCTCATATTACTGTGCACTGTGCGTGAGTGTTGGACTCTACGACACTCCACCAATTGTAAGTTAGTAGACTTTGACTCTTATGCTCATCTCATCCAGCATGAGCAGCACGACTTAGATATGCTAAACTCTTCCAGCTTGAGCGTAAGCCTAATAACTATGACTCTTAGCACATAGTTTAATACACCCTGGCGAGTTGAATTTTTACATTCTTGTACTTACTACAAAGATTTCTTCAGGTAAAAGTAAGCTTGAATCCTCAAAAAGAGGATTAATGAAGGACCAAGTTGGCATTGAATGTTTCTTTTGCCATACCTATTTTATCTTCTTTAAATCTGCATTCTCGTTGGTTGGGCTGTCCTTCTTTGACTGTGAAGACTCCATTATGTGTTTGATTCTCCAATTGGGGCTATTTATAGGAGTCTTTGATGTTGTTGTAGGCCTCTGTTCACTGTCGGCATCTGGCTTTTGGCTAGGAGCATTGGAAGACTTAGGAATCCAAATCTTTTGAGAACCTTTCTAACTCCTTTGTTGAGTTTTCTTTTTTCTAGGTCTTGTAGAGTTCTTGAGATCTTTATGCAAGTCTGGTGTAGTTGCAAATGGCTTGTGGTTGACTGGTAATCAAACCTTTGTATAACCTGTGTAAAATCCTTGTCTGAGAGGAACATTCTTTGAGATCCATCTTTGTTCTGTATCCTCTTGAGGGTTGTGGTAGAATTTAACATCTTTCAATATTGTTTGGTTGTATTCCTGCTTCTTAGGTATCGTAGGATATTGTTGAGGTTGATACCTTGTGGGCCTTCTTTCTTGAGAGGATCTTGAATTCACTTCATATGCTCTCACCTTCAGTTTTGGCACCCATAGATGTCTGTTAGCTCCATAGTACTCTTGTTCCTGTAAGCTCCATTGTGACGCTATCCATCCCATGTGTTTGGTTTTCTGTGTTGATTTGTTGTCTCTAATCCAAACAGGATCATTGAATTTGAGTAAACTACTCTGAACAAACACTTGCTTGAATTTCCTTTTCTTTCTTGAGTACTTTGGCTGAAATATCTTTGCTTTTTTGGGTGTCTCCTTAGAGGTTTCAAATGGGTCAGCAATTGGCTTTAAGTTTTGAAAGCTTCACTTGCTTGAAGAAGCTGATCCCCCGGGGCAGTCACTTATCAAAAGACCCCTATATCACGTGCGTTCAAGAGGTAATTAATAATACCCCAATATACATACTATACTTACACTGTGAGCCTATTTAAAAAACCCCCGCCCCCCTCTGTATGTATACATTTTTATACATTTTGGTCTTTTAATAATCCTCTCCGGTTAACTCACGTGATATCATACACATTCTAAAAAGTGGCCGTCGCGAGGCTGATCCATGAGGGTTCTTTGATGTAGAGGCATATGCTGTCACACCCTCTTTGCTAATCGATGGTAGTTCCACTTTAGCTTTTCCTTTGTCTGAAAGATTTGTCTTTGATTCCTGAGACTTTTGCAACTGTGATTCCAACATTAACAATACCTATAAATGTTGCTTGTTACCTCTTAGAAAAGAGAGTATTAGCATTTTATCTTCTTTGTAGGCATTGTGATAGTCTAACCACTGATGTCCAAGGATAACATCTACATGCATGTCCTTTGAAGACTTTACCTGAAACTTTACCTGCTCTTCATGATTTTGGATGCTAAGGGTAGCAACCATTTCTTTTTGACTTGTAGCCTTACCCATGATTTTTCCATTACCTTGCTTGTCCTTAGTAATCTCTAGAATGCTCTGAATGTTTTTTGCAACCATATTGCACTTTGCTCGTTGCATCTGACACTTGATCCTTTTGTACTGCTGAGAATTACAACTATTTTCATTGTTGATTCTATTGAAGATTTCTGTCTTGCTTTTGCCATGGTCTCATCTTGATCTAATTGTGTCTCTATGGAGGGTGACTTGAGATTTTTTGTTGCAATCTGACTTACAACAGCTGATTCTACTGGCAATGAGTGATTGAGCTTTGGACTTCCTGTTGCTTCCTGGTTGTTTGCAACCTCATTCTTCCTAACTTCTAGATTTGATGGCATTCTTTGCTCAATAGCTTTCGTGGTTGCTTTTTGCTCTGTTTGATCTGTACTTGATATTGCCTGATTTTCTTTAAGCTCTTTTGAAGTTCTTATTGATGAAGATGAATCATATTCAATAAGATCTTCTTTGATATTGGTGTCCATTTTAATTGTGTTTGAGGACTTCGTGCTGTCATTTGCGGGTGACCAGTCTTGGTCTTCATTTTTTGTTGTCTGTGATGACTCTGTCATGTTTGATTTCTGTATCTCTGACATCTTCTGAGCCATTGGCATTCCCATTATGATGTTGTCTGGTAAATCCTTTGCTGTGATCACATGGAATTGAGCAGTAATGTTTAGTAAACTTACTTCAATGGTGGTGGAGATGATTCCCCAACATTCTGCTTGTTTGTTTCTTAATATGTCAATGAACTCAGGAGCATCTTCTAGCTGTGGTTGGCCACATCTTTTCCAAGTGCAAAAGGACATGAGGTTCTTGTTTAGTTGAAAATCTAGTTGTACTTCTCTTGAGAGCTTTTCTTCATTTTCACCACCGAAAATGTTGCACTTGATCCTCTTAGGATTTCTTTCTGTATTGACTGCCTTTGCTATGGCAGCATCCTTAGGTTGAAATTTATCTGCATTCTCTTTGCTTTGATCACCTGCTTCAATTGATGTTGACTCGTATAACTGTGATACTGCACCTTTTTGCAATTGTTGAGCATTGTCCTCTTGCATCTAGGTAACTCTTGATCTTAATAAATCCATTGTACTTTCTGGCAGAATCTGTCTCTTCGGAGGAGATTTTGGTGATGACCTTTGTGTAGCTTTCTGGACTTTAGTTCCCATTGACTTTGAATTTTTTGTCACCTATTCTGGCAGCTTGAAGCTTTGCATCATCTTCAGATAGTCTTTCACTTCAGTCGTACCATCCATAGGGGTTTGTACAAGGTCTTAATCTTGCTGATATTCACTACCATGTGCATATTGATACGCATATGTGAGCTTGATCACATGTAGCTGTTTGAACACTATTGGACTTGTTGGCTTTTGGATTTGACTTGTGGAGATCAACTGAAACTTCTCTCCTTGATGATCTTGATAGAAGCATTGTCTGTAGACTCTGATGGAATCGGGGTCAATTGGAATCTTCCAACAACAAAATGATCTTTCAATGGTTTTTTCTTTGAAGGGTCTGTTGGCTAGATGCTCTAGGGCTCTAGGGATTCTAACTGGTGTAGCATTTCTTGGTACATGAGCTGAGCTTGATGGATTTACAGCTCCCCCCTTCTTAGGGTGATCACTATAGCCTGCTTCATTGTAAGAGTTCAAAATTGTCTAGCTTTGATTTAGTCTCACCTTTTGGGACTGTGAAGGTACACTTTGGGTAGCACTATTGACATTTGGCACCTGCAAGCCTTCTGCATAGTTTCCTATGTATCTCCTTGAAACATGACAAATTATTCCCCAAGTCAAGCTGTAGATAGCATTATCTTTGCCCTGATATTGTCTATCCCATGGGTCTCTTATGATTTGAGCTTCTCTGGTTTCACTACCCAAGGCATCATAGATGCTAGAATCTCGTCTATATCTACGACTGTTTTGGTCAAAGTATATGCTCGTTTGATCACAATATCAAAGTTTGATTTCCGATGGAAGAGAGTTTGGCTCTGAACAGATTTCTGAGTTCACTCGGGTAATATTCTTCAGCTCTAGAGAGGATGGGCTATAATAGATTCTTTCCTCTAAAATGAACCATCCTCTCTGATCTATCACTGGACGCACTTCTATGAGCTGGTACGTGGGCCGTTCAAACACTGGTTGATCCTTTTTGTACAGTTTTCCTTTTTGGTCTACATAGTGTGCATATGAATTATGTGTACCATACAAAGCTAACAACATTCTGTTTGATGTATCACTTAGACTCGTGAATGATTGCACACTTGTGATAATGGATGCAAAATCATTTGCAAACCTAACAGTCTTTTCAACAATCGGTGATATCTGGACATCTTGACCAAATTCATGCAGGAATTTGTGTTCAAAGAACCAATTTTAAGCTTTTCAGGTACCTGTGCATCTTTATGCTGATTTTGAACTTGAAGGGTTTTTACTTGTGCTTCTAATGGTAATGCAGAATCATCTGATTGCATTAAAAGTGATGAGTTATATGCACTTACATTGAGATTCGCATTTCCATTTTGCTATCTTAAGAAAAATGTCCACCTTTTGTCCACAATCTGAGCAATACGCCATGATTGGTGGTATTTCAATTGGTTCTATCATGTCAAGCTATAGCTAAGAAGTTTCTTCTTCTGTGCTGGCCAAGTTGTCAACATCTTCTTTCAAAACACTTAGCATCAAGCTATAGACTGCTCCATCTAGACCTTTGTATTGTCTTTGACTCGATTCTCGAATTACATTGGCTTCAATTGGTTGATCTGGTTGATTTTGCAATTCTGGCTCTTGACTATGGATGTGACCATTGTAATCCATGTACAATGACCCTGATTGCATATGCACTAATTGGATGCTTTGCTGGTTAGTGTAGATTTTTGAAGAAACACTTGGGTTGACTTTCTGAACTTCTAGCTGCACTTCATCTTTAAGCTTGCAATACCTGGCTAGAGTGAAGTCTGTGAACATCTGGGAGTTCTCTAAATCTGGCTTTACCCTGATCAATAGGATCTTGGCTCCTGTGCTACTTTTGCTGCTCATTAGATATCTATGGCCTTCTGAATATGTGTATAAGACTTTATCTCCATTGTATCCATAAAGCTGTAAAATCTGCTCTGTTGCACTTGTGCAGAAGTTGCCACTGCTACTAGCTTGCTCTGCTATACTTAAACTCTCGGCTCGATTTGAGTCCATGTTGAATGGTTTTGTATAAACTGTTTCCTAGCAGATTTTGGTGCTGATTAGCAGAATTTATCTTGCTCGTACTAGCTTAATCTACACTCACATGTGAGTTGTGGCCCTCTTCATCCAATTAGAAGCAAATTTGTAATGCAATTGCTTGCATTTGCCAATTTGTGAATTTTATCTGCCCCTCAAACGGCTTTGAGTTGGTCTATTTCTCGCTTTTTTTGACTGATCCAACTCGCTTTTGCACGGTCTACTCGATGTGCGCTACACTTTCTGGCTTTGCTTTTTGCATTCTAGGTCTTTTTTCGGGCTCCTTCTGGCTTTTTCTGGCACTTTTCGGCAACTTTCTTTTTATTTTTCTAATTTTTTTGTGAAATTTTAAAATTTCTAAATTTTTAGTATTTTTATGATTTCTTTGGGAAAGTTTTGATTTTTTATAATTTTTTTGATAATTTTCTAATTTTTTTGTTATTTCTTTGAAGGTTTGATGAATTTTCTAATTTATTGGGATTTTTCACGATCAGTTTTGGATTTTTGTAATGGTTTT
Organism: Adiantum capillus-veneris; assembly: GCF_014529385.1. NCBI lineage: Eukaryota > Viridiplantae > Streptophyta > Polypodiopsida > Polypodiales > Pteridaceae > Adiantum > Adiantum capillus-veneris. Next base: position 13,567,503 of record NC_140932.1, on the reverse strand, counting down.
TTTGAGTTTTTATGAATCTTTTATGTTTTAGGGATTTATCTGTGTCATTTTTTGATTTTTTACAAACTTTTTTGATTTATTTGTGAATTTTTTATTTGTTGGAATTTCTTCGGTCAATTTTTTATTTTTTATGAATTTCTAAGAGGTTTCCTATTTTTTAAATTTTTTTATAGTAATAAACTAACCATTAAAGTCACATCTAACCTTAACTAAACTAACATAGGGCTAACTAAACTAATCTAAGCAAACTAACTAGACTAACCTAACTGACAGACTGGCATTGACCACGGGGCCTGCCTGGCGCGTGATTGTGGGGCTGTCACAGCAGCGCGAAGCATATGGAGAGGGACTAGGGTGCAGAGCACGAGGCAGTGTTGACAGCTGTTGTTTCACATATGTAGGTTTGCCAAGTGGTGTTCGAGCACTGGCGTTCACGCGCAGAGGACGCAGCTAGCAGACAAGTGGAGTGAGAGTGTAAGTGCACGCTATAGTGTGTGTGGAAAAGGAAAAAGAAGCGCCTCCAATCACGGGCAGATGTGGGAGAGAAAGAGAGAGAGTAGGGGAAGGGTGGGTTCACCCGAAATGAGACGAGAGCGGACGACAAAAAGAAGAATAGATTTTTTTAACGTTGTAGGAAACTTTCCCAAGAGACAGTGAAGGTCTATCTGACGAAGAATTTTATGCGCCGCAAGGCACGGTTTTGAAATCAAAAAATTGTCTTGTTTATATAATAAATTTCCAAACATCCAAAAATGCCAAAATTAGGCTGAAAATTAGCCAAAACTCCAAAAATCGCCAAAAAATCCAAAAAATTCACGAAAAATTCTAGAAACCTTAGAAAATCATCGTCATTTAAAACCAAACATTTTCGATACGCAAAAGCACACCAAAAATAGCAGTTTTTACAAAAAATGCAAATTCGACAAAATCGTTAACACGGCCCTCGAAAATAGTAAAACACTCAAAACTTGACCACGGAGGGCACAAATGCGAACAAAATGATTCCATTAATACGCACACACAAAATAGCTCGTACAAATCGCAAAATCTTAAATTTTTATAAAATTAGCAAAAAATCAGCAAACAATCGCCAAAAATTGCAAAAATTATCTGAAAATGCCCAAAAATTTTCTAAAAATTCTCCACACATTGGACAGTAGTGTAGCCAAATAAAATTGCAAAAATATATCAATTCAATTGCCAAACAATTTCATCAATGAAATCAAGACTGGGCAATTAAACCAGCAAAATTAGGTAAAAAATTGACGCAATTGGGGTGTGTAAAGCTCTGTTTTGAACACAAAAATGCAACAATTAACCATTACACACATCAATCATGAAATGAAAAATTGAATCAATCATGCAAACTAAACACTTTTTTAGGCACGCACACGCACGCGCACACACACACACACACACACACACACACACTAATAATTGGCAATTTTTACCAATCTTTAGGTGCACACACAAAAGGGTCAAACTTGTTGAATTTGCAATGTGACTTCACAAATCATTAGTTGGGCATGATCACAATACAAATCAATCATCACAATTGAAAAATCATTAAGCACACATTGATTTTTAGGTGGACAAACATGGGCAAAATAGTGCACACACACCTAAAATTAGGCATACACACACTTGCTTTTAGTGCACACACACTTGCAATTGACCATCCAAGCATGCAATTAACTCAATTAGGCACCCAATTAGCAATCCACAATCACCAATTAACAATTGAAACTTGTCAAATTCATGCGCCACCAAATCTTAAAAATTTCGGCATTACGACGGCATGAAAATGAATAATCGAAAAATTTCCAATCCAACATAGCATTGCATCAACATTACATTGCATAATGGTGGGATCTCTACACAATTCTACACATCCTTAGATTCTAGGGAGGTTGAGAATACCACCTTGATTACCTTTCCATTGAAGATCAATTAAATGGTCGAAGCTCCAATCCTTCATAGCAAATTAGTAAGTTAGCAAAAATTAGTCAAATTAGCAAGGGGTTAGTGTAAACTTAGAGTGTGTAAACACACAATTGGCAAGATACAATGACACATTAAGGAATTATGAACACATTGCCTCATGCACACACATCCAAAATCCACAAAAACATAAACACACAAGTGAAATTAGTGAGGGAACGCATTTGATTATACCACAATTACACTAATGTAGGCCATCGTCCCCGGCAACAACACCAAATGTTGGGGATCCCATCGTTGCAATAGCTCCAATGACCAACAAAATTATCAATCCGGAGGGATGAGCTACCCGGCTAGGACATGGAAACACTCACATGCTTAGTGAGCTAATCGTGGCAACACAACTGGTTAACTCTATGAGGTGAGCTTCTCGGCCTATGGAGGAGCTAAGCCACAATGAAGGGCAATCTCCACATCCACTTCTCTTCACCTCCAATAAACCCAATCACACACACTACGATTGCAAGACGCACACAACACTAATCCTATCATGCAACACACTAATCACAAGCACACACACATAGATATATCGAGCACCACACTCCAATCAAACCTACATGCACACACAAGAAAAAGAGGGAAATCACACAAGATTAGAGAGGGATTAACCACTAATTAGTTAAGATCTAGCTAATCTAAGCATCATATGCAATCATAAGAAGCATGAGAGAGGCATATTGAAAGAGAATATATCATTGATTAGTGTTAATCAATGATTAGTGTTAATCTAAGCATCATATGCAATCATAAGAAGCATGAGAGAGGCATATTGAAAGAGAATATATCATTGATTAGTGTTAATCAAGTCTCATGAGCAAGGAGAAGCTCAAGGACTCCAAATCCACACACCTCAAGAGCTCTCACCCAAGAGTACTCTCAACAAATGAGCTTGAGAACCCTAATTTCTTCTGCGCACTGCCTTATGTGCCTAGGGAAAAAATATGCAATGTCCAGGCATCCAAGGCCTTTAGGGCTCCACCACTTATTGAATCTGCAACCTAGGCATAGTAATTGACCTATTATTTATATCTTGGAACTCCCATTGAACTCGTAACACATTAAAATATTACAATGGCTTGAAATAATTCGGGAATTTACAATATGTGACCATTTTGGGAAAACGTGACAAATGTGTAACTTGAATCTTTACTTCTTCGTATTCATCCTAGATGTGCATCCATATGTCTTTGGTCTTTAGCAGCTTCTGTTAACTAACTTTGACTCAGTTAATATCAGCTGCCTTTCAAGATCAAGAATTGTGTCAACTGCTTGTGCATCCTAGCAGAATTCAGCTATTGAAAAGGGTACCTGAGTGGACGCTAACTTCTAATGATATGACAGTTAATTCACATTGGTAGCGGTAGTGCACTGCAAATTGACACTCTCTTGCTCTTGAACTGGATCTACTGCTAGGAAACATGCCTACATACAGATGTATGAAGGAGGCCAGGACTCAACTCAAAGATGTCTTGTTTGAGATGCAAATTGGTAGAGGAGTTTTGGATAAAAGGGTGTAGGCCATTATTGAGGATTAGTCTTCCAACAGTAGAGGACCCCAAACACAAATGACAGTAGGAGAACAGCCAACAGCTCTCCGAAAACTCTTTCACTTGGTCCGAGTTACTAGAAAGATGATGCAGCAAGAGAACTAAGCTGTTCTTCATTTTCAGGACTTTGTGCCTAATATAGGAGAATTGAAGAATTAGGCACAAACTCCAAAAAATTAGCTCGAATTCAGCTACCTTTCATGATCAAGAATTGTGTCAACTGCCTGTGCATCCTAGCAGAATCCAGCTACTGGAAAGGGTACCTGAGTGGACGCTAACTTCTAATGATATGACATTCAATCCACATTAGTAGGGGTAGTCCATTGCATATCAACACTCTCTAGCTCTTGAACTGGATCTACTGCTAGGGAACAGACCTACATACAGGACTCAACTCAAAGATGTATTGCTTCAAATGCAAATTTCCATAGGAGTTTTGGATTAGAGGGTGAAGGCCATTATTGAGGATGAGTCTTTGAGCAGTAAAGGACCTTGAACACAAATGACAATAGGAGAACAGACAACTGCTCTCCGAAAACTCTTTCACTTGGTCTGAGTTACTAGGAAGATGATGCATTAGGGAACCAAGATGTTCTTAATTTTTTGGAGTTTGTGCCTTATACAGGAGAACTAGAGAATTAGGCACAAACTCTAGAAAATTAGCACGAAGTTAGCTGCCTTCCATGATTAAGAATTTTGTCAACTGCCTGTGCATCCCAACAGAATCCAACTACTGAAAAGAGTACCTGAGTGGATGCTAAGTTCTCATGATATGACAGTCAATTGGTATTGGCAGTGGTAGTCCACTCCAGATCGACACTCTCTAGCTCTTGAATTGGATCTATTGCTAGGGAACATGCCTACATACAGATGTATGAAGGAGGTCAGGACTCAACTCAAAGATGTCTTGCTTTGGATGCAAATTGCCAGAGGAGTTTTGGATCAGAGGGTGTAGGCCATTATTGAGGATCAGTCTTCCAGTAGTAGAGGACCCCGAACACAAACGATAGTAGGAGAATAGACAACTGCTCTCCAAAAACTCTTTCACTTGGTCGGAGTTACTAGAAAGATGATGTAGCACGAGAACCAAGTTGTTCTTAAATTTTTGGAGTTTGTGCCTAATACACAGGAGAACTAGAGAATTAGGCACAAACTCCAAAAAATTAGCTGGAAGTCAGCTGCCTTCCATGATCAAGAATTGTGTCAACTACCTGTGCATCATCCCAATAGAATCCAGCTACTGAAAAGGGTACTTGAGTGTACGCTAACTTCTGATGATATGACAGTCAATCCACATTGGCAGCAGTAGTCCACTACAAATCAACACTCTCAAGCTCTTGAACTGGATCTACAACTAAGGAAAAGACCTACATACAGATGTATGAAGGAGGTCAGCAGTCAACTCAAAGATGTCTTGCTTTAGATGCAAATTGCCAGAGGAGTTTTGGATCAGAAGGTGCAGGCCTCTATTGAGGATTAGTCTTCCAGGAGTAAAGGACTCGAACAAAAATGACAGTAGGAGAATAGGCAATTGCTCTCCAAAGACTCTTTCAATTGGTCAGAGTTACACTGAAAGGCAGGATTAGCTTGAGCAGGAGGCCATTTATAGAATTATCCAGAAGGACAATGATGGCAGTGGAACTTCTAAGGCACCAACACAGAAGAAGGGCAAGAGGAAGCGGGTTCAGTGGAAGGTTCCATCTCAGAATCAGATGGTGAATTTTCCCAGTAAGGCACTGGAATCTCCTTGGTTGGGCACCGTTGGAATTACAACTATATGGGTTTCAAGCACTCAGCAACAACAAGCATGAAATATAAAGCTAGCCATACCAAAATAATACTATCATGAGCAACATCGGCCAAATCAGGAAACCAAATGGGTTTCTCAACACCAAATCAAAATTTGGAGGTGGATTTTTTTTTCAAATTTTTTGGAGTTATACCAAAATTGAAGAAAGGAGGGAAGGATGTAGAAGACGAGGACAATCCTAGCAGGAGGGAACCGCCCCAGCCAGTGGAAACATGAACAACTACAATGGTAGTAATTATCGCAGGCAGTTACTGCAGTAACTCTTGAGAGCTATAAATAGGATCTGCTACTGTTGAATTGTAAAGTGCACCACTCCCTAGGCTTTACACTAAGGTTTATGGGATCCATGAAGAGTCACCTTGAGGGAGGTGCCAAGAGGCATGAGCAATTTATAAATGTGGAGCCTTGTTGTAAATGGAGAATGAATCAATCATGTGAATCAATGAGTAGTTATTCATGTTTCTCTCTCCCTTGCTTGCATCATCTCTTTCTTGATCACACCATCTCTAACCTCCACCATCTCTCTCTATCTCTCCTCTCTTACACTTGGCGATCCTGTTGGTGTCTCCTCTTATGGAGATGGGAACGAGTTCAGATCACCGAGGAGTAGATGCTGAGGTGGTTATGATGGAGAGTTGAAGACTTGTGATGCGCATGGTGCGAGTTCAAAGACTTGCTGTTTTGGAATTTTGCACAAATAAAAAACCTGCTGCCTTCAGTATCTTCAACGAGCATCGAACCTTCGACAGAATGTCCTGCAGCAAAGATGAACAACCACTAGGGTATAACCATTTGCTGCCCTATAACCAATATTAATATTAAATGATTATTTTTTTGGTTGCGAGGGTAGAATAACAGAACCGGCTTTGATGAAGCACCTCGGCTGGAGAAATTTTTATGCACAAGGATAAGGCACCAGTGCAAAAAACAAGCAAGCATTGAAGGTTGTAGCGAGCAGAACCATCATAAATTTGCCGATTGCATACTTGCAAACAACACGTAGCAGATGCCTTAATGTTGAAATAATAACTAACTTTTAATTTTCAAGAGGCGATTCACATGCTATTTCCATGGAGCTTGTAAATGATGAGGGAATAAAGTATGTGTGTATGAAAGTGGTCAATGGGACATGCTAGAAAAACCTTACCCTAAAAAATAGTTTCAGTGCAAAGCTTGTCTTTGACACAATTTAGGAAATTTGAATGCACATGTTGCATATGTAAAGTACACCATTGAAGTAAAATGAAAGCACCATGGGGGGAAAATATAAGAAGTCTTGTATTTTTTGTGGGAAAAATAACCACAAATGGGAGAAGTGCAGTAATAAGCCGTCTTCTCAATGTGATCATGAAGACCACAAATCATGACATTGCTCATTAAGTCTTTTGGAGAAATATTACATTCTCGAATATGACATTGTACACTATAAATTGCATTAACCCAAAGCATGGGTAGAAGAATTTGTTCATGCAGTAGAGAAAGCTTATGTATGGTTTTATAAACATGGTGACAATACATTTTGCACTCATAGGCAATTGAGCTTGCTAAAGGAGTTGCACAAAAATGCAAAGCATTTTCATGAGTTGCTTCATAAACAAAAATTTCTTAAAAAATTATTGAGAGCATGGCATACCCTAGCAGATGAGGGGGCATTTGATGATGATGATGACCATGATGAACATGAGATTCATGGGCAAATGATGGAGATTGGAGTGAAGAGAGAGGACCCTATAAGAAAAACAAGTCAAGGAGAGTCCCCGAGTAGCTCTATATTCACATCTTGCACCATCAAGCAAAGCATTGTGGGTCAAATTCCATCGATTTTTTATAGAGAATGTATATTTTTGGTATCTCAAAAGATGATGATGATAACATAGATTTGTTTGTTGAACATCATGAGATGATTCAAGACATTGATTTATGTAACTCTAAAGTAAATGAATGTTTTGATGAGTTTTGTGATGAAGCATTGAAGAAAAATCATGATGAAAATGATAAACTCTCACTTCTTAATGATGAAGAAGATGATGTCATCGATGCTTTTGTGAATTCTCTTGCACTGGGAGAAGCTTTTTGTGCTGCTCATAATGTTGAAATGGCAACTAACCAAAATGAATTTCTTCTTGATGAAATGTCCAAAGATGAGAAACAAATTGTGATGTGCGTGAAGCAACCTATTTCACAAACTAAGGGTATGCTAAATGATTGTTTTCTTGAGGCAATGTTGTGTGATGGGATATGTGTATTTATCCACACAATTGGTGCCTATATAAAGAATGAGGGGGCTTGTATGCTTATGCATGCTAGGAAAGGTGATGATGTTGTGATTTTGGGTAAACTAATGCTTGTTTTTGTGCATGATGATGCAAAGATCTTATGCCTTTTTCTCATTGTAAGCCCAGAAGGAGATCCTGTTTGGTGTCTTGAAGTCCAAATTGCATCAAGGAATAAAGTTTCTCTTTGTACAAATAACATGAGACTAATGGTCTTGGATGTGGATGTGCTTGTTGGAAGCATGCCTTTACAAATTGAATCCAAATTACACAATGTTCTTAAAGAGACCACCTCCCATTCCAATGGAACTTTTGAAGTATATCCCTAAGTGATACTTCAAAGTAGAACTAAGGCTCTACGTAATCGGACCATTATTGAACACCTTGTTAAATGGTCAACATATCCTGAGGAAGATGCCACTTGGGAACGTGATGATGTAATGAGACTAGATTACCTAGATTTCATGTCAAGGTGAGGACACCTCAAAATTTTCAAGTTTGCGAGGATGTAAGATCTCCAAATTTTGGGTCTCTTTTGAAAAAAGAATTTTGATTTAAGATGGTTGATTGACAGTATTGTCAGGTTTTCCATGTTCCAGTAGGTCAGAAGGACGTTTGGTTCAATTTCTGAGTAATTCTGCTCAAATTGGAGATCATATGTGTGAGTTATGGAAGGCCAAAAATCATAAAATTTCCCACCTTCTTTTTTGGGGGAAAAAGTGCATCCATTGACCACTCTTACACATCTCTTACACACCCACCATTCTTGCACACATGGTGTACACCTATTCGTCAAAATTTTAATCACCTCCATAAGATTGTGGAAAATAAAGAGGCCCTCCTACACCCCATCCTCTTCCTAATGTATACAAAAATACTTGTCATTGTTGGTCTATCTTTTGTGCTTTTTCTCAAATTTTAAGCATATTTGACCATTTACTTAGCGCCAAAATATGAATACTTAAATATAGGGAGTATATACAAGAATATGGGATTACTTTCGAACCTGACATGACCTGTTTCCTCCTTAAGTACTTACTGGTATGACTGAACATTCATTGAGAAAGCAAGTCGTAGTAAAATGCAACAATGTTTAATAATGCCCGATAAGATGTATAATTCACCTTGTAATGGATCTTATATGCCTCCAACCCTCCCGTGTCTGAGTCCTCCTGGACAAAATGGAAATTACGGTTGGAAGGTGGATGGAGTAATATGCCTTGGTTCATATAGCTTCAATTGTAGGAGTGCAACACGGTCTTTCGTAGGAATTTGGAAAAATTCCACTTGGACCTTTGTATGGGTACTCTGCTTTGGCCTCCATTTCTGTTGAATCTGCAATGTCGTGGTTTTCCTATGGTGTTGATGTTTGTTTTGTGACTTGAACACTGGGACCCATATCCAAGGCTGATTTCTTTGTGCCTGATATAACTTTTTGGATACCCACATTTGCTTTGTGGGCTTTGTTGGTTGTTGAGCTATTGTATGTTGCTTTTTCTATCAATTTGATACCTTAGGGAGTTTGGAAGTCATTTGGTTGGAAATCCAAATAAAGTCCGCGTTGCTTTGAGCCTAAAATAAATTCTTTGGTACCATACCTTTGTGATAGAGTCCTAAGTTGGTCGTATAGGTGTTTGATATGGTTTTTTGGGTTTTTTCTTGATGGTGGGTTTATAGTGGTTTTCACACATTTGTTATATCTTTCCTAACCCGTACTTGCTTTGCCTTTTGCTAGCCCTTGGGAAGCCAATGTTGCTTCTTGTTGTGATTTTGTCTTATTTGTTCTTATGTCATTCTTGATGTGGGCAGAGCTATTGCCACTAGTTTGAAGTGTTGGTTCATGTGCTGACCTTTTTGGAATCCACTGCATGTTCTCAATATACAAGGGTTTTTTGCCCTTGTCGCTAGTCTTTGCCATTGCTGGCCCGATTTCTATTAGTTTTGTCAATGGAATCGTTTAACTCTTGGTTATGATGAATTTTTAAACAGATTGAAACTGCAATCTATCTGAATATTGTACTTCTTTTTCCATGACTATCCCAACAATAATTGGTGTTGGTTTTGATTATCTTCTACGACATATTGGTTGATTTGAGAAAATAAGATTACTAACCCTAGTGCTTTGGTTTGGTGGTCAGTATAACTCTGTAATTCTTGGTGTGTTAGTCGAAGATTCTCTTCTTGACCAAGATGCGTATATAATCTGAGGGTAATGAAATTTCCCTAGGCTCATGTATCAATTAGAGTGGTGGTTTCTACTTGGTTGTTTCCGATTTTGACCTTAATAATTGGATCCACTCTATCTTCTTCAAATTCATTCATGGAAATAGCATTGTTTTGCAATGATATCCCATGTTGTTGTTGTTGTCATTGAAGCCTTCATTTATCCATTCGTTCTTTAGCCTCTGCATGTGCTTCCTCAACAATCCACCCTTTTTCTTTTTTTCGTTGTTTTTCTTTATGAATTTGTTGTAGCATATCTTGTGTTAATGGCATATAATACTTCTTGAGCTTGCATCCACTAATCCAATTAGAAATTTCTTCTCCTTCTAATGTCGCAAGCTTGACGACCCCACTTGGTAATAGATTCTTGATCACAAAGGGTCACATCCCTTGCTTTTTGAGTTTTTTAGTATGTTGTGTCAAGGTATAAACCAGGACATAGTCGCCCTCTTTGAATTCTTTTGTCTGCATATGCTTGTCAAAGAACTCTTTTTATCGCCTTTTTCTAGCATAGATAGAATTTCTAGGTCATTTAATCTAGAAGATAGCTCATGACTTGTCCACTCTAATTGTTGAGCTACTCAATAGGAAGAATGACATTCAGATCAAACACCATATTGTAGGGTGTTTTGCAATGGATGTCTTATAGACCACTCTATATGGCCATAAAGCTAAATGTAACTTTTTGTCCCAATCTGTTCTTGAATCTATCACAATTTTGGTCAGTACTGTGCAACATGTTTTATTAGTAGCTTCAGCCTACTGTCCATTGGCTTGTGGGTGATATGGAGCAAACTTCTTATGGATGATCATGAATTCCTCAAGAAGTTTTTTAATAACTTTATTTATGGAATGTGTGCCTCTATCAGTGGCAATTTCTTTGGGTAATCCATATCTTACAAAAGACATTTTTGTATAGAAATTGTACATTCCTTTTCTGTGCATTTTGCTTCAGCCCATTTCATGAGATAGTCCGTGTGGCAACAATGATATATTGGGTATGGTAATTTGTATAAGGGTGGTGAGATAGGTCCCACAAAACCTAATTCCCACTTAGCAAATGCCCTTGCACCCATCATTGGCTGTAATGCCATCTCATCTCTTTTTATAGGTTCCTTGGTACACTGTCAATCATCACATCGTTTAACATATTCTTTTGCAACCATGTGCAACGTTGGCCACCAAATTCCTATAGTTAAGACAATTTTAGCTGTCTTAATGCATAAGAAATGGCCTCGTCTAATATCTCCATGTGCGTGCTCTAGGATAGGCAGATATTTGTTTTCTACTGCACATATCCTAAGTTGGTTATCTTTTCCTCTTTTGTAAATTTGGTTTTCAATTAAGTCAAAGTCTCTAGCCTCCAATTCAATGGCTCTTTGTTTGGCCCGTGTTGTGTTTTCAGGGAATGTCCTTGTTGTTAATTAGTCATATAATGACTCCATTGAGGTGCAATTATTACCTAAAATAATGTGGCATATTCCACATGTAGATTATTCGTGCATGTAGCACAATTCATGACATATTTATGTACATCAACATGCATATTTGGCTAATACACTCCTAGTTGTTTTAGGCATTGTTGTTTCTTCTTTTGGGAAGAATGGAAGGCTATGTCTTGTACATGGGCTTCCATGAGATAACATTCATATTCTTTTGGAATTATGCATAATTGTAATATTCATTCTGAGCCCAAATGGTACAAGGGTCCTCCTATAAGCTAAAAGTCCTTAGCTTGTCTGATTGTTTATTGCTTAAGGTCCCGTTCAGTCTTATTAAATGTGATGTAGGTCAAAAGTGTAACTATTTCTTGAGACCATTCAATAAGCATCTCGATGTTGAAGAGGTATGCATTAGGTATGTCATCATCTACCTCTTTGGTGCTTCTTCATTTGGTAACCTAGAGAGGTAATCCTCTCTAAGGTGTGTTTTGCCTTTCTTAACCACTACCGTAAAGTCAAACTCTAGCAATATAATAAACCAGCAAATGATTCTCCCTATATTACAAGGTTCGTTTACTAGATATAAGAGGGCTTGATGTTCTATGAAGAAAACAAATATTTTGGCCAAAAAGATAATGCCTAAATTTCTTTACAAAATATATCATACCTAATCCCTCTTGTTCTATGGTTTTGTAGTTCTTCTTTGCACTGTTCAACTGTTTACTAGCATAGCCGACTGGGAAATCCATTGTACCTTCTCCAGGTTAAGACAAGATACAGGTTGTTGCAAATGCCAAGGCATCAATAAGAACATGGAATATTTTATCCCAATCTAGTGCTTTAAGCATTGGTGTTGATATAAGCGCATAATTATTTTTTTGAATGAATCCTTACATTCTTCAATCCAATCAAAGACAACTATCAACCTATACAGGGGTTATGCAATGAATGCATATATGTATATGGACCGCCGGTAGTACCCACAATGTCCATGATGGACTATACTTGTTTGGCATTAGTTGGCCTTGGTATTCCTACAATCACCTTGACCTTGTTGAGATCAGTGGAAGATAATATGTCCCAAGATTCTGCCTTGTCACACCATGAAGGCACATTTCTCAAGATTTTGGTAGATTCTGTAAGTCTTGCACTTCTCAAATACCTTTCTAAGATGCTCAATGTGTTTCTCTCTAAGAATAGAGTGAACACAAAGATCATCCATGTGTATCTCTAAGAATATTTGCAAGTATTCTTTGAAGGCGTGCGTCATTATCCTTTGGAATATGGCAGGGGAATTGGATAAGCCACAAGGCATCACCCTATAAGAAAATATTCCCATTTTATGGAAAATATCCTCTTGTATTGTTCTTCTATCACAATAGCCAATGTTTTGTATCCTGAGAATCCGTCTAAGAAGGATTTGGTTTTCTTTCCAGCCACTCACTCAAGCACATGCTATGTGATTGGTAAGGGATAGTTATCACTTATTGTTGTGGCATTCACCTTTTTGAGATGTACACATACACATAATCTTTCATTTTTCTTGGGGACCGCGATCCACCACAATGGGTGACATCCAATTGGTGTGTTCAATCTCATAAATGAACTTGGCTTCCTTAAGTTTGTTGATTTCCTCTTTAATTCATTTGGCAAATGTATCATTATAGGTGTAAGAATGTTGTCTATAGGGTTTGGCATCAGGCTTCAAGGGGATTGTATGTGGACATATCGATGGATCAACTTCTTTGAGGTCCTTATATGACCATGCAAAAACATCTTGATACTCCTTGAGGAGTTGGATGAGCAATGCCTCTTCTTATGTGCTCAGATCCATTGCTATGTAGACCAGTCTCATGTCCTCTCCTGGTTCTACTAGGTCTATTTATTTTGCATTTTCAAAGTCGTCATATGATTCATTTACTTTTTTCTACCTTATTGGTTATATCATTACTATTTTCTTTTCCTGGATAGTGAATTTTTGATAGTGGGAAGAGACATTCATATTTTCTTCTTCGGTGCTCTCTTCTTCCTCACTTTCTATTTTTGTAGTCTATACTTTACTCATCGTTTTCTTGACTTCGTGGTATTTCATTTTGGGCTCCACCTTAGTTCTCGGAACTCATCCATCCTCCCTAGTTCTTTTGATTTCTTATGTTTTGTCTCTTTTTCAAAGTTTTGAGCTTGTTTCCTTAAACTCCTAACACTTTCCTTTTTTTTTATGTCCTATGTTTTTGTGATTCAACCTGAGATTTTGTCTTTTACACAATCTTCAGCCTTTACAAGCATTAGAAATTGTGCCTTACCCTTTATTTTTGGCATCAGATTCTCTATATCCATGTTTAAGGGTCTTTTGTTCTTATAGTGTTGTTGCTTTCTAGGTTTTTGATTTGGAAAGTCATAAAACCTGACATCAGCTATGGTCTCTTCTTGATCACTAGGGTTATTAGAGCACTCATTGTCTGCATCATTATCGCATTCACAATGCTTGGGAGAGTTGTAGAGAAAATCTTCCTCCTCGTTTTCATCATGCTCTATTGTTTTTGGTTCATTTAAGACTTGACACTCATCTCCTCCTTTAATTGCAGTGACCATGTAACATGGTATCACATCATAGCCATCCTTGTCACAGAACCTTTTTGTGGGACCACCTTCAATGGCACACACATACAAGGTTGCCAAAATGTGTTCCCATTCCAAAGGCTTTAGTGAATCTTTGGGAAAGGGTTCTGGGATATAGTCTTTATCTTCTAAATACAATTCTAGGATACATTCTTCTCGTTTGAAGCTATCACATTCTGAAGCTTTGCACATCCATAACTGTTTGGATTTTCCTAACCATGTTGGAAGTTCAGATCCTACTAATGTAGCTAAATCAAATTCTTCAATAGGAGTTCTTGTCACATCCTTGTAACTATGGTCTTTCAATTTTATCTTGGTTGTGGTCTCCACATTTCTTAGATAAATATGGTCATACCCCCAATCTTGGACCATTTTCAACTATCTCATGAATGGTCTTCCAAGTGTGATGTCATAGGTATTTTTCTTGCAAAAATCAACAATGGCAAATGTATGCTCATATTCAATTTTGCAAGAGGTGACAACTATTTTCTCTAGAAGTCCTAGGTATTTCTCCATATATCCATCTGTGAGCTGTAGTTTCATTACTGGCTTCTCTCAAAGCAGGTTTACCCCATTTCTTCCACGTTTCTTTTGTATCAGTGGCTACCCCAACTCCACTATAAAGAATTTCCATGGTGGTGACACCTTGAAATTACACAGGTAGAGTCATGTTGCCATATTCACCTTTGCAATATTCTCCTACTTTGTCTAATGGTACAGACCTAGTGTTTAGGTGAGGCTTTTCAAGTTCTTAGATTCCGTCTTGAATTTGTGAAGAAGGATCCTTCACACCAAGATTTTCTAGACAATATCCTACCATAGTCCACATGTTAGGTCATATTCGTAGTAGCTTAGCTAGCGTTATTGTACATGTCATTGATGTGGACAAAATTCCTATTAGACCCTTAGAGTCAATGAATTTCTTAAAGAGAGTCTTTGTGATGGTACTGTGACAACATCTTATTTGGCCTCGTGTTCTCCCATATAGGATGGTAGTGTTCTTCGCAAATGGTGTCGGTGGTCTACTCATAGAACAAATCCTTGGTCTCCCCAATACAATGGCATCTCTAGATTTATTTGAGATCTTGTCTCAAATTCCTTAAACAGTGGAAGAAACACTCCTCTCCCATTACTAATTTGATTTACATGTTTTCTTAGCTAATGCATTAGCTTCATTGGCCTCTCTGATTTGATTTCACAATTTGTTGAGACCATCTATTTCACTACACTCCTCTTGTATGCCTAAACTGAATCCATCGAAAGACTGATCTGTGGTAATCATCACTATCTTTGGCCCTTGTGCCAGTGTTTTGGGTTCTACTTCATGCTTCTGACTAGAGGCTGGCTCTATTTGCTCGTGGTTTGGTGGAATTATTGGTGTTGATGAGACATTTATCACATCGTCTTGCCTTCCAACTAGAGGTTCTAGTAAAGCTTGGGCTATTTGAATCATTTCCTGGCACATTTCAATCCTTTGCTTGTCTAGTTCCCCATATGGATATGTCATCCACCTTTGTTCTTGATTTGATTATTTTTGAGCCATGTGTCATAAGATTTAAGGAGGGTGTCTAATGGTTTGTTAACCTTTCTTTACCAAAATTGATCCTCTCAAAGAAGCGCTTTTGGGTTTCTCAATTGTGCCTGGCTCTAGTCTTATCTTAGGGGTTTCATTTTCTTTGTTTGTTCCCTCTTCACTTTTTCTCTTGTTTGTTTCAATTCTTCAACTAAAGAAGTCTATTCATGTTCCTTCCTAGCTTTCATCCTAGCCTTCCTAGATTTCCATGTGTTTCACTGACTCTTTTGTTCAATGTTAGGTGCATCTATTTTTGGTTCCTCTATGATGTGTTTGTTTGCCATTTTTTGAGCTTGTTCTCTTGTGATTACTTGGATTGGTATCACATTTTTGTTTTTAGATCCACTACTCAATGGTATTTCGTCTAGTACGTTCAACGTTACTTTTTCTCCTTTGTAAGGGTTCTTTGGGCAATCAGGAATCATATTGTTAAGTATGGAGCCTGATTTACCCCTTGTATCTTCTATTGTAAAAATGCACATTTGTAAGGCCCCCATTATGAGGAGAAGCCATCGTGCGTGAAGAAAAATCACTCGCCAGAAATAAAAATCACTAGCCGGAAACCAAAATTTTCATGGCCAGGAGGCCGGTAGTCAATGGCCTGTGGTCGGTAGCCGAATTGAAAAGCGGACTTGTCTTCTCAAGGGAGGCCGCACATGGATGGATTGGAGGTCCGATTTGGACTTTGTCTACACAAGGACGGCTACACATGGATGCCCTCTCTCATGGGCGGCTACACATGGCTGACTCTCATGAGAGAGGGCAACCCTTTTGGCCTATAAAAGGAGGCCATTTCTACATACGTTTTGGAGTGTGAAATTGATGCAACAAGGTGGGTGTGAGGTGGTGAGAGTGAAGCAAGGTGGGAGCTCTATTAAGGGTATAATACCTTTGTAAACTACTTCTTGTTTTAAAGTATTAAATCCATTGAGTGGATGATTTCCCGTGGACGTAGCCCACATTGGGTGAACCACGTATATCGTGTGTACTCTCTCTCTCTCTCTACTCTATAATCTCTTGTGTGTGAAATCTATCTCTCTCCATTAAGTAATCTACTCAAATATCTATTTAGCTACGTCATATTTCCTAACAACTGGTATCAGAGCAAGGTTTTCTCGTAGCTAATTTATCTCAAGGAAAGGATTCCTTGAATTGAGTGGGAGTTATGGTGGAGGAAGGGAAGCTCAAGATCTAGAAGTTCAATGGAAAAAATTACCAACATTGGAAGATGCAGATTGAAGAGTATCTCTACCAACAGCCCGCAACAAGGCATTGGGAACAACCCGTTTAATATTGGCATCAACGGTGGCCTTCAATGTTTCAGAGATGAAGACCACGGAGGACTTGATGAAGTCACTTGACGACTTCTATGAGAAACCATCGGCATCCAATAAGTTATTTCTTATGAAGCACTTGCTCAATCTAAAGATGACAGAAAATGGTTCAGTTGTAGAACACCTAAATGACTCTAACACAAACATAAGTCAAATTCTATTAGTGAAAATCAATTTTGATGATGAAGTGCAAGCTCTCCTTATGCTGTCGTCTCTACCGGATAGTTGGGACAGCCTTGTGATGGTTGTAAGTAACTCTATCTCTGGCACAAATACTCTTAAGTTTGATGATGTTGTGGGTGTTCTCCTAAGCGAGGAAATGCAAAGGAGAAGCACAGGCAAATCATCAAGTGCTGCATTGTCAATGGAAACAAGAGGAAGGCCTAAGGACACGTTCAAAAACCAAAAGGGTCGTGATCTCTCAAGGCAGAGCAAGTCACGCACAAAGTCAGTTCTTGAATGTTGGAACTGTGGCAAAAAGAGGAGCTGTGTAAATCTTTTTCAACGAAAGATTTAGGTGGTGCAAAGAGGATACTTGGTATGAAGATATCAAGAGACAGGACGAAGAAGACAATAAAGCTATCTCAAGAGGATTACATCAAGAAGGTACTAGAAAGGTTTGCAATGCAAAATGCAAAAACGGTTTCTACACCTTTGGCTAGTTACTTTAAACTAACCAAGGATATGTGTCCAAAGACACAAGAGGAGATAGCCTATATGTCTAAAGTTCCATGTGCTGCAGCGGTAGGTTCTCTAATGTATGCTATGGTCTAGACAAGGCCAGATATTGCATTCACAGTGGAAGTTGTGAGTAGGTTCATGGACAACCCAGGTAAAGAGAATTGGCAAGCTGTGAAGTGGATACTTAGGTATCTAAAAGGGACAACAACAAGTGTTTTGTATTTTGGAGAAACTGATATTTTTCTTCAAGGGTATGCTGATGCAGATATGGTAGGTGACAAAGATACTCGAAGGAGCACTACTCGCTATGTCTTCACGGTTGGAGGCACAACAATAAGCTCGGCTTTGAAGCTGCAGAAAGTGGTCTCACTTTCTACCTTGGAGGCAAAGTATGTCCCAATGATGGAGGCAAGCAAAGAAATTCTATGGCTTTAAAGATTCTTAGAAGAGCTTGGATTCAAACAAGACAATTGTGTCTTGTAGAGTGATAGCCAAAGCGCTATCAATCTTGCAAAGAACTCAGCCTTTCATTCAAGGACAAAGCACATTGAGGTCAGTACGCACTCTTTTGGAAGAGGGACAACTAAAGCTAGGAAACGTGCATACAAGTGAAAATCCTGCAGACATGTTTATAAAGGTGGTCAATAAGGAGGTATTAGTGGGACTTGCACGCTTGTGCTACTCGGGCTTGCAAGGAATATTGGTGTTCTTTTATGTACCCCTTGTTGTAATAGCACTCTTCAGTCATGTGATTTGTCCAATTATGCTCTATTGCACACCACTAAGGTTGCTTAACTTGTGGCTTAGCAGATTGATTAATCCTTTTGAGTCCTTGTTTGATGACTTGCTCTTGATTTAGCAAAGATTTTGACTTTTGTACCGATTTAGCAGACTTGGATCCACTATGCTATGATAAGGAATCATAATCTAAATCCTTGTACTCTTGTTCCTTGTAGACAACACAATTATCTATCAAGTATAAGTCTTGTTTTATCAACTCATTCAATATAGTGCTCTTTTTCATGTGTAGATCTTTCTAGAGACCTGTTTACTTAGTCCTTGGATAAAAATGAGTATTAGCCTTGACTAGGTCGGTAGTTCCTAGGATCACTTTGGCACTTTCAAAGTGCCTATGGTAGGTAGTTTAAACTCTGTAGGAACCATGATTTTTGAACTCTCATAAGCTACCAGATGTAGTACTTAGAATCCATGGACTATTATAAGTAGACTCTAGAAACTACCATGCAAAGTACGTTGGAGAGGGGGAAAGGGGAACACACCCTGAACACAACACAATGCCTCACTATAGCCCAGGGTATACACAACGCCCCAATCCACTAGAGTTCACCTAAAAATTTGACACTATCAGCAAGCAAACCACCGTCTGCGTACGACCATGCACAGTACGTTGGAGAGGGGGAAGGGGAACACACCCAGAACACAACACAATGCCTCACTATAGCCCAGGGTATACACAACACCCCAATCCACTAGAGTTCCCCTTCAAAATTTGACACTATCAGCAAGCAAACCACCATGTGCACACGACCATACGCACACACGCTTTGCAATGCACCAAACAGACCTAGTCATTGTGAGGTCCTCTCCCCGTCTCATCTTGACGGAACTGGAGGCTACTTGAAAATTGCTAGATCCTATGTGGAAGCAATCAATAAAACTGGCTAAAAAGAAAACCAGTGGATGGTCTCTCATTAATTAGTGAATTGAGTCCAAGCCACCAGTGAAAGGAGTCTAGCTCCACCCCACAGGGGAAGCGTAATTATGTATTATCGGACCTATTCTCATTTTCTATGAGGAGAAGTAACCTCGGTGCATTTTTTCCCGTAGCTTTGAGAGGCATGTACACCGAGTTACTTCCGCTCTAGCCTAATGAGCTATCTAATTTTGTACTCTATTGCACAAGGCAGAGAGTTATCGACTGATCGGGACCACCCATCTCGTAGGATTTTGCAACCTGAGCCAAGCCCCCACTTTCCAATCTGCACTCACACAGAGTCTTTGTGTGGCTTATACTAACACATTGTTGTTCAACACTTAAGGTTCCTTTTTATGGTTTCCATCACAAGTTTGTTAAGACATCCCTTCAAACATTGTCAAATCCTCACCAAACCATAACTCTCTTAGGAAAAAGTACTCAATAAACAATACTTCATTAAAAACTCCAATGTCTTGGAGTCGTGAGGACCTCCAGCGAGTGTTAATTGCACTCGTTGTCAACTGGCCGCCCATACAACCAGTCCATGATCCACCTAATTCATGGAGTGACTCTTTGGATAAAAATCATGTATCCACCGCATCAAAATCAAGCCATGGACATATCCACCGCATAGAAAGCAAGTCGTGGATTTAGTGCCTCCGATAACTTTGCCAGGTACCGCCCTTTGATCAGTAGAGGATTTAGACTAAGTCGACACGGGAATAATGAACGAAAATTGTTGGAGATAATATTTCCTAGCAACCATTCTTTCCTACGATCTGAAGACCCTTCGCTACAACCGAAAACCTCCTCGTCTGAAGAATCTATTGGTCCCTATCTGTCCCTACCCAACACACCTTGTTGTGGCTTCGAATATTCAAGTAAGTCTTCTTTCTCTACAGACTTGCCGTCTTCGTAGTGTATTGATAGAAGGAAAATGTTGGAGAAGATGCAGGATACAATGGACAAACAAGCAACAATCATCAGTTCTCTTCAACCTCCCTACCACTTATCCCACATAGCAAAATACACAGATTTGTGTTTACTACGCAGGCAGAATCACTGTTGCTGCATCTACGGGATTTTCATGTGGGCGCACACGCCACAAGGTTGGATTTTGATACAGCCATTATCAAACAAGTTCTCGATTCTTTTAATGATGAGGAGGATAGTGCTATTGTCAATGGAGTAAAAATCACAGCGACTCCTAATGAAATTTCTTATGCTTTCAAAATGCCGAACGAGAAGAAGCCAACCACGTCATCTGAAGAGTAAATAAGTCTCACTCTGAAGGAGGATGAAGCAGCCAATAAGAAGAGGAACGCTAGTGCACAAGGGATTCCGGTAGCAAGACTGGACATTCCCTCAGCCTATAGGTTTGTTGTTGAGGTTGTCATTTTGAAGAAAAACCCTACATACGTGTCAAAGAAGGTGTTTTCCATGTTACTCGCAAAAAGGTTTGATGCTAACGCTAAGATCAATCTATGCCAGATCTTGTCTCACAATGTTTTACAGCAGACTGCCAAGCTGAAATCTCAGAATGTATTTAAGGCTTGGTATGTTTGGAAATTTCTCTACTAGGCAACTGCTCCAGAAGCCTCTTTTTAGGTAAAGATGGCCTGGGGTCCGAAGCCCATTCCATCTACTAACAATGTAGAGCAGTCTTTAGACAAAGAGGCTCCAGGCAATCAATTGGCTGTAACTATGCAAAAGAGGAAGGCCACACAAGAGGAATCCACTGGTTCAAAGAAACTAAGGATTATGCTGGCCAAGATCACTACTTTACTAAAGCAATTGGAGAGTCGGGTCAAGCCTTTGCCTTCTGGAAAATCTTCCGTAGGCCAGGCTCCAGCCATACTTGAAGAGCAGACTCCAGTAGACATGAGCACTGGAAAGGGCCAGCAAGAAACGTGAAGCACTGAACAGGTGATTGTCAATAAAGACAAAGGAAAGGGTCCAATACTTGTCAATCCAGCTAACAAAATTCCTTATAGAAAATTCGCTTTATCCATAGCCAAGAAGGATCGACTATAGCAATTACAACATAACCCTCTCAAAGGACGACTGAAGTTTCAAAAACTAGATGTGGCAGCATTACCATACATGACTCCTTGATCCAGCAATAGTAGCACGGATGGCTACTCGACGCTTATCCAAACATCATGGAGCACCATTGTCAATGCCTTTGTCCAGATGATGGATGCATCAGCTTCCAATGAGCAGGTTGCTAAGCTGAAAGAAGAACTAGAAAGTAGCCAATAGCAGATTCAAAAACTTCAGAAGGATGTGGCTGCACAATAACTCAGGCATAATATTGCTGAAAATCAGTCAGTAAGGACAATTAATGAGCTACAAACAAAGTTGTTGAAGGTAGAAACAAAAAATCGGCATTTAAAGAAAGACAAGGCAGCAGCCTTAAGAGATGCTGATAGGTTCCAGACTCTACTACAAATGAAGCGAACAGACTTCAACGAACTGTTGGACAACTCACACTGCAGTAGTGGCTTCCCTTACAGAGAGACGTATTTATAATAATCTTGCTGATATTCTGAGTCCAAAAGGCAACGTCACTCTGAATATGGACAATCTGAAGGAACTTATGGAGACTATGCATAGATGTTATGGTTAAGGTATGACAGCCAACTTAAGGTTATAGTTTTTCTATGATGGTATGGCAATCATGTGATGGTTATGGTTATGGTTATGGTTATGGTTATGGTTATGGTTATGGTTATGGTTATGGTTATGGTTATGGTTATGGTTATGGTTATGGTTATGGTTATGGTTGTGCAATGATTATGGTTGTTATGGTTATGGTATGACAAGCAAGTTATGGTAATGGTTATGGTATGGAAAACAGGTTATGTTTATGATTTTACAGTTTTCAACTCATGTTTTAATTATGGTTATAAATTTTTTATGCCGTTATGCCATGATCAAGCTTTTGATTTTGTGGTTATGTTATTCTATGTATGGAAATTTTGCTAATTGCCATACACTCACTCTTTAGCGTCAGCTTGTAGATGGAGTGCGGTTGCTTGTGCACTCTTCCTTGGGCAGAGAGGGCTGTTTTCTTTTGTTGCAGTACATGCAGCATCAGCTCCCAGCCCTCTCTGTCCAAAAAAAAAATGCAGGTTTGGTTGTCGGTACAAATGAGCATCTGTACAGACTTCTAAACCAGCATCGAAATATGCTATAGGAATATCGATGCTTATTTCATAGTGCATTCCAATGGTCATTTCGAAGCTTGTTCCGACGTTTTGTATACCGATGGTCACTCTGACGTTCAAAACCGGCGTCTCTTTGGAGGCCTATTTTAGCGCTTTTTAGTTTTAAATCTAACTTACTTTCATCGATAACTGTGCCAATTCCTGCCCGCGAGGTGTTATAGTGCTAGGAGAGGTCCAATGAGGTGCTAGCAAGAGCAAATAGCACGAGGGGTCGACCGAGAGAGAGAGAGAGAGAGAGAGAGAGAGAGAGAGAGAGAGAGAGAGAGAGAGAGAGAGAGAGAGAGAGAGAGAGAGAGAGAGAGAGAGAGAGGACTGATTTTTCAAAGGCAATTATCCACACACACTCACACAAGTCTATTTGTGATGCAAGAAGACTCTCTTTCTCCTTCTCAAGCTTTAATGGAAAGCTTATCACCTACTCCAAGCTTGTGAGAAGGGAGGGCTACACCAACAACTCTTGGCTTTGTGATGCAAATCCAACCAAGAGCCAAGCTTCAATGCATGCTCATCTCCTCTACCATGCTAATTACTAAGCTAAGCTATGCTAATATGAGTGATTATGTGAGGAGATGTACATCTTTCTTGTAAGAATACTCCTTCTTCCTCTCAATCTACTCTCATACCCTGCTAGCTCTCACCATCTTCAAAGGTGTGTGAGGTCTTAGGTCTGAGACCATGAGGGAATTGATGTTGTGTTTGATAAGTGTTTTGCTTAGTGCATGAAGTTTCCATCTTCATTGCACTAGCTAGTATTGAAGGAACACAAAGAATTGTATTGTAAAATGTCTCTCTTGATGGGAGAAACCATAATAAAATCCTTTTGAAGGGGGATCTGCTCCATGAAAATCCGATCCTCAACTGTTGTCAATAGCTTAATTTCTCTCTCTTTTGAAGTATTGTTCATGATATCTAACTAGGTGTCATGCTTTTTGTTTCTCTCTCCACCCAAGCACTCTTGTATTGTCATTAGGAATCGATCCTAATGAAATGCTCACTATGTTCATGCTATTTTCTGCTACACACAAGTTACTAGGCCATTAAAAATGTTACAGTGTTGCCATACTTTGTCCCGTCTCGCTCTTTCCTAAAGATCCTTTCAAGCATCCAAAGGCTAGTCTTAACAACTTTTGCTTCGCTTGTTGTTAGCAAATGGATAATTGAAGGTTTTTCACCTGCTTCTGCTAGAAAATATACACCTCTTCCCTAGAATTCATCATAAATTCACAAGAAGCTTTAGACCAACTGCCACCTAGTAAATATCATCCCATTTCATTGATTTGTTAGATTGATACAAGCTTGCTAGTAATCTAATGTTCTTGCTAGATCGATCTAGCAAATGGAGCTACTTTGCTATTACTATATAGTAAGGCATGGGCTGTAACATTTCCTACATGATAATTGCTACAAATTTGATATGTAGTAATCAAGTGCAAGTAGATGGATATAGAAAAAATGCAATTTCTATACAAAAAAAATGTGTGTTCTCATGAAATTACTACAAGTAGAATGTCCCATCATTGGTCTCCCTCAATTCCATACCAGATTTGAACAACTGTCCAAAATTTAAACACAATTCTTAAATACCATCGTCCCCACTTGTTTACCACATCTAAGATACCGTCTTGCAAGTCTCCTTAGAACATTTCTAAAATCCCAAGAAACAAATATGTTGTCTATTGAAATTTGGATGGATTTCCAAATCTTTGAGACTTTTATCATCCATGAGACTACTAATACAATTTAAAAATTGACCGCAAAAGCAAGCATGCACCATTATACTTGGCTAGTGAGTTGAATCCAAAACCAAATCTTCATGAGAGATTTAGACAGTTGTGCAAATCCCATAGACCTTCTTCCTCTTCAAACAATTTCTCAAACCTAAAGCAATAAATGCGTTATCAATTGAGATCTGGACAATTGTCCAAATCTTAGAGGCTTATCTCAATTCCAAACCCCTAGCCATTAAACTTCAAAAATTGTTTAAATCTTAACCACAATCTAGTGTGCACCTCCGCACTTGGCTAGTTGAGGATTGGATGGTTTCCCAAATTTGGAAGTCTTTTCTTAGCCACAAACTCAGAGCATTATATTTATACAACTACTTAAATCTTTGTTGTAAATGTAGCAAGCAAACATTCAATCTTGATCTGAAACATAATGTATGTCAAAGATTCTCAATTATAGATTAAGATTGTGAATCTAAATTTTTGAATGTTTTTCTACGGCAAATAGAATAATAAGCATAACAAAAATAAGAGAATCCACTGAGGAGATCATAGATTGTGTATCACATGCACCCAAGAAGTGGTACTTTGATTTTTACAATGCAAATTACACAAAGCTGCCAAGGCTACATTTGTTTGTATTCATGGATGATAAGAAATATTTCATAGATGTTGGGATTGTGATAGTTATTGAAGAATATGTGATCTCTCAAGGTAAAGCTTGTGTGGAAGTCCATTCACAAGTTGTCTCCTCTCAAAAAACTAAGAAATGGCTCTTAGATCCTAGGTGCTATTACTTCGATGGTATGAACAATATCCCATCGGATAACGTGGTCTTGCGGGGGTGGTTTTCCGCGCCAAATGATTTGAGTGACATCTCTATTGGTTTTATTCTTGATCACTCCTACAAGATTGCAGGTTCATTTGTCTCTATGAAAGGTTCTACAAAGAGATCAAGGCGTAGTCAAGATTAGATTGATGAAGTATCCCCTTCTAGGCAACAATCAATGGAGCAGATGGAGACTGTGGCCACCTCAGAGAATAGCATTTCCAAGAATGAGAAGATGATTTCACCTCGAGTCCCATTGAAGAATAGGTTACAAATGATGCTCAAGCTATAGAGCCAGTTGCTAGTGAGAGTTCAATCCATGTCAATGATTAAGAAACACCGAAGAAACATCATCTTCTAAATGTTGCATATCAAGAATGCATTTAGGAGAGTGTTGTGAAATCCTCACCTAGTGATGACATGAGACAGAAGATCAATAAGATTTTTGATGATAGAAGCCGTATTGGGTTAGCTAGACTAGTTGTATATGAGAAGTATTATCCATTGGGTCTCTCATACACCAAGGAAATCCCTATCACAGTCTGTGATCTGGAACCAAATGCTTACAAACGCCGACCATTGTTAGAGAATGTAGTGATTGAGCTTGTTGAGTAGTTTGGGACAATGCCAAGTCCATGTTCCATTGTAGCAAATCTTATGCCATACAATTCAGAGACAAAGCAACCAATTAAATTAGAAGAATTCAAGAAGGAGAATCTTAACAAATACAGGTATTGAATTCTTGGGGGTCAACATTCAATCATGGTTGCAAAATCTTCATAAGCTTTAATGATCCTGAGTATGCAGCATGAAAGTCAATTTATCAAACACGTTTGGCAAGATTTGTGGTTGATTGTCCACCATAGTCTTGCATCAAGATCTCTTTAATAAAAAAAAATAGAAAATCAACGTGTTCTAAAGAAACAATAAGCTCTAGAACAACTAAAGCATGTAAGGAGATAGTGGGAGAGTTTTGGATCACCCAAGAAAACATCATAAGGGACTACAAATCAAGTTGTCCATGACAATCGAGATGTCAGTATCTAGTTTTTTTTCTTTTGTATATTATTTCTTAATGGTTATGATTATTTATATATCTTGTTGCTCCTATGCACTTAATGTTAGATATAGAGTGTTAAGATACATTCTCATGCATACTCATAACCAATGGTAAATCAACCCCGACAAGATTCAAGCTTGAACATGAGAACATGACGTTTGTATATAACTATGATAATTGTCATATACATATTTAGAATCTTTAATGTCTATAGCATTTATGTGAGCTTAAGTGATGATGGACATCTTAACCTCAACTCTAAGTTTTAAAATAGGTTTTTCACTTATCTTTAGGATTCTCTTAGACTTTCTAAGGTTTTATAGGTTTTCTTGTTTTCAAGGCTTATTTCAAATCTGAATGTTGCTTAAACATGAGATTTGGATGATTGGCCAAATCTCATTGACTTGACATCATAGGTTTTTGACTCTCGGCATTCGTAAGTGATACAGGATCCTATACCATTATAAGTTCTTGATAACCATCTTAACCTCAACTCTCAATTTTTCACTCATTTTTAGGATTCTCTTAGACTTTCTAAGATTTTAGTAGTTTTCTTGTTTTCAAGGCTTATCTCAAATATAAATGTTGTTTAAACATGAGATTTAGACGATTGTCCAAATCTCATTGACTTGACATTCATAGGTTATTGACTCTTAAACATTCCTAAAAGTGATACATAATCCTACACCATTATACTCTCACAAGACACATTCTCAATTCTTGATTGTCAAAATTTATGCGTTGATAGCTTTGTACATGACTGCCAAGGAGTTTTGTAATTTAGATCGCTATTCATCATAGATAAGTGGAGAGAAAATATAGGAGAGACATTGGTGAAAATTGACATACAACAATCTACTTCAGACAGTGAGGACCCAAAGAAAGATGTTGAAAAAGATCAAGTGACCATAAGGACAACCAAGATGAAGCAATTTGTGGACTTGACTCTATGTATTTTTTGTAGAGAAAATGAAGTTTTCATTGATTATTGTCAGTAAACAAGTACTCCTAATGAAGAGAAAGCTAATAATTGTTGTTTGTTCACCACTCCAAGTGACCAAGGTGGCAACAAAATTAGAGAGTATTGTAAAGCGGTCAAAGCGACTTACGGCATGGTTGAGCTCTGGAGAGAGCTCAAAAGGAAAGGAGAATAACCAAAGTAATGAGGAATCCCAGAGGAACTCAGGATTGAAGGTAGCTCTTCATGTACCCTAATACCCAAAGAGACTTTTGAAATATCTAGGGATGTTGTTTTGGCTAAAATAAGAATGCTGGTTTAAGTGGTGTTTTGTAAAGAGATGGTAACACCTCTATAGTCCTTTGTATGTTAGCAAGAATATTATGCTTTAATCACATTAGAGTGAAAATTTTTGTAATATTTTGTTGCAATTTTGTATGTAAAGATAGATTTGTTAAATTTAAGTCTTTTTAATCATGCTCAATGGGGTCTCTCTCTCTCTCTCTCTCTCTCTCTCTCTCTCTCTCTCTCTCTCTTCTTTACCACATGTGTAAATGCACCTTTGTGCTCCATCTATCTTGGTTACTCAATTTCTATTTTTCTAATTTCATCTTGTGTAACGACTCAGCTAACTAGTGAGGCGGTCCGGGGCGGGCAACAAGAAGAGCGGCCTCTAAACACCCTTCGAGGCTCCCGTGTTGCTCAATTGGGGTTGGGGCAAGCACAATCAGAGACAACAACAACCCACAGCCAGAAACCAAACAAGAAAAGAGGCACCACCTAGTTGTAGATGTGAACTAGGACGCACGTGATATCTTCTTGTACTCAAACACACAAAGAGAGGGGAAGGCAAGATAGCCACACACACCAAACACAAACATTCACCTCGCCAGAGAAAAGTAAAGTGCACAAATCAACTTGAGCAACTCATTCTTAACCTTAAAGACTAGATGCACACAAAGCTTGATGAGAAATAGAGAGACAACACAAAACTTGACCTTGTTGCCAATACACAAATTGTCTTAGGGTCACGGGAGCCCTCTCACCGAGCACCCTCTTACAATTGAAAGTTTTGGAAAACAATTCAACAAGCCCTGAAACCACCAAGCATGAAATGGCACAACAAACTTCAAGGACAATATACCTTCAACCACCTGATGAGCCAACTTATCAAGTCAATTTGGAGAGAAGAGTCGTAGTTGCAGCATACAATTGCACCCAAAACTATGAATCTTATTTATGGACAAGAGTAGGCTACAAGTGTGATTGCAGAGTATAGTATCACTCCACTCCTCTAGATGGCATAACTAACTTCAAGCTTCTCCATGCACCTATGTGTAGTGATGGAATAGAGCACTCACAATGCACACACTCTACACAACTAGGCTTGAAGAGTGGTGTGTTATGTGTTGAGAATGGTGTGGTGTAGTGTGATCATTTCCAAGGGAGAGAAGGGCTCTATTTATAGCTTTTAGAAGCCCCGATTAGTATTAGGCCTAATCAAGTTTATTTGAAGGAATGAAAGATTATGCATATATATATATATATATATATATTTATTTATTTATTTATTTATTTATATTTTTAATTTATTTTTAATGAGGGTGGGTGTCTCTTGTCCTTTGAGTCACATGGATGTGGGCTCAAGGGAAGAGAATTATTGAGGATGATAGAAGAGAGGATTGAGTGAATAATTTGGGAGTGCCTACTCTAGTAGAGGGTGCATTTTACAATAAGGTTAGTGGTTAGTAGTTAGTAATTATCACTAAAACATATTTACAAAATCATTCACCAAATGGTGAGATATATGATGAGAAAAGTTAGAGAAGGGATGAGCTTGTAAAGAGAGGTTGAAGATTTGGAGAAGTTGACATTCACCTCTAATTTACAACACCGGAAGAAGAAGCAGCCAGCATGGCGAAGCAGCGCGTGTCGATGAAGCTATGTTATTTCAAACCTTGGAAAATTCATGATAAAAGCCTTCATTTGCAGAGGTTATCCTTGGATTTTTGCTGATTTTTTGAAGTTCTTTACAAAGTTGAAGAGAGTATGGTAATATGGACATATATGTAGAGAGAAAGGGGGACACCTAGGGTGTAGAAATAGAGGATGAAGGCTATGGAGGTGTGAGAGATGCAGGTTTGGGAGTGGGAAGGAGAGGGAGGAGTGTGTGTGAAAGAGGAAAATGATAAAGTGGAAG
The DNA here is from genome assembly GCF_014529385.1 of Adiantum capillus-veneris. Lineage (NCBI taxonomy): Eukaryota > Viridiplantae > Streptophyta > Polypodiopsida > Polypodiales > Pteridaceae > Adiantum > Adiantum capillus-veneris. The sequence continues at coordinate 13,538,282 of NC_140932.1, read as the reverse complement.
AGGGAGTGTGGCTGCTTAGCATGGGCAAACTGGGGTCCACCAATAAAATCATAGCTCACAGCTCGTAGCTCAAAAGAATATGAAAAAATTTGAGGTAAAAGTTCAGCTCACGAGCTACAACTTTTGTTTGTAACACCTTTTCAAATTTGGGGAGCATGTGATATTTAAAAATTCAGCAAAACGGACTGTTTTTTCCACTGCACAAGGTCCTTGTGAGGTCCTTCTTTGGATGATTCTTTTGAATACCTCCAAGAGTGAGCTCCCCATGGTGCATGCATGCATGCCACATACCTTTGACCTTATTTGGTAGGTCTATAATTGAAGATATTGTTGAGATCATGATATAAGTGAATAGTACAACTAAGAAAATCAAATATTGAGGGGTCTAAAAAAATATGTACATGTCAAATATAAATAATATAAATGGAAAAAATATAAAGGGGTCAAAATAAATCTCTCTCATTATAAGTCTACCATAAAAAGATGAATATTTTTGGTAGTCTAATTTATGAGAGTAATAGAGAATAGATGTAGGAAGGAAAAAATGACAATAGTGAAAAAATATACACATAAATAAACTAGTTTTTTTGGATTTTTGTTGGGATGGAGTTACACCAAAAATAAGAGAAGCTTGCATGAAATTATTTTTATATGGACTAAAGAGTATGCAAAATGGTAAGAAAAAATATGGTAATGGTGATTCAATGTACATAGCATAAATAACACACCATAGGTAGAAATATTTAAATAAATACCAAAATAATTATGAAAAATCTTTTTATTTAGGCCCTATATACAATGAAATGTTTACACACAAATGGGCCATAATATATTTTATTTTTTGATTTTATTTATTTTTTTCGCTCAACTAGCCCAGTGACTAGCTAATTGAGGGTTTTTAAGAAGATAAGGGAAAAGTCCCCTAACTCACACACGCCTATGTACAGTGAAATGGTAGGCATAGCCACAGTGTTTGAGTGATTTGATAGGGTGAGGTAGCTTACTATGGCAATTATGGAAAGCCGAAAAACGGCTATCACTAGAAAGAAAAAGGGTTTTGGCTTATTGACATTAGCTATCTAAATGTCCAGTCTAATGGAGAACAAACTATCCTGATTGAATTGGATACTATTGAGTGAATGAGAAAGAGTGTTACATGTTGACGGTGATCACTCTTTTTAGGTGTGTGCTTATGATGGTCTAAGCTTTCTAGAGAAAAAGGAGATGTACGAATTTTTTGCTAGAGATTTGGACGATCGACCAAAACTTATGCGACACGCATTAACACTCTTGAAGAAATGCTTATAATTATCAATGTACACTATTCTCTCAATAAAGGTTAATTGTATACATTATTTTTAGGAATATACATTATTCTCTCAGTAAAGGTTAATTGTATCTCTAATGTTTGCTCCCCCCCCCCCCTTCTCTCCCTTCAACCCCTGCCTCATTTGTTCATTTATGGTTCTATTTCATAGATATATCATATTATATGTGCTCTATTTATAATATTTGTAGAATACACATACAAGACCTCTATTTAGCATCATGATGATGGAAACAAAAATTTGTGTGACAAAAATCCCAAATGAATTAGATATGCATATTGGATCAAATACTTGCAATAGGGGAGAAAAGATGAATATCATCTTAGATCTTGATGGGTTAATTCTTGAGCGATGTGTTACAAGATCAGACAAGCATGCAAGCATTAAGTATGAGAAAGGTTGGATAGCATTGCGACCAGGATGCTTGGTGTTGTTTTCAAAACTGTGGAAAAGATTCAATATTGAAATATGGTCAACAAGTATGAAATGTAATGTGGATCTAATTGTGAAAGCCTTGCGGTATCATTCAAGGGATGTAAAGATGAGTTTTTTTATGATTTGGAGACAAGAGGAGTGTGAGACACATCCTCACAACAAAATATACCACCCAGAAAAGCTTGGAGTTGAGACCATGGTTAAGCCCCTATCAATAGTTGGAAGAGCATTCCACTTGGACCCTTGGTGTACATTTCTTATTGACGACACACCTTACAAGAGTTTATGTGAACCCTCAAGAGAATTGTATATATCCTCCAACCTTTCAATTGTTTCCATATTTAATATGGCATGGACCTTGAAGTTGATATTTGGCCATTTATAAAGAACAAACATCATGTACAAAGTCCGCTTGATGCTAGGAATCCATGGTATGTGTAGATAGAGGATTTAGTCAGGGCCCATTCACTCCTAGAAATTGGCTTTCAGTCTTCAAAACTCCAAAAAATTCTTCTCCATCAACACAAACACCTTCCAGACTATCACCTATCAAATACTCCTCATCAAGATTCATCAAAAACTAATTCATCACATCATCCTCATCAGTAGCACACATTATGTCTTTATCTATCTTTAGCTCTTCCACTTCATTACCGTGAACTCTGATGTCTCCCTGAATTTCAACCTCTTCAAATTTGATGTCAAGTGTTCGTATATGGGTTTGTATGGGATATTGGTGGCTTCTCTCGCTCACTCCCACTTGTATTCCCTTCTTCTCAATCGATAATTCTTCTTTTGGGAAACTTGCCTTCTCTTCCTGCAAAAAGGCGAGTCTCTTCGATGTGAGGTTTGGGGATAGCTGGCAATCCTCTTGGTTCCTTTGGCTCATGATTTGCTCCTAGCTTCCTCCTTCTTCCTTCATCATCTTTTGGACTTCATCTCCCTTGCATTGAACAAACTCTCCTTCTTGAATCAACTTCTTCTCTTCAAACATTTGAGTATCTACAACTTTGATCCCATATTCAAGAACATCAAAATTAGGTTGAAAAACTTCAGGTGCTGAAAAATTAGATTCAGGCTTTGAAACTGCAGGTGCCTGAAAAACTGTTGTTAACTGAAAACTAACAACTTCAGGTTGTTTTAGGTTGGAAGCAATAATAGGTTGTTGAAAACACCATTGAGAATCATCATCACTAAGGTAATCATCAAACTCATCTTCATACTTCTTTGAAATACATTCACACGCTTCTTGCAACCTTGATATTCGTTGAGCCGTAGAGCATGACTGCCTCTTCTTACCAGCTCAACTATTATGCCAGTTGTGTGCGTCATCAAGAAATCCAATAAACCAATCTAGATCCTCTTGAGCATCACACATATCCTCATTACATGATGCATCCTAAAAACTCTGCATAATTTGATACAACTCCCTGGACAACTTCGGCATTCAATACTTGACACAAACATCCTCTTTTTGACAAGTCTTACACATGTAAGGACATCGCTTTGTAGAGTGCCATATTTTTTACAAATAGCACACTTTTTTTTCTTCTTCTTTGCCATTAATCACACATCAAAAGAATAGAGAGAATTTGTACCTCTTTAAACCTTGAAACTGCTTAAACTGCATTGCAAACTGGAATACTTGAAACCGCATTCTGCAAACTGGAATTTCTAAAATCTACAACCTATAAATATTTGAACTGCAAATTGCAGACTGCAGACTACACATTGCCTGAAACTGCAGACCCAAAGTCTCTCCTTTGCCCAGTTCGTTCCTCTTCAGCACCATGGCCAAAGCCAGTGGGCTACAATTGCCTTAACTAGACAGAAACTGCCTGCACAGAAACTGTCAAGAATCTATAAAGTCCTGCAACTTGTCAGCAATTATAATCTTGATTTCCCCTGGTAGATTTGGGAAGAATACCTCCAAGGACTTTGATGTATATTCCTCAGACACTTCCTGCAGAGTCACCCACTTCAAGAATTCCTGCAAGTGGTCGAGGTCAACTAACATGCCAAGAACCTCTCGAATTCTTGAGTGCCATATGGTTTAGACTAAATTCAAACCAGTTGCAAGGATCGCTTCAGATAGAAGGTGGCGGTTAGAGCACAAGAAAGGAACTTTGCATCATAACCAACTCACGATTTGCTTTGAGATTATTGTAATTCTCTCCCATGTCGATTAGGACACGCGCAGTAGGATCGCAAAAGTGTTAGGGGTTCACAACCCTATCAGGTAATCAATACAAGAATGATGCAGTGTAGAGAAAAACAAGAAAGGAGACTACACATTACACCATGAAAAATGCAAATTGTATGAACACAAGAGACCATGGCTAAATAAGAGAAAGTACTACTCTACCCTGTATTCATCATCAATGCCCAGCTACTACAAGCCCAAAATAGCAGTACGGCTATAGAAAGATTGCAAACTGCAAACTGCAAGGTGGTTACATCCAAAAATTCCTACACGCCATGTGACCATTCTGATATTTTCAACTACCTAGGCATAAAGACCTTATGTAAACATGCTCCTAAGGTTTAAATCTAAGACCTTAGTTAAAAGTCCAAAAAGATAAATGCCCTGACACATTAGGCACTAACAGGGAGAAGGAAAAAAGAAGGGGGGGGGGGGATCGGCATCCTTCGAGCCTCCATGGCGATCATAGAGTAGGCATAGGGGGGACAACGGGTCTCTGATGTGGAAAGTGGATTTGGCTTTAGAGTTCATGATTCCAAACAAATCATGCATTTACTACATAGCAAATCATTTGCAAACTAGAAAATTCTCACACTTGCTAGTTTGAACCTTTACTCCTCGTTAAACTAGCAAATTGCTCTTTTTTTTACTATCTAGAAACATGCCCAAATATCCTTGTGAAAGAAGGGTCGCAAGGTCCTAAAGCTGACACAAATACAACAGATTCTTGTTCTACCAATGCTTGAATAAGAAGAGGAACAACATGAGATTCTACCAAACATAAGGACTTCTCACACCTACTAGCTCCACTTTCTATTTACACAAGATCTACTTAGATTCTCTTTGCACTACCTTTGTATGCATATTCAATCTCTCTAAATGCTCAACTCACTCTCCCCCTCTAGCAGTGAGAACTCAAACCCTCGACGTCATGGTCACGAAGGAATCCTTGGGTTGAGCTAGTCCATCGAGGCCATAGCCATAAGTCATAGCCATGCCTTGACTGTGAGAGCTGCCCTATAAAAAAATATGATGCTCCGGCTCCATCACTAGTCATCAACGTCCCACACCCATGCCATCATCCGAAACCCACTCCTCGCATCTATCAACACATGCCAATTTTGTCACCATGGTGAGGCCTCTTGCCACCCGTGCAAGCTTGTGTTCTTTTATCGCAAGTGCCGGAGACTAAGAACTTGCAAACACTGTGTGCGAGCCACAAATGGCTGTAAGCACACAACTAGACAGTCCTATCAAGCTCAAAGGGGCAATGGTGTGTCACTCACTGTTCAATGATGTCCGTCCTGAAGGATCCCGTGCCACGAAGAAGAAGGAGCCACCACTGCTATGCTCAATCGCTTTGCTACCGCAATGCTCTCTCTCTCTCTCTCTCTCTCTCTCTCTCTCTCTCTCTCTCTCTCTCTCTCTCTCTCTCTCTCTCTCTCTCTCTCTCTCTCTCTCTCTCTCCCGCTCCCTCCCACTACCCCAAGCATACACACATATACCCGTGAGCACACACATACCCGTGAGCACACGATGGAGAAGAAGGTAGAGGTAGAGCAAGAGCACTGCTTTAGCATGCACCTCAAGCATGAGGATTTTAGGTCAAAATGGACCTTTTATATGAATTCGTCCCATTCACACATGGGTGCCCACAATGGTCAATCATAGCAAAAATACAATAAAAATAAGATAATTGGTGCGCCTCTCATCGGCGATCACCTACGCACATATAGAACCGAAAAACCCAGTCCATGACTCAAATAAGTGATAAGGTGTTCGTCAAAGGTGATAGGGTTTCCGTAAGTGGTTAGCGTGCCCTCCTTCCTGATGCAGATTCCTTCCTCGGAAGCTAGTGAAGTGAAGACCGTTCGTCAATGTGGAAGAGCATCTGAGTTTGTAGTCTTTAGCTTTCTTCAAACACTACAAAATAAACCAAAAATGGCAAAATAATTTCACTCTCATATAACATATATAATTAAAAATCATATGCACTGAATAGGTACACAGATTGATTGGTAATAAAATATTAAACAATTTTTCAGGAGTAAACATTAAATTGTACTATAATCAAATGCATAAGCACTTGTAAAAGTCAAAAAGTAAACAAGTCTAGAGTCGCTAATTTAATGATCGTCGTCGAGAGGCACTAGAGTCAAATATTGATACCATGGGCAAGCTTGTCAATTCTCTCTAGTTAATTAAGTTGTTTAATCACAAGAGAAAAGTATTTCATGTCTGAGGGCTAGCTAGAGGCTACACCTAGAAGACCTTCTAGTTAAGCTAAGATAAACAAAATTTCTTATGAAATCATCGCCTGAATTATTCCCTTTTTTTGACTCCCCAAAGTGTTTTCTACATTGATTCAGATTTTGACGTGTGTGCTTATTTTTTATGCCTTGGGATTTTTGCTTCTCAAGGAAAAGCACCCACACTCGGAACCTCTAGGGATCTAGTACCATAGGCAATACATGTGAGTGAAGTACCAAATCAAGTTGGGATTTCTCTTCGAGCTTAAGATTTTACATTTTGGTACTTTGTTTTGTGTTTTTCTGTTTTTCATTGCATTTCAATTTTGTAACTTTGGGGGGTCATATTGACACTGTTACCCTCCCCAGGTTCATCACAATAGTAAACTCCCTTTATAATACTTAAGCTAAAGGTCAAGAGGGATTAATCCCACTAGAAAAGCACTAGTACATTGCACACAATGCTTCATAGTATCAGATTAAGAACCTAAAGGAACCATTGACAAATCAATCAAAGAAACATAAATAACCCTAACCTAATTATTGTACCCTCTAGAGGGTCAAGGGAACATGATATTTTAGAGATGGGCAAGTAGCCCTAAGTCTAAAATCCTATCCTTGTCATCGTCAAGAAAAATAAAGTCGCCATCCATGAGACCATACGTGCTATCCGTGTAATCATGTAAATCTTCCCCATCATTAGTTGCACACATGCTAAGAATGCCATTAGGAGTGTATAATCATCTTGGTCAAAAGGGTAAACTTGTAAAATCAGAGAGATGTTCTCTACTAAGTAGGGGTCAGTCGTGGTCCAGAGACATATCAGCCATTCTAATTCCTCAAAATTCTTCTCACACGCTAGCGTATCTACCAAATCCCATTCACAAGCAAGCACCGGATAGACTATGTGAAACACTTCTGAAAGGTAAAGAGAGTACCTCTCACCCAAGGTAGGAGTGGATGACTCTAGAATACTAGGCATATATGTACACACAGATAAATTTTGGTTCGCGTGCAAATATTATAAGGGTCATGTCAAAAGGTTGTGTCCTTGTGCACAATGTGTTATTATGATCTTTGGGTCATGTACTAGAATTTGTAGGTTTCAAGCTTTTTGTTTGGTGACTCTTGCTCTTTTACTTTTTTTTGTTTCCCTTGAGTATAGGGCTATATATATATTTTTTAAGATTAGGAGATTGAGAGGTCAGGGAGGAAGGTTAAGAGGCCAACAAGTGAATGATAGATGTCAACAAACACTCCCCCCTTCCTTAGGTAGATTATACCTTTTGGAATGATGTCGTAACTTTTTAAAACCAAATGTTCCAAGTTGTAATGGGTGAAGACTTTGACCAATAGTTTTTCACCACCCTATTCGTTTAACCTAGCTGCAAGGGTGGTAGGATACTCTCCCATGATTTTACTTGCAACGTTGTTGTAGGTGGTGAACTTACAATGGGAGGTGCTATTCTTTCCTTGTTTTTTTGTACAATTTTGGTGGTACGTGAAAGCTGTAAAGAAGCTTGTGTTTCTATAGAAGAACTACATGAAGAGCAAGAAGCTTCATTTGTTTTTTTTACATTTGAGCCGAGTGATACAAGTTGTTCTTGCTTGGATACCCAAACTAGCTCTAGACCGGGTGTATAGTACTCTGTGATCTTTCCCTTCCCACGGTCTTCAATTGGCTTGATCATTACAAGATTTGACTCACATGGGTCTATAGGTGACTGGTTAGAACACAATTTACGTTTAGGCACCCAGATTTGATCATTCTCTTCATAGTAGCATTGGGCTTCCAAAAGTTGTTTACGAATCCAACGCAACATTTTCTTACACTTCTTGGAGCGGGTGGGACGTCTCTTACAAGGTTTCTATTTTTTTGCATCGAAAATGGTCGGTAAAGAAGCTTTAGGGACCTATTTGTATGTTTTCTTTGTTATATTATGATGAGTCTTGTGTGTCTCATGCTTTGTTTCAGTTACAAAAGTTGAAGCTCTAGAGGGTTGGGCTATAGGTACAGATGGTTCAACCTCTTGAACATGCAATGTTTTGGGTTGTATTCCCTTAGGGGGTGATATCTCAAGGGCTTTTGCTTGAGTGGCAGGGCTAAGAATTGGTTTCTGTGGTATGACACTCCCAACCCCCCAATCAATAGTGCATTTTGTTTCTATCATCCAGGTGCGTCCTAGGTTTATATTACCTTCCATAGTTCCAGTAGGCATGACCAAAAAGTCTTGAGCTACGACCCCGTTGACATAACTGGCAAAAGTATGCCAGGTTCCTTGACAAACAATAGTTTTTCTCTTGTTGATACCCTTGACTTGGATGGTACTCTCAAATAGAGATGGATTTCCTAACTGACACCAAAATCCATACGATAGCAGATTATATTTAGCATGTGTGTCCAATAAGGTGTTATATAGCACTTTCCCATAGGCAATATTTAACCCAATAGGGTATTGTAGAGGTGTGTCGGAGTCCAACCAATCATCCTATGTTTCAACTTGAAATGCATGTGTAACTCCAAAGTTGGCCTCTTGTTGGTGTCTAATACGTTGCTATAACTCTTTAGCCTCACCTTGAGCTTGTATATTTTTCAATCATGCTTGTGTCTTGGCTGCCTTTTTTTTATGGATGGCACGTAGCTCCTCTTAGCTTAAAGGATCATAGTATCTTTTAAATTTACTCCCATTGAGGAATCCAATGGTTTCAACTCCATCAAGAGTTTCCACACAAATGGTGCCTTGTGGGGTGATTTTGCATACTCTATATAGTCCTTTTCCCACATATTTCAGCTTTTTCTTCTCATTATGCACTCCATACATAAGGACTTTATCCCCAACGGTCGAGCTATTTTTGTGTTTTTTTTGAATGGCCATAACTTGAGCATTTTAGCTTCAAAATTTATCGAATAATAGTTCATCTGGAGCACATTGTTGAGCTCTTTCCATAGATATGTTACATGATATAGTTTTGAGGTAATATGTAGATATGGGTTATCCATGCTCCCCCTTTTATGTTTATTGTTGACTGAAATTTGATTGGTTGCTCTTACAAGGCCCCTTTGGGATTCATATTTTTTCTAATGATAAGAATCTTTAAACAGGTTTCAAAAACTTCTTCGAGTTACATTTGGCTATTTTAAGGAGCGAGCTAGTGAAGGCAATATAAGGAAGCATAAATGATTCAATCACTTTTATCCGACTCGAGAAGGAAAGCAACACATATTCCCATCTTCTTTTTTTTCTTTGGATCTTTTTTAGGACCCACTGGAAATTTTTTCTTGTGTGTAAATTCCACCCCTAGGGGGACACCCAGATGTCAAAAAATCCTTCCGCGGCTAGAAACAATCTCCCCTGTCCAGACTGATGGATCGCATGAGTACTTTTTTAAGGGAGATCTGCCTAGACTTATCAATATTACACTTTGACCCCGAAGCTAGCAAATGCATGAACAATCTCAAGCGCCTTACTGAGAACCTGAATACAGGCTTTCAGAAAGAGGAGAGAGTCATCTATGAGCATCTTGGCCAGGAGATGGTCATTGCCGGGCAAAGTTAACCCTTGAATTTTCCCCTATTAGTAGCAGGGTTGAGCATCATTATAAGAGGATGCAATCGAATGGAAAAGCGAAGAGGGGCCAATGGGGCCTCCTTGCTTAATAGATCTTTTGGCTTCAAAGGAACCCACAATTCTATCATTGATTAGTAGCTCAAATTGGTAACATGCACCTAAGTCGACAAAGGCAAGGCCCAAAGCCCAATGACTTCATGACTTCTTCAATGAAGGATCACATAATCATACCATACACCTTGTCCAAGTTCTTAGCTGAAGCATAATACACTCTTGCTTTGTGAAGGCTGTGTACTCAATGCCAACCATTCCTCCCAGGATATTGTCATGTATTGACCTTCCTTTGTGATAAACATGTGCTGATGAGGGGATATGATTCTATCCAAGAGGGGGGCATCTCTAAGTGTGACTGCCTTGGCAATGATTTTGTATGCTACAGACATCATAGTTATGGGCCACCAGTGCTTATGATGCAAAAAGCAAACCTGTTTTGGAATAGGTTTGATAAGTCCTCTTTTCACACTAGGATCCAATGACCCTTGACTAAAGCTTGGTTAGCCATATTCGTGACTAGGAATTTGAGGTCATCCCATAACTCCTTGAAGAGTTTAGTAGTCAGACCATCCGAGCCAGGTAACTTCTCCTTGCCAAGAGCTTGTAATGAATGCGAGCTCTCCTCTTCAGAAAAGGCCCTCTCAAGTTGATTGGATTTTGGTTGAGGAATTTTCCTATTGACACTCTCGAGCAAGGTTGCTCTAGCTTCATCCACTTCTTGAGATCGGGTCTCTGGTTGGCCAATGATTTGGCTTAGATGATCAAGGATCATCTTAGCCATTTTTTCTTGATCTTCCATAGTATTCCCATTCGCATTTGTGAGTGAGTGAACAAAGCCCCGATTTTTCTTGCTTTTAAAGGCCTTGAAAAAGCGTGCTTGATTAGCGGCCTCTGGTTAGAGGAAAGTCTTTTTGGATATTAATATCGCCCTCATGATCTCTTTGAGTTGTTGCTCGGCCAGGTTGGATTTAGCGTCCTGCCAAATTTTGTGATCTTCTTTGGAGGCCATCCCAATAGCTTTTTTGGGCGTTAGTCAAGCATCCTCTTTGAGCTACTTCCAACGCTTTTGCCGGGCCTTTTTCATCCAAGGGTCTAAACTTTTGATCACTTTCTCTATGCTTCGAGAAAAGAGGTCCCAAGCTTTAGGTTTTAGTAAGCCAATATCTTTATTGATCTTACTCAAAGATTCGTTAGTAAGCCCTCTAAACATAGGGTCTTTGAACAAGTGTGCCCCAATAACCAACAGCTTCTTACTCCCTCTAGGGACAGGATCTTTGTTGTCAGCACCTTCATCTCAAGTAGTTGCGGGATCCAATCAATAAGCCTTCTAAACAGAGGGTCTTTGAACAAGTGTGCCCCAGTAACCAACAGCATCTTACTCCCTCTGGGGACATGCTCTTTGTTGTCATCACCTTCATCTCAAGTAGTCACGGGATCCAATCAGCTTGGTGAGAGTAGTAGCATCTGTCAAGTCGGGAAGCCATGTAGGCATACTAAAGGCTTGTGTATGTGAAGCCAGGCATGTTGTTCCATGGGACCACCTCCCACAAGTCCATCATAGCCCATTTCTCACAAAGACCCAGCCCGGTCTAGTTTTTTTAGAACCTACCAACAGACTGGCTGATCCTGTTATATTCATTAGGAAAAATTTGGACTCTCAAAGGGGCCCTATAAGGAGGTTTGACTTTGCCTCTCTTGTCCAAAGTGGGAAACCTGGTGAAGTACATAAACGCTTTGTCAAAACCCTATTAATCAACATATCATTGGAAAAATCTTAAAAAGTAGGTTCTAATCCCCAAACTCTTACAGATTTTGAGTTTATTTGTAGAAGTTATGGCCTCCTCACTGAAGGTGAAATGTGGGGAAGGGAGAGATTCCATTTATAGCACAAAGTTGTCACATCAAAAAATGGAATCTTCTAGAATATAAGGAATCTGATGGCATGCTACATATCAATGGATAGATCTTGATGAGTACATTTTAAATCAAAAAGGTCCGACAAGTTTTGATTTCATTTGTAAAAATTTTACCGTGCGCCCGTTTTGGATAAGAGGTAGAAAGTAAAAGTCCTTATAGGGCCCATTTGAGAGTCCAAAAAATTCCCTAATGCTTGCTTTTTTCCACCATATTAAAGTCACCTATCAAAAGCTAATCCCCTTCTATAGAAAAATCCTTGAGGTGCATCCAAAATTTGGCTCTATCCTTGGCATTTCAGGGGCCATAAATGTTTACTATGGTGATATGTTGACATGGCCATATGATTCTCACTCCTAGGACTCTCCCATAGGGATGATTAAATACCACTTTGGGATCCAAGTCCGTGTCCATAATAGAGAGAATTCCATTGAACCCATCCACTCCCTCTCCATAGAAAACCAACTTCTTCCCGAATGCTTGTTTTCTTTTTCATCGAGCATCCAGATGATGTTCTTGGATGGCCCAACAACTCACTTCCTTATCATTTCTAAATTCCTCCCAGAAGAGAGCGTGCTTCTTTCGGGTCTTCAAACCTTTTACATTCCATGATTGTAAAGCTAAAACTTCCATCATTGGGAGAGAGGGACAAATGCCTCAACCTCCAATTCTTGCCCAGCCTCTCAGACCATGACTCTAGTACAATCCGGAGGATCACCTAAATCAAGCAATTTTTTTTCTTGAAGTACGTCAAAGGGGTTGTGAACTGGTATGGAACAAGCTCCACTTCTAAGTTGATCGGGGTGGGAGAGAAGTCTTTCCCTTTTGAGTATCCGATACCTGGTAGTGTCCTAGTCACTCTGGCCACTAATTTCACCCTTTTGACCCTTTTCAAACCTGAGATTTTCACAGCTGACAAAGTTGTTACAGTTAGAGGCGTATGTGTATGGGGAAAAAAATGAGGGCTTTCTTATAGCATGGGATATTCATTCTAAAGCTCTATTTCTCCACAAGCTTCTTGTAGTTTGGTGGCCTCCTTGTCACAGACTATAGCCTCTTTTTCCCCGGCTCTTGTCCCTTTACTACTCTTTAGTTGTTCCTCCCTCATCATCCCAGATGTTCCCTTGGTAGTGTTCTGACTGTCACCTCCTGATCTGGAGTCCTATATTATGGGACCGGTATTTATTTTTACCTTCATGGGGTAGTCCTTTGCAAAGTGCCCAGATTTTTTACATTGAAAGCAAGCCCCAAAGTACGTTCTGAAATTGAGCAGAATGGTAATCAACCCACCTCCCACCTTGATCATCATGCTCTTTGGTGGGGTCTTAGATATATTCCACCCTATGCACACCCTATTAGAGGATCTGCCCAGACCCCTCTTGTTGGGAACAAACAAGGGGGTCCCTAGCTGACTGGCCAATATCTTGATATTATCCTAGATCCAACTAGGCAACCCTATGAATTCAACCCAAACTGGATGAATCTCCTGGAGGGATTCAACCGAATCAAAAATTGGTTCCCAGGGTATGACATAGACTATTGTTCTGTTGAACAATAGGGGATCTTTCTCCAAAATCTTTGACACTTCGGAGTCCTCCTTGAACCTAACTGAGAAAAAGCCCTTAGTGAGATGGGAAGTATTTTTTACTGGTCCACCATGCCCAAGGATTTGTGGACTTTGAATCCATTGAATTGTTTTGTATCTATTAAGAACTCTCTGACTGAAGCCAAAGACAGGCGTGAGCTTAGCTTGCATGGCTAGCTGCTTTTTAATAAGTACATGTGAAATCACCATAGTGATCGCCTTTGCCACCTCCACCTGCTATGGCAGAGCCCTCCTTAGATCACTATAGGCTTTATCTACAAGCCCATCTTCTAGAAGACCCATACTATTTTCTTGTTATTTGGTTCTTTTGTTTTTGTTGGGTACGGCCTTTATGTGAATGTTCACTTCTTTGGGTTCCTCTTTGAGATGAGCCTTAATGCTCTTTAGCTTTTCCTAGTCTCCAGCATATGTTGCCTCGGCGGTTTTAGTGGAGCCTCTGACCAAAGGGGTAGGACCCTTGAAAATTCTAGCAATAGATATGCATTGTCTGAGGGATGCAGCATTGTACCAACCTTGTTATTAATCGTGCAGATTGAGCCTTGAGGTTCCCCTGCCTGGAGTGTCTTCACCTCAAAATTGATGCCTCTTGCCGATTGATCGTCAAATTCTCCTTTCCTTTGCCCTATGGTGGCTCCTCCAACTACCCTGCTTTAACATCCTTCTTGTCCATGATTGATGTGTGCGGCTCCAATCCTTCCCCTTCTTCCATCAGCACAACCCCATCACAAAGTGGGAGTTTCCTAGCTGCAAGCAAATACAAGAATTTTATGATGTCCTCCTCCAAGGGTTATGCGACCGACTCCATAGCAAGAGTAGTGAAGAGCACTACGAGGCTAAGGGGGGGAGAGGGCAAGAAACACTGAACCAAGGGACCACAAGGGTGTAATAAGACCCCCTCAAAAGGGAAGCGCTGAAGATACAAAAAAAGAACGTTGAATTTTTAAGTCCTTTGAAGATACAAAACGAGAACGTCGAATTAAAAATTCCACTGAAGATGCAATACGTGTTGAAGATGCCTAAGGCGTCTAAGATGGGAACAGCGCAAAGCGCAACAGAGGGCACCCAGCAAGGAAGGGGGAGGCGGCTCCACAAGCCCCGGTCCATGTACAAAAAAAAGAATTGCATTGAACTTTAATGCACAGTTGAGCTTTCAATATCTGAGAGGAGGCCTAAGGGTCGAAAGAGAGCATCCGACCAAGTAATGTTGGGCCCAGCCGACAGAGGAAAAGCAATGGCCATGACCACAAAAGGCCCTCAATAGCCACAATCCACCTGCAACCTCAAATATCTTCACCTTTCTCCCACATCAAGAGGGATATGTTGAAGCTCACTATTCTTACCCGTTATGGATAGATCTTAGTGGTGCTCATGTGCTGCTCTAAACTGGAGACCACCCCATATTATTAAAATGCCTTGACTATTTTCCCAAAGGAACTTTGAGTAAAGAAGACTGTAAGTAATCACAAACTGTATACCAAGTCACCATACAATTTGGTAAAAATACATTACACTAATACATAATGTTTTTGTCCAAACCTTCAATGAAAGCTTTTTCATTTTTTTCTAAGGTTCAAATTTTTTTACAAATTGTAACGCCCCCAACTGTCTAAGATCAATTGACCAGGAGAGCTCAACACATCCACTTCGACTCTGCAATGCAAAGCGAAGGAACGATCAAGTTAGATGTCCTAACTCTACATATCCTTTAGCGAGGTCATCTTAAAAGGGGTTGCTTATCCGTTTTGGAATCGCAAATAACTAGAACCCTTGGTTCATAGACAAACGCTTTTTTCTCATCGAGTGTGAGGCACAGCCATCACTCGATCCCCTAAGGTTAGGACTTAGTTCGTTGTTATCTATCATCATTTAAGTGCACATTCGTGGAAAGCACCTGACTTATCGGGTCCACCCATCCGGCGATTGGTTCAAGACCAATCCCCACCTTCCACCCCACACACACTTGTCTCTTTGTTTCCTAATTACTACCACATTGTGAAACATTTACAAGCAATTCCTTAATTAAGTTTCCACACGATTTTTTTTCTAACAATCATATTTTCAAACATCACCAAGACAGTCTTTCATCATACAATTCTACTGAAAATAGCCTACTTATTCAACTTAATGGGGCTGATCACAACCGACCTGCAACAACAGGATTTTCCTCTGCACCAACAGAGCCTTTGTGCGAAGGTTTTCCTATTCATAATCAAGTAGTCAGTTCAGGGAAACAACCCTCTTCGGGCACCAACCCGGCATCGCGCACCAATGTGGCATGGGCACCAACCCACATTGCGCACCAATGCGGCATCAAGCTGCCATCCAATTGATTTAGTCTCTATTCCCAAAATGCAATATAATTCTCTTTCACCCAAACTTGATGCAAACATTATCTTTAACAGAATATAGTAGTTCCTATTTAAGTTTTCATGAATAAAGCATGTGTTTTGATTTATGCAGCCAGTGTTTTCCTTATGGTTTCCTAGGCTCATCTAAGTCATGCTTATCTACTATGCATAAACTTTAAAATAGTTGGTACCAGTTTGGATTTAAGACAACATTCTGCTACGGTGGCTGGTTAGCTTTGGCTATTAGAACATGGCTTGGGCCGGCTCCATCATTGCTCTTCTTTGCGACTTTCGGGACCATCGTGAAGCTCAAAGATTAAAATTAGTAGGAAGTTCCTTGTGCTGAGAGCAAGTCCAAGAGCTTGTTCATTCAACATCCAAACAGTTTAATAACCTTAAATTCTAAGTTACCATTCTTATCGTTCTTACCATTCTGAGGATTCTAAGGAGTTTGAGAGGTACTTTGAGAAGTCTTGTTCTCCTTTGGATTTCCCTTATGTACTTCATCTCTTGCGCAAGAGCAATCGCTACTGCCTTGTTGAGACTTACGGGGTCGAGGGTCTAGTGGACCTAATTTCCCCAGAAATTACATGAAAAGTCGATTGTTGTATGTAATTTGATAAAAATTTATTTATTGAAAATTATGCATGCATATAAAAACCACAGAAAATTTCCAAAGATGAAATAAGTCTAAGAAAGTTCTCTAATTTATTTTTTTTAATGTGAATATTTCTCATGTAGAGAAATTTTATTTATTACATTGGATTAAGTATGATGAAGGGTAAGGATGCATGGCATGAATCTTTGGTTTGATAAAACACACACCTAATTGCAAGTATTTACGTAATTAATTAATAATTTTTATAAAAATAAATAAAGTACGTGAGAAAAAGACTGTATATAGGTCCTTGGATAAAAATAGATTATATACACAAATAGGCCAGAATATATATCCACTTATTTTTTTGGCTCTCCTAGCTAATAATAAGTTAGAAAAAGATTTTAGATAAAATATGAGAAAAAAAATCCCTAACACACACACGCCTACGTACAATGAAAAGGTAGTGTTAAGGTGATCTTTCTTGGGTCAGGTGGCTTACTATGGCCGAAAAATAGGAGAAAAAAATACCAAACACACACACGCCTATGTACAATAAAAAGGTAGTGTTAAGGTGATTTTTCTTGGGTCAGGTGGCTTACTATATCCCTCCCCAAGGATGATGGTACATTCATGTAACATCATGAGACACCTTTTCCAAAGAGAGTGGTTCTGAGTACTCTGTGATATCTGGTCCCTTCACAAGATTTTCATTGTGTGGCTTCTTGTCACACTCCTGCTTCATGCAATAATACTTACATGAGATAGTCACTCTTTGACAATTCTTCGGTAGATCCTTTGGTAGAAGGCGACTCAAATAGGGCTTCAGGCAATCCCCGTTTATCTTCATGGAGTTCTCTTTACCATTCAAGTCCATAAGCTAATAGTAGCTTGAATTGAAAGCCTTATTGACTATGTATGGCCCCTACTATCTAGTTTCAAACTTGGCATCAAAACAATTATCAAGTCGATTGTCAGACCTTAGCACAAGATCTCTTTCCTTGATGCCTTTGTACTTCAATTTCTTGTTGAGCTTTTCTTTTGCTTGTATAGCTTTCCCTTTGTAGCACTCGTAAGCTGCTTCTCTTTTCCACTCAAGTTCTACTAAGTTAAGAAGTCGATCCATCCATGCTTCTTGATTATCTTGTGTTGCTTTGCTATGAAGTCACATTGTTGGAATGTTGAGCTTAATTGGTTGCAAAGCCTCTTGACCATACACCAAGTGAAATGGCGTGAACTATGTTGCCTACCTATATGTGGTTTGATATGCCCACAAGGCACCATTCAATAAGTCATCCCACAACTTTCTCTTGTTTTGCACCATATTTCTAATGATGCCTGCAATGACACCATTAGCCTTCTCCACCAAAGCATTTGACTGTGGGTAGTAGGGTGTGCTATGACGATGTAGAATGTGAATCTCTTCACAAACTTCTGTGAATAAACCCTTCCTGAACCCTAGACCGTTATCAGAAACAATTTCCAAAGGTGTGTCATATCTACAACAAATGTGAGTGTAGACAAAATTTCTCACCATCCTCTCATTTAGCTTTGCCACACTTTGTGCTTCTACCCACCTAGTCATATAGTCTACTACCACCAAAATGTAAAGTTTACCATTTTTTGCTCTAGGCAGAGGACCCATAGCATCAATACTCCACTTTTTGAAGGGTCCATTTGCAAGAACTATTTTACTCAGACCATGCACCAACCTTCTATTTCCATTTACCTGACAGTTGTGATAGCTTTTACACCAATGTTGGACATACACATGTAAGCTTGTCCATAACATACCCCGCAAGAAAAATATTCTTCACGATTAAGTCTTGGGCAAAATGACCACCATACCCCTCTTCATACAAACCTTTTACAATGGCTGGAATTTACTCGATAGTTGGTATTCTTCTGCACAATTGATCCTTCCCTCTTTCATAGAGGGAGCCTTCTAGCAAAAGATAGAAACTTGCATTCTTCATGAGTCTCCTCTTTTGAGATTTGTGAATTCTTGTGGAAACTCGCCCTCCAAAATGTAGCCAATAATGGGAGCCAATGGCTCCAATCCCTGGTATCTCGGTTGCTTGATAGCTGCTGCCACCATGATGACCTGCACTTCTTTCTTAACACATGTAAGTGCTTGTTGTGCAGGTAAATCAGCATCTTCATTCTGTTTTCTAGGAATATGATACAATTGCACTTCTTCAAATTGATTAAACAACCTATGGATGACATGAACCTTTGTCCTCAGGCTTTCATTCTTACATTCCTAAACGCCTAATATTTGCTTCACAATAAGAAGTGCATCCCCCTTTAACATGAGACGTTGTATACCTTGACGAATGCACATCTTCAAGCCATGAAGTAGTATGTCATATTTTGCTTCATTGTTGCTAGTTCAATCTGGTAGATTGACCTTCTCTTTCATGACCACCTCTCCACTTGAGTTGAGCAACACTAGCCCTCCCCCTGCTTTTCCTATGGCTCATCAGAAAGCTCCATCAAAGAACAAGGTAAAAGCATTAGGAATAATTTTTGTGGTGGCAATGGTAGGGTTTTTACTTTAGGGACCTTAATCCCCTTCTCATGCACCCTATAAGTGAGAATCCCTGCTAATTGTGCACACACTATCTTCTACCTTCAAAGAGTATTAGAACTCTTGCAGCTCCATTGAGATCCTAGTACTAAGATTCATTTGAGCCCCAAGGGAACACATTTTCTACAGTGAGAATTACAAAAGGTTTTGGTAGCAAGTAGGATCTAAACTTTCTCACCGCAAACATGAGAGAAAGCATCATGAGTTCTAGGCATTCACAACCTACTAGCAAAGTAGATGGGTCGCATCTTGGTACTGTGGGGATCTTGTTGTAGCAAAATAACACCAATTTTTTCTTTCCCAACACTAGAGCTAACAAAGAATGTGTACTCCCAACAAGGAGGCATAAGTGTTGGTAGTTCTGAATAATGAATTTGATGTTACAAAAATATTTTTAAACTCATCATACCAAACAAACTTGAGTTGTTGTGTCAATTTTTGCAAGGGGTGAAGTAACTCCGAGGCTAACTGAATGAAGCGTGACATGTACTTCACCTTTTGAATGAATGAGATGACCTCCTTAAGACTCTTGGGTGATGGTAACTAAAAGAGCCTTTGCCTTTGAAGAATCAAATTTGATGTATTTGTAAGAAACTTTGTCACCAAGCAAAATCACTTCATCCTCACCTATGTGCACTTGTCGGGGTTGAGTTGACCTCCCATGTAGTAGATTTTTTTCAAACCCTCTTCTACCTTTTGTAGATGGAATGATTTTGAGCTATAAATGCAAGAATCATCAATAAAAACCCTAATGGAGTTTCCAAAGAATGCTTGAAACACCATGTTCATGAAGCATTGAAAAGTTGCAGGAGAATTTGTTAGGCCAAATGGCATGACTCTGAAATCATAACAACCCCATCCCAAGGAGTGATGAAGGTTGTTTTCAACTGATCCTCTAATGTGATACTTATTTGAAAGTAACCTGAGTAGCCATTGCACACAATGTACTTCTCGTGACTAGCTACCTCATTTAGTATCTCATCCTAAAATGGGAGGGAAAAGTGATCTCTTTTTGCTGCCTCATTTAGTGGACAACAATCCACACATACCCTCCACTTGCTGTTCTTCTTGGGAGTGACAACAATGAGAGATACCCACTCTGAATTCTCCATGGGATAAATGAAACATGCTGCTAGAATCTTTCTTACCTCCTTGAGTAAAGCCTGCTCCTTGATGACTCCTAGCCTTTGTAGATTTTGAGCCTTAGGTGAGGCCTCTGCCTTTATCTCGATCTTGTGTTGAACATCATCTACTCCACGCACGTTGGTGTAGTCTCTAGCAAAAAGATAAGGAAACTTCCTTAGCACACATTTGAACTCCCCTCTCTCTTCCTTTATAGGTGTGATTGATAGCGTACCTTCTAGCATCCCTTTATCTTGCACACATCGATTCTCTTTAGGACCTACCTCCTCCAAGATTGGGTAAGCGACCTCTTGGTTACTTTGTTTAAACCTTACCCCCATGACTTCAATGGAAGACTCCTCTTTCATAGTGCTCCTCCCGCTACCTTCTTCTTTTGAAGTGCTATCAGTCCAATCTTCCTCCATCTCACTTTGTGATGATTCTTCATGGAGCTCCTCTTGACGTTGCTCCTTCATGTCAAAGACATACTTCTTATGATTCTCATTCCTTCAAATCAACTTTCCACTTCCCAAATCTTACAAAGCTTGCATTTTCATTAGCCATGGTCTTCCTAGGATAAATGGATAGCGACTTCCCTTGGTTGACATAACATAAAAATCCACTGCCTTCTTAATGCCAAAGGCCTCCACAAACACATTTTTACAAATGCCTACACACCTAGCCTTGCTATTGTTTGCCATCTTGACTTTGATTTCAGGTTTCTCATGGATGGGCATGCCTAGTCTCTGCATGAGTCCCTCTATCATGATGCAACTTTGTGCACCCCCATCCACTAGACCTTTCCTAACCAACCTCCTTTTGATGTAACAATCTAGCACAGGTGTGATATCCTCATTCATTTCAGCTTGTGCAATTTTTACAACAGGCACACTCCCTTTTACCTTTCTCCTAGTGCTAATTGCCTTTGTTAAATTCCTCCTAACTTCTGGGCATAATGCAAGAAATTGAGGCCATGAGATATCAGGGCCCTTACCTCTTATGTCTTCCAATAGGTTGTATGGAGCCATACCATGTCCAAGAGGAAAGCCTTGGAGGTTGAAACAACGTCGAGTCCTTTTGGCTTCCTTGGTCTCCTTCTTCTTCTTTTATCATCCATAGTCACTTTTTGATGTAACTCCTTCTTTTTCCTTACCTTTTCCATGGCCACGCTTAATGCCATTTTCTTCCATGTCAATCTCATTTGAATTTGTCACCTCTACCACATGCACATTTGGATTTGACAAAGGTGAAACTCCTTCCACTCCTCGTGGAGGTAGTCTTGCTCCATTTGGCCTTTGTAGAAATCGTAACGTCTAAGCTAATATCGTACCTAATGAGAGGCAAAATAAAAGGATTTATCGTAGTGTTTATCTCGACCAACCTAAGAGGACCTAAAATCCTACAAATTACACGTTGAAATTACAACTTAGTACTAACAATTATGTGTATCTTTTGCTTTGCAATGGGAATGAAAGGATCATACAAACTCTCTTGATTCATGCAAACTACTTGACTCTTCTACGGTTAAAACTACACGAAAACATACACAAGCCCTCCTCAATGGGGGCACCAAAATTGAGGCAGTCCGGAGCGAGCAACAAGAGAGGCGACCTCTAAACACCCCTCAAGGCTCCCATGCTACTCACATTAGGAAAAGTTTGGACTCAAAAATGGGCCTTGTAAGAATTGTTGATGTGGCATAGCTTTCAAAAAGTGGGGATCAGTAAATTTTTTGCAAATAAGATCCAAACTTGTTGGAGGTTGGATATTTAGAATCTACTCTTCAAATGCTATCTATCTCCCTACAACTAAGATGGTAAATGGTACGCTCAAAGTAGTGAGAAATAGTGTAGAGATCATTTTTACAAAGAGGAATGGGCTCTATTTATAGGTTTTAGGGAACCTTGATTATGATTATACCTAATCAATTTTATTGTCAATACAAAAGATTATGAAATAATTTTGATTTTCAAAATGGGAGCGAGTCTTCCTTATCCCTTGAGTCACATGGATGTGGGCTCAAGGGGAAGAATTATTGAGATAAAAAGGAGAGAGAGGTCAATAACTTGGAGGTGCCTACTCTAGTAGATAGTAGAGGCTGCAATTTACAAGAAGAGTTAGTCATTAGTGTTAGTAGTTTGTAGTTAATAGGATGGGGTAGAATTACATGGCATATGCACTCAAGGTGCATTACATGATTTATACAATGATAAAAAGTAAGATAAGGATGAGAATATATGCAATTTAATGGGAACCACACGATGTTGGAAAGGGAATTTTTCAATTATCTCCTCCAGTGAATGAAGCGATTGTAGAACTCTATCAGTGTATCTCTTGTGACCATGGAAAAGTTGAATTTTCCATGATCAAACTCCTCCTTTTGTAGATCTTGAGCTTGGTTATTTGCTAATTTTTTCTCTTTTTGTGAAAGGATGAAGAGGTTATGGTAATATGAATTTGATTCTATAGAGAGAAATTGAGCTATATGTGTGTAGAGATGATAATTTTTGAGCTATGGAGTAAGGGAGAGATGGAAATGGTGAAGAAGATGAAAGAATGCATGAAAGGTGCAGATTTTGGTGTGAGAAGGAAGATGAGTGTGTGGAAGTGTGGAAAAGGTAGAAAGGAACCTAGTTCTAATTGAGGGTGTGAGGTAGGCACATTGAGGTCCAAAAAAAATCCGGAAACAATATGCAAATGAAGTCAAAAAAATCTTAGAAACTTTGAGCGCATTCTTGGAATATGTGACAATGTTTTCATGTTGAACACTTTTTCATGATTGGATGGGAACTAATCTTTAAAAAATTATCAAGAACATGCATTTTCTGCCCAAAAAAGTCATTGAGTTGGTCCTTTCTTTGTTTTGATTCCCTTTAGGCTTCAAAAGAGTCCCTCATGCTTAGGAGAGTGACAAAGGACTACTAAGATATTAATATCCCCATGTGGAAAAGGATTTTCCACAAATATATTATATGCATATGTGATGAAAAGAAACAAAGTAGTGTAAAAATAAATCAAGATACCCAGAGTATAATAAAAATAAAAAATAAAAAAGCAAAAAAGTAGAAGACACAAGTGACATGATAGAGTAAAATGAGAGAACCCTCTCTTGATATTATTTATAATAGTAAAGATAAAGTATGTGAAATGTGAAGAGGTTTGAGTGATAATGAGTGCGTCGGTTGGGATATAACTCATTCTTATGAAATAGTAAAATGTGAATATTTCTCACATGGAGAAATTTTATTTCCTACATTGGATTATATACAAAATCTATGATGAAGGTTAAGGATGCATGGCATGAATTTTTTGTTTGATAAAACACACACCTAATTGCAAGTATTTATATAACTAATTAAAAATATTTATAGAAATAAATCAAATGCGTGGGAAACAATTGTACATAGGTCCTTGGATAAAAATAAATTATATACACAAATAGGCCATAATATAGATCCCCTTCTTTTTTTGGCTCTCCTGGCTAATAATATAGGATTTAAGATAAAATATGAGAAAAAATCCCCAACATACACACTCCTATGTAGAGTGAAAAGGTAGTGTTAAGATGATTTTTCTTGGGTCAAGTGGCTCACTATGGAGAGATGAAAAATGCCTATCACTAGTAGGAAGGAAACAAATCCTTGTGGGACACTAGCTTGCATGATTTTCAAAGATACACCTATTTTAATGCATTATTGCAAGGATGCTTACAAAACTTTGTCAAGAAGCAATGCCATGCTTTAATATTGCATGAGGTGTCCATTGGAATCAAATGAAAGTTTAAGCTAAGGGGACCACAAGAAGACTTTTGTTGACAAAAATGTAACCTATTTTGATGATTTTTGTATACAAGGTTCCAGTTCGAATTGGAAAAAGTATATAAAATAGGGGTCATAGCTTGTTGAAAGGACACCCTTTCAACAACGTTTCCATAAAGATTCCATTAAAGATTCCTCAAAGATTCTGTAAAGATTCCACATGAAGATGGTGATGAAGTAATGAAGATGAAGATGGATGCTACAACATGAAGATACGAGTTCAAGGACGTCATCGAATATCCCGTTATTATTATTTTGAGCCATTACGGCCACGTTTGTAATGTTTACGGGAACCTCATATTTTAAATCAGCACTTGTATTTCGGCCGCAGATGCTTGTATCATGAGTAAAGCCAACTCAGTTTCTTGTAATTAAGCTCTATAGAAGCCTAGGGACAATTCAGGTCATTTGGCCGGACATTAGGTTTGAAGGCTTTGTATATAAGCTAAAACCTAAGGCTTTGTAAAAGACACATTACGTTATCTCAAATGATATACAGTCGTGGGTTCTGCAGCACACAGTAGTGAGCTTCACGCACACACACCATCGCGCACACTAATCACATTGCAGATATGAGAGTAGGAGCATGTTAGCATCGAGAAGCTCTCCGCGTCGACGCAAGCAATGCAAGCTGAGGACCACATCGCGAGCCCGCCTGCTACGAGCTATATTTGGTCGTAAGTACCTCAAAAGACATCCGTTCTAAATGATCAAGTAGTCTTTAGAATCAGGGCGAGAAGCTCTTCGTGTTGATGTCTTTGTAGATCAGTTTCGGACACTTTGGAAATTGATGTTTTGAGTCTATTGCGACAGCGATTAGAGGTCTTACAGTTATAGTTTTCAGGGTTTAGGTGTTTGGCCATGTAGAATATGTCCTTGCGAGTCTTGCCCTCCAATTTCGAGTCATTCCGATATGATTTGAGAGTGTTTCGAGCTTGTAGTGTTTCGTAGGATGCGTTGTCTGTTTCTTTGCTTTATGGTAGTGTTGTGGTAGGATTAGTGACTGTAGAGTGTTGTTAGTGTCTAGCTTAGGGTTGACAACCCAGAGATTGCCTCCATGCCCTAGTCGGGTCAGCTACGTCCTCGGATTGACAGTTTGTTGGTCTGTGTTCTCGCTGTGCTCCATCGCCCGTCGCGGCGTACCCGCAAACATTGGCGCCGTTGCCGGGGACGAAGCGCCTAAACTAGCGTAGACCGCATCACTCGTGTTTGATAGTATAGCGTTTCTCTAGAGTTTTCTAGAGTGTTGTCACCATTTGCCTTCTTAGTGGGAAGTCAGAGAGTGGATCTCTTGACTGAGGGATAGCCAGGGAGCCTACGTCTCGCCGAGGTGGTCCACCATGAGGTTGAGGTATGGTTATATTATTTTGTTGTGTGTTTAGATTAGGTTTTATGGTTTGTGTGTTTGGTTGTGACTTATGGTTGTGAAGAACTTGAAAAAAAAAAAACGCAAAGAAAAACGCAAAAGGTAAGCAGGAGGTTGTTTGCTTGCCAGAAAGAAAAAACAACCATTTAACCATCCAAAGTAGGACTTTAGGTAGTGTAGAACATCTGATGTTGATCTAGAGCAATTTTGACATGAAAATTTGCTTGAAAACTCAAAAGACGGAATTGTGTTGATTATGGTAAAAGTGCTCTAAAATGGTCGTTTTAAAGCCGATTTGAGTGCTTGTTTTTGCATTAGAGACCTTAAGGTAGGGGAAAAACACAGATTTGGTCCAATCAAAAAAAAAAACCCTAAAAAATCCCAAAAAAATAAAAATCTGAAACCAAATCTGCAATTTTCAAAAAACAAAAAGTTTGACCTCAAGACCTTGTTTTGCATATGCTCTAGAGCTTGTATGTGAAATTTCAAAGCATTTGCATCAGTGCTTGTGCATCTAAGTGGGAATTTGCTTTTTCTGAGGGTAAGGAGTATTTGGGTGAAATGCTTGAATCCAAAGGAAAAGAAGCCCAAATTGAATGAAACTTTGGGGATACGCTTCTAAGGGCATTGGGAACCAAACTGTCCAAATACAGAAAAAAAATCACTTCCCAGTGGCTCTCTGCCCAGTCTATCGCGATAGACTGATGAATTGGAGATAGACTCACAAACAGGCAAAATCCCTCATACCACAGGTAAAACACATCAATACAAGGCTGCTCCCAAAAATTGAGTGTACTTGGAAACCTGCTTGACCACCAAACCTCAAGTCTGGTGTTTAGAGTCTAAGTTCAGAGACACAGTGGTAAAAAGACCTTGACCAATAGTCCAAACATTGCACAACTTTGTGTATTCACTATACAGAGGATAAGGAAACTAGTTGTGAAGAGAACTTTGTAAAAAGACCAAAACTGGGAAACTTTATGAGCCTATCGCCATAGGTTGGGGATATTTAGCTGTGGACCTTATTTTGCAAATCCCTCCTAGGGATAGCTTAAGCAGAGCCTACATAGCATACACACCAAATTTCAAGGTGTTTGGATCACTAGAAGTGAATCTAAAGCCCAGATAGAGATTCAAGTTCTGACAAAAACACTAAAAATGGCCCAAAACACAAACCAAGTGTCCAAATTGCATGAAATTTGAGGGATAGACACAAGAGAGTAAGGGGAATCTAAAAGTGAAGTCACAATTTTGAGTTGACTTTTCCTGCACAATCTGCTGTGTCTATCGCGATAGACTCATGACATTTTGAGTGGGACAGTTTTTGGAAATTGTGACTAGATAGCTTGAATCCACTCCTCACCTAGACCTTAACCATGATTTCAAATTTGAAATTGGACATCAAGAGGACCACCAAAGCACTTGTCTGGTGTTTTGAGTCAGACTTCAGAGACAACTTGGGTAAAAGGACTTGACCAAATTTCCAAACCTTATGAAACTTGGTATACATGATCTACAGAAGGTAGGGAACACATCTATGAAGAGAAAATTTGAAAAAAGTGTCATTTTGGCATACTTGGTGAGTCTATCGCGATAGACTAAGAACCCAGTGATAGAAACTGAATTTTTCAAAAACCTCTGTGGCATAGCTTGGAAAGGTGCTATCAAGGACACATAAAATTTTGAAGTCATTTGGACATCAGAAAGTGGGTCTAAGACCATTTGAGAGGATTCAGCTTGTAGAAAACACTAGATCTGGTCTAACTGACAAAGTAAAACTCCAAACCACTTGAAAATTGGTAGGAGGACTAAGGAGAGGTGTTGGAACACAGTGGTATAGTCAAAGTTCAAGTTTGACCTATAAAAGGGGTACTTGCTGAGTCTATCGCGATAGACTCAAAGTAGTGCCAAAGAAATTGAAAATTTCAAAACCCTCTGGAGCATAGTTTTTTTAGCCTCTCAGGAGGTTACACACAAAATTTGGTGGATTTTGGACATTGGGAAGTCATCCTAAGTTTATTTTCTAGTGATCAGATAGACTCAGAATTCTAGAGTTGGAGTTAGAGACCTAAGAAAAAGTCCAAAACAAGTGAAAATTGGTGAGCAAGGTGTACAGAGCATAGGGAACACAATGGTGAAGAGAAATTTGGAAAAGTTTCAAAATTGAAGAATTTGCTGAGTCTATCGCAATAGACTAGGGTTTTTTCACAAAAATTGAAATTTTTGAAAACTGACCTTAGGGCCTTGTTCTACATGTTGTTGTGAGCCTATGGTTGAAATTTGAGTAAATTTGGAGCATTGGAAGTGCATCTAAGTGGATTACTTCACAAGATCAGAAAAGAGACTGTTGTTTGATGCAAGTTACAAAGGAAAAGTATTCCAAATTGGTTGAAACTTGGTGAGTAGTATCTCAAGAGAAGGGGGAACTCAAATCTGTGAAAACAGTTGAAAAACTGTATCTCAGTAACACTCTAGTGAGTCTATCGCGATAGACTTAGGAATTCACTATAGAAAATTCAAAATTCAAATCTGACTTCATATTTGGGTTCAGAAGGCCCATTATACCCTATACACAAAGTTTGAGTGCATTTGGACATCTGCAAGGGGTACTTGGTGAGTCTATCGCGATAGACAACTGAGGAAAAAAATTTGAGAAAATTTTTGAAACCAAGTATACCACTGGGTTTATCATTGCCTAAAGAGTGCACACACCAATTTTGGGCTCAAACTGACCACTTGGAAAAACATCAGATAGAGCAACTTTCCAAATTACATCTCACTGTTTTGGTCATAACTTTCACATACGGACTCCGATTCCAAAACTTTTTTTTATCAAAATGTAGCTTGAGAGCAGCACTACAGATCTTAGAGTAAATTGACCAAAATTTTGGTCAGTTTTGAAAAAAACGTTGTTTAAGGCCTCAAAATGCATCCGAAAGTCAGGGGTGTCTAAAACCGACAATTTGAGAGAATTGTGAGAAAACGCTCACGGTTTTGGACATAGTTTTGGATTTTCCCTGACCAAAACACTTGAACACACTAAGAGAGGTATTACTACAACAAGCTAGATCTATTAAGCCTAGAAGTTATGTCTACATCAGACTCAGACTCAGCTTATACAAGCACATGGATTGCAGGGATAGATGAGCACCCGCCCAGAATAGATCTTCCAAACCTACAGTACATAAAGACCAATTTTGTGGAGAGAGTTTGGACTTATAACCATGAAAGTGAAGGACTATATAGGTATATTAATGGAAATCAATTCAACCTTTACAGTTACTTAGAGCCTTACCCAGATAAGCTGACAGAGTACAAGCTCTTATATGTCTATACATACGAGGTCGACCGACAATGGACATCTTCATTTGTTGACAAGTATGGACGAGAATATAGAGCTGTAGAAAGCACAAATCCACGAACCAAATTAGAGATGAGTGGATATTTGGTCAATGAAGGACCTCAGATACATCCACCAAACACAGGAACCTCTAAGAGAATTCCAAAGAGGGGACCACCACCTGGATTTCCTCCTAGAGCGATAACGAGAGATGAAACGATATGAGAGAGGAGTATGGTTCCATACTTTACACCCCAAAGTATAAGACCATCTCAGCTAAGAAAATGGGTAAATAGAAAGTACAATGGCATAGGAGACCCATACGCCCATATCTCAGCTTTCAATCAAGTCCTACGAGCAGAACGAGTAGAGGACTTCCACACGCAGTATGAGGGTTTTGGACTTACATTGGAGGACAATGCACAAGCATGGTTTGAACTATTGAACCGGAGAGAGTTCACAACCATTGAGAAAATGTTGGATGAATTTGTTCAAGAATTCACCAAGAGAGGCATAAAACATAACACCCTTCCTAAGATTCAGGAATTTAAACAAGGCGAAACAGAAACATTACGACATGCAATACTGCGTTTCAAGCAATATGTTGCGAGATGTCCTACCCAAGAGTTACCCACGCCAGAACGTCAGATCCTATGCTTCATCATAGGGCTTAGGAATGAGAATCTCCAAAAGGACCTACACGTGAAAAGATACCAAACCTTGGAAGAGGTGACCAAAGTGGCAGTTGACCTAGTTGACAATTTCGAATTCTATGAAGATGGTCAGAAGAAGATGAATGATGCGAGTGAGAAAAAGAAAACCGATGATCTTGAGGATCAAAGAGGGAATCTAGGACAAAACCAAGTAAATGTTGAGGAGCAAATCATAGAGAATGTGATGCAATGCATCAACCACTCTGACAGAGACCAGCCTATAGAATTCCTCAACAACGAAGGTGCATGACATGTGGAGGGGACCAACCGACGCAACATTGTCGTGACTATAGACCTAAGACTCCACCAGGGTTCGAGCATGTTATGTCTCAACCGCCTAGATATCATCCTGTAGCGAAACAAGTGTTCTTAAGTGAAAGACCCGTAGCTGCTAGAAATGCATATGTGAATCATGAGCTTTAAATACAAGGAAATGTGGTAGATCAGAGGCCACTTCAAGGTCAATATAAAGTATTGCCACAACAACCAATACGTCCATGTGACAGATGTGGTAGTAGTGATCACTTGATTAAGGTTGTCCACACCATGATATCATGATAAATGTATATTGTAATGAGTGTGCAATCACACATATGATTTTGGATTGTCCTAAGCATCCAAGAAAGAAAGGTAAAATGCAACCACATGTTACCTTTCCTTCTACCAGCAAATCAGAGAAAGAACGAGCCGCAATAAAAGGAGAGACGACAACAACAACAGATCAAGAAACAATTGCAAAAGAGCAGGTGCTTAAACAAGAAGAAGATGAAAGTAAGCAAGTTGCTCCAGTAAACGTTGTCACAAGAGCACAAGCAAAAGTGCAAGAGCAGAAGCCTACAGATGGAGAGACTAGTAAGAGTTCCAAAAGCCATAGAAACTCTAGACGAGCAAGAAGGACTAGAATGAAAGAGAGACTAGAAAGGGAGAAAGGGGAAGAAAAGGTTGTTAGCTGAGTTGGAAACAACTCAAGAGAAACAGACACAGCAAAGGGAAGTTGAAACCCTTAAACCAGTTGAAGCACACAAGAGTGCTAGTTCAGGAGGATTTGTCCTAGTGGACAAAGTGAATGAGCCTTTAGACGCGATTTTACAGGCTTATGAGGCTAGATTGGCAAATAAACAGACCTTAGAACAAAGATGGATGACTTATCCTTATCCTGAACTAGAGAAGCAGAGGCTAGAAATGTGTAAGCAGCTCATTGAAACTGCTCAAGCATTGCTAGAACCACCTCCACCAGAAGTGAAGGATAGGATAGTCACCCCAGTGCACAAATATCAGAGCATTAAAGTAGACGAATTGCCTAGAGAAGAGGTAGATCATTGGGAAGAACCACTGCCAAGGTTGCAAGACTCGAGGGTAGTCCAAAATACAAAAGATGAATCAATGAGGGATTTCCCACCCTATGTTCCTATAGTTGAGGAGCAGTGGCCAGAGGAGTTATGGAAGGCTATCCGAGATGCCCAAAAAAGAGAAGAGGATGCTGGACCAGCACCATTTCATGAAATCACATTAGATAGACCACAAATGAGTGCTGATGTGAGGTCATATTATGGTGATGTAGGATCGATAGCCTACGAAGACAGTAGACCTGCATTGTTAAGAACTTTGCCACAATACATGGGAGATTTTGAGGCAAATTCTGAGATTGTGAGAGTTCCATCACAGAGGCTAGGAGGGACAAAAGAATTGGACACGAAAAATTTGACTGACTTGCTATCCACGCCAGTGAAGTGCACAATTACGTTGGCAGAACTTTTGAAAATCAGGCCAAGTATGTGGACGGATATAGGAAAATGCTTGGAAAAAATTGGGATCAAAAGCCCGTTATGGTTCCTGGAAAAAGAGCTAGATGAGATTGAGAATCCTAGATCAAATGTAAGACCAGTACCTCTAAACAAAGTAGGAGAGTACTGTGAAGGAGAAGATGGTAATGCCACTTTGCCTGTCGACTACAATGGGATTGAAACGAAAGCTATACTTGACAATGGAGCAGGAATTGCCATAGCAACAAAACGAATATGGGAGAAATGGGGTAGGCCCGCCTTTAGAACAACCAGAATAAAATTACAGTTAGCGGATGGGCATGTGGAAAGACCCATGGGATTGCTAGAAGCGATAGTGGTGTCTTCTTGTGGTATAGAGTATGCGCATACTTTTGCCATAGTTGACTTTGGCAAGAAAAATAACTATGAAATCATCCTTGGAAGACCGTTCATGAGACAACTCAAGATGGTACAGGATTGGGGTTATGATTATCTATACTTGAGACATGCTGAAACCACAACACGTGTAAATATGAGAAATCATAGTTACCAAGATGTAACTAGAACGCTCGTGGAAGATTTTGATTCTGCAACACAAAGTGGATCAACAGACCATCCGTGGATGGGCAAAAAGAAAGAAATATGGATGTGCGGAGCATCGGAGTGTAGTGAATTTGGGAGAAATGAGAATTCCTTAGAGAGGGTCTTAGAAGATGATGCTTACATAAGAGAACCTTTTCCGGAAGAGGCGTTAGAACCGCTAGAGTGGACTCAGATATTGGCTACTTTGGATGTCTGTGTTAATGAGACCACACCAACAAAATTTTGCGATGAGAATGGGTATGGCATAGTCCCCTACTACATGCTAAGGGTTATGTGTGAGACAGATGAAGAATCTGAGTATGAGTTCGAAACAGGGTTATTAGCTATGGGGATAACACAAACCGAGATACCTAGCCCGAATACTGGTCATATAGAAATAGGTGCTCTTTGCGATCAGTGTGCGATAACACACTTGATTACAAGCTGTCCAACTCGAATGCATAGTACAAAGGAGGAGTCGCAAGTCAACAAAGCAAAGTTGCAGGAAGAAGGGCTAAGATCCAAAGAAGATGCTTCAGGTCTAGCGCCTACAAACGAGCAATATGCAGACTTGGAATCAATCAAAGAAGAGGTGCAGCAAGTGACAGGAAGTTCAAACACTATTGGTGACATTTCAACAGTTGAAGTCGAGGAAGAAGAGCCTATGACTCTACAAGAACCAAATGCCGATTTTGTCTCTCCAAAAGACATATCAGAGGAAATGGTGGTCAAGCAGGAGCTAGAACACACAGATGAACTCAGAAGTGTGAACAATGAAGAAGAAGACGACAAGGAGTCCAGGCCAAACATTGCTCAAGTCACTCAAGAGAACACAGACAATCTAGTACCAAAGAAGATCAACTTTTTGCTAAGTGCACAAGACGGAGTCAAGATGAATTTTATGGCAAAAATTGATACAAATTCCACAACTAATGGCATGTGGTTACTTCTAGGTAAGACAAAGCTTTATGATATTCAGATAAAGGTAAATCTCTCACCTGAAGTAGATGTTATAAGTATGGGGATTGTAGAAGCTACACTCCAACTACACTCGCAGAATGTCAAAGAAAAATTCTTGGTGGTAGATTCTCGACAAATGGGAACACACTTGATTTTTGTCCAAGCCATGGGCACAAGTCTGTGAAGACGAGCCTGAATCTTCAACAATGGTCATCACGACAAGCTATCAAGTGGCAACAGAGGTCAAGCCTACAACAGTTCAAAGATTCTTGGCTATTAAAAAAGGCAAAGCTAAAATAAGCCCACAATCTCTAGCCCTGCCAATGCAAGTGCAAGACAAAGCCTCTACATCAAAATCCAAACCATCAACAAAACAATGGAAACCCAAAGTTTCCATCACTCGAAAGTCTCCAAAGGAAGTCAAAACAAGTCAACCAAGTGCTAGTATCCAAGGCATAGATTAAAGTTAATGATCCAATTTGGATACAATCATAGGAACAACCTCAACAAGCAAAGGTAACAGGATGGATCACATCAAGCATGTCAATTATTGCACAAGGCTACAAGAAAGGAAATTCAGATGTTTGGGTCAACAAGCCCAAGATGACATCCTGGCGATATCCATCCCATGACAACCACTCAGTCAGGAATCAACAAAGCCGTCAACGTCAATCACATAACTCAACCAAGAGAAAGGACAGGTACAAAAAGAAAAAGAGAAGGTCTTCCACTGGACAAACCATACGACAAGTCTGGGTAATGAAGTCAGAATTCTACCAGACTACCCAACAAAGTCAAGTGACGATCACCTCCAAGCAAGTCCAAAGATTCATTCCAGTCAAGTTACTCGAAGCACAAGGATTCTATGAGGGTAACTTTCAAATCTGGTTACCTAAGGTAGTAGCTTCTCAAGGAATCACCCAAGAAAAGCAAGAAACATCAAGAAATCAAGAGCAGCCACCCGCTACACCCAAGCGTACTACAACCTATAGATGGATCCCTCGTCAATTACTACAAGAGCAAGGCTTTTACAAAAGTAACAGCCATATTTGGAAATTAAAGAAAAGGTACCATCAAGTCAAAGAAGAAACAAGGCAAGTGGCAAAGGAGATCACACCAGGCCCAAGAACAATGTGGGTTCCAAAATCCGCGATTGAGGCTCAACAACAAGAAAGATACACAACTCCTTTACAACCTCTTAACAACCAAAAGAAAGCAGCGGTAAATGCGGAGGTCACAGTTTTGAAGAACACTATCTGGAAGAAGAAGACTTCATCAACCATTGCTTCAACATCAATACCTGTCTCGTCAAGCGACCACAATTTGCTACCAAGGAATGAAGAGCAGATATATGCCAATGTATTGGACAACATGGCATCTCAAACAAAAACTAATGAGAAAGGCCTAAACATCAAAAGCATATGGAATTGGATTTCAGGCCGCGATCAGGTAAGTCCAAGTTTCCATTAAACTTACGTGGCATAAGAGTCTAGAGTCGGGCAGCTAAGCCACTAAATGAGCGAAGTGTCAAACCCAAGCTTCAAGTTAATATATTTATGTGGTCTATGAGTCTAGCTAATAGGTATAAGCTCAAGCTGGAGAGTTGAGCATACATAAAGTCATGTCGCTCATGCTGGAAGAGGTGAGCATAAGAGTCAAATTCCATATAATATATAAGGTGGAGAAGGCGGAGTAGTCAAAACAAAACACTCACACACTTGACACAGTGAGGAAGAGTGAAAAACCTCGACAACGAAAACCCTTCTTGTGAGTAGTGAAAGCTTTTGAAGCACTCATGCTATATGTTTTGCTCGCTACACTAACTCCATGAAGAACCCATCAATACTCTTCTCTCACACTGCATCTTGTTTAACATCCATAACTCTGTGCAAGCATATAGATGTCCCATCATTGGACATATGCATTAGGCACTCTTTTTTATTCCACCCATGCACTTACACAAACAAATGACGATGACCAAGTGGAAACAGGTTTTATAAGCCTTTGCTCAACAGCAATGACTCTAACTTCAAGCTAATAACACTTATCCATGTATATCAAGCCCATACTAGTAGCCATATGACCATATGTACTTTAACTCAACATAACTCTATAACATCAGAACCTAAGTACATATAGCCTCGCATTTAATTATGACTAAAGACATTTTTTCCCACTGGGTTTTTCCCTTTAGTCTTATCCAGGTATCTAAGACCTTCATTTTGTATATACGCTACATTTTACTTTTACTCTTTTATTTTTTATAACAACAAAAACAAGAAGAACCACGATATCCCCACACTACTAACTGCAAATCTACTGACAAGTCAAAAGGGAGAGGCCAAAAAACATCTTGACAAAGCTTCAAGTCAACTTACAGGTACGACTTCTAGATAACAACCACAGGAAAAGCAAACTCGAGCTACAATGACAACGACTGTTGCACCAACAAGTCGATACAACCTCATGCAATTCAAGATATAACAACCAATAGGATAGGGAGAGTTCCAGGCTTCAGATACACTACAGCTACAACTTCAAGGAAGCTTTAACATCACGCAACGCAACCAACTGTAGAAGAGGCTGCCACAACAACTTCAACCAACACCAAGACATCAAGAACTCGTCAAGGCCAGCAAAGACATAGGGTCTTGTCGGGGACGACAAGAATTCGGAGGGAGAGAGTGTTGAAAGGACGCCCTTTCAACAACGTTTCCATAAAGATTCCTCAAAGATTCTGTAAAGATTCCACATGAAGATGGTGATGAAGTAATGAAGATGAAGATGGATGCTACAACATGAAGATATGAGTTCAAGGACGTCATCGAATATCCCGTTATTATTATTTTGAGCCATTACGGCCACTTTTGTAATGTTTACGGGAACCTCATATTTTAAATCGACACTTGTATTTTGGCCGTAGATGCTTGTATCATGAGTAAAGTCAACTCAGTTTCTTGTAATTAAGCTCTATAGAAGCCTAGGGACAATTCAGGTCATTTGGCCGGACATTAGGTTTGAAGGCTTTGTATATAAGCTAAAACCTAGGGCTTTGTAAAAGACACATTACGTTATCTCAAATGATATACAGTCGTGGGTTCTGCAGCACACAGTAGTGAGCTTCACGCACACACACCGTCGCGCACACTAATCACATTGCAGATATGAGAGTAGGAGCGTGTTAGCATCGAGGAGCTCTCCGTGTCGACGCAAGCAATGCAAGCCGAGGACCACATCGCGAGCCCGCCTGCTACGAGCTATATTTGGTCGTAAGTACCTCAAACGACATCCGTTCTGAATGATCGAGTAGTCTTTAGAATCAGGGCGAGAAGCTCTTTGTGTTGATGTCTTTGTAGATCAGTTTCGGACACTTTGGAAATTGTTGTTTTGAGTCTATCGCGACAGCGATTAGAGGTCTTACAGTTATAGTTTTCAGGGTTTAGGTGTTTGGCCATGTAGGATATGTCCTTGTGAGTCTTTCCCTCCGATTTTGAGTCATTCCGATATGATTTGAGACTGTTTCGAGCTTGTAGTGTTTCGTAGGATGCGTTGTCTGTTTCTTTGCTTTATGGTAGTGTTGTGGTAGGATTAGTGACTGTAGAGTGTTGTTAGTGTCTAGCTCAGGGTTGACAACCCAGAGATTGCCTCCATGACCTAGTTGGGTCAGCTACGTCCTCGGATTGACAGTTTGTTGGTCTGTGTTCTCGCTATGCTCCATCGTCCATCGTGGCGTACCCGCAAACATAGCTTATGAGCTGGTTCTCTTGTTTCTATTTTTACTATTTTATTTGGATCCATGAATGAGGAGATATTATCAAAATGGTGGACCCCAATCTGCCCACATCATGCAGGGAGATCCCATTTCAAACTTTGCCAATTCATGTTCACACTGGCTCTTCTTTTTCTTGTGTAACCCTTGGGGGTTCCGTTCACCTATAAAAGGGGACCTCTTCTTTCTTGAAAACAATTCATGAGGGAGTGAGAGTATTAATACCTAATTGTACTTAGCCATAAACATAAACCTAAGCCTACACTTGCTCCTTGAAGAATACTATCCAATCTTCTAAATAATCATTGTAAGATCAATTGTAGCAAAGGAAGGACTTGGATTTGGTTCATCATTCAAGGTTGTAAGTATTCCCTCTCTTTCTCTCTCCATCAAATTGGCGAATAAATCTTGAAGGATTATCAAACAAGGTGTGTTTTTTATTTGTGATTTTGTTGGTTTCTTGATGTTTTGCTTTTCAACTCTAGCCCAACCCTTACCTCTATCTCTATTTTCAAATCTATTCCCTAGCTTAGCTATTATCTGCTTCTAATCATATACCTATCCTTATCTCTATCTCTATCTCTATCCCCGTGTCTCTTGTATCCATTATTACTGAAGGCATTCAAGCTACAACACTCCGCCAAAGCTATGATCAAACTTCTTGGAGAGCAAGGTTTCCCTCAACCCCTCTTATCTTTGCCATTGGTTCGCATCCTCTAATTACGATGCTCAAAGTTGTTGCTATGCAAGGTGAAATTCAAGGTTTAACTTTGTCCGGCAATGAAAAACTCTTGGTCAAGATGTTTGCAGATGATTCCCTCCTCTTTCTGAAATCCTACCCCCAAATATTACGAATGTGCTAGAGATTGTGCAAACATTTGTTGTCGCTTTGGTGTTGAAGTGTAGTGTTGAGAAGTCTAGACTGATATCCCTGACAAAAAACGCCTCATTTCACCCGTCACTCTGGTGAGGGGAGATTGTGTCTAAAGGAAGGATATTTTGACATTTGGACGCTCCTGAGGGTAAACATTACACATAAGCAAAGGTTCTAGTGGGTCTTGGAGAAGATCCAAAAAAAATGAGAAGGTGGGAGTTTGTGTTGCTTTCCTTCCAGAGTCCGGTCAAAGTGATAATGCATTTATGCTTCCTTACATTACATTCATGGGCCTGCTCCTCAAAAAGCCAAATGCAACTGGAAGGAGTTTCTAAAACCTGTTAAAAGATTCTTATGGAGGAACAACACCAAACCCTTGTCACCATGGCAATGGGCAAAGTGGGAAGTGATCACTCGACCAGTAGTCCAAGGTGGCCTTGGGATTCTCAAGCCTGTTGTTTATGTTGAGGCCCTTTGTGCCATTTGTGGTCTCAATTACAAAACAAGACCAATCATTGGCTAGCATGACCAAGCATATGATAGAGAAGGCAAAAATGTGCTCTAAAGGTGGTCAATGGAAAGTGATCAAGATGCACAACAAACTTCTACGCCCGAGGTGGGCTAGTTTGAGACTAGGTGGTATCACTCGAGAGTTGTTGCAAATGTGACACAAAGCAACATGGGTACTAGAATGGGGAGAAATAACCAAATACTTCTAGAACTCCATCTTGCACTGGTCCCCTTGGCTATCTAAAGCTGCTGGTGTAACTCTGGACCCTTACTAGAGAGAAATTACAAGAAGGATGAACAATAAAGGACTCCAGCGGTTGATCCACTTCTGGGATGGAAACAAAAAATTCTATAAATCCTCAGAGTCGTGGGTTGCCCAATTTCAACTCAATGGCACTGAGAAGTTGCTTGTTAGCAGAGTTGTTAATGTCTTGGACAAGACTCTTATTCCAATATGGGAATCTACCTTTGAGTGGAAAGCTTGGAAATGGCGCAGGAGTAGCCATTTTTCAAACCTTATACCAAGGGAATCTACCTAGCATTAATGCATGAAGCTGACTTGTCTGCTCCTTTGAACAAACAGTGGAAGAAACAATGGTCGAAAGCTCGATGGGTTGAGGTCACGAAGAACATTTGGAATCCATAGTTGCCTCAATTTATGAAGGTCTTTTTGTGAAAGGTCGACCCTATGGGGGGCCTTACTTACAGGCTCAAGATTCAAGCACGGGGTATTGGGTCCAATAGATGCTCTAGGTGCAGAG
Source organism: Adiantum capillus-veneris (assembly GCF_014529385.1). Taxonomy (NCBI): domain Eukaryota; kingdom Viridiplantae; phylum Streptophyta; class Polypodiopsida; order Polypodiales; family Pteridaceae; genus Adiantum; species Adiantum capillus-veneris. The sequence continues at coordinate 13,499,810 of NC_140932.1, read as the reverse complement.
TGGCTAGCAAAGACCTCGCCCACCTCTTCATGGAATGCCCGACAATTAGAGGACTGGCAGGGAAGGTGTGAAAATGGATACAAAGAACATGGAAGATAGGGTTATTCAAGAAGAATCTTTGCCTTGGAGTTAAACAATTTCTAAGTCTTGCACTCCTAATATGCACTCAAATTGTCAGATACTATTTCTTTCGCAATATTTGGAAGGTCAGGAACGGGTGGATGGTGACCACTCTGCGGCTAGCTTCTTTGCGATTGTACAGGAAATTAAGGAGATGATACATGTGATAGACAAGAGGCAAAACTTGGATGATTGGCTTAGAGCGACCCTTGCCATCTACTCAAGCTTTGCTATGTAAAGGGCTTTTAATTGTAACTACTAGGGACCTCTTGTGAGGCTTTGTTGTAACCATCTTCCCCTCAAGGCTTGGCATGACCTTGAGGCACATTTCTATATCTTCTGGTGTAATTATAATACAATCACTCATAATTGTATTATAATGACACTAGAAGATTTGTATTATCATATGATGCCATTATTATACAATCACTCACATTGTGAGTTCCCCCCCCCCCCCCCCCCCCAAAAAAAAAAAAAAAAGAAACATGTTTTAACTTCAATATTGTTGGGAAAGGACAACATGTGCAAATTTTGAATTGATCCATTGAGAATAATCTTCTCTCTCTCTCTCCCGATTTGGGTGATCTATAGCCTCAATCGAAGAGCACGAAGCCCTCTACGCATTGATGTAAAGACAGAATTTTTCTGTGTAATGGAAGGCTTTGCTGTAACAGCATCTCAGAACTGAAAAAACTGTCAAAACTTTGCGTTTTTGTTGCCGACTTGAAGGCAATGTCAGACAAAACTCGCAAGGGTGGAAAAGCCACACTCGCCATGGAGAATGATGCAAAATCTCCAAGGAATTTGGATGCTAATCCAACCACATCGTCTACAACAACGGAAGCAATGATCATGGCTTACTTGATCTCGTTACAAGAAACCGTCAACAAGCAAGGTGAAGAGTTGCGCGCACTTGCAATGGAGAATGGTACCTTAAGAGTTCTCGTTGTGGAGAATGAGCACCTCAAGAAGGTTCTTGAAATGCAAACAACGCGCTTGATGCATCTTGAGAATGAAGTTCAAGAATGTAAACGCTCTCTTGTGGACATGAATGTAGTGAAAGAGCGCTTGAGCAAAGTTGAGAGTGATCATGTATTGAAAGAGGAAACGATAGATACAATACGACATGATGTATGTGAGATGAGAAATGCATCCAAATCATGGGCTGATATATGTAAGGATAATGTGGTTTCTACATCTCCTATCATGCAAGCCGTTGTCCAAGCAAAGAATGTAGAGAATGTGGACACTCAAGAATTGCAAGAACGACAAAAACGCTCAAAGAACATCGTCATTCGTGGAATCAAGGAGGGAAAGCATGGAAACACCCCAATCTCTTGCGGTTGCTATTGAAGAGTTTTTTGCTACACACTTTGGCATGTCAGGAATCATGGCTTATGGTGCACATCGAGTTGGAAAACAAGGAGTCCCTCGCTCGGGAGAAAGACCTATTGTATGTACCATGGCTGATGAGGTAAAGAGAAAGATCATCCTTGACAATGGTTGGATCTACCTCAAAGGAACAGGTTGTAATGTATATGAGGATCGCACTCTTATGCAACAAAATGTACGTCGCAAAGCATACGAGGAAAGAAGCAAGAAGGTTAAGGTATCATCTCAAGAAGAAAAGGCACTTGAGGAGGATGCAAGTCCACCCAACAAATAGGGACACATGATCTATGAGACCAACTCACGCTTGCGAATAAGCTTTTGGAATTGTACGGGTATCCATGGAATGCGGGAATTGGCATTGATGAGCTTACCAATGACTCTAATGTGATACTTCTTGTCGAAACATGGGAACATGATGCGCAACGAATTCTTGGATTTGACAAATACGATGTACATTCTTTGATGTGGGCAAAAAATGCAAAGCAACGAAGAGGCCAAGGAGGCATAGCATGTATGACCAAAAAGGGTTTGAAAGATGTTTCCATTGTCAAAGAAGATAAGTATAAACGCTACTTATGGCTGAAAATCAGCCCACCAAATGGTCAAGTCATGTTTGTGGCCGGCTGCTACATTCCTCACTATGACTCCAACTTTTATGCTCGCTTGAATATGGATAGAGATCAGCCCTTTGTTGAACTAGAGGAAGACATTGCTTATTACAAGGATCAAGGTGAAGTCATTGTTTTTGGAGACATGAATGCTCGCACAAATATGTTACAACACGACACACAACAAGTCGACATGCCGCATGTATCAAGAAGAGTGGATGACTCATACATGTATAATCGAAGTTCTAATGATGCAAACGAAGTCGATCACTATGGAAAGTCACTTCTACATATGTGCAATAGTACCGGAATGCTCATTGCAAATGGTGTATCTCTACGGCAAGGCACCAATGACTTTACATGTAGAAAGCACAATGGTGCTAGCGTGATTGACTATATGTTGTTCTCAGAAGCCACTCTAGAATGCATACAAAGCTTTACACTTGGTGAATGGAATCCGGAATCGGATCATAGGATGTTATGTATTGACCTCAAGTGTGGTAAACGGCCCGAGCATGTAGCCTCCAATCATGATGTGAATCATTTGTACCTACGTCTAGACTTCAAACGAGCACTTATATATGCTGATATGGTGGACCAAATGTTAAGCATGATAGAGCATCAAGGGAGCCCAACATTAGAATGCAAGTGGAAAGTTTTCAAAGAAGTAATTTTCTCTTGTGCGAAGGAATGCTTTTCGGCGAAACACATGTCCTGCAAAAGGTCTAAGAAGGGTAGCACCAAGAAGAAATGGTTTGACATGGAATGTAGTCAAGCCCGAAAACACTTGCTAAGATTGGATGCAATCAAAGACAAGGAAGTTTACTTGGAATGTTCACACACATACAAAGCACTTGTTCAAAAGAAGAGGAGAAGGTGGGAAGTCGAAAAACAACTTCTTTTAGCACAAGAGAAAGCACATGCATGTGGCAAGTTTTGGCAAAATCTAAAAGGCAAGCGCGTTGAGAGCTTTGGTGACTTGACTCTTGAGGATATGTATATGCATTGTAAGAACCTCTATGAGCAACCCAATGTTGATAAGATGGAGGGTTGTAGCTCCCTTCCATTTATGTCTCCCTTCTTTACCATTGAAGATGTATGCCGCGCGCTTGAGAAACTTGCTACTCGCAAGGCAGGTGACCTTCAAGGTGTCAAGGCTGAAATGATTAAATGGACAAGCAAGAAAACACGATATTGGATATGCGATATGTTTAACCTTGCACTTCAGTATGGCATGCCTCATGATTGGAGTGCAAATTGGATCAAACCTTTGCACAAAGGAGGAGATGTAAACAATGTGAACAACTATCGCACTATAATGGTTGGTTCTTTGATGGCAAAGTTATTTGGATGTATCATGGAGATGAAGATAAGTGAATGGGCTGAAAAGAATGGCAAACGTGCGCTTGGCCAAGCAGGTTTTCGAAAGCATCATAGCACTATTGATCACCTTGTCACTCTTCGAGTTCTTATGGAAGCGTCTCGATTGAAAGGAAAAAGTTGTATTGTTGCTTTGTGGATTTCAAGAAAGCTTTTGACATGGTACCGCGAGGAAATCTTTGGAGACGTATGGCAAAGCCTTCAAGTGCCGAGAGAATTTATGCATGCAGTCTTTCGCATCTACCAAAAAGTGATATGTCGATTACGTATGGGAGATGGAATTTCAGAATTTTTTGCAAGCACTATTGGTGTCAAACAAGGATGCCCACTTTCCCCAACCCTCTTTGGGCTACTCATTGATGAATTGGAATACATGGTTCTTGATTTTATGCAGCAAGAAGGCATAGAAGAGGTTAAGATTGGAAATGCGGTGATCATGCTTTTGCTTTATGCCGATGATGTAGTGCTCTTGGCACATACCTTAGAAGATGCACAAAAGCTTATGAGTGTCTTGGAACGCTTTTGCCTACATAGCGGGTTGATCGTGAATGGATCCAAAACCAAGGTTATGCTTGTAAAGACCCTCAATGACGAAAATCCATGCATTGTATACAACAATGAGAAACTTGAAGTGGTAGATCACTTCAAGTACCTTGGCCTTGAGGTTCCATCCAATCATAAATGGAAGGATTGTGCAATGCGTCGCTTGGAAGCCGGAAAGAGGGCTTATTATGCATTTGAGAACATGTGCAATGCAGGAGAGATCAAGTGTTGGGCTCTCAAAAAGTACCTCTTTGACACATTGGTGACACCGGTGCTTCTTTATGGAGTGGAGGTGTGGGGTGGAAGCATCGGGAAGTCTACTTGGAAAGAGTTTGAGAATGTCCAAAAGCGTTTTCTCACCAACTTTCTCCAAGTCAAGACACAAACACCCTACATGCTCTTACTTCTTGAGTCCGGATCGCTTCCCATTGAGGTCTTGGGCATGGAAAGGGTTGTGGAGTACATGCGTAAGACACAACGTAGCCCTTTGCATCGACTTCCTAGAATCGCATATGAAGCAAGTCAAAAGGTTCAAAAGACATGCAAGAGCAAAATACTAAGTTCGGGGTGGATGCTTGATATCAAGAAATGGTTTGGAAGATGGGATGCATGTCACTTGGTCAAGGATGCGTCGATCGACTCCCAAGTTAATGAGGCCTTCTTACAACGCCAATGTATCATGGCTTGGGAGAAATCTGGAGGTTCTCGCTTCAGCCATTACACCACACACGTTGCCCCAAACTACAAATCTCTCTTCTTCTCGGAACGAGGTAACCGAACCCCTTCCTACATCCTTGAGCCCATCCCGTTGAGTGCGATCCGCACCATTGCCTCCATTCGTCTTAGCTCCCATTCTCTACGCTGCGAGACAGGACGTTGGGGCACTGGCGAGGAGTGTCATCGACTTTGCACCTTATGCCCTCGTCAAGTGCGAGAGAGTGAGTACCACACACTACTTGAGTGCTCAGCTTTTGACCACATTAGGTCCTCTTTTCCCCATATATTCAGCCATGAGCTCTCCCTACATACCTTCCTCTCCCAACCACGATGTGGACTCTCTATTGTGACGCTCATTTCAGCCATTTTTGAGCATCGAGAGTCACTTATGAACTCCACTCACACCACGTGACATGTTCATTTGGTCCCATAGGTCATATTTGACCTCCCAGGATGATAATAGAACTATCTATCTATCTATCTATCTATCTCTCTCTCTCTCTCTCTCTCTCTCTCTCTCTCTCTCTCTCTCTCTCTCTCTCTCTCTCTCTCTCTCTCTCTCTCTCTCTCTCTCTCTCTCTCTCTCACACACACACACACACACACACACACACACTAAAATAGACATATATACAATCAGTTGGTAAGCCAATAGACAATAGCCCTTGGATTTTTAGCACATGAAGTTTATACACACACCCATACATACGGTGAATAATTGGTCATGAGATTTTCCTACAAACACTAAGACACAGGAACCTACGGCCACACAAAAAGCCATAAGATCCTAACATATACCCTGCCCACTTATACACACAAACTTATACACATGATTCTATGCCACATACAACACACATACACATGTACATAACTACAAGTTTTATGACAAAATACAGATGACCACATCTCTTAGAGCACACTAAAAGGAAAGATAACAACTGTATCAATCTGTTTGACAGTGGGATCTCCTCATCTCTTGCTTTTGAAAAAAAAGACACTTTTTTGTACCTAGGGTTTCTTTTTTGCTTCGATTTGTGTAATGTGCCTACGTCAATGACATTTTGTATCCCCGTTCATTAATTGAAGAAGCAGTAACCTAAGCTTTACGTGTCCGTTTTTGTAAATTTTTGTAGTCTAGTTGCAAGCAATAAAAAATGTGTATCAATGTGTGCATCTTGAAGTCACTAAGGGAGAGCTTTCGAATGCAACTGATGACACCCAAAGCAGGGCCGGAATGTGCACTTTAGCTCATATTTAGGCTGGCAAGTTTTTATTATTATAGAAAATTTGAAGAGTTAAAGGGCCATGCACTCACCTGACAAGTATCAGGACATGCATAAAAGACCCTAGTTAACTGAATTCAAATTTAGTTAGTTGAGAGAGCCCCCTCCTTTGTACCTGACATTTGGCAGATGCTCATCAGCCTTGCCCCCTTATATAAAGACCTAGCCTCCCCCTCACAAGCTACCACACATTCTTGGGTGGTCCAAGAAGGAAACACTGCCGGTTTGCACACACGTAGACTCTCTCTCACTCACACATACTCTCTCTCTCTCTCTCTCTCTCTCTCTCTCTCTCTCTCTCTCTCTCTCTCTCTCTCTCTCTCTCTCTCAGCTAGAGGAAGTTTGCATTGAGTGCTTACGCAAGAAGGAAGACCCGGTGCTTTTACCTCTTGGAAGCTAAAGATTCATGAACGGAATTATCCAACTCATGATCTTGAATTATTAGCAATATTTCATTCCTTAAAGCTATGGAGGCATTATCTATAGGGCCAGAGATTGACTTTAGTGATTGATCACAAAAGCTTGAAATGGATTTTTACTCAACCTCTACTCAATATGCGACAACGACGGTGGGTTGAATTACTTCAAGAGTTTGAATTTGCAATTGTCTATAGACAAGGCAAGGAGAATTCAGTAGTGGTGCCTTGAGCCGTAAAGCGTGTGTAAGCTTAATCTCTATGCCTAGTAACCCAGTTTTGTTCGAGGTAAGGGAAGCTACACAAATGGACCCCAATTATTAGAAGAAACTTGCTATGTGAAGGATAAGACACCTCAGAACGAAGCATTATTAGAACATTATGATGTTGGAGATGGGTGTTTACATTACAAACATAGCCTTGTGTGTGCCAAAGAATGCAAAAGTAAGAAAAACTATCCTTTATGAAGCTCATGATAGCCCAACATCTGGACATCCGGCTATGCCAAAACTCTCAATACAGTAAGTAAGAGCTTCTATTGGCAAGGAATGAAAGGAGATGTACTATGGTATGATTTCCAATGCTTAATCTACCAAATAGTTAAAACTGAAAGGGTAAAACTCCTAGGGAAACTTCAACCTCTGGATATACCTCAAATGAAGTGGGAGTATATCAGTATGGACTTTGTATCCAACTTACCTAAAGTTCAGGGAGGATATGACTCTATAAGGGTAGTAGTGGATATGCTGACAAAATTTTCCCACATCATCCCGGTAAAGACTACCCATACTGCCTCAGATGTAGCCCCGACTCTTTGTCAAGGAGATTTTTTTACTTCATGGACTTCCAAAATGGATAGCAAGTGGCCGAGATACTAAGTTCACTTTCAACTTTTGGACTTCACTGTTTACAGCCATTGGTACCCAGTTGGATTTTTGTACAACCTATCATCCTCAGATCGATGGTCAAACCGAATGTGTGAATCAAGTCATTGAAGATACCCTAAGAGAATATTGCGGAAGAGAACCTAGCAAGTGGATCCAATACTTGCCCCTAGTGGAATTTGCATATAATGCATCCCACCATCAAAGTATTGGAATGACACCTTTTTGTGCACTTATGGTCAAGATTGTTTATCAACTTTAATTTCTCAGATCCAACTATAAGAGTCGAAGCTTCCAAGAAAATGCTAGAAGATATGGAGGCCCAGACTAAAGCAATATGTGAAGACATTCAAACTACTAAGGATCGAAACAGAAGTATGCAGACCAAAGTAGATGAGGAAGGACCTTCAAGCCTGGAGATTAAGTTTTCTTGAGAGTAAAGCCAAAGAAAATTAATCTATTTTTGGGCAAGTATAAGAATCTTAGCTACAAATATTGTGGCCCTATCTGATAGAAAAGAACATAGGAAGTCAAGCCTACAGACTCAAGGTACCTCTCATCTCAACGTTAATAATGTATTCCATGTTAGCAAATTGAAGAAATACATCTCCAACACATATCATGTTCTTGATGAGGAAAAAATTGTAATGCCCACCCAAGGAATTCTTGAGCTTCAACCTGATAGAATCCTATAATCTAGGGAAAGAAACCTTAGAAATAGAACCCTAAGAGAGCATCTAGTCCAATGGAAAGATTACCCTGAAGAAGACGCCACTTGGGAAGATGAAAGAAATCTCTTGAAGGATTTTCCTGACTTCTTTCAAAATGAGGACATTTTGATTTCTTAAGTTGGGAAAAATGTAATTTTCTTGCCTGAACGACCTTTTTTACCCCCGTTCATTAATTGAATAACCAATTCCCTAAGCTTTACGTGTCCGTTTTTGTAAATTTTTTAGTCTAGTCGTAGAAAATGTGTATCAATGTGTGCATCTTGAATTCACTAAAGAGAGATTTCTAACTCATTTGACAGTGTCCAAAACAGGGCAAGAATGTGCACTTGAGCTCATATTTAAGTTGGCAAATTTTTTTATTATGGAAAAATTGAAGGGTTAAAGGGCCATGCACTCACTTGAAAAGTATTAGGACATGCATAAAAGACCCCAATTAATTGAATTTGAATTTAGTTAACTGAGAGAGCCCTCTCCTCCCATACCTGACGTTTGACAGATCCTCATCAGACCTACCCCTTTATATAAAGACCTAGCCTCCCCCTCACAAGCTACCGCACATTCTCGGGTGGTCCAGCATACATGTAGACTCTCTCTCACTCACGCATATACTCTCTCTCTCTCTCTCTCTCTCTCTCTCTCTCTCTCTCTCTCTCTCTCTCTCTCTCTCTCTCTCTCTCTCTCAGCTAGAGGAAGTTCGCATGGAGAACGCACTCGTGTGACGAACGAGGCGATGCACGAGCAACAAAAGAGGCAAAGATAACGCGACAAACGAAGTGATGAGGAAATATACTCATTTAATTAGAGGTATATTTCAAGTTAAATTTTGTACATATTTTAAGAGAGACTCTCTTTCTCTCTCTCTCTCTCTTCTCTCTCTCATCATTTTCTCTCTCTAGATTTTTTCATAAGCTTCATCCTATGTAACATGCAACTCTTGCATGCATGATGCTCACATGCATAAAGCCTCTAGGAATGATAAGAATCTCTAAAAATTACAGAAATCTTGCATGGATGCTCATTACGCACTCATACTTGCTCTATTTGTGTACGCATGGACCTAGAAATGTCTGTATCATCAAGCGAATTGAACAAAATCATTCATGAGTCATTAGATTCAGTTAATTAGTAATTAGAAACTATAAAATCAACTAAGACCATAAATGTTACTAATCAATAGCTAATTATTAGCTAATTAAGGGTTAAGTACGCATCCGATCGAAGTTTTTGTGTCACTAAGATTATAGTTTTTAATTATCTCCTACATGAGAAATATTGATTATGTTTTTTTTCTGATTTATAATGAAGCTTTTCTAGCTTTAAAAAATACGTCTAGGCTGAATAAATAGGTAATTTTCAAAACTCTACAAATTGAGATACATCCTTATACATATCCTTCCACCATTATTTTTCTTTCAACTTGGAGAAGGTTGCACACACACCCTTGTGTCCAACCCATAGACTCTCATGAAACTCTTGCATAAGCTTTACTTGAGTCTATTTGGATGCCATCTTGAGAGATAATGTGACATAAATACTGAATCTCTTATAAGAAAAATTCACTTTTCTTTCGATCAACATAAAGTTTATTCTCTCTTAAGACTTGAAATATTACCTGGAGGTGTTGCTTGTGTTCATCTAATGAATTAGAGTAGATGATGATATCATATAAGAACACTCCAGTAAAGGTTTGGTGATACCTGAATACCTTCTTCATCAAGCGGTTGAATGTGGCTGGTGCATTGGTCAAGCCAAAAAGCATAACAATGTATTCGTAAAGACCAACGTAGTGAAAAATGAAGTCTTTACAATGTCTTGATCAACTATCCTTATTTGATGGTAGCCACTTTTTAGGTCAATCCTACTGAAGTAGGTGGACCCTTGTAGCTTATCAAATAGGTCTTCTACCCGAGAAACGGGAAACCTATTTTTGATAGTGATCCTATTTAGTGCTCTATAGTCGACACACATACGATATGTGCCGTCTTTCTTTTGCACTAGTAACACGGTGAGCAAAATGGAGATGAGCTAGGCCTAACCATGCCCTTCTCAACTAACTCATGCACTTGCCGCATAATCTCCTCTTGTTGAGCTTGAGAAAATCTATAAGGAGGTTTATTTGTGGACAGTGAACTTCTTGGAAGAAGTTCAATTGCATGGTCATCATTGCCTTGTTTAGGAGGTAGTTCACAAGGGATGTCATCAATAAAAACATCTTGGAACCCCTTGAGAAAATTGTATAGTTCTAATTCCTTGTGATTGCTTATATTTTCTTTTGCTTAAGCATTAGGTTCATTTTGAGAATCTTTAACAAAAATCATGTACACGGAAATAGAGCTCTTTATTGACTTAGTGAAATCTTGCGTATGTACAATGAGTATGGTGTTACCCAACTCCTTTTAGCATCTATGTACATATCTTTTTCCTTGAATCTAAAGTTTATTTTCCTCTCAGGGAATTTAACATTGGCAGCCATGTGATCAAACCATGGTGCCCTAGGATTACATCCTCGCGCTTGAGAGGAGAGATAAAGAATTCCTCTTTGTCCACATAGATTTGGACATGGAGCCTCAATTTCTTGATTAAGGAAGTAACTAAAGATTCTTGCCCCTTGAAAGCACCATCGGTGGGTAGCACATCTCCCATCTCATAGGCTTGGATGCCTAGCTTGGTGGCCAACTCTGTGGATATGACATTGTGAGTAGAACTAGGGTCACAGAGAATAAAAGCATCATGTTCTCTTACCTTTATCCAAGCATAGCATAGAGGAGATCCTTTGTGGTGAAATTCCTCTTCTTGGATTTCAACCAAGGTAGCTCTAGGAGGCTCATGGACGGTGTTCTTTTGGGGACAAGCGCGGTACGCATGCCCTTGCTCGCCGCACTTGAAATAGCGGTTTTCCTAGTTGTCCTTGCGATAACACTCAAGCTCTTCAAAAGAGAGTTTGTTTTTTCTTTTGCAAACTCCCTTCTCCTTAGCTTTGTGGTTATTGGAATTGCCCTTAGGAGACTTTTGGACATTGTCCTTCACCTTAGGCTCATTGGAACCCTTGTTTTCCGTGGGCTTAGGATTTCTCTGGCAATTGATTCGAGAAGCCACCATAGTATGGTGTATAGCCGCAGCTATAGTGTGTGGCCCTTGGGAGTTGACATACTCCACCATTTCTTCAGTTAAGCCCACACAAAATTGTTGTTTTTTCTCTCCAAAATCCATCTTTTTGAAAACAGTGGCTTTGAGATGTAACTCCCAAAACTTGTCTACATATTTGTGAATGGATTCGTAAGGAGAGAGATTCAAGCTTTGCCATTTGGTAAGTACTTTGTCTTTGGCATCGGTGGAAAAAAACTGCTTCATAATGGAAGCTCTTAAAGCTTTCTATGTTCGTGGAGCTTCACCGTTGGCCCGTAGGCTAGACCACCATTGGCTGGTGGACTTTTAAAAGTGCATAGCTACATGGTGTAGCTTAGAGGACTCCGTGAAGTCCTCATCTCCAAATGCCGCATCGAAATGTTGGATGAAAGCCAAGACTTCATCCGTAGCACCAAAGGTGCCATCGTAGGTAAGGAAGGAGATGCTCTTTCCTCCCTCTTTGAACTTCTGGAGCTTGGATGATCTCTTCCATGCAGCATAGGATTTCCTATGGCCTCTTCTTTTTTATGGTTCAAAAGTTGCACATTCGCTTTCTTCAAAAGATGGAGAATAGGGTGACCTCTTTCTCGCCTTTTTCTTGCATTGGTTCTCTTTGTCCACACCATCACTTTCTTCATAAGAGGAAGAGGATGAAGAAGATGGAGAAGAGGGTGACCTCTTTCTCGCCTTTTTCTTCTCTTGCTTTTTTTCATCCCTCTTTGAATTATGGTGTGGAAAAGTGTGCGATGGTATTCTCTGTTTAGGAGGTGATGGAGAGCATTTAGCCTGCCCTCTTTGTGGAGCCATCTCTGCCAATGTGGCAGGAGACTCGCTTCTTTCTCGTTCATTCGGTGGGGGCTCTTGAATTCTCCTTTGGAAAGGATATGCATGATCAAGAAGAAAATTTTTGAGCCCTTCATATGGATCCTCTTCTTCTTCCCGAATCGGAGAGAGGCCTCTTTTGGAAGTCTCGCAAGGAGTCTTCCTATGTACTCTCTCGTCATGGTGGGGACTTTGGATAATCCCATGAGCATGAAGCTGTCGTTTCACTTCACTTTGGAGGGATGGATTGCCCATGGCTTGTTGAAGCCTAGAAACAAGGTAGTTAACAAGCATAGGGGCATCATTAGTAGCCTACTCATTATCAAAGTCAAAGCTATAACAAAATTAATTTCACTCTCTTTACTATTGTCAGCCAATCTAGCAACTTTTAGGTGTAAACTTTTTTAGGTGTACTTTGGCACTTCAAGCCCTAGTTGCTACTCCTCTTTACCCCTTTAGAAAAGCACTCAAGCTACTGTACTCGTGGCTCGAATACCATTAGTTGCAAGGAATAGAAGAGAGGGTTTTTTAACACCAAAATTTCACCGGATCCTGTCAAGCTTCTAATAGCTCAATAGTGGTTAGCCGTAGGGAGAGAGATTCATATTTGTGAATGGATTTGTAGGGAGAGAGATTCAAGCTTCGCATTTGGTGAGTACTTTGTCTTTGGCATCGGTGGCAAAAAACTGCTTCATAATGGAAGCTCTTAAAGCTTTCTATGTTCGTGGAGCTTCACCGTTGGCCCGTAGGCTAGACCACCATTGGCTGGTGGACTTTTAAAAGTGCATAGCTACATGGTGTAGCTTAGAGGACTCTGTGAAGCCGTCATCTCCAAACACCGCATTGAATTGTTGGATGAAAGCCTAGACTTCGTTCGTAGCACCAAAGGTGCCATCGTAGGTAAGGGAAGAGATGCTCTTTCCTCCCTCTTTGAACTTCTTGAGCTTGGACGATCTCTTCCATGCGGCATAGGATTTCCTATGGCCTCTTCTTTTTTGTGGTTCAAAATTTGCACCATCGCTTTCTTCAGAAGATGAAGAATTTGAGGAAGATGGAGAAGAGGGGGACCTCTTTCTCGCCTTTTTCTTGCCTTGGTTCTCTTTGTCCACACCATCACTTTCTTCATAAGAGGAAGAGAATGAAGAAGATGGAGAAGAGGGTGATCTCTTTCTCGCCTTTTTCTTCTCTTGATTTTTGTCATCCCTCTTTGAATTATGGTGTGGAGAAGTGTGCGATTGTCTTCTCCGTTTAGGAGGTGATGGAGAGCGTCTAGCCCACTGTCTTTGTGGAGCCATCTCCGTCGAGGTGGCAGGAGACTCACTTCTTTCTCGTTCCTTCGGTGGGGGCTCTTGAATTCTCCTTTGGGAAGGAGATGCATCATCAAGAAGAAAATTTTTGAGCCCTTCGTATAGATCCTCTTCTTCTTCCCGAATCTGAGAGAGGCCTCGTTTGGAAGTCTCGCAAGGAGGCTTCCTAGGTACTCTGTCCTCATGGTGGGGAGTTTGAAGAATCCCATGAGCACGAAGCTGCCGTTGCACATCACTTTGGAGGGATGGATTTCCCAGGGCTTGTTGGAGCCTAGAAACAAGGTAGTTAACAAGCATAGGGGCATCATTAGTAGCTTGCTCATTAGCAAAATCAAAGCTATCAACATTAATTCCGCTCTCTTTACTATTGTCATCCATTCTAACAAATTTTAGGTCTACTTTAGCACTTCAACCCCTAGTTGCTACTCCTCTTTACCCCTTTAGAAAATCACTCAAGCTATTGTACTCGTGGCTCGAATACCATTAATTGCAAGGAATAGAAGAGAGGGTTTTTTAACACCAAAATAGCACCGGCTCCTGTCAAGCTTCTAATAGCTCAATAGTGGTTAGCCGTAGGCAAGCCCTGTAGGACTCCACTATTAAGACCATAGCTCTTGACGGTGATGCCCCGTTATCTGCACAAAGGCAGGCGCACTGCAAGGCTGAAAAATCCCTATTCTAATTACTCATTTGCAACTAATAATAACAACCGTTTACAACTAGCTTGAGGACCTCCCTTCTTGAGCAAGAAAAGAGAAACCTTGTGTGCTAATACCAATGTAACATTTAATGGCCTAGTAACTTGTGTGTAGCTGAAAATAGCATAAACATAGTGAGCATTTCATTAGAATAGGTTCTTAATGAGCATAATAAGAGTGCTTGGGTGAGAGAGCAACAAAAAGAATAACACCTAGTTAGATAGGCATGAACAATACTTCAAAAGAGAGAGAAATTAATCTATTGACAACAGTTGAGGACCAGATTTATATGGAGCCGGTCCCCCCTCCAAAATGCTTTGTATTATAGGTTTCCCCCATCAAGAAAGAAATTTTACAATACAGTTCTTCGTCTTCCTTCAATAACTAGCTAGCGCAAAGAAGATGAAATCTTCAAGCACTAGCAAACGCTTTTAAACACAAAATTAATTCCCTCACGGTGTCAGACCGAGACCTCACACACCTTCAAAGATGGTGAGAGCTAGCAAGGTATGAGAGTAGATTGAGAGGAAGAAGGAGTAGTCTTATGAGAAATATGTACATCTCCTCACATAATCACTCATATTAGCATAGCATAGCTTATTAATTAGCATGGTAGAAGATATGAGCATGCATTGAAGCTTGGCTCTTTGTTGGATTTGCATCAGAAAGCCAAGAGTTGTTGGTGTAGGCCTCCCTTTTCACAAGCTTGGAGTAGGAGATAAGCTTTCCATTTAAGCTTGGGAAGGAGAGACAGAGAGAGAGAGAGAGTCTTCTTGCTTCACACATGGGATAGTGTACGTGTCTGTGGAATAATGACTTGAAAAATTCAGCCCTCTGTCTCTCTTGGTCGACCCCTTTTCCATTTTACTCATGCAGCCACCCCATTGGCCCATGTTAGGCTTAGCCAATGAAATTTAAGCAACATAAGTGATACCTTTTGACATTGTCCCCCTTTCCCCTTTTGTGAGAGCTTTAGGTAATTAATTAATTCAACTAAACTCCTCATTAGACCCCTTTGTCTCTAGGCCAATAGGAATCAGGCAAGCCATTGGGCTATTGAATGCTCATTGGATCCCTTGGAGACTGTCCAATAGTCTTCTAGAGAGCTTATTCTTATTGGTCATTTTATTAAGTGTTTTTAAATTAATTAAACTAGATTTACTCTAGCCTAATTCTCATTAATCCACCTCCATGGCCATCTAATAGGATTTGAGTACACCTTGTGGGAATCTGGGCTAGGGAGCTGACATGTGTCCCTCTTTCCCTTTGTGTAAAGGAATCTTGTGAGTGTGTGTGTGTGTGTGTTTGTCTCTCATCCCCTACTTGCAAGGCTCGCCCCCTCCTTTGTAGGATTCATGAAGACTTTTTGTGCACACACACAAAGTATCCAATTTTCCTAAGCTTAACCATTGGAGAGAACCTTTTATTTTTGGAACCTTAGCATTTTGGAAGTTTTAATGGGCCGAACCTTAGGGTCTTTAAAGCCCATTGTTGCATCTTGCTCTTTTGCAGATGGCCCCCCCTTTGGATCCCTTTTTTCCCTCCTTTGGATCCCTACTGTGGCCGCTCTGCCAGCTTAGCCAATATTCTAGCTTTTTCTCCCCTTGCACTTCCCCATTTTAAATGATCAGTTTAACATGATAAAATCGTTTAGGAGAATTAGAGATTAGTTATTATGACATCACATAAGACCTTATTCATCCCATTCATCATATGTGCAATAGATTTGGTTGCTCCTTACGCCAAGGTACACATTTTTACCAAACCTAAAGGTGTCTAATGGCTGTCAAGTCTATGCTTTCTATGGCAACCTGAAATTGATCATACCCTGAGTAGAGATCCCCATTGAGTAGATTCCCCTCCCTGCAAATGCCTCTACAAACTCATCCAAAATTGGACCTGTATCTACATTTCTAATTGTCACCTTGTTCATTGGTTGTATATCTTGGATGATGCGTAGAGCACCATTCTTCTTTGGAATTGTGAACCACTAATTTGAGTATGGAGCACAAGAAGGCTCCAAAATCCCCTTTTTCATCTTTTCATTCAATAGCTCTACTAACTTAGTCTTTGGAACCGGAATATGCCACATATTCCAAGGCACATAAGGTATTGTAAAAATTATCAATAGGAGCTACAATAGAAGGATCAACACATCCTATCTCATGTGGCTCAAATGCAAATGCCTTACCATGCTTTGAAAGCATTTTTTTAAAGCACTTTGTCTCCTCTTTTGTTAGGAACTCCTCGC
This sequence comes from Adiantum capillus-veneris, assembly GCF_014529385.1. Classification (NCBI taxonomy): domain Eukaryota; kingdom Viridiplantae; phylum Streptophyta; class Polypodiopsida; order Polypodiales; family Pteridaceae; genus Adiantum; species Adiantum capillus-veneris. Next base: position 13,483,532 of record NC_140932.1, on the reverse strand, counting down.
AACCAATCTACAACTCTTGAAAAGACTCCTTTGTGAAAAAGGTGTGCCCAATATTTTTAGGATTCCTCAAACTTGGTTGCAAAGAAGCATGCTCAATCTTTTCCATGTTGTTTGGTGGTAAGGGTGAAGCTACTGGTTTCACCTTATTTGATACACTCTTGTACTTAGTTTCAACATGGACTTTTGGGCCAGCTATTTGCTTGAAAAATTGGTTTTTGTTAAAGGATTCTATGCCTTGATACATTTTCACAAAGCATACTTACACAACTTCATTTTTGAGATGCAAACTAAATTCCATTATAGCATCAAGCTCACCCATAGTATCTACAAAAGAAACTTGCTCACACAAACCCAAAACATTTTCAATAGGCTCTAGAAACCCACTCTCTCTTATGTCTATTTGTACATTATGTACATATTGACTCTCACATCTTGTCAAATCTTCAAGTGATCCATTCCTTGTTACCAAGGATCCAGTTGAGAAAGTTTCACCTATTTTTGGATCAAGCGAGACCCTTTTTCTTTCTGTACCACTCCAATCTTGCTTTACAATGGTACTTGGACAAAAATCATCATTTCCCTATGATCATGAAAGTCTTTTCTCACCTTTGGTAGAGGATGATCTATGAGGTTGTCACGATTTCTTTCATGGTTTACACAAACTATGAGAAAAGCACATTTACCATCTTTGCTTTGTATCTTGGCATAAGTTACCATCACCCATTACCTTTGTTTCCATTCAAACTCCCACAATGTAGGGATGTCTAAGGATAAGATGATATAAAGATATATCCTATATATATATATATATATATATAATATATATATATATATATATATTATATATATATATATATATATATATATATATATATATATATATAGAGAGAGAGAGAGAGAGAGAGGAGAGAAGTTTAGTGAAGGCACATGTTGAAGGTAACCATGGAATTTATATACAATAGCGTGCACAGACCGGCTTCAACAACTACATACATAGAGAAGTTGCAACCATAGGATAGTGGAGGGGGAAGTTGGACACACAAGTGCAGACGTATCAATGAGAGCTCGGAGATCTAAGGAACACGCTCAACACATACCTCTTTGGGCTTCATCAAGCATGGCAAGGGTACAAGTGGCGATCCATTCAATCCTGATTCTGTGCATTTCACTCTCTCTCTCTCTCTCTCTCTCCTCTCTCTCTCTCTCTCTCTCTCTCTCTCTCTCTCTCATAGAGCTAGGCTGTGAACCCCTTGGGCCTCCAGCATCTGGCCTCCATTGCTTTTTTTGGGTTGGTGTGTCATAGGCTTGTCTTTGTAATATTTATTTGATATTTGAAGCGACCTCATCAAGGGATTTATTCTACTAAAACTTTAAAACTCTTTTGCTATTTTTAGCTCCAAGCCACAATGTTCCATCATTTTCACGACAAGCTTCCAAAACAAGGAACCCACTAACTTATCTATCAATCAAACCTTTTTGTACCAACAAAATTTAATCTTATTTTTAGCCAGCCAAAACAAAGCTCTATCTTTATTAATCTTTATAATGAGTGTCTATTGGAAACCAACCAATCAAAAGAATGTACATTTTTTTAAAACAACCTCTCCTTTTTCATTAGGAAAAAGGGAACACGTCACTATGGCCTTAACCCTTTGTGTAGGCCAAAAAGGGGACTCAACTCTATAGCCTTTGCCCTTTGGGCAGCCAAAAATTCAATCCTATTTTTAGCCTTCCAAAAAGAGGAGTCATCTCTATCGCCTTTACCCTTTTGGCATGCCAAAAAGGGGAGTTACCACTAAGGAGGGGTTCAAACGACATGGATTTCTACACGAGACAGGGGCCAGTAAAAGACGTGATGATGCTTCATTCACCAAAAAATAGCAATGCATGTTCTGGACCCACTCTATGGATAGGTGGCCTTCTCCCCTCGAACATCAAGAAGTTCCACACACTTTTGGCTGAAAACACGGACTTACATTGATCTCATGACGCCCAATCTAGAGGCAAATCACTTAACCATAAATCTTACTTAATTGGTTGAGAGTATTGCACTCAAGTATATTGTTTTGTGCTGGCTATACAACATCTACACTTCCAATGTCTAATCTATCTTATGTCTATCAATGAAAAGAAACCAATTAATCTCTCTCTCTCTCTCTCTCTCTCTCTCTCTCTCTCTCTCTCTCCCCCCAATGCCTTTGTTGAAGAGAGCAGGAGTTGAAGTGAAAATATGTTCTTCTAGAAGGAATAGGAGTTAACGCTCTCTCTCTCTCTCTCTCTCTCTCTCTCTCTCTCTCTCTCTCTCTCTCTCTCTCTCTCTCTCTCTCTCTCTCTCTCTCTCTCTCTCTCAATGCAGCCGTTTTTTGACCTAGTAGACAGCAGTCCACTCTTTTGATCATAACTTCTTCAGCCGAACTCCAATTTGGGTGATCTATAGCCTCAATCGAAGAGCACGAAGTCTCTACGCATTGATGTAAAGACAAAAAATTTCAGAGTTATGGAAGGCATTTCTGTAGCAGCATTTTCGCAGTGAACAGGTTCAACAAAATTGATTCTCATCTCCTATTTTACATACAATGTCTTCCGGCACTCGCAAGGGTTCTTCTTCTTCAACAAGGTCCACAACCATTGTGGAAAATGATCCAAAATCTCCTAAGTGTGGAGATAGCAACACAACCACCCAACCAACGACATCGAAAACCATGATCATGGCGTACTTGGTATCATTGCAAGAGACCGTAAACAAACAAGGCGAAGACTTACGAGCACTTGCAATCGAGAATGGCACACTAAGGGCACTTGTGGTTGATAATGAGAATCTCAAGAGGACACTTGAGATGCAAACAATACGTTTGATGCAACTTGAAGAGGAAGTCAAGGAATGTAAACGCTCTCTTGTGGACTTGAATGCTTTGAAGGAGCGGATGAGCAAAGTAGAGCATGACCATGTATTGAAAGAGGAGAAATTTGACACTATGAGCCGGGATGTATGCGACATGAAAAATGTATGCACAAACAAGTCTTGGGCTGATGTATGTGGTAGCAATGTGGTTTCTAATTCCTCACTCATGCAAGTTATGGTTCAAACAAAGAATGTTGAGAATGTGGATGTGGAGGAGTTGAAGGAACGGGAGCGACGTTCCAAGAACATTGTTATTCGTGGAATTCCCAAAGAGAAGTTAGAGACACCTCCTTCTCTTGCCATTGTTATTGAAGATTTCTTCAAAACCCACTTTGGCATGTCCGGAGTTATGGTCTATGGAGCACATAGAGTGGGGAAGCAAGGAGCTCCTCGCTCGGGAGAACGGCCAATTGTATGCACCATGCCGGATGAGACCAAGCGAAAGATTATCCTTGATAATAGTTGGATCTATTTGAGGGATACAAAATGTTTTTTATGTGAAGATTGCACTATTAAGCAACAAAATATGCGTCGCAAGGCATATGAGGAAAAGAATAATAAAAACAAGGAGATCTCTCATGAAGAAAATGTGCCCAAGGAGGAGGCAAGTCTCTCAAGCAAATAGGGATGCGTGACCTATGAGACCGAGTTACAATTGAAAATATGCTTTTGGAATTGTAATGGATACCCATGGAATGCAGGGGTTGGCATTGATGAACTAACAAGCAAAGCCAATGTTGTACTTCTTGTGGAAACTTGGGAGCATGATACACAAAGGATTAACGGCTTGGAGGATTACAATGTACATTCATTGATGTGGTCAAAGAATCTCAAGCAACGAAGAGGACAAGGAGGGTTAGCATGTATGGTTAAGAAAGGATTGGAAGATTTTGTATCAATTGTGAAAGATGACAAGTACAAACGTTATGTATGGCTGAAAATTATGACACCAAAAAGAGCACCCATTTTTGTAGCCGGTTGCTACATTCCTCATCATGATTCTCCCTTTTATGCTTGCATGGATAGAGATCAACCATTTTCTGATTTGGAAGAGGACATTTCTTATTTCAAAGGTGAAGGTGATGTTATTGTATTTGGGGATATGAATGCTCGCACAAAAACATTGCAACATGATACTCAACAATTTGATATGCCATACATTTCAAGGGAGTTGGAGGAAGTTCACTTGTATGATCGTACTTCAATGGATGAGAAAGAGCCGGATCAATATGGAAAGTTACTTTTACACATGTGTAATAGCACGGGTATGCTCATTGCCAATGGTGTATCTTTGTGGAGTGGAACCAATGGATTTACATGTAGAAGACATAATGGGGATAGTGTGATTGACTATATGCTACTCTCTGAAGCCATCATGTATCGCATAAAGAGTTTTATGTTTGGTCAATGGACCCCGGAATCCGACCATCGCACCTTATGTATTGACCTTTCATGTGGAGAATCAACTAAGCATGATAATCTCAGCCAAAGGAAACAGAAGTTATCACTATGTATGGGTTTCAAACGAGCACCAATGTACATTGAAATGGATGAGCAAAAATTATGGATGACAAAGCTTGATGCACCATTGGAAACTAAATGGGAACCTTTCAAGAAAGCTATTTGTTCTTGTGCGGAAGAATGCTTTGCCATAAAGCATCTCCATGGTATCAACAAAGATAGATCACGCAAAAGGTGGTTTGATAAAGAATGTCAAGATGCTCGAAAGTCCTTGATAAAGCTTGATGCAATTATGGACAAAGAAAACTATCAAAGTCATTTGCATACATACAAGGCATTGATTCAAAAGAAGAGAAGAAGATGGGAAGTAAAGCAACAAGAATTTCAAGTCCAAGAAAAGGCACATGCATGTGGAAGATTTTGGAGAAACTTGAGAGGCAAGCGGGTTGAGAATTTTGGTAACTTGAGTCTAGTGGATATGTACACACATTGTAGGCAATTATATGAGCAAGAAAATACTGAAAAAATGCCATTTTATGGTTCACTCCCATGTATGCCGTCTTTTTTTACTATTGAGGATGTATGCGGTGGGCTTGAAAAGTTGGCCACTCGCACAGCGGGAGATCTTCAAGGTATCAAGCCGGAGATGATCAAATGGACGGGAGATTTTACCCATGAGTGGATGTGTGATATGTTCAACCTTGCACTTCAACATGGTATGCCTTATGATTGGAGTACTAATTGGGTTAAGCCTTTGCATAAAGGAGGGGATGTAAAGAATGTAAGAAACTAACGGACTATAATGATTGGGTCTCTTATGGAAAAGTTGTTTGGGTGCATAATGGAGATGAAATTGAGTGATTGGGCTGAAGAGAATGACAAGCGTGCAAAGGGACAAGCGGGTTTTCGTCGATGCCATAGCACCATTGATCATCTTGTCACTCTTCGTGTTCTCATGGAGGAAAGTCGGTTGAAAGGCAAGCGATTGTATTGTTGTTTTAAGGACTTTAAGAAAGCCTTTGATATGATTCCACGTAACAATTTGTGGAGAAGGATGGAAGAACTCCAAGTGCCAAGTGAGTTTATGCTTGCGGTTTCTCGAATCTATGAGAAGGTGATTTGTCAATTGCGCATGGGAAGAGAAATTTCAGAAATTTTTGTAAGAACTATTGGGGTTAAACAAGGATGTCCATTGTCACCAACTCTCTTTGGTCTATGCATCGATCAATTGGAACAAATGGTACTTGACTTTATGCAAGAAGAAGGCATTGAAGAGGTCACTATTTGCAATGCGGTAATCATGCTTTTGTTGTATGCGGATGATGTAGTGCTTCTAGCACACACTTTAGAAGATGCACAAAAGCTTATGGTTGTCCTTGAGAACTTTTGCTTGCATAGTGGGCTGACTGTAAATGAATCCACAACAAAGGTTATGCTTGTGAAAACCAACCATAAGGAGAAGCCATGCATTGTGTACAACAACGAGACACTTGAAGTTGTTGAGAGCTTTAAGTACCTTGGCCTTGAGGTTCCATCCAATCACAAGTGGCATGAATGTGCTATGCGTCGTTCGGAAGTGGGAAAGAGAGCATATTATGCATTTGAGAACATCTGTAATGCGGGAAACATCAAGTGTTGGGTTCTCAAGAAGTATCTTTTTGATGCATTGGTGACACCGGTTCTTCTTTATGGAGTTGAAGTGTGGGGCGGGAGCATCTCAAAGTCTACTTGGAAAGAGTTAGAGAATGTCCAAAAGCGTTTTCTTACAAACTTTCTCCAAGTTAAGACACAAACACCATATATGCTCCTACTTCTTGAGTCGGGATCTCTTCCAATTGAGGTTATGGGCATGGAAAGGGTTGTGGAGTACATGATAAAGATGCGTCAAAACCCCTCACATCGACTTCCTACAATTGCATGGGAAGCAAGCAAAAAAGTTCAAAAGACGCATAAAAGCAAGATCTTGAGCACGGGATGGATGCAAGACATAAATAAGTGGTTTGGGAGATGGGATGCATTACACTTGCTACATGATGCTTCAATTGACTCTCAAGTGAATGAAGCTTTTCTACAACGCCAATGTATTACGGCTTGGGAGAAATCCGGTGGGTCACGCTTCATACATTACACCACCTATATTGCCCCCAACTACAAAACCATGTTCTTCACTGAGAGAGGAAACCGTACTCACACTTACATGCTTGAGCCTATTCCCTTGTCCGCGATACGCACTATCGCAGCAATTCGTCTTAGCTCCCATTTCCTTCGATGCGAGATAGGGAGTTTGGGCAATGGAGAAGAGTCAAATCGATTGTCCACATTATGCTCACTGCAAGTTTGAGAGTCTGAGTACCACACACTACTAGAGTGCTCAGCTTTTGATCACATCCGAACTTGCTTCTCTCACATTTTCAGCCATAACTTAGACCTACACACTTTCCTCTCCCAGCCAATGTGTGGGCTCTCCATTGCAACTCTCATCACTACAATTTTGGAGCATCGAGAGTCACTCATCAGCCATACACATACTACATCACATGTAACTTTGGTCCCATAGGTCATATTTGACCTCCGAGGATGATAATAAAATCTATCTCTCTCTCTCTCTCTCTCTCTCTCTCTCTCTCTCTCTCTCTCTCTCTCTCTCTCTCTCTCTCTCTCTCTCTCTCTCTCTCTCTCTCTCTCTCTCTCTCTCTCTCTCTCTCTTCCCCCCCCAATGACTCTGTTGAAGAGAGTAGGAGTCAAAGTACAAATGTGTTCTTTTAGAAGGAATAGGAGTTGATGTTCTCTTCCCCTCTCTCTCTCTCTCTCTCTCTCTCTCTCTCTCTCTCTCTCTCTCTCTCTCTCTCTCTCTCTCTCTCTCTCTATCAAAACAACTTAGCTATATGACTCCACTAGTGAGTGGCTAGTTTGCATACATCAATGAATGTGTGACTAGCTAGTGTGTCAAATAACCACCCCTTTATCTAGGGCTCCTAAATATGTGCGTGGTGATATTGACCCACTAGCATGACTAAAGTTGCATATACGTGTGTGAGTCTGTCGCAAGCTCTTGATCCAATGATGAAATGTGCAACAAAAACAAAGAAATTAGCCCCCAAAAATTCATATGATGTCACCACCTCAACCTTACCCCCTAGCTAGTGTAAAAGAGGCTTGGTTCCGACCACCCTATTTGAGTTGTGGAAGATCATGACGTGGGCTTGAAGGTGTCATTGTTGACCTTCTAGGGACTCAAAATGAGAATAATGTCATCAACATATGCCATAATATGGACTAGAGTACCTCATAAATCCATTGTATCTTCCTCATCTAGAGTAACCAGTAAAACCGCACCGCCTTCGGTGGCGGCATGGCCCCACTTACCCTCAAACCCCTTGCTCTTACTTAGCATCTCTCTCTCTCTCTCTCTCTCTCTCTCTCTCTCTCTCTCTCTCTCTCTCTCTCTCTCTCTCTCTATCATAACTTCTTCATCCGAACTCTGATTTGGGTGATCTATAGCCTCCATCAAAAATCATGACGCCCTCTACACATTGATGAAACACCAAAAAATTTAGAGTTATGAAAGGTGTTTCTATAGCAACATTTTCGAAGTGAACAGGTTTAAGAAAGTTGACTCTCATCTCTTATTTTACATACAATGTCTTCCGGCACTCACAAGGGTTCTTCTTCTTCAACAAGGTCCACAACCATTGTAGAAAATGATCCAAAATCTCCTAAATGTGGAGATAGCAACACAACCAGTCAACCAACGACATTTAAAACCATGATCATGGTTTACTTTGGTATCGTTGCAAGAGACCGTAAACATACAAGGTGAAGACGGGCAGTTTCAGTAGAAAATGGCACGCTAAGGATTCTTGTGGTTGAGAATGAGAATCTCAATAGGACACTTGAGATACAAAAAACATGTATGATGCAACTTGACGAGGAAGTCAAGGAATGTAAATGCTCTCTTGTGGATTTGAATGCTTTGAAGTAGCGCATGAGCAAAGTAGAGCATGACCATGTATTGAAAGAGTAGAAATTTGACACCATGAGTCAGGATGTATGTGACATGGAAAATGTATGCACAAACAAGTCTTGGGTTGATGTATGTGGTAGCAATGTGGTTCCTAATTCCTCCCTTATGCAAGCTATGGCTCAAACAAAGAATGTTGAGAATGTGGATGTGGAGGAGTTGAAATAACGGGAGAGAAGTTCCAAGAACATTGCTATTCGCGGAATTCCCAAAGAGAAGTAAGAGACACTTCCTTCTCTTACCATTCTTATCAAAGATTTCTTCAAAACCCACTTTGGCATGTTTGGAGTTACGGTCTATGGAGCACATAGAGTGGGTAAGCAAGGAACACCTCGCTCAGAAGAACGGCCAATTGTATGCACCATGCCGGATGAGACCAGATGAAAGATTATCCTTGATAACAATTGGATCTATTTGAGGGATACAAAATGTTCTGTACGTGAAGATATCACTATTAAGCAACAAAATATGTGTCTCAAGGCATATGAGAAAAAGAATAATAAAAACAAGGAGATCTCTCACAAAGAAAATGTGTCCAAGGAGGAGGAAAGCCTTTCAAGAAAATAGGGATGCGAGACCTATGACGCCGAGTTACTGTTAGCAGCAGGCTAACCTGGATACCATTTTTTGGAGTTATTTTGATAAATTGGGAATACTATAACTCCTATTTTTTGGATAAACCTTATAATTGATGAGCCGGGCCTACAAGCTTCCAGATTGTATTAACCTGTCATTACCCATCTTTGGTAGAGCTCCCAAATTATTAGTTTTGACCACCAAAAACCTTGGCTAAGGTATCAAAGCCAATTTTTGTAAGTTATTATTAAGTTTTGGATAATGAAATACACAATGTGAGCTAGCGGCTCTCACTTCTCTCCTTCTTGTGCTTCTTACTCCCTCCCCGATTGTCACATTGCAATCATGTTTGTTGCATTTCAAGTGCAGGTTAGAGCTCTACGCATTGACGTAAGCACTTCATAGTATTTTGTAGCTTTTGGCGTCGCCGACCCGCCGCCTAATTTCATCATAAGTAGAAATTTATAGTTTAAAATCAAAAACTAAGCATAGGCGGGGTATTGGGGCATCATTGCTAAGCATTTAGTTGCATTTTGGGTCAAAACCGACTAGGTCAAAATTCCACTACTGTTAATAATCATGATTTTGGCACTTGACCTAAAGTGGGATTTGAGACCATAAGCATGTGTTCTTAGGTCTTATAAACGTGTCCTAGAAGTTTTGTTATGTTTGGATGTCATTTGATGTTGTAACAGATGTGATTTGTTTGTCGATGAGTGATTGGCTTTTGGTGATTTCAGTCACTTGAGTGTAGCTTGCGTTAGATGCAAGTTGTTAGTTTTTTTTCGAGAGATTGACAACCTCTTGTAGCCTCTATGCACTAGTTGAGTCACCTTTGCCCCATGGATTGACAATTTATCTGTGGTTCTCGCTAAATCTGCAATAAGACAGGAGTGAGGCTAAACACCCGTCCGACATTTGGCACCGCTGTCGGGGATCGAAGAGACCTAAACTAGGGAAAAACATGAGAATCTTGTGAAGTTGTCCTTTAACTTCCTCTAAGATCTCCTAGAGTAAAAACTTTCTTTGAAACCGCATAGCTTAAGATTGTCGTCTTTTGCTGTGTAGAGGTAGCTTGGAGGTAATCATACTTGCTGCGTGCCTTTAGGATTGTAGGATTGTAGAACTAGATTAGGATTTTGAGGACGATTGATAGATGAGAGAAGTCTTAAGATCAATGCTCATAAAACCATAAAAGACAAGAAAACGAGCATTTGTGGACACTTTCCACAACCCCATTGCATGAGAACCGAGGAGTAGGATAAGTCGGATCCGAGGTGGATTTCAGAACATTGCTCTCTCTAAAAGAATCAATTGTGAGTTGTTATTGGAAGTTGCAGAAATTTCAGGTCTACGGCTAGAAATAGCACGAAAAGACTCCAAACCACTCAACCCGACTGGAGAGTATGCTTAGAAGTTGTATGAACAAGTGGGTAAGTTCAAGAACACATTGAGGTAAAAATTTTAAGAGTTTTCAAAAACTCAAATTATTTACTTTTTCTTGACATTTTAGGCCAAATGAAGCTTTGACTTGATTCATAGGCTTAAAATAGCTCCTGAAAAGACTGTCCCCATTGCAAAAAAGTGTTCATTTTGGGCATAAAGTAAATAATCGTGATTATTTACTTTCAGCTCAAATTTGACCAAGCTTGATAACAGTGACTCATAGCATGTGTACAAACAACTTTTGTAAAGGCACAAAAGATTTGGATCACCAAACTGGCAAAAAATTGGTAAAAACTAAAGTTTATACTGACTTTTTGGAACTTGAGTGTAAATTCAAAAAAAACTTGATGAAAATTGATTCATAGGCTTATATTGTTGTGATAAACATGTGTATATGCTCAGTTGACCAAAAAGATGCAAAAATTTACGATTATTTACATCTGTCCCATTTTTTATCTTTTTTAGCCACGTTGGCATACACTAGTTTTGCCATGTTGTAATAAGCCCACAAACCAAATTTGGTGAGATTTGGGATTGAAATTGTGACCAAATTTACAAAGTTAGTCTGCAGACAAAAATTTGATGACCATTTGACCAAAACTTGTCCAAACTTGATGAAACTTGGCTGGAGACCTTAAGTTGAAGTGCTTAACAGATTTGTGTCAAGGTTGGGACAAAAACTTGCAAAAATATAGTTGGAGTAAATAATTGCGATTATTTACATCTGCTTCAAAATTTAATAATTTTTCATATTTGAGTATACCACAAGGTCAAGCATATCAAATAGACCACACAAATTGAATTTGCCTATTCAATTTGAGAGTAGCGGAATTTAATGAGAGTACTTTCAAGAAATGATTTTGTGAGCAGAGCGGGTAGACATAATTGAAGATAGCAACATAATTATAGCAATTAGTTAACTTGGCATGGACAATACTTTTGCAAGAGAGAGAATTTAGAGAACATGACAACAGTTGAGGACCGGATTTATGTGGAGCCGGTCCTCCCTCCAATAGGCATTTGTATTATGATTTCTCCCATAAAGAGAGACTTGTTACAATACATTCTTTGTGTTCCTTGTGACCTAGGTGAAGCAATGAAGATGGAAAGCTTCATGCATCACCATCATAGCATAACCTAAAGTTGAAGAAAGCTTTAACTATACCAAGCCTCAGTCCCAAGACCTCAAACACCTTCGAAGGTGGAGAGAGCTAGCAGGGAATGAGGGTAGGGAAGAGGAATAAGAAACATTTCATACGCGAAAGAGCTAGTTCCTCACTTATCATAACTCTTGTGCTAGCATACATAATAGCATAGTAATGAAGAAGAAATAGATGGCAAGCTCAAGCATTGAAGCATGGCTCTTGGATGGATTTGCACTCCATAGCCAAGAGTGTTGGTGTAGGCTCTTAACCTCTACTTGCTTGGAGAAGGAGAGGGAGCTCTTGCACTTTGCATAGTACACAATGAGAGTGTTTGTGAGTGTGTGTGGGTGAGAATACCCCCTAAGCACCCCCCTAGATTGCTTGGGTCGACCCCCCCTTGTAGCTCATGCTTGAAGCTCATTGGACCCCTCCAGGCCTAGCCAATCACAAGCAGGAGCCATTACAAGCAACATGGGTAGCCTTGGGACAAGTGTCCCCCTTTCCCCTTTGAGAGACAGGACTTGATAAATGCAAAATCAATTAATTAAATATCCTAAATTATCATTGGACCCCTTGGGTGGCCAACCAATAGGCTTCAGGCACACCATGAGGGCAACATGGGGAGGAACTTGACAAGTGTCCTTGCTGCCTCTTCAAGCTGGGGCTTCCCTTGTGTGTGTGTGTGTGTGTGTGTGTGTGTGTGTGTGTGTGTGTGTGTGTGTGTGTGTGTGTGTGTGTGTGTGTTCTCTCTCATCCCCACCCCCCCCCCTCTTGTAGGCTCGCCCCCCTCCTTGTAGGGATATTTTTGACTTTGGATGAGCAAGCCCCTTAGTCATCAAGCATGACTAAGCACTTGAAGTAGGGGGTGTTCCCACAAGCATCTTAGACAAGCTTCTCAAGGCACCTCAAGCACCTTAATCATGCACCAAGTGAAGCACCTCAAGCATGGAGCCAATCAAGCACCTCAAGCATCTTAATCAAGCACCTCAAGCATGACAAGCACCTCAAGCAGGACAAGCACCTCAAGCACGACAAGCACCTCGAGCTTGGGCCGGGTTCCCACCTCAAGCTCTGCCCTAGCTTACCTAAGGTCAAAGGACTTTTACACACATTATTGGAGGTCTTCAATGAAGCTAACCCTAAGGTCTTATGCTCCATTGGTTAGCCTTGCTCTTGATAGACCATCTCCCATTTGGGCCCCTTTACTATTGGGCCTGTGTTGAGGTAGATCTATAAGCACATATCTATATCTTAACACTTGTTCCCATTTATTCTCCCACATTAAGTGATCAATTTAATATGAGAAAATCATTTGGGTTGGTTAGATATTAGATTTTATGACATTACCTCTCTCTTGAAATCATAGTCGTCCTCAACTATGAGGTAGAAGAGATAAAGCCTTAGTCATTAGTCAATCGTACTTAGCGGGTAGAGGATCCCTTTTTTACCCTACGACATCTTTCCAAGATGGATGACTAATCCATTTGGTGCTTGGGAGACATAGCTGTCACAAGCATGTCTGCTCTTTAGTCCATTTCATTCTCCCAAAGTAGAGTGACAAATTCTACTTGGTGTTTGAGAGACGTCGTCATCACAAACATGATTCTAAGCATGCATACTAGTTAAATTTGTGCACAATTAAAAAGAGGATTAGTCTTATAAGACAAAAACATGAGTCATTTAAAAGAGAGTTGTACATTTGCTTACTCTAATGGAGCATTGTAAGCATTGACAAGGTTCATACTATCCTTAAGTTGTACTCCTTGCATCCATTTAGCATCTTCAAAAGGATAATTTTTGAACTTAATAAGATACCGTCTGATTATCTTACCATGTCGTAGTACCTTGTCTTCATGCCGAAGGACAGCTCCGGGTTGTAGCACCTCTTCTTGGTCTTCAACTTCGGGGGTCTTCAATAATTGGTTCATTTGGTGGCTCTCCTTTGTAGGGCTTAAGTAGGCTTACATGAAAGGCATTGTGTATAAGCCAATGTTTGGACAACTTGAGTTGATAAGTCGTCTCATTGATGGGCTTCAAGATTTGGAAAGGACCATAGTATCTTTCTGCTAGTTTAGCATAATACTTTTGATGGCCCGTAGGATTTTTGCCTGTCGTTTGCCTTAATCGAGCCTTAGGAAAATTGAGTAAGACCCAATCATTTTCTTTGAACATTAAGGCTCTTCTGTGCTTATCAGCAGCAGCTTTTTGCCTTTGTTGAGAGATGGCTATAGCCTCCCTAATCTTTTGAAAAGATTCTTGTAGGTCACGGCTATACTCATCGGTGGCGAAGATCTTCCCATGTACTTTGAGTAGCAAGGGACTTTTAGGTCTTCCCTCTATGATCTCGAAAGGTGCTTTCCCCGTAGAAGTATGTACAGTATTATTGCAGGCATACTCTACTAGAGGTAAATACTTTTCCCATTGTGAGCGTTGATCTACTTCGGTAACATAAGTCTTGAGTAGATCGAGTATCGTAAGATTGGCTATCTCACTTTGGCCATCCGTTTGTGGGTGATAGGCCGAAGAGAAATTCAATCTTGTTCCTAGATTTTCAAAGAGACCTTTCCAGAAATTACTGGTCATTCTAGGATCTCTATCTGACACGATGGATGTGGGTAATCCATGGTGCTTGAAAATCTGAGATATGAAGAGAGTTGCCATTTGATGTACCTTAATAGTCTTTTTGACAGGAATAAAATGTGCTTGCTTGCTAAACCTATTGACTATTGTCCATATTCCTGTATTCCCATGGATAGACTTGGGTAATCCAAAGATGAAATCCATGGATATACTCTCCCATGGTGAATTTGGAATAGGCAATGGTTGGAGTAATCCAAGTTGCTTCCCTCTATCATACTTGGTCTTTTGGCATACTACACATTTTGAAACATACTCTTGTATGTCCACTTTCATGGTAGGCCAATAGAAATTTGTCTACTCCTCGGAGAGTAGGTTGAATACCTCTATGCCCTGCATATGGAGGAGCATGGGATACATACATAACCTTCTCACAAAGGGAATGGGTAACACATAGCCTATTGCCGTGGAGAAGATAACCATCCTGCAAGGTGAATGGTTCCTCTTTCTTCCCCAAAGCAAGGGCTGACATTATGTCTCTAAAGTCAGGGTCAGTAGCATACTCATCTATCATAGAGGATAGATCATTGTGAGTAGCTATAGACACCGCATTAAATTTTGGTCGTCATGAAAGTGCATCGGCAACTTGATTGTGCTTACCAGCTATGTGAGCAATATGGAAATTAAATTGCGAAAGAAAATTTGCCCACCTCATTTGTTTGTCAGAAAGTTTGGTTTGCGTCATGAAATACTTGAGACTTTGGTGGTCGGTTCGTAGGATAAATAGAGTCCCCAATAGGTAGTGCTTCCATGTATCTAGGGCATGTAGAACAGCTAAAAGCTCTTTCTCATAAATGCCCAAGACTCGTTCATCACTATTGAGCCTTCGGCTCTCATATGCTATGGCATGCCCTTCTTGAAGTAAAACCGCTCCAAGGCAATCACCACAAGCATCACATTGGACCTCAAATGGTTTTGAGAGATCCGGAAGCACGAGGACTGGTTGGTAAGTAAGCTTCTCTTTGAGTTTTTCAAAAGCATTTTGCTCCTTAGCACTCCATACAAACTTAACGTTCTTCTTTGTTAAGTCATGTAGTGGTCCTGCTACTTGAGATAATTTTGCTATGAAGCGTCTATAGTATGCACACATACCAATAAAGCTTCTTAGCTCATGTAGATTCCTTGGGTTAGGCCATGATTTTATTACCTCTAACTTTGATGGATCCATACGAATACCATCGTGAGAGATAATATGACCTAGATATTGAATCTCTTGAAGGAAGAATTCACTTTTCTTTTGGTTGAGAAAACGTTTGTTTTCCCTCAAGGCTTGAAAAATCACTTGGAGATGTTTCTTATGTTCCTCCAAAGATTTGGAGTAGATGATGATATCATCAAAGAACACTCCATTGAATTTACGATATGGTCTAAAAATTTTCTCCATGAGACGATTGAAAGTAGCTAGTGCATTAGTCAAGCCAAAAGGCATGACTAGATATTCATAAAGACCAAATGTTGTGCGAAACGCGGTCTTTAGGATATCTTCATCCACTATCCTTATTTGATGATAGCCACTCTTAAGGTCAATCCTACTGAAGTAGGTAGAGCCTTGTAGCTTATCAAACAGATCTTCTACCCGAGGCACGGGAAATTTGTTTTTGATAGTGATATGGTTTAGTGCTCGATAGTCCACACACATACGATATGTACCATCTTTCTTTTGCACTAAAAGGACTGGAGAGCAAAAGGGAGAGGAACTAGGCCTCACCATCTCTTTGTCTACAAATTCCTGTACTTGCCTCATAATCTCCTCTTGTTGAGCTTGTGAGACTCGATAAGGAGGTTTGTTAGGTGGTGAGATTCCTGGAAGGAGCTCAATACGATGGTCATCATCCCCTCGTTTTGGAGGTAGGTCCATAGGGATATCATCGATGAACACATCTTGGAATCCTTTTAGAAAAGTAGACAAGTCTAACTCTTCTTGATTCCTATCATTTTCATTTGATGAAACATATTAGCTTTTAGAGACTCTTTGACATAAATCATGTACGCAGAAACTGAGCTCTTCATTGATTTATCAAAAGAAAGAGGATTTACAAGTGGAATAGTGCGACCACGCTCACTAGCATCTATATACATGTTCTTTCCCCTGTAGGTGAAGTAAATTCTCCTTTCAGGGAACTTCATGTTGGCAGCCATGCGATCAAACCATGGTGCCCCTAGGATAACATCGTGATGTTGGATAGGAGAGATGAAGAAGTCTTCTTTGTTGACATAGCTTTGGACATGAAGCCTCAACTTCCCAATCAAGGGAGTAATGGAGGCTTGTTGTCCCTTGAAAGCTGCATCAGCTGTTACTATATCTCCCATCTCAAAATCTTGAATGCCCAACTTGGTGGCCAACTCTATTGATATGAAGTTGAGAGTAGAGCCAGGGTCAAACAAGATGAAGGCATCATGATCTCTTACCTTTCCCCAAGCATAGGAGAGTGATGATCCTTTGCAATGAGCATCCTCTATTGGAGCTTCGATGGTGGAAGCCCTAGGAGTCTCATTGCGAGTATTCTTCTTGGGGCAAGAACGATAGCCATGTCCTTGCTCTCCACACTTGAAACATTTATGGTCCTTGCGAAAAGCTTCAAGCTCTTCAGGAGAGAGTTTGTTTTTACCTTTGTAAACTCCCTTCTCCTTGGACCGATTGTTGTTGTTGTTATTGTTGTTGTTGGAAGTGCCTTGGGAATTATTTTGTGCATTGGATTTCCCCTTTGCATCATTTTTATCTTTGTTTTCCATGGGCTTGACATTACGTCTAGCCCCTTGATGGAAATTGATGTGTGAAGAAACCATGGTGTGATGGATTACTTCGGTAATAGTACCAGGCCGTTGAGAGTTGATGTATTCGGCCATCTCTTCAGGTAATCCCGCACAGAATTGCTGTCTTTGCTCGGCAAAGTCTATCTTTTGAAAGACAGTAGCTTTGAGATGTAAATCCCAAAACTTGTCTACATACTTGTTGATAGACTCATGAGAGAGAAGCTTATGGCCACGCCATTCGGTAAGAACTTTATCTTTAGTATCACTTGGAAGAAATTGCTTCATGATGGAAACTCATAGAGTTTTCCATGTCTTTGGGGCTTCTCCATTGCCACGAAGGCTAGCCCACCATTGACGAGCTAATTTTTGGAAGTGCATAGCTACATGGCGTAGCTTGGAGGACTCTGTGAAGCCCTCGTCCCCAAAGGCCGCATCAAATTGCTGGATGAAGGCCAACACTTTGTCGGTAGCACCAAAGGTGCCATCGTAGGTGAGAAAAGAGATACTCTTTCCTCCCTCCTTGAACTTCTTTAGCTTTTGTGACCTTCGCCATGCAGAAAATGATTTGTGATGTCCTCCCCTCTTGTATTCTCTAGGAGAATAGCCATAACTTTCATCGGAAGAGGAGGAAGGTGAAGAAGAAGGAGAAGAGGGTGACCTCTTCCTAGCCCTTTTCTTCCTTTGTTTCCTCTCTTGCCTTTCAGAGTGATGAGGAGAAGGACTATAGGTTGCTCTTTTTCTCTTGGGAGGAGTAGGCGATCGTCTAGACCGCCGTCTTCGTGGAGCCACCTCTTCAGAAGAACTTAGACTTTCATTGCTTTCTTTCTCTTTGGTTTCCTCCTCTCGAATGGGAGAGAGTCTTCTTTTGGGGTCTCTTCAAGAGGCCTCCTAAGCTCTCTCTCCTCTGGGAGAGGAAGGGAAATTCCATAAGCAAGAAGTTGTTGAGTAACTTCGGCTTGCAAAGCAGGGTTGCCCATAGCTTGCTGCAACCTAGCGACAAGATAATTCACAAACATGGGAGCATCATCATTAGCACCTTCATGTGCAAAATCAAAGCTATCAATGTTCATTCTACTCTCTTGATTATTGTCAGCCATGTTAACAAAATTTATGTTTATACTTAGTGTATGCTTTGGCAGTTCAAAACCTTAGTTGCCACTCCTCTTAGCCTTTGAAAATCGGCTCTTAAGTATCTACACCCACGGCTCAAAGTGGTTAATTATAGAGAGTAGAGGAGTAGGTCTAACATAGCAGAGTTGCCAAGGGCTAGCTCCTTTCGGACTTCTTATGGCTCAATAATGGTAAATCCGTAGGCAAGTCTAAAAAGGCTCCATTATTAAGTCCAAAGCTCCCGAGGTGTGCACCATCCCCCACATAGTGGGCTTAACAAAACCGATATTAGATCCCAGTTCCACTTACTCTGTTATAATTAACAACATCAACCATTTATAGGCTACTTAAGGACCTCTCTTCCTAAGCAAGAAAAGAGGAACCAAATGCTCTGATACCAATGTAATGGAATTTTCCTATTCAATTTGAGAGTAGCGGAATTTAATGAGAGTACTTTCAAGAAATGATTTTGTGAGCATAGCGGGTAGACATAATTGAAGATAACAACATAATTATAGCAATTAGTTAACTTGGCATGGACAATACTTTTGCAAGAGAGAGAATTTAGAGAACATGACAACAGTTGAGGACCGGATTTATGTGGAGCCGGTCCCCCCTCCAATAGGCATTTGTATTATGATTTCTCCCATAAAGAGAGACTTGTTACAATACATTCTTTGTGTTCCTTGTGACCTAGGTGAAGCAATGAAGATGGAAAGCTTCATGCATCACCATCATAGCATAACCTAAAGTTGAAGAAAGCTTTAACTATACCAAGCCTCAGTCCCAAGACCTCAAACACCTTCGAAGGTGGAGAGAGCTAGCAGGGAATGAGGGTAGGGAAGAGGATGAAGAAACATTTCATACGAGAAAGAGCTAGTTCCTCACTTATCATAACTCTTGTGCTAGCATACATAATAGCATAGTAATGAAGAAGAAATAGATGGCAAGCTCAAGCATTGAAGCATGGCTCTTGGATGGATTTGCACTCCATAGCCAAGAGTGTTGGTGTAGGCTCTCAACCTCTACTTGCTTGGAGAAGGAGAGGGAGCTCTTACACTTTGCATAGTACACAATGAGAGTGTTTGTGAGTGTGTGTGGGTGAGTATACCCCCTAAGCACCCCCCTAGCTTGCTTGGGTTGACCCCCCCTTGTAGCTCATGCTTGAAGCTCATTGGACCCCTCCAGGCCTAGCCAATCACAAGCAGGAGCCATTACAAGCAACATGGGTAGCCTTGGGCCAAGTGTCCCCCTTTCCCCTTTGAGAGAGAGGACTTGATAAATGCAAAATCAATTAATTAAATATCCTAAATTATCATTGGACCCCTTGGGTGGCCAACCAATAGGCTTCAGGCACACCATGAGGGCAACACGGGGAGGAACTTGACAAGTGTCCTTGCTGCCTCTTCAAGCTGGGGCTTCCCTTGTGTGTGTGTGTGTGTGTGTGTGTGTGTGTGTGTGTGTGTGTGTGTGTGTGTGTGTGTGTGTGTGTGTGTGTGTGTGTGTGTGTGTGTGTGTTCTCTCTCATCCCCACCCCCCCCCCTCTTGTAGGCTCGCCCCCCTCCTTGTAGGGATATTTTTGACTTTGGATGAGCAAGCCCCTTAGTCATCAAGCATGACTAAGCACTTGAAGTAGGGGGTGTTCCCACAAGCATCTCAGGCAAGCTTCTCAAGGCACCTCAAGCACCTTAATCACGCACCAAGTCAAGCACCTCAAGCATGGAGCCAGTCAAGCACCTCAATCATCTTAATCAAGCACCTCAAGCATGACAAGCACCTCAAGCAGGACAAGCACCTCAAGCACGATAAGCACCTCGAGCTTGGGCCGGGTTCCCACCTGAAGCTCAGCCCTAGCTTACCTAAGGTCAAAGGACTTTTACACACATTATTGGAGGTCTTCAATGAAGCTAACTTTAAGGTCTTATGCTCCATTGGTTAGCCTTGCTCTTGATAGACCATCTCCCATTTGGGCCCCTTTACTATTGGCCCCGTGTTGAGGTAGATCTATAAGCACATATCTATATATTAACACTTGTTCCCATTTATTCTCCCACATTAAGTGATCAATTTAATATGAGAAAATCATTTGGATTGGTTAGATATTAGATTTTATGACACCAAGAGAGGAACTCTGCAAGAGATCTTTAGGGAGTAATATGAAAAACCCAAAACTACCTCATCATGAAGAAAACCGGGTGACACTAAAGTGTTGAGATGTCGAGCTCTACACCTTGAGCTGGCATCCACTACGGGTCTTGGCCGCTTACGGCATTTACTGACTGGCGCTTTAGGTGACCGTCATGGAGGATCTCTGCCAGTGATTCTACTGCTGGACTACACTTATAGTGCCAGCCTAGTACGCTTCTAGCGTGTTCACACTTAGTGACCGCACGTACATATGTGCTACTTTTCAGCTTTAGCACTAAGTCATTTTGTACTCTCTTTTCTGTGAAGAAGAAGAAGAAGAAGCTTTCCATCTCTGTGTGCTTTTGTGCTTGTCTTGTGTAGCTCTGTTGCATCCTCATTCTTTACATGGTATCAGAGCCTGGTGCAGGCAAGAGAGGCTAAGAGAGCAACAGCATCACAATCCCTTCGTTCAAAATTTTAGGGGTTTTTCGCACAAGTTTCTGAACAAGTCTCCAAAGTGCAGTATAGAGAGATTTACTGTACAAGTACAGTGGTTGTATGTACGCTTGATTGTGGACACTCGTTGAGTGTAGAAAGCGTTACAGGTACCACGATAGCAGGTTCAGCAGATTTGCAGGTTTTTGCAGATTGCAGCTATTTTGTCTTAGTGCTTCAAGATGTCTGACGGTTTCAGTCTGATTGTTACTGAGAAGCTTGAGAAAAATAACTATCCTGCATGGAAGTTCAGAATAACAAATTTCCTAAAAGGTAAAGGTTATTGGGACTATGTAGAAGGAGACAATGAAAAGGAACCAGAGATTCCCGAGGCAAATGCTACAGCAGAACAAAGGAAAGCTTTGAGGGACTGGCAACAAGGCCAGAGCAAAGTGATGTATTGGCTGTCTATGAGCATCACAGATGGCATGATGGGCTATCTACAGGATGCTGAAACCCCCGCCATTGCATGGAGAAACTTAGGCAGAGTGTTCGAGGTGAACACCAAGGCCAGGAAGATTCAATTAAAGTCGGAGCTAAATCAGGTTAAGAGAAACAACCTCTCAATCAATGATTATGCTTTGAAGATCAAGAGTATCATTGAGGCTCTTGGGTCTATTAAAGTCTCAGTGGAAGACGATGACATTGTCCGTGCATGCTTGGATGGTCTAGGAGATGAGTATGTACATTTTAGGTCTTCCATGAATACAAGAGACGACATCCCCGTGTTCCAAGATTTGATTTCTATGCTTATTCTTGAGGAGAAGAACCTTGACACATCTTCTTCTCATGGCAGAAATAATTCTGAACAGGCCTTCTATTCTAACTCCAACAGAGGTAGAGATAGAGGTCGTGGTCGAGCCCCAAGGGGTTGTAGGGGCCAATTTCTGGAAGGTCAATCAAATCAAAACAATACAGGTGGCAGGGGAAACCAGTCTCAAGGCAGGGGGAGTCAAAGAGGTCGTGGTGCAGGATCAAGCAGGCAGCAACATACTCCAGATAGCAGAGAATGTTGGACTTGTGGTGAAAGAGGTCACATGTCACGTGACTGTCCAAAGGGAAAAGCAAGTAGAAAGAGAGAACAGGGCAACTATGCATCTACTAGCAGAGATGCAGATGACAGCAAAAACGAGCGCATGTTTGTTATGCAGCATGTAATGAATACAATGACTGCAGAGAATTCCACCCAAGATGATGTTTGGTATGTGGATTCAGGTGCCTCTAATCACATGACGTCTCATGGAGAGTGGTTTAGAGATATGCGCAAACCAGATGTGTCAGGCTATGTGCAGACAGGAGATGACACAGCTCACCCCATTGCTCATGTAGGGGACATACCTCTAAATACGAAGAGTGGGAAATCAAAGTACTTAGCAGATGTACTTCATGTCCCAAACATTACAAAGAATCTTGTTTTTGTTGGACAAATGGTTGAGCAGGGTTTGCAGGTTCGCTTCAATCCAAATGGCTGTTATGTAGAAGATTTCCAGAATGGCTGTAAGCTGATCACAGAGGGCAAATGTGTGGGCAGAATTTTTACGTTGAATGTAGGCATGCCTGAGGTAAAAGCTGCATTATTTGCACAGGGCACAGGTGTTGTGGCTGATGTTGACATTTGGCACAAACGCATTGGCCATGTCAATGAGCAGAGATTGCGCAGCATGCAATCAAAACAGATTGTAAAAGGTTTGCCCAAATTCAAGGTGGATGGTATGCATAAAGTGTGTGCAGCATGCCAATTTGGAAAACAGTCAAAGGGCTCATTTCCACATGAGCGCAATGTATGTAAAAAGCCACTTGAGGTGGTGCACACAGATGTTTGGGGTCCAACCGATACTGTAAGTATACATGGTTGCAGGTATTATGTCTCTTTCATTGATGACCATACAAGGAAAGTATGGGTCTACTTCATGCGTAACAAAAGTGAAGTGTTTGGTCACTTTCAAGACTTCAAAGTCATGATTGAGAAGGAGACAGATATGCAAATCAAGACATTGAGGTCAGATGGAGGGGGAGAGTACTTCTCCAATGATTTTTCAGATTTTCTACGAATGCATGGTATACGCAGGCAGTTTACATGCAGATATACTCCACAACAGAATGGGGTCGCAGAAAGGAAAAACAGGCACATTGCAGAGGTTGCACATGCATTGATGAATGAGAAGAACATGCCTCATCATTTCTGGGTTGAAGCCATAAATACAGTTGTGTACATTATGAACAGGACACCTACAGCTGCGGTGCATGATGTAACACCTGAGGAAAAGTTTACAGGTACAAAGCCTGATTTGGCACACTTGAAAGTGTTTGGCTGCATAACTTACACGCATGTACCAGATGAGTTGCGTAGGAAATTGGATCCTAAAGCAGAGAAATGTATTCTTGTGCGATATTCCCTTGAACAAAAGGGGTACAGGTGCTACAATCCTACTACACGAGAGTTACGAGTGAGCAGAGATGTAGTCTTTGATGAGATGAGCAGCTGGTACAGTAATGCACATGGCACTATTGGGGCTGATGTAAAAGATGATGTGGTTGTACAAAATGTGAGGCCACAGTCATAGGTTTTGAGTGGACCACAAGAGTCCTCTTCTCGTGGCTCTGTTGAGAAATCATGGAATGGTAGACTACGTACGCAGGTTACTCCACCAACAGGTACAGGGAATGTATCACGAAAAGGAAAGGAAAAGGTTGATGAACCTCCCTTTATGGTTGATGCATCATCAGGTTTTTCACATGTAGACATGGATTCAGATGGTTCTGAACAAAGTCTTGATGAGGAATTTGGAATTCCGGCTGTCAGGACACCTGGTGTAAGGAAAGTACAAAAAGATGCTAGAGGGCAAAGGAGTGACCAAGGACCGCGCAGATCTAATAGAGTCAGAAATCCAGTTCAGAAATTGACTTATGATGGGTATCTAGCACATCACCAAGCCTACATGGCTAAGGTGATACAGGATGTGGAGCCCACATGTTTTGAGGATGCA
Source organism: Adiantum capillus-veneris (assembly GCF_014529385.1). Lineage (NCBI taxonomy): Eukaryota > Viridiplantae > Streptophyta > Polypodiopsida > Polypodiales > Pteridaceae > Adiantum > Adiantum capillus-veneris. Next base: position 13,459,871 of record NC_140932.1, on the reverse strand, counting down.
GTTGGAAATGTGCATTGGGATGATGCAATGAATGAAGAGATGGCTGCATTGGAAGCAAATGACACATGGGAGTTGGTGCCATTGCCAAGTGGCAAGAAAGCTATTGGCTGTAAATGGGTGTATAAAACCAAGCATAAGGCTGATGGTAACATTGAGCGTCACAAGGCAAGGCTGGTCGCAAAGGGTTATACACAGACGTATGGCATAGACTATGAGGAGACCTTTGCTCCAGTGGCAAAGATGACGACTGTGAGAGCTGTCATAGCAGTGGCTGCATCTAGAGGATGGATTATGCATCAAATGGATGTAAAGAATGCCTTCTTGAATGGTGAGTTGCAAGAGGAAGTGTATATGGATCAGCCACCTGGTTATGTCAATCCAGGTTACCCAGATTATGTATGCAGACTTCTCAAAGCTTTGTATGGTTTGAAGCAGGGCTCTAGAGCATGGTATGATAGGATTGCCAAGTATCTTGTCAGTATTGGTTTTAGGAGAGCTCATGCTGATCATTCACTCTATGTACGTGAGAGTGATGTGGGGATTGTGGTCATTACCATATATGTAGATGACCTTATTATTGTTGGTGACAATGCTATGGAGATTGACCATGTGAAGGGTCTTCTCAAACAGGAGTTTGAAATGAAAGATTTGGGCGAGTTGCGCTACTTTCTTGGCATTGAGGTGATCAGGACTCCAGAGGGTGTATGGCTATCACAAAGACAATATGCTTTGGACATGTTGTCAAAGTATGGTATGGCTGATTGTAAGCCGATTTCCATTCCCTTGGATGTGAATGCAAAGCTGAGTGCAGAGAAGGGTGATGTTGTTGAGGATGTCAATATGTACAGGAAGATGGTGGGTAGTCTAATCTACTTGACTATCACAAGGCCAGACTTGAGCTACACAGTAGGCTTGGAGAGTCAGTTCATGCAGCTTCCGAGGAAGCCACATTTGGATGGAGTACGACGCACACTTAGGTATGTGCAAGGGACTCTTGACTACGCATTGTTCTATGCAGCAGATGTGCCATTAGCATTGTATGGGTATACAGATGCAGATTGGGCAGGTAGCATTATTGATAGGAGATCTACGAGTGGCTTCATGTTCTCTTTTGGGAGTGCTGTTGTTACTTGGAGCAGCAAAAAGCAGCCTACGGTTGCTTTATCGAGCACAGAGGCCGAGTACAGAGGTGCAGCAGTTGCGGCATGCGAGGTGGCTTGGCTACACACATTACTTGAGGACTTGGGAGTGCAGGTGGACCAGCAGATTGTCATTCATTGTGACAACCTCAGCAGCATGCAGTTGGCTAGGAACCCAGTGTTCCATGCTAGGACCAAACACATAGAGGTCCATTACCACTACGTTCGAGAGCGAGTGTTGGCGGGCGACATCGACTTGGTCTACGTCAGCACAGAGGAGCAGATAGCGGATATCTTTACCAAGGCCCTCGGAGCTGAGAAGCTTCGATGTTTTTGGACTATGCTTGGACTCTGTGACATGCAGAGCTCGAGGGGGAGTGTTGAGATGTCGAGCTCTACACCTTGAGCTGGCATCCACTACGGGTCTTGGCCGCTTACGGCATTTACTCACTGGCGCGTTAGGTGACCGACACGGAGGATCTCTGCCAGTGATTCTACAGCTGGACTACACTTATAGTGCCAGCCTAGTACGCTTCTAGCGTGTTCACACTTAGTGACCGCACGTACATATGTGCTACTTTTCAGCTTTAGCACTAAGTCATTTTGTACTCTCTTTTCTGTGAAGAAGAAGAAGAAGCTTTCCATCTCTGTGTGCTTTTGTGCTTGTCTTGTGTAGCTCTCTTGCATCCTCATTCTTTACATAAAGCAAGTCCAGGGCTATATGAGTCACTATTTCCAATAGACTAGTTTGAAGGACTCGGAACAAGACCAACTGCCAGGAGATCGGGGGTTGAACCAAATAGACGTGTCAAACCAGCTGATTTTCAAAAATGGGTCAAAAAATACAGTGGATCAGGGTATCGATCCATACGACCACTTAATAAGCTTTAAGCAAGTGCTAAGAGCAGAACAAATATTCGATTTTCATACTCAATTCAAGGGGTTTGGAATGACATTAAAAGGAAAAGCATTGACATGGTTCCAAAACATTCCACCAAGGTCAATCATGGACTTGAACACATTAGCACAAGGATTTGTAGCTGCTTGTTTCAAAAAGGGGATCAAACAGAATACGGTAGCTCAAATCTACAGCTTTAAACAAAAACAAGGTGAGTCTGTTAGGGATTGTAAAACTCGAATGAAGCAATACATTGCAAGATGCCCAGAGCTTGAGATACCTACAGAAGAACAACTAGTATCATTGTTTCTAGAGGGACTGCTAAACAAAGAACTTCATGCTATACTGTATAGCAAGAAGCATACAACCTTAGAAGAGTGTGTGTCATATGTTATTGACTTAGGAGACAATTGTGATATTTTTAATGTAGAAGATGTCCCTAAGGATAACCAAAGCGAGAAAACAACATCCACTAAACCAGCACAAGTAGGAACGATTGTTGCAGCATAGCTTTCATCCATAGAAGACCTACTCAAAAGGATGAATAACATGCAAAAAATAACCTAGGAGGGGACAAGGACAAGGGATAGCTCAATAGGGACAACCAATTAGGCCACAAAAATGGTGTGCAATCGAGGGTAAATGGACCAACCATGAGACCAACAAGTGCTATTTTCGACCAAAGTATGATGGGAATGTTCAGTACGTACCTATGAGGCCACAAGGACAACCCATGTACAGATATTAGCCTAATATGGCCCAAGCTCAAAGACCACCGATGGGCATGGAAAGACCTCAATCCGTGTTGGGTCAAAAACCTTCGTATCCAAGACATAATGCAGTGCCTATAAAGTACATGCACTTAGAGGGAGTCATAGATGAATAAGCACTAGTGCCTGTTACACCCTGTGTTGAGCCTACTCCATCTATAGTAATGGTAGAAGGAGATTGGTATAATTCACATCCACCACCAATAGAAGAACCTGTGACTTATGCTCCACCAGAGCTTGCACCAATGTACTATGTAGCTAATCAAGGTGTCAGACCTCCTATGGTAAGACCCATGATTAAGCCAAGAACGGGAAACTGCCATAACTATGGTGCAAATGATCATTGGAAGAATGAATGCCCAAAGCCTGACAAAAACCTCAAGCCAGTTGAAGCTTATTGTATACAATGTTGCAAAAAGGGAGAACACTTCCCGGAAGATTGTCCTAAAAATCCTTTAAATAAGGATAAAACAGTAGTAAACGTAGTCCAAGTGATACCTAGTAGCTCATTTGAGAGTGAACCAACCGTTCCAATCAAGGTAATCACTAGAGCTCAGGCTAAGAAAAAGAAACATAACTCCTCTGATGATTCTCTCAAAAGACCAAAAGAAGCAGAAGCAAAAGGTATGAGATGAGAAAAGAAAAACAACGGGCTGAAATTAAGGAGAAAGCAAAAAAGCTATTCCAGGAAAAGGTGAAAGAAACTGAAAGCAGAATCAAAGAAACAACCGTGAATTCTAGAGAATCAATTTTGGTTGATAAAACTTTTGAGCCTATTGATGCAGCCTTGGAAGCCTACCAAGGAGGACTTAAAGCAGGCCAAAACATAGAAAACAAATGAAAAAATTATCCTTCTCCAGACATAGAAGCAGCTAAGCTTGAAGCTTATCAAAATCTATTAAGAATCACGCAAGAGATGCTGGAAAAACAAAAACCCAAGCTTGAAAGTATGACAAAACATGAGAAGCTTGTGATACGAGACACTAAAGAAAAATTGAAAGTGGTGGTAGAACCCCACCTTGAAACAAAAGAACCAAAACTTATAGTGCCAGACAACGAAGATGCCTTAGACGGAATTCCATTCGTAGAAGAAGACTGGCCAGGACACTTATGGGAAAAAGTTAGAGAGATCAATGATGGGAGCCTAACTCTTAAGTCAGCTCCTATAGCATAAGTTTGGTTAGACAATTTACCTCCTGATACGGACGTGGATGTACAATCCTTGTATGGGGATTGCGAATTTGAAGCTTCAGGAATGTCTAAGCCATTGACCTTGCAAACATTACCCTCTTACTTGGGTGATAACAAAGATGAATCCAAAATGTGTAAAACCACTCAAGTAAAAAGAGTGGAACAAACCCTAGAAGTAGACAACATTCATTCAATCATGTCTACACCCATCCAATGCACTCTTACCTTGGGAGAACTATTAAAACTCAGACCATATTTATGGAATGATCTACAGAAAACTCTAGAGAAGGTGGGGATAACAGGGCTAATTGCAAAAAAATTTGGGAAAATTGAAACACGAAATGGACAACAAAGAGAATCGATCTGTTCCAATGAACAAAGTGGGAGAATACTACAAAGGGGAAGCAGGAAACACCACCCTTCCAGTCAAATATAATGACATAGAAACCATGGCAATACTGGATAGTGGAGCAGGAATATCCATAGCCACGAAAGCAGTATGGGAATCCTGGGGACAACCAGCCATTAGACAAACTCGAATGAAATTGCAATTGGCTAATGGACACATTGAAAGACCCTTAGGACTACTTGAAAAACTGATAGTTAATTCCTGTGGGATTGAATATCAACACATTTTTTCCATAGTAGACTCTGGGAAGAAACTCAATTACGAAATCATATTAGGAAGACCTTTCATGCAACAATTACAACTCATCCAAGATTGGGGAAACAATTACCTGTACTTGAAGCAAGTGGGATCAATAACAAGGGTTAATCTAAAAGATCACACTTATAGAGATGTCATGAAAACTCCCATACAAGAGTTTGATTCAGTCCTTTCGGCTGAAACTAAGCTTCCATCTTGGTTAAACAAAGACACTCCTATTTGGATGTGCGGAGCTTCGGAAGCTCAAAACGAGACGAGTGTATCTTAGAAATGGATTGCAAAGACAAAGCCTATGTACCTAAACCCTTTCCAGAGAATTTTTTTGAGCCATTTGAGTGGACTCAAATTTTATCAACAATGGATGTATGTGAATACTTCTATGCCGACTCAATTTTGCAATGAGGATGGCTATGATATAATTCCCATACAAATGATCTCAACCCTCCACATTGAAGATGAAATTCACAAAACCAAGGACTTGATGAAAGCTCAACAAGTTTTTTCAGACCTCTATTATGATGCAACAGATGAGTTAGAAGAACATTCAACTACCTCAGATGATTCGGGGTCGGAAAAAGCACATGTGAGAGCCAAGCTACTCATGAAAGGAGGGGAGGAAAAGTTTTTTGACTTTCCTAACCAGAAACTGAGAAGACAAAAATGGTATAAACAAAAAAGAGACACCAAAAACGTGGAAGCTAGACCTATGCCATCAGTCTCTAGTAGAACACAATTCCTGATGCAGATAGATGCACATGATTGTGTCAAGGACAAAATCACTGGTAGATATCCTTCAAAAAAAATCCAAAAATGTCAAAAACATCGAGAAAAATGAAGAAGGATACTCAAGCAAAACCAAAGAAACAAGAAAAGGAGTCAACCATGACACGAGTTGAGCGGAAAAAGAAGTATCAAGAGTTGAAAAAATCTCTAAAGGAGATATATACAACCAAAATGGAAACCCCAGAAGAGGATGGTAAAGATGTAATGAGTGTTCATCCCATTACAAGAACTATACTCTCCAAGATCAAAAAATCATAGTCGAATAACCTGTTAGGGAACTACAAAAGCAGGGTGAGTCCTACAAAGGGCCTGAAAACGCAAAAAGGGATAGATTTGGTTGAACCAGGAGAAGAGCTTAAGCCTGCCTACATTACAAATGACCTAACAGAAGAAGAAGAAGAGATTTTTTTAAGCTTACTAAAATAATATCAAGATATCTTTGCTTGGTCTTACAAGGATCTCAAGGGTGTTGATTCAGAAATCTGTCAGCATACCATACCTGTGAGAGATGATGCAAAACCAAGTAAACAAAGGCCATACACATATAATGAAACATTTGCCAAGAAGACCAAAGAAGAGATTGAAAAACTAAAGGAAGCCAAATTCATTTACAAAATTGAATACACAGATTGGGTGTCTCCAATTGTGGTAGTACCCAAGAAAAATGGAAAATTACGAGTGTGTCTCAATCTCAAAAAAGTGAATGCAGGTACCATTAGAGACAAATTTTCTCTTCCAATCACTGAGCATGTTTTAGAATGAGTTGCAAGAAAAGAAGCTTACAATTTCTTAGATGGCTTTTCGGGATACAATCATATTTTGGTTGACCCAAAGGATCAGCATAAAACTGCTTTTGCAACGGAATGGGGTATATTTTCCTATCGGGTTATGCCTTTTGGGGTAACTAATGCTCCTGCCAGCTTTCAAATATTGATGAGCCATGCTTTTAAAGAATATCTAAGGAAATTCTTGGAAGTATATATGGATGATCTATGTATACATCCATCAATCAAGGCTAATCATTTTGAACACCTCAAAAAGGTATTCGAAAAATGTAGACTTTATAAGATTTGCTTAAATCCTAAAAAGTGCAGATTCATGGGTAGACAAGGAAAAATTCTTGGACATATAGTGTCTAAAAATGGCATAGCTACTGATATGAATAAAATTCATGTCATTGTTGATTTGCCTAGACCAACAACAATCAAGGGGGTTCAAGCTTTCATGGGTCATTGTGGATATTACAAATGATTCATTTACATGTACGCTATAATTGCATGCAAGGCCCATGTATAGCTTGATTACACACTTTGAATGGACTGATGAGTGTGAAGAATCCTTCATGAATCTTAAGTAAGCTCTCACCTTAGCTCCAATATTAAAAGCACCAGATTGGAATAAGATATTCCACATACATGTATGCTTCCAATTTTGCCATCGGTTGTATACTAGCTCAACCAAGAGACGAAAAAATTGACTTTCCTATTTCTTATGCTAGCCGACGCCTGAACATGGCAGAAAATAATTACACTACCACAAAAAGGGAAGGATTAGGGATGATCTATGCCGTTAAAAAGTATAGACATTACCTATTAGCCAACAAGTTTGTGTTCTTTGTGGACCACCAAGTTTTGTTGTACTTGGTCAACAAGCCATGCAGCACAGGAAGAATAGTGAGATGGTTCATCATTCTTCTAGAATTTGATTTCACTGTGGTTGTAAAAAAGGGCACTACACATCAAAGAGCAGATCATTTGTCAAGGATTGTTTCAAGAGAATCACCTAAAGGGGTAAACGATGATCTACCAGATGCCTATTTGTTCTCCATGGAAATGATACCTTGATGGTTGAAAAACATGGTATCATTGATGCAAATAGCTCAAGTGGATTCACAAATACCACTTCTATTCCAATCGGATTAATCAAACAATCGGCTACGTATCAGGCTATGTATCAATTACTAGCTGGTATGCTATACAAAAGAAAACGAGACAGAATATTTCTATTCTGCATTAATCCTAAAGAGAAAAACCAATACCTAAGTCAAGCACATGTTACAATAGTAGGACTTCACTTTGCAAAAGATCAAACTATGTGACAAATGAAACTTAGAGTATTTTGGCTGACTATGAGGAGTGATGTTCGCTCTTTTGTAAAGGATTGTCCTCAATGTCAAAAACAAACACCCATACCTCATGTAACATTGTTCCAAATGTCGCATGTTCCTAAGTGGAGTAACTATCTAGTTCCTTACTTATCAAGCCAAACATTTCCTGAGGATATGAGCAAACACCGTCAAAGAGCAATTGAAACTGAAGCAAGAGACTATGCTCTTATTGAAAACCAATTGTATCAGAGAGGTAAGGATCAACATTGTGTCTTTGTGAAAATGAAGATGAATATATTCCAATTATAGAACAAGTACATGCTAGATTATCTGGAGGTCACTTTTCTAGTGAGACGACCGCAAGAGCAATCTTAATGGCAAGCATATGGTGGCCAACACTTTTTGCAAATGCCAAAGAATATGTTTGGAGATGTGATGCTTGTCAACAAGAAAAAATGCCAACACGTGTAGATAGCATGCTCTTAAGACCAATGATGGGGGCTAGAGCTTTTGCAAAATGGGGTATAGACTTTGTTGGGCCAATACAACCACCTGCTTGTAGAACCCAAGCTCAATATATCATTGTAGCTATGGACTATTTTACCAAATGGGCCGAGGCTAAAGCAACTCAAAAAAATGATGCCAGAACCACTGTCGCGTTCTCATATGAGTATGTATTCACGAAATATGGACTGCCAATAGAAATTGTCAGTGATCGGGGAACTCATTTCCTCAATGAGGTAATCGAGTATTTGCTTTATGAATTTATGGTCATCCATAACAAATTAGCTCTCTATCACCCATAAGCAAACGGACAAGTTGAGCATACAAATAGAATTCTTAGCTCGGTATTGACTAAAGTGGTAAGCTCAGGAAGCACAGACTGGGAAATGAATCTCCATGCTTCTCTATGGGCTTATCAAGTTTCATGCAAAACAGCTTTAAATGTTACACCCTTTAACCTTGTTTATGGTCTTGATGCCATACTGCCAATAGAATTTCTATTGTTGACACTAAGGGTAGCTAAGGATCTTAAGTGGATTGGACATGAATTGTCAGAAAGACTTGAAGATTTAGAAAAACTAGATGAGCAAAGGCTAACTGTTGTAGCTCATATCTATGCATAAAAGCGAAAACAAAAACAGTTTTTTGATTCCCATCTAATTACAAAAATCTTCAAAAAACGGAACTTAGTTTTAGTCTATTCCCTTAAGCAACACATTCCCAAGTTTAAGAAGAAGGGGAACGGACCGTTTATCATTGAAGATGTATCTCCAAGTGGAGCAGTTAAGTTGTCCACCCTAGATGGTGAACCAATGGCTAATTGGATTAGTGGATGTCGTTTAAAGAAGTACAATCTGCTGCTAACCAATGAATTGCTAGAAAGGATGCATGCAGCCAAGCAAAGAAAGATAAAACGATAGCAGGCTATTGATGAATCCCAAGAGGAATCTTGGCTTTGGGTACTCAAAAGGAAATCTGCTCTCAAGAATCAATAAATACCGATTCCCATCAACACTCTGGAAATAGATGATCGACAAAGGGAATTGCCGAAAGATGCAGTATCGACAGATGATGAATGGTTAGATGTAATGGACCTTTGCATCAAAGTGCAGCTCAACAATCATAGCACGAATCCATTGGCTGACATAGGAGCTTGAGTAAATGCAATCAACTATTCCACGAGAAAGCAACAAGTCAGTCATTGACGGCAAGAATAGCGACTATCAAAGGATGCAACAAGAACCCAACACTGACATTGGGAGTAGTCAACTTAAATGTGATAGTACATGAATGTTTATGTCCTCATCAATTTGTATGCTTACCATATGAACACATGAATGAGACAATGATTCTTGGAATCTCATGGATGCAGATGTGCAAGGCTACCAGATTGGGATACGAATCAGCTCAAGCTGTCACCTAAAGGCGGACAACTCATTGTTCCAATCGCACCAAGCAAGGAGAAATGGAAAGGATGTAATCAGTAGAGCAAAACATGAAGCAATCAATCTTCTCCATCCTCTCAACAATTAAATACTACAAGTAGCATGCAAGGAGTCAGGAAAATTTGGGTACCAAAATCATAGCTTAAGGACAAGCCAATTCATATATGGGTGCCCAAAACATCCTCGACAAAACCAAAGGAGGTTCCAAAGATCAAAACACAGAGACGAGCACCTCCGAGTAAGGAATCTAACATGAAATGAATTTGGAATAAAAAAGAGCACTTATCTTCTCCACAAACCGTAAGACCAATCAAGCAATGGATAGTTAAGTCTCAGAAGACTCCACCACACCATTCTGCACCAAGTAAACCAAGCTACTAATGGCGGGTAAAAGCTCGACAACAACCATTGTTGATACCAAAAGCTCAGGCAATCAGTGTGCTAAATAATCCTGATGGTACAATCAAGCAAAGAGCACACAAGCTACAAGATTTGCTCTTTGGAGGACAGCATCAGAAAGCCTCGACATCAGAAACCCTTGAGTTAATTACTCAAGACCAAGCTATTGCACAGCATAATGGTTTGAATTGCCATTGATCTTCAAATCATGGTAGAGCCAACCAAAGCTATGTATAAGACATGGTCGTTCAACCCATGCACACAGTCGTCCCGGAGTACGCCATCTAGGAGGGGTGGAAGGGCACTAAGTAAATAAAGGCAATGTTTGAAAAGGGAGAAAAATGTTTGATGTTAACGTGTGATTTTTTTCAGAATTACCTAATAATGCCCTTATAATTCATCAACAAGGAAAAATTAGTTGATAATATCTTCCCAATGAGTGTAAATAGTGTATATACTATAAGAAAATCATCAAAAAATAGTTCTTTTTTGTTATTTTTCATCATTTTTCTTGATATTGAGACTTAAAAATAGAGAAATCCAACAAAAAACAAAAAAGATGTGTTTTTCAATGGATTTTTCTAATTATTGGATTTTTACTTTGCTTTTTTAGCGCATTTTGTTATTTTCTTTTATTTTTCCAATAAACATGTCAAAAATTAATAATACATAGCAAAGGAGCTCAGATGGAAAAGCTGAAGACACGGTGGTGATCGGAGAGACAGGGCAACAAGCACAAAACATTTCAATCAAATCGGCATATGGAAGCGGGAAGCCTAAATTAAGCGGCCAGATCTACTTTGGCAAAATTCTTGCAGAATGAGCTCCAGGAATCCGATCGGGGAAATTTTTGAGTCTAACATAAATTGCACGGCCTAGTAGGACTAACAGGGAAATTTGAGGAAAAATGGTTCGGGAAGTCCGAGTATAGATACCCAAGGTAAGCTAAAATCACCGCATTTCTACTTGTTGCCTTTGGAGAGAGAGCTTTTGACCTCTTTCGCTCGCAATTTTCGAAGTCCACAGTCACCTGTTTAGAGCGCCGTCTCATACGAGACATGAGGGGTTAGTTCTATACTTATCAATTATCCATTTTGTACGGCCAGTAGCTAGTCTAAACCCTTGGAAAAAACCCTAGAATCCGAGCAGTGCACTAAGACCTACGACCAAAAACTGACCATAGCGGCCTGTCAGCTCAACCAAATTGAATGAGATTTAACGTGTAGCATGCCCTAACATAATCGAGCACCTCTATATCATCAGTTGACCATTCAGCAAGGGTCGAGGGGGTCCCAAGTAGAAAAGCTAGGTTTTTTACAGATGCCAGAATTGCATTCTGACCCCACGGACAGCTTGCATATGAGGTCTATACACAGTGTATATGATTGGTTTCATAAAAGAAATCAAGCCAAGCCCTCAAAAAGCAAAAAATGGCTCAAAGGCTACAAAGCATCAAATTTGACATGCGATGTCAAATTGACTCCAAATGGGCTAAAATTGGATGAGTTGCTTCACGACTATGTTATGGACAAGTTCAAAGCCTTCAAAGTGACTAACCAACACTACATACCAAGTAGTCGCAAAAATCGGTGATTTCAAAGTCGACAAAGCACAAAATGATGCCCACAAGACCAAACTTTACCAAATTCAGTTTAGGACTTGTTTTAGGTGTATAGAATGTGTTTAGGTCAAAATTTGCAAGTTTTACAAGAAAATGATGACTGTTGTAAATAATTAGGATTATTTACTTTTGCAATATTTTTGCTTGAAATTTGTATCATCACCTCACCTATCACTTGTACACAATTTTAAGTATGAGCCAAAATGATCAATTAAAACTTGGAAAATTGCCAAAAAACGCAAAGAAGTCCTTGCAAGCCAATTTCTGAGTTATGAGCCACATTTTTTGATCCAAATCACCTCATATCACATACACAGGGTCTATACCATGCCTAGAACCAAGTTGTACCAAAAAATGTTGATTTTGGTGAAAAACTTAATATTCACGATTATTTACTTTTATATCAAAATGGGGGAGATTTGCAATTTTGCCATCATGGGACCAAAGTACATGATGTCCTAAGCCCACTAGCCAAGTTTGAACCAATTTGGAGCTCAAAATCTTAAAATTTCTTCACATCTACTGTTTCAGAGACCTAAAGCCAAAATCTGGCACCATTTTCATCCTGCGCACCCAAATGAGCCCATATTTCACTCAGAGTATCTATTTGGTATATACTTCAAGCCTATAATGTCACATTTGCAAAAAGTTCAAAAAAATTACTCAGGTGTAAATAATCACGATTATTTACTTTTGTTGCAATTTTTTGTTTTGACTTCATAAATTTGATCTTTACATGTTTTTTCTATACATGTTCAAAAATTGATTTGAAGCAAATTGGACCAAAATTGTCAGTATTTCAAACTGAAGGATATTTCAGAGAAAATCTATCAAATTTGCTAACTTTGACACTCTATTCACTTAACAGGAGCCATGGAAGCTACAGAGAAGGCTAAGAAGAAGCTCTCACAAAAGGAGAAGCTGCAAGAGATACCACCATACCAACTGGACCCTGATTCAGTCCAAGAATGCCAAAGTGACCTATTGGTCAAAGGAACAGCTTGAAGAGCATACCACAGATTCAAGAGTGAAGAAGGACATCAGGTAGAACTGCAACTTCTACCAAAAGAAGTTTATGATGTCGCCGCAAATCCCGACACAAAAGAAGCCAATAGAAGGCTTAGTCTCAAAGAATTTTATGAACAAGAGCCATGTGAAGTGGACTTCCAAAAAGCTTATGAGCTCTTGTCCGCAATCAAAGAAGATGGGACCACTCAAATCTCTGACCAGCAAGGGAAAAAAGTTGAAGTGGTGATTACCAAAGAGATAGTGGCAAAAGCACTCAAACTGCCAACAGAGGGAATGACCATGAAGGCACGAGATAGAAAAATGGCAGGAACTTTCACCAAGGAAACTACCGTTGCCACATTTGCCGACCTCATACAAAACCAGGTGGAAGAGCCCGTGAGATTGTACCACAGCACTTCCACTCCCTCGTCAAGAGACTGCTGAGGTATACGACATCAAATCATGCGGTTGCCACAACCTTTACACAAGTTCTCAAATCAAAAACCAGGCAACCAATTGACCATGCACGGTACCTGTTGTCCACATGAAGGGGACAAATAAAGAGGGAAAAATTACATACCTGGAAGCACTAGAGGTTTTGACCAGAATTGCCTACCATCCTATCGGCATGGCCGACAACTTGCCACCTGCCCCAAATCAGAATACTTGGATAGTGTCAGCACATCCTTCCCCTTGAGCCACAAGATCTACCAGGAGAACATACAAGTCTGATGAAGAGTATCCTGAGAGCTCGTCAGAATGCCATAGTAGTGAAAGCTCTAATAACAAGGAAAGAAGAGCACGGATCAAGGAAATGAAAAGATAAGCCATGGAAGCACATCAGGAGGAGTTGCCGCAGAAGCATGCCACGTTTGAACGAGAAAAAAACTCCTATGAACGCGGCCAACAAGCACAAGGCAAGGACCCGTCAAAGTGGGTGCCTATTGAATTGAAAGGACCAAGAAAAAAACACCATGCCAGAAAACAGGCAGAAGATCCCACCAAATTACTAGAAATTATGTATCAGGAAGCCGAAGCTTTAAAGCTAAAAGAAGCCCAAGAAGCAGAACGGAAAGCTGAAGAGGCAGCAGACTAGCAAAGGCAAGCAGAGGAAGTAATTGCACAAGGAGAAGCACAACAAGAACAAGGTGATATGTCTTCCCAAAATTCTTCACCTGTTTCTGAACAGCATGATCACCCCATGCCAAGCCCCCCACCTTCACCAGCAAGTAAAGCCACAGAACTTGAGCCCACCAAGGAGGCAGAACCTGAACAAAGAGAAGCAATTGAATCTGCACAACAGGCAACTGAATCTACACAAGAGCAGCAAAAAGAGCAAGACAAAGAGCCAGAAAGGGCAACGAGTCCTGCACCAGAGGACAACACAAAGTTTAAGCAAACAATAGAAAAGGAGTCTAAGGAAACACCTCTACCTCTACACAGCAGAAAAAGGTTGAGGCATCCACGCAGCCTCAGGAAGACAAAGAAGAAGATGCCCAAGCACAGCCTCAAGGGCAAGAGCAACTAGCTGCCACAACCAAGAGACACAAGAGACAGCAAAAACATCAAAGGAGCTAGCATGAAACAAAGATTGGCAATCAAATGATGAAGTTATCATGCAATTCAACGAGTATGCCAAGCAAATGTTGGACATGACGGAAAGACTACGAACAGCCGCACTTAGCCATAGCACAAAGGCCAAAGAATCAGACATGGTGATTGACGCACTCCAAGGGGAGTTAGACGACAGATGAAATTTCATCACCGATCTTCAAAGGCAAGTGCAGGATTTGAAAACTGAAGCTGAACAACATTAGCTAGCAAGAGATAAATAACAGAAAGAGATGGAGGAGCTCGGTGATCTGCTTACGAAGTTGTCAGATGCTTGCAAAGCAAAAGATGAACAGCTAACAGAAGTTACCAACAAACTTCTAACTACAAACCTATCAGTTTAGAAGATGCAAGTACATTTAGATGTAGCCAATGCCTCCCTGCAATACTCAGAGCAGAGAATAAATGATCAAGCAATTTTCTTGCGACAAATACAAGAAAATCTCGCAGTGGCCTCGATCAAAGGAACAAACGAGGTTTACAAATCATTGGAGAAAAAGAATAAAGACCCCAAGCTACAGCTTAAACCGAAGCAGTCTCAGCGCAGAGACCTGGCTTTAATGCGGGTGCAAAGAGAAGACAAGCTGCTGAAAGAAATAGCTAAGCTTAAAAGAGTCAACCAACTGTTGAGAGATGGACGCCTAGAAATGCAAGAAGAGGCAGGAACTTCAGAGCAACCACAGATAGAGATCCCCTCAGTTTCATTCGCTGAGATGGAGACACAGCCAGCAGAAGAGCTAGGTGGTGAGGAGGAATTTCAAGTACAAATAGCAAAGACAGATACAGTGCCAATGGTCCAACTGTCAAAGGCTGAGCAAGATGCATTGAAAGAAAATATTACACAAGAGGTAGATGAGAAGTGGAAGGCCGCGATGGATTGGGAGTTGAGAGTTCTTCACTTTGTCAATGTTACACAACTCACTCTCAATCACATCAATGCACAATGGCACCAGCAATCCCTGCCCTGTCCTTTGATAAAGGTGGAGTTACTCCAAGTCAAAGAGAGACTTTACAAAGACATGCAGGTAGAAGGTGCAGATCAAGACCACCCAAAGTGGAGGTTGAGCTAGTTGAACAAGAATCCAAGGTATTTGATTATGCTCATAAGAGCACCTGCAGCCTTACAAAAGAATCCCACATTTTGTCATGTACTAAGAGTAAGGACTTGGCAAGCGCATGAGACATTAATGAAGAAGCAGCCAACCTGGCTAAGCTACCAAGAATTCCAGCTCCAGAAAAGGGATCGGCCACAGAAGAATACATGGTGAAAACCCTAACAAGTGCCATGTCCTTCTTCAAGAGTCTACCGGATTTATCATGTGTCATGTTATATAAAATATGTCGATTGTTGCTCACCTGCATCGAAGTTTTCCATGAGCCAAAGCAAGCAGGCATCCCTTGGACATTATTCCTCGAGGGTAACAAAGATTTATGCTACGATCTCAGTGGCCAACCTTTCGAAGAATTCCTCTATGACTTCTACACCAGATGTATGTTTTTACCTTCTCACAATATACTGGCATTTGAGGAAGCGTTCTACATAGGGTTCTTCACTTGGTGAACAAAGATATTTGGGCTAGTGATCAACAACCTGACATCCAGATTTATAGGCTACTCCCAATAGAGCTGATGAACAGAGTCACGATGCAGTTTCTACGGGTTCCATATAAAGAAAGGAAAATCAGATATGAAAAGGCTCTAACAACACTTAAAAACCGCCTCGCTAGCCGTCAACCCGAAGACTATTTCAGTGCATAAAGTTGTGTCAAGGGATGACATAGGTAAGGAGGGAGGAAATGTTAGCAGCAGGCTAACCTGGAGACCATTTTTTGGAGTTCTCATTGTACAAACACTTATTATTTTGATAAATCGGGAACATTGTAACTTCTACTTTTTGGATAAACCTTGTAATTGATGAGTCGGGGCTACAAGCTTTTAGATTTTATCAACCTATCATTACCCATCTTTGGTAGAGCTCCCAGATTATTAATTTGACCACCTAAAACCTTGCCTAAGGTATAGAAGTCAAGTTTTGTAAGTTATTATTAAGTTTTGGATAATGAAACACGCAACGTGAGCTAATGACACTCACTTCTCTTCTTTTTGCGCTTCCTACTCCCTCCTCGGTTTTCACATTGGAGTCATGTTTGTTGCATTACAACCGCAGGTAAGAGCTCTACGCATTGACGTAAGCACTTCACAGTATTTCGTAGCTTCGGCGTCACCGACCCGCGGCCTAATTTCATCATACGTAGGAATTTACACTTCAAAATCAAAAACTAAGCATAGGCAGGTTATTGGGGCATCATTGCTAAGCATTTAGGTGCATTCTGGGTCGAAAACGACTAGGTCAAAATTCCACTGCTGTTAATAATGATGATTTTGGCACTTGACCTAAAGTGGAATTTGAGACCATAAGCATGTGTGTTTAGGTCTTATAAACATGTCCCAGAAGTTTCATTACGTTTGGATGTCATTTGATGTTGTATCGAATGTGATTTTTTTGCCGATGAGCGATTGGCTTTTGGTGATTTCAGTCACTTGAGTGTAGCTTGAGTTAGATGTGAGTTATTAGTTTTTTTCCAAGAGATTGACAACCTCTTGTAGCCTCTATACACTAGTCAGGTCAGCTTCATCCCATTGACAATTTATTCGTCGTTCTCGTTAAATTTGCAATAAGACAGGACTGAGGTTAGACACCCGTCCCACAATTACAATTGAAAATAGCTTTTGGAATTGCAATGGATATCCATGGAATGTGGGGGTTGGCATTGATGAACTAACAAGCAAAGCCGATATTGTACTTCTTGTTGAAACTTAGGAACATGATACACACGGGATTAACGGCTTGGAGGATTACAATATACATCCATTGATGTGGTCAAAGAATCTCAAGCAACGAAGAGGACAAAGAGGAATACCATGTATGGTTAAGAAAGGATTGGAAGATTTTATATCAATTGTGAAAGATGACAAGTACAAACGTTATGTATGGCTGAAAATTATTGTTAAGTATGGAGCCTGATTTACCCTTGTAATTTTCTGTGGTAAAAGCGCACATTTGTAAGGCCCCCATTATGAGGAGAAGCCATCGTGCGTGAAGGAAAATCACTCACCGGAAACCAAAATTTTCACGGACAAGAATCAGGGGCAACTTTAAAGGCCTCGGGGGCGGAGGCCCCCGAGACTTTTTATTCGCCGGAATATTCCTTTTCGCCGGAATATTATGGCCGGACGGCGGCCGGAAAGTGGTCGGAAAACAACCGGTCGGTTGGCCGGTGGCCGGTAGTCAATGGCCGATGGCCGGTGGTCGGAAGTCAATGGCCGGTGGCCGGTGGTCGAAAGTCAATGGCCGGTAGCCGGTTGCCGAATTCAATGGCCGGTGGCCGAATTCAAAAGCGGACTTGTCTTCTCAAGGGCGGCCACACATGGGCGGATTGGAGGGTCCGATTTGGACTTATTCGCACAAGGGCGGCTACACATGGCTGTCTCTCATAAGAGAGGGCAGCCCTTTTGGCCTATAAAAGGAGGCCATTTCTACACACATTTCATAGTGTGAAGTTGATGCAACAAGGTGAGTGTGAGGTGGTGAGAGTGAAGCAAGGCGGGAGCTCCATTAAGGGTATAATCCCTTTGTAAACTACTTCTTGTTTTGAAGTACTAAAGCCATTGAGTGGCTGCTTTCCCGTGGACGTAGCCCACATTGGGTGAACCACGTATATCGTGTGTACTCTCTCTCTCTCTCTACTCTATAATCTCGTGTATATAAATCTGTCTCTCTCCATTAAGTAATCTACTCAATTATCTATTTAGCTACGTCTTATTTCCTAACAATTATGACACCAAAAAGGGCACACATTCCACATCATGGTTCCCCCTTTATGCTTGCATGGATAGAGATCTGTCATTTTTTTATTGAATGAGGACATTTCTTATTTCAAAGGTGAAGGTAATGTTATTGTATTTGGGGATATGAATGCTCGCACAAAAACATTGCAGCATGATACTCAATAATTTGATATGCCATACATTTCAAGAGAGTTGGAGGAAGTTCACTTGTATGATCATACTTCAATGGATGAGAAAGAGCCGGATCACTATGGAAAGTTACTATGACACATGTGTAATAGCACAGGTATGCACATTGCCAATGGTGTATCTTTGTGGAGTGGAACCAATGGATTTACATGTAGAAAAAATAATGGGGATTATGTGATTGACTATATGCTAATGTCCGAAGCCATCATGTATCGCATAAAGAGTATTATGTTTGGCCGATGGACCCCAAAATCAAACCATCAAACCTTATGTATTGACCTTGCATGTGGAGAAGCAACTAAGCATGATAATCTCAGCCAAAGGGAAGAGAAGTTATCAGTATGTATGGATTTCAAACGGGCACCAATTTACATCAAAATGGTTGAGCAAACGTTATGGATAAAGCTTCAATATGACACACCATTGGAAACTAAGTGGAAGCTTTCAAGAAATTTATTTGTTCTTGTGATGAAAAATGTTTTGCCATAAAGCATCTCCATAGTATCAACAAAGATGGATCACGCAAAAGGTGGTTTGATAAAGAATGTCAAGATGCTCGAAAGTCCTTGATAAAGCTTGATGCAACTATGGACAAAGACAACTATCAAAGTCATTTGCATACATACAAGGCATTGATTCAAAAAAAGAGAAGAAGATGAGAAGTAAAGCAACAACTTTTTCAAGTCCAAGAAAAGGCACGTGCATGTGGAAGATTTTGGAGAAACTTGAGGGACAAGCGGGTTGAGAATTTTGGTAACTTGAGTCTTCTGGATATGTACACACATTGTAGGCAATTATATGACCAATCAAATGCTGAAAAATTCCATTTTATGATTCACTCCCATGTATGTCCTCTTTTTTTACTATTGAGGATATATGCGGTGGGCTTAAGAAGTTGGCCGCTCGCAAAGCGAGAGGTCTTCATGATATCAAGCCGGAGATGATCAAATGGATGGGAGACTTTACCCTGAGTGGATGTGTGATATGTTCAATCGTGCACTTCAACATGGTATGCCTTATGATTGGAGTACTAATTGGGTCACGCCTTTGCATAAAGGAGGGAATGTAAAGAATGTAAACAACTACCGGACTATAATGAGTGGGTCTCTTATGGAAAAGTTGTTTGGGTACATAATAGAGATTAAATTGAGTAATTGGACTGAAGAGAATGAAAATCATGCAAAAGGACAAGCGTGTTTTTGTGGATGCCATAGCACCATTGATCATCTTGTCACTCTTCGTGTTCTCATGGAGGAAAGTCAGTTGAAAGGCAAGCAATTGTATTGTTGTTTTGTGGACTATAAGAACGACTTTGATATGATTCCATGTAACAATTTGTGCAGAAGGATGGAAGAACTCCAAGTGCCAAGTGAGTTTATGCTTGCGGTTTCTTGAATCTATGAAAAGGTGATGTGTCAATGGGAAGAGGAATTTCAAAAAAAATTGTAAGCACTATTGGGTTTAAACAAGGATGTCCGTTGTCACCAGCTCTCTTTGGTCTATGCATCGATCAATTGGAACAAATGGTACTTGACTTTATGCAAGAAGAAGGCATTGAAGAGGTCCCTATTTGCAATTCGGTTATCATGCTTTTGTTGTATGCGGATGATGTAGTGCTTCTAGCACACACTTTAGAAGATGCACAAAAGCTTATGGTTGTCCTTGAGAACTTTTGCTTGCATAGTGGGCTGATTGTGAATGAATCCAAAACAAGGTTATGCTTGTGAAAACCAACCATAAGGAGAAGCCATATATTGTGTACAACAATGAGACACTTGAAGTTGTTGTGAGAATTTAGTATCGTGGCCTTGAGGTTTCGTCCAATCACAAGTGGCATGAATGTGCTATGCATCGTTTGTAAGTGAGAAAGAGAGCATATTATGCATTTGAGAACATGTGTAATGCGGGAAACATTGTGTTAAGTTCTCAAGAAATACCTTTTTGATACATTGGTGACACCGGTTCTTCTTTATGGAGTTGAAGTGTGGGGCAGGAACATCTTACTTTTTGAGAATATCCAAAAGCGTTTTCTTACAAACTTTCTCTAAGTTAAGACATGAACCCCATATATGCTCGTATTGCTTGAGTCGGGATCTCTTCCAATTGAGGTTATGGGCATGGAAAGGGTTGTGAAGTACATGATAAATATGCATCAAAACCCCTCACATCGACTTCCTACAATTGCATTGGAAGCAAGAAAAAAAGTTCAAAAGACGCATCAAAGCAAGATCTTGAGCACGGGATGGATGCAAGACATAAAGAAGTGGTTTGGGAGATGGGATGCATTACACTTGCTATATGATTTTTCTATTGACTCCCAAGTGAATGAATCTTTTCTACAATGCCAATGTATTACGGCTTGGGAGAAATCTGGTGGGTGGGGCTTCACACATTACACCACCCATATTGCCCCCAACTACAAAACCATGTTCTTCGCTGAAAGAGGAAATCATGCTCACACTTATATGCTTGAGCCCATCCCCTTGTTGGCGATATACATTATCGCAGCCATTCAGCTTAGCTCCTATTCCCTTCGATGCGAGACAGGGTGTTAGGGCAATGAAGAAGAGTCAAATTGATTGTGCACATTATGCTCACTGCAAGTTTGAGAGTCTGAGTACCACACACTACTAGAGTGCTCAGCTTTTGGTCACATCCGAACTTTCTTCTCTCACATTTTCAGCCATGACTTAGACCTACAATCTTTCCTCTCCCACCCACAGTGTGGGCTCTCCATCCCGACTCTCATCACCAACATTTTGGAGCATCGAGAGTCACTCATCAGCCGTACACAGCCGGTCACGCGACGGAGTCTGTGTTTCAGGCCTACGGCGCCTCAAGCACTGTGTAGAGCGGTGGATTTTGGCTATGCACGTCTCGATGTTTTTCAGGCGATACTCGACACGGGAAAGGCTTTCGACAGCTCGACAGGGGACAGGCTTTTGGACAGCAACTCACTCTCGACAGCGTTAACACAACTGTAGTAGGCAGTTTACTTTGAGCATTTTTCAAAGGTCAAAATCTTGAGCAATCTCAAAGGTTTCTACCTTGGAATTTGCAAACCATTGGTTGGTTCCTTTCTACCTCCTCAAGCACAGGGATGACTACCCCAAGAGCCCTGCCAACACAAAACCGAGCTTTGCAACAGTGCTGGCAGCCCCAAGCAAACTTGATCGCATCAAGCAATTGCAAGCAACTCTTTATCGAGTCCTGGAACAAAACTTCGAACTCAAATCTTGCCTCAACAAATTAGAAGAGCAATTCAACTCTATGGTTAACCTCACCACCGACAAGGTAAAGGAGGTTGAGGCTAAGGTTAGCCAAGCTCACTCAACAACCATTGCCCAAGTGAATGTTGAGGACATTCACTTGGGCAATGGTGGTGCACTGTTGAGGACACCCTTGAAGAGGCAATCATCAAACTCAACGACATTATTGAGCAAGTCAACATCAAGCCAGAGAATGTCGCTTGGATCAATGACACACATCGCCATGTGCATCCCGAGTGTCCTTGCTTTCAGGAACAAAGAGGAGCGGGTGAAGCTACTACGCCAATCCCGCCTTCTCAAAGAAACCAAGCTTTGGATTGTAGAAGAAATCACCATGAATCAACTCAAGAGTAAAGCGAGCGAGCTTAAGAAGGTGCATGAAGCGCGTAAGCAAGGCAAATGGGCAGTCTACTAAAGTGGCAAAGCAATCATCTAGGAATTCCAAAATCTCAAACCAGCTCTCCCCCCAGCGGACCCTTAGGCTTTTGTTTTCTCCTTTTTCCTACTCTACCCTCTTGATGGACCATCAGTCCTTAACTGATATGTATCAGCCCACACTGAGAATGAATCATTGTAATGTTGTGTTTTTTTGTCCCATAGGTCATATGTGACCTCCGTGGACGATAATCCAATATCTCTCTCTCTCTCTCTCTCTCTCTCTCTCTCTCTCTCTCTCTCTCTCTCTCTCTCTCTCTCTCTTTTGCCTACATAGCGGGCTGATCGTGAATGGATCCAAAACCAAGGTTATGCTTGTAAAGACCCTCAATGACGAAAATCCATGCATTGTATACAACAATGAGAAACTTGAAGTGGTAGATCACTTCAAGTACCTTGGCCTTGAGGTTCCATCCAATCATAAATGGAAGGATTGTGCAATGCGTCGCTTGGAAGCCGGAAAGAGGGCTTATTATGCATTTGAGAACATGTGCAATGCAGGAGAGATCAAGTGTTGGGCTCTCAAAAAGTACCTCTTTGACACATTGGTGACACCGGTGCTTCTTTATGGAGTGGAGGTGTGGGGTGGAAGCATCGGGAAGTCTACTTGGAAAGAGTTTGAGAATGTCCAAAAGCGTTTTCTCACCAACTTTCTCCAAGTCAAGACACAAACACCCTACATGCTCTTACTTCTTGAGTCCGGATCGCTTCCCATTGAGGTCTTGGGCATGGAAAGGGTTGTGGAGTACATGCGTAAGACACAACGTAGCCCTTTGCATCAACTTCCTAGAATCGCATATGAAGCAAGTCAAAAGGTTCAAAAGACATGCAAGAGCAAAATACTAAGTTCGAGGTGGATGCTTGATATCAAGAAATGGTTTGGAAGATGGGATGCATGTCACTTGGTCAAGGATGCGTCGATCGACTCCCAAGTTAATGAGGCCTTCTTACAACGCCAATGTATCATGGCTTGGGAGAAATCCGGAGGTTCTCGCTTCAGCCATTACACCACACACGTTGCCCCAAACTACAAATCTCTCTTCTTCTCAGAACGAGGTAACCGAACCCATTCCTACATCCTTGAGCCCATCCCGTTGAGTGCGATCCGCACCATTGCCTCCATTCGTCTTAGCTCCCATTCTCTACGCTGCGAGACAGGACGTTGGGGCACTGGCGAGGAGTGTCATCGACTTTGCACCTTATGCCCTCGTCAAGTGCGAGAGAGTGAGTACCACACACTACTTGAATGTTCAGCTTTTGACCACATTAGGTCCTCTTTTCCCCATATATTTAGCCATGAGCTCTCCCTACATACCTTCCTCTCCCAACCACGATGTGGACTCTCTATTGCGACGCTCATTTCAGCCATTTTTGAGCATCGAGAGTCACTTATGAACTCCACTCACACCACGTGACATGTTCATTTGGTCCCATAGGTCATATTTGACCTCCCAGGACGATAATAGAACTCTCTCTCTCTCTCTCTCTCTCTCTCTCTCTCTCTCTCTCTCTCTCTCTCTCTCATAATTATGTTTGTGTGCACATAGATTTATATTGGGACTCTTTCTAAATTTTGCTACTTATTATGTGTGCGCACATGTAACTTTATATGGGAGAGAGTCAGTATGCCCTTTGCAAGGGGGGGGGGCTCTTATCCTCTATATTAACTTTTTTTGTTGAGGAGCATTGTCTCTCGACAATTCTATCTAGCATTGCATGCATGTGATCAATAGAGTCTAGACACCACGTCAAGGAGCCGATGCCACTCATTGCTACTTCACTCCACGTCTTGCATGCGTTACTCTTCTCTCTCATCTCCCTCTCTCTCCCTCTCTCCTTCTAACAGATACACACAACAACAATGAAAATCGCCTATGCCGAGTGTTCGGGCTAGTGTGTGCCTCAACTTATCCTTGAGCAGGATGAAAAACCGAATCAGCCGGTTGAAGAGAGAGGGGGAAAAGGAAGAAATACAGCTAGAAAATTTAAGAAAATAGAGTTAAATTGGAAAAAAGACCTGTTATTTTACAAAATTTTCTCTTTGAATCTATCCAAATTTTCTCGAACATCGCCTATGCCAAAGCATGTAATGGCACTCATCAGTTATGTCCCCTAGAGATTCCTCGTGCTTTCAAATCTCTCTCTCTCTCTCTCTCTCTCTCTCTCTCTCTCTCTCTCTCTCTCTCTCTCTCTCTCTCTCTCTCTCTCTCTCTCTTGCTTGTGCATGCATGTGTGTGTGTGTGTGTGTGTGTGTGTGTGTGTGTGTGTGTGTGTGTGTGTGTGGGGGGGGGGGGGGGGGGGGGGGGGGTGGGGGGGGGGGGGTTATTTGGTGGCGTGTGCTCGTCTTGTGAACTTGAGTGATAATGAGAAGATAGAGTGAGAGAGGAGAGGAAGAGAGAGTAGACAGAGAGATGGAGATAGAGAAGGGAGAGAAGTGTATGAGAGAAGGGAAGGGGGAACTAACACCAAGTAGAGGGGGAAATTTTCAATTTGAATTGCACACTCATCTGCACTACTACAATACGATGGGGAGTTCCTTTTATAGGCATGGATAAGTCATATAGCTGTTGTAGGGATAAGATATCATTGGTGAGGTTTGAACTCCAATGCTTAGGTTTAAAGTGCAATGCACTTTCCACATCTCCCCTCAAACCAAAACCATAGGAGAAAGCATAGAGCATTTGTGAGGAAATCCCCCCTTAAAAGCAAATACAAAAATAAAACTATGCTGAAATACAATGAATGTTGTTGAAGATGAAGCTAGTACCGTATTGTTGCATATAGCCCTTTGCGACAAGCCTTGCTTTGTAGCGCTTGATAGAACCGTTGGGGTGATGCTTCTTCTTGAGAATCCATCGCCAACAACCGATGACATTGGCATCGCCAAGCCTTGGCATGATAGTCCAAGTATGAGCTTCTTCGTGTGCTTGAATCTCTTCCTTCATGGCTTCAATCCAAAGTTCACCCTCGGGAGAGGCAATGGCATCTTCTACAGAGAGTGTGTTCTCCTCAAGCGGGTCAGGGATATTGATAGAGAGGTCTTCCTCTTCTTGAATCAAGAATGAGGAGAAGGAAGTAGCTTCGTAGATGGCTTTGAGAGAGCGGTGTTGAGGGCAAAGGGGAGGGGAGATCCCTTCATCATCCATTGTGGCTGATTTGGAGGGTTGATTAGAGGCCTTGAGGGCTGAGGATGAAGATGAAATGCTGATGGGAGTGATGGTCTTTCTACGAGGAGTAGAAGTAGGCGGGGTTGAGTATGAGGATGAGACCACTATAGGTGTGTGAGTCATGCTTGGAGGCAACAAAGGAGGAGCTGAGGGGCTGAAATGAGGGGGAGATGAAGCTGAAATTGGATGATCTGTGTGTATGTGTCTGCTCAGAGTAGAAGATGGCGCAAGACAGGATTTTGTGTAGCGCTGATTTTCAGCCTGTGTGTGTGCCTTATGTAGGAGCTTGGAGGGCTGAGTTTGAGGCTTGGGATTGCCTGTAGGAGAGAGTATGTGCATGCCAACAAGTGGCACTGGGTGTTGATAAGGTGCAGGGGATGTGGAATCGAAAGCTAAGGTTAGCGTTGGAGTGTGTGCAGAGACAGCATGCGCCAGTTGATAAATTTCGGTAGTTTTTTATTTTAAGGTTGTGGGATTTAGTTTTTGAATTAAAGTGATCAAGTGGTTGTTCACACACTATGGAGCAATGGGTTATTGACTTTACTGGCCACGATAATTGATGGTGTATCCGAGGTAGGTAGAAGAGGCTCATGTGGTGATGAGGATTGGTTGTCAAAGTGATGATCTGTGAACTCACAAAAAATTACTGACCTTGAGAAAATAAACCATCTAGTTGTCGAATCATATAGGTGATACGCCTTGATGCCATGTGGTTCTCCATAACCACAAAATATGGTGTTGATGCTCTTCGGGGAAAATTTAGGATTATGACCAAATGTATGCCGGGGAACCAAATATTTTGAGATGTAGTATGTTGGGCGGGTGATTGTACCATAACCGATAAGGGTTTCTGTGCGGATTAGCTGATGAGAGGACTTGATTATGAATGTATGTTGCAGTAGCTATGGATTCTTTCCAATAATTAAGTGGTAGTCGAACGAGGGCTAGCATTGAGCAGGTAGCTTTGACCAATGTGTTATTCTTACGCTCGGCGACTCCATTCTAATGAGGGTGATCTAGAATTGTAAATTCCCATCGAATACCATGCGATACACGGTATTGTTGAAAATCATTGCTTTTGTATTCCCCACCATTGTCCGTCCTCAATGCCTTAATTTTTTGATCCAATTGTGTCTCCACCGCAGCTTTGAAAGCCTGAAATTTAATGAACGTAGCACTTTTATCTGCCAAGAAATAGACATAAGTGTACCTTGTATAGTCGTCAATGAAGATTAGGAAGTATTTGTTGTCATTGAGTGATTGTGTCTGCATTGGGACGCACAAATCCAAGTGGATGAGCTCAAGAGGTTGAGTTGTATGGGACTTTGACCTTGGAAACTTCAAATGCTTTGCTTTGCCCAATACGCATTCTTCACAAAATGTGATTCGGGTAATTGTGGTTGGTAAACCCACCACTATCTCCTTCTGCTGCATATCCTTGAGCACTTTTTGTGAGACATGACCTAGCCTGTGGTGCCAAGTAAGTGTCTCCTCTTGCTTATAAGAATTGATGACTGATGAAACATGACCTAGCCTGTGGTGCCAAGTAAGTGTCTCCTCTTGCTTATAAGAATAGTGGTAAACCCACCACTATCTCCTTCTGCTGCATATCCTTGAGCACTTTTTGTGAGACATGACCTAGCATGTGGTGCCAAGTAAGTGTCTCCTCTTGCTTATAAGAATTGATGACTGATGAAAGTTCCTTGGCTTGGACTTTGCTGGAGCCAAGAGGATACAAGCGTCCTTCCTTGGGGCAAGAGATAGAGAAAGTCTTGTGATTTGTGTCAAGTGTTTGCAGGATGCACTTATCATGCATGAAAGAAATTGTAATGCCCTTGGAGGTGAGCTCTCCTACGGAGATGAGATTCTGCTTTTGACCAGGTACATAGTATACCTTGTCTAAGTGAGCTAAAGTGCCATTTGGTAGGGTAATGGAAACAATGCCATATCCTCGAGCATGTTGAATGTTGTTATCCCCCATGACGACTTCAAGTGGGTGTTGAAGAGGAGTGTAGTGTGCAAGCCAATCAAAATGATATGGCATGTGATCTGTAGCTCCAGTGTCTAGATACCAGATACAAGAGTTGTGTTGTGGCTTAGAGGAGCTAAAGCTTGCAGCAAAAAGTTGTATAGAAGTAGGGTGTGTATCACCATCATAGCTTGAAATATTGGTGAAATGAGCATGAGCTTTGTGATGATAGCCTCCATTTGCTTTATGTCCATTGAATCCTCCATGATTTCTACCATGATGCTTGGTTTTGGACCTGCAGTCCTTGGCAATTTGTTTGAACTTCTTGCAGTTGTGGCATTGTACTTGACCATAAGGTGCACTTCTAGGGCGGTTAGAACCACCTGCATGCAGCTGCCTTGAATTGTTGTAATGGTGGTTAGGACCACCTTTTTTGAAATTGATATGAATGGCTAGAGCCACTAAAGTAGATCCATTAGACTGGTCTCTCAAAGCTTCTTCTTGATGGATTTTGGATACAAGGCCTTGCAATTGCATTTGGGACATAGCTTGAGTAGTAACAAAGGCTCTCCAGCTTGCGGATAAAGCTGCCAATAGAAGCAAACATTGAAATTTCTCTGAAATCTCCATTCTAGAGATGAGAACTTCATCTAACAATGGCTGCCAATTGTCAAGGAACTTGGCTGCAGATTGGCCTTCTTGCATAGTATTGTTTACAAGCCTCTTGATCAGAGAGACTTGATAAACAAGATCAGTGTTCTCATAACTGTTGTTGAAGAACTCCCAAATAGCCTTAAAAGTGGATAGAGTCCACACCATTTGGACTTGCCTATCCTCACAATGGAGTATAATCTCCATTTGAGCCGTAATGTCCCTTGAATCCCATGCCGAGTGTAGCTCCATGTCGGAGGCGTACTCGTCTTAACTTGGTCTTATTTCATCTCCATAACAATTTTCCTGAGGCTACTGAGGCTAAGCTGCTTCAAATATAGCTCTATTCTCATCTTTCGCACATTGTAATTTTTCCTATTGAGCTTATCAATGGTGAAATACCTTGACTTGGTGGTTGCAACCATAGGTGACGAGGCACTAGTCATGCTAGCCGAGTAAACCTTGGAAGTGAGAGATGGGTGGAATAATAGGCTATTGCTTTGAGAGAAGGCTCTTAGAGTACTTAGGAGCTCAAGTTCTTGAGCTCTGATACCATGTGAACTTGAGTGATAATGAGAAGATAGAGTGAGAGAGGAGAGGAAGAGAGAGTAGACAAAGAGATGGAGATAAAGAAGGGAGAGAAGTGTATGAGAGAAGGGAAGGGGGAACTGACACCAAGTAGAAAAGGAAAATTTGACTTTGAATTGCACACTCAACTGCACTACTACAATACAATGAGGAGTTCCTTTTATAGGCATGGATAAGACATATAGCCTTTGTAGGGATAAGATATCATTGGTGAGGTTTGAACTCCATTTCTTAGATGTAAAGTGCAATGCACTTTCCACATGTCCACCCTTGATATAATGGCTACAACGTGTGCTTTTCCACCTGCAACCTGCAACCAATCTCTTTGCCCAATGCATCACCTTGTTGTTGGCTATTTCGGGATGACCTGTAGGACAGACAACTTTGCACAAAAAACATGTGTGCGCATGCACACACACAGTCGCACAGAGGTAGCCATGCATTCAAGCAGTGAGGTAGCTCAATGCTAGACTCCACATACATATAAGCATCATAGTGCATGCCATAGTAGACATCTCTCTCTCTCTCTCTCTCTCTCTCTCTCTCTCTCTCTCTCTCTCTCTCTCTCTCTCTCTCTCTCTCTCTCTCTCTCTCTCTCTCTCTCTCTCTCTCTCTCTCTCTCTCTCTCTCTCTCTCTCTCTCTCTCTCTCTCTCTCTTGCAGTACCTCTTATATTCAATCCAGGGATTGCAGTACCTCTCTCTGAGGCATGGTTTCATTACTGCACACCAGCAGCAGCCCTGTTGCAATGTTACGCATCGGTAGTAACGAGCAGCTTCCCACTTGCATTACTACGCACCATGAGCAATAGCAATAGCAACCCGCCAGACTCCAAAGCATAAACAAAAGGACACTCGGCGGTGCAGGAGCTGTACTCGCATGATCACCCCAGCCCATGCCTCTTTATCTTCTTCATCCTCACCATATGCATGGCTCTGCTCTTGAACTTCATGCATCCGACCCACCCCTTACCATCCATCGAATTCCATCCTCCTCCCTGCACCTCCAGTACTACACCGCAAGCTGGAGTCACCACCTCTCCAGAGTCCAGGCCCTCCTTCTCTCACTTTAGAGTTTGCAGTCTTGTACAACCTATACTCTCTCTTGTGAAATACCCTTTTACTATAATGGTGTACACCCACTAGACCTAAATCATCTCCCCCTAATTTAGCTAGTCACCCTCCATTCTAGCACTTATCTAAACGGAAATCCCTTGCCTAAATGTATATAAGGACATCTTGTTAAGTTAAGCGTGTGCGAGTCCCTTTTCTTTTATCAATACAGTTGAGTCTTTATTCTCTTAGTACACTGCACTATCTTTCATCTCAAGTTTGATTAACTTAGGTTGTTATTCATTGTTAGCATTAGTTCCTATTGCTTCACAAGGTATCAGAGCGTCGTACAGCTTAGGAATTTGCTTTAGCCCCTTACATAGATCCCCTCTCTGTTATCTTCTAAGCACTCGAAGGTTCGCTTGTTCACGTCAAGGAATTCGGAGCCTTGCACGATGGCTAAGTCATCCTCCATGTCTTCTTCCGCATACAAACCTGGCTACATCATTGACAAACTCAACGGCACGAATTACCAAGTAGGGAAGATATGAATGGAGCTTTATCTTACACAACTTCAACTTTGGGAAATTATGTCGAGCGTAGAAGCTCAACCCAACAAACCCAAAGACAAGGATCCTCTTGGCATCTCTGATGTCTACAATGCTTGGCAAAGTAAAAATAATAGTGCCAAGATGGAGCTTATTCTACACTGCCAAGACCAGCAAGTCCAAATGGTGAAGAAACTCACCATCACCAATGCCATTTTGAAGTTCTTTGAGAAATACTACGAGCATACCGACATCGTTTACCAAGTTTCCCTAATCAAGAAACTGGTAAACACCACTATGCATGAAGGTCATTCCTCATCTAAGTTTTTAGAAACGCGACAGATACTTCTAGATGAAGTACTTATATCAGGACTAGCAATCCTTGAAGAACTGCAGTCCATACTCTTGTTGACCTCCCTTCCCGCATCATGGATGGCCTTCATCACCACCCAAGCCATGACAGAAAATCTACAACTACAAAATCAAGTAGCAAAGATTCAACAGGAAGAAACCCTTCGCGACCACACCAACGGCTCACAAAAGTCTACAGCATTAGTCACTATGGCTAAGCCTCACAAACCTCACCCTCGCAAGAAGTCATACAACCACTCTGGCCCTCCCCATCAACACCACAACCATGGAAAGAAGCATCATCCCAACCCCAAGCAATGCACCAATTGCTATCAGTTTGGTCACATTGCTAAGGATTGTTGGCAACCCCATAATCAAGGTAATTTTTGTCCTCTTGTTGCATATTCTCATTTTTATCCATCATACCCTCAAGGGGGTCTAGACCCCTTCTGTCCTAACCTTCTTCTCATGGACAATCTCATTATGCCGATATCTCTACATATGATAATAACCCTTCTTACCCTATGCAATATATGCCTCTACTATCCATACTTCATCCCCTGATCTCTGGCCACTTGACACTGGTGCCACCCACCATATGACCTATCAATTTCATTGGCTTTCAAATGTAACATATCTAATTACCCTTCTAGAAGTTTCTCTCAGGGATAATAGCATCCAACTCACCACTATTAGGAAATAAGACGTAGCTAAATAGATAATTGAGTAGATTACTTAATGGAGAGAGACAGATTTACATACACGAGATTATAGAGTAGAGAGAGAGAGTACACACGATATATGTGGTTCACCCAATGTGGGCTACGTCCACGGGAAAGCAGCCACTCAATGGCTTTAGTACTTCAAAACAAGAAGTAATTTACAAAGGGATTATACCCTTAATGGAGCTCCCGCCTTGCTTCACTCTCACCACCTCACACTCACCTTGTTGCATCAACTTCACACTATGAAATGTGTGTAGAAATGGCCTCCTTTTATAGGCCAAAAGGGCTGCCCTCTCTTATGAGAGACAGCCATGTGTAGCCGCCCTTGTGCGAATAAGTCCAAATCGGACCCTCCAATCCACCCATGTGTGGCCGCCCTTGAGAAGACAAGTCCGCTTTTGAATTCGGCCACCGGCCATTGAATTCGGCCACCGGCCACCGGCCATTGACTTTAGGCCACCGGCCACCGGCCATTGACTTCCGACCACCGGCCATCGGCCATTGACTACCGGCCATCGGCCAACCGACCAGTTGTTTTCCGACCACTTTCCGACCGCCGTCCGGTCATAATATTCCGGCGAAAAGGAATATTCCGGCGGAAAAAAAAGTCTCGGGCCTCTAAAGTTGCCCCTGATTCTTGTCCGTGAAAATTTTGGTTTCCGGTGAGTGATTTTCCTTCACGCACGATGGCTTCTCCTCATAATGGGGACCTTACAAATGTGCGCTTTTACCACAGAAAATTACAAGGGTAAATCAGGCTCCATACTTAACAATCTCCCACTTGGAGACTGATCTCCAAACCAAACCTGTGACTGCTTTCCATTCTGGCTTCTTATCCTTGAATGCCAATTGAAGACGAGCAAAAGCTTAACTTCTCCTTGTTGACCACCTTTGTAAACATGTCTGCAGGATTTTCACTTGTATGCACCTTTCTTAGCTTTAGCTGTCCCTCTTCCAAAAGAGTGCGTATGAAGTGCTATCTCACCTCAATGTGCTTTGTCCTTGAATGAAAGGCTGAGTTCTTTGCAAGATGGATAGCGCTTTGGCTATCACTGTACAAGACACAATTGTCTTGTTTGAATCCAAGCTCTTCTAAGAATCTGTGGAGCCACTGAATTTCTTTGCTTGCCTCCGTCATTGCTACATACTCTGCTTCCGTGGTAGAAAGTGAAACCACTTTCTGCAGCTTTGAAGCCCAGCTTACTGTTGTGCCTCCAACCGTGAACACATAGCCAGTAGTGCTCCTTCGAGTATCTTTGTCACCTGCCATATCTGCATCAGCATACCCTTCTAGAAAAATATCAGTTCCTCCAAAATACAAAGCATTTGTTGTTGTCCCTTTTAGATACCTAAGTAACCACTTCACAGCTTGCCAATGCTCTTTACCTGGGTTGTCCATGAACCTACTCACAACTCCCACTGCATGTGCAATGTCTGACCTTGTCCAGACCATAGCATACATTAGAGAACCTACCACTGCAGCATATGAAACTTTAGACATATAGGCAATCTCCTCTTGTGTCTTTGGACACATATCCTTCGTTAGTTTAAAATGACCAGCCAAAGGTGTAGAAACTGGTTTTGCATTTTGCATTGCAAACCTTTCTAGTACCTTCTTGATGTAATCTTCTTGAGATAGCTTTATTTTCTTCTTCGTCATGTCCCTTGATATTTTCATACCAAGTATCCTGTTTGCAGCACCTAAATCTTTCATTGAAAAAGATTTAGACAGCTCCTCTTTTAGGTCTTTGATGTCTTGCATGTTAGCACTTGCAATCAACATGTCATCAACATACAACATTAGGATGATGAATTTCCCATCTCCCAAATTCTTCGTGTAGACGCAGTGATCTGAGTTGCATCTTGTGAATCCATGATCCAACATCCATCGATCAAACTTCAAGTACCATTGTCTTGATGCTTACTTTAAACCATACAAGCTCTTCTTTAATCTGCAAACCATTTTCTCCTTACCTTTTACTTCATACCCCTTTGGTTGAAGCATGTAGAGTTCCTCCTCTAAGTCACCGTGAGGGAATGCCGTATTTACATCCATTTGCTCGAGATTTAGATCATGAGCAGCCACAAGGCTTAAGACAAGCCTAATTGAGTTCATTTTTACAACAGGAGAAAATATTTCATTGAAGTCAATACCTTTCTTTTGAGAAAACCCTTTTACCACAAGCCTAGACTTGTACCTTTTCTTCCCACCTTCTTCTTCCTTCAGCTTGTACACCCATTTGTTTTGAAGTGCCCGCTTACCTTTAGGCAACTCAACCAACTCCCATGTTTGGTTGCGATGTAGTGATTCCATCTCCACTTGCATGCTCTTCGTCCATTCTTCTTTGGATTCATGTTGCATAGCTTCTTTGTATGATTCCGGCTCTCCAGAATCTGAGATCAAGAGATGGTTGAAGGAAGGAACAAACCTTTCTGGAGGTCTACTTGCTCTTGTAGATCTTCGGGGAATAGGTTGAGGCTCCTCATTTGGTTGACGTTGTTGCACATTGTCACCGTTTGCAGTCCTTGAGTCTTCACCGTCCTCAAGCTCCATGTACTCATCACCTGTTTCTTTTGTTTGTTTTCTTTCCAAGTATTATTTGTACATATTTTGTTCGTTAAAAATTACATCCCTACTCCTTAAGATTTTACCATCTTCAGGATTCCATAAGCGATACCCAAAGTTTCCTTCTCCATAGCCAATGAAGAAACACTTTTTGGACTTTGCATCTAGCTTTGATCTTAGGCTTCTATCTATGTGCATGAAAGCCTCACACCCAAACACTTTGAGAAATGCATAATTCACCGGTTTACCTGTCCATGCCTCTTCTGAAACTCCCCCATCCAATGCCGTTGAGGGTGACCGATTGATTGAGTACATAGACGTACTTACAGCTTCCGCCCAAAGCTCAAGCGGTAGGCCTACATGTAGCCGCATGCTTCGTGCTCGTTCCATGATTGTCCTGTTCATCCTTTCCGAAATCCCATTTTGTTGAGGTGTCCTTGGGGTTGTCCTTTGCCTCCGAATGCCATTGCTAGCACAAAAGCTTTCAAAAGCTTGGCTGCAATATTCGCCTCCATTGTCGGATCTGAGGCATTTAACCTTGTTACCTGTTTCATTCTCCACAAAGGCTTTCCACCTTTGAAATATGGAAAATACATCAGGATTTATTCTTCATGACATAAACCCATGTTTTTCTAGTCGCATCGTCTATGAATGTTACATAGTATAATGAGCCACCAAGTGATGGTGTACTTGCAGGACCCCAAACATCAGAATGAACCAACTCAAGTTTTTTATTTTTTCTTTCATTTCCTGATTTTTGAAATTTTACCCTCTTTTGTTTATCATAAACACAATCTTCACAGAACTCTAAGTCCACTTCTTTCAAACCTGGTAGAAGCTTCTTTGTTTGAAGGATTTGCATTCCTTTGGCACTCACATGCCCAAGTCGATAGTGCCACACTGCACTATCAACTTCTGTAGTTGCTGCACAAGCTGAAGGTTGCGTGCTAACAGTACACAAGTAAAGTATACCGACCTTTTCTCCCTTGGCAACCACCAAAGATCCCTTTGAGATCTTCCACCGTTTATTTCCGAATGCAATGTTGTGACCTTCATCGTCCAATTGTCCTGTAGAGATTAAATTTTTTCAAAGAGAAGGAACATGCCTAACATCTTTAAGCTTCCATTCATTTCCGTTAGCAGTTTTGACAGAAACTGTACCTTTGCCGACAATCTCACAAGCTTCATCATCTCCCAAGTATACATACCCAAAATTACCTTTGGTGTAGTCTTGGAAATGTTGCTTGTGTGGTGTCACATGGAATGAAGCCCCGAAATCTACTATCCAGGAATTAGACACATTGTCTAATGAGAGAATTAGATCATCTTGCTCTACTTTACTTGCCACATTGGCCTCCGATGTGTGCTTGTTCTCTTGAGACTCTGTCTCCTTCTTCTTCTTGGACCAGCAATCCTTCTTGACGTGGCCCTTCTTGCCGCAGTTCCAACATTCAAGAACTGACTTTGTGCGTGACTTGCTCCGTCTTGAGCGATCACGACCCTTTTGGCTTTTGAACCTCTCCTTAGGCCTTCCTCTTGTTTCCACTGACAATGCAGCACTTAATGATTCTCCTGTGCTTCTCCTTCGTATTTTCTCGCTTAGAAGAACACCCACAACATTATCAAACTTAAGAGTATTTATACCAGAGATAGAATTACTTACAGCCATCACAAGGCTGTCCCAACTATCCGGTAGAGATGATAATATAAGGAGAGCTCGCACTTCGTCATCGAAATTGATTTTCACCGATCGAAGTTGACTTATGTTTGTGTTAAAGTCATTTAGGTGTTCTGCAACTGAACCATTCTCTGTCATCTTTAGATTGAACAAGCGCTTCATAAAAAATACCTTATTGGATGCCGATTGTTTCTCGTAGAAGTCGTCAAGTGACTTCATCAAGTCCTCCGTGGTCTTCATCTCCGAAACATTGAAGGCCACCGTTGACGCCAAGCTTAACCGGATTGTTCCCAGGGCCTTTCGATCAAGGACAATCCATGCTTCATCTGCCATCGTTGCGGGCTTCTTTGCAAGACCGCCTAGTGGCAAATAGAGGTCCTTCTGGTAGAGATAGTCTTCAATCTGCATCTTCCAATGTTGGTAGTTTTTGTCGTTGAACTTCTCAATCTTGAGCTTCCCTTCCTCCGCCATAACTCCCACTCAATTCAAGGAATCCTTTCCTTGAGATAATTTAGCTACGAGCAAACCTTGCTCTGATACCAGTTGTTAAGAAATAAGACGTAGCTAAATAGATAATTGAGTAGATTACTTAATGGAGAGAGACAGATTTACATACACGAGATTATAGAGTAGAGAGAGAGAGTACACACGATATACGTGGTTCACCCAATGTGGGCTACGTCCACGGGAAAGCAGCCACTCAATGGCTTTAGTACTTCAAAACAAGAAGTAATTTACAAAGGGATTATACCCTTAATGGAGCTCCCGCCTTGCTTCACTCTCACCACCTCACACTCACCTTGTTGCATCAACTTCACACTATGAAATGTGTGTAGAAATGGCCTCCTTTTATAGGCCAAAAGGGCTGCCCTCTCTTATGAGAGACAGCCATGTGTAGCCGCCCTTGTGCGAATAAGTCCAAATCGGACCCTCCAATCCACCCATGTGTGGCCGCCCTTGAGAAGACAAGTCCGCTTTTGAATTCGGCCACCGGCCATTGACTTTAGGCCACCGGCCACCGGCCATTGACTTCCGACCACCGGCCATCGGCCAACCGACCAGTTGTTTTCCGACCACTTTCCGACCGCCGTCCGGTCATAATATTCCGGCGAAAAGGAATATTCCGGTGGAAAAAAAAGTCTCGGGCCTCTAAAGTTGCCCCTGATTCTTGTCCGTGAAAATTTTGGTTTCTGGTGAGTGATTTTCCTTCACGCACGATGGCTTCTCCTCATAATGGGGGCCTTACAAATGTGCACTTTTACCACAGAAAATTACAAGGGTAAATCAGGCTCCATACTTAACAACCACAGCCTATGGTGATGCCACCATCAATCTACCCAATGGCTTATGCACCACTATATCCAAAGTTTATTATGTACCTGGCCTAAAAATCTTATTTCTACTAGTGAGCTAACCTTTTTAGGTATTATCATCAAATTCGCCAAAAATGGTTGCAACATATTGGCCCAAGATGTGAATGGCCAGCCTATCAATCTTTAGGTACCCCAGATTGGGTGACTCTACCCTCTAAGTGATTCTTCTCCTGCACATGCTCTTGCATCTTCTGCACCATCTTCTCCACACGACACCACCCTAAAATGGCACTATAGACTAGGGCACATTTCTCAACATGTTTTACATCAGCTCACACACCGCCAGCTTGCCCTCGGTTTGTTGCCCAAGCACCTCACTCCCATTACCCTCTGTGAAGGATGCATTTTTGCCAAATCACATCATGCACCTTTTTCTACCTCCTCATCACGCGCTTTCACACCGCTTGATCTCATTTGAAGGATTCATTTTTGCCAAATCACATCATGCACCTTTTTCTACCTCCTCATCACGCGCTTTCGCACCGCTTGATCTCATTCATTCTGGTGTTTGTGGCCCCTTGCCTGTCAAATCACTCACTGGCAACATTTATATGCTCACTTTTATTGATGACTACTCCAAGTTCATAGCTGTCTAGTACATGCCTAATAAAGTTTCAACTATCACCCATTTTAGCCGCTTCAAAGCACTGGTTGAAAATCAACATGATCGGAAAATCAAGGTACTTCGCACCGACAATGGCAGGGAATACACCTCCCATCAACTTCGGGATATCTGCCACACGGCGGGTATTGGTCATGAATTCACTATCCTTGATCACCCTCAACAAAATGGTCGGGCCGAGTGCAAGAATCATACCATTTTTTATGTTGCTCGCGCCATGCTCATCCAAGCCAGTTTAGCAAACAGTTATTGGGAAGAAGCAATGGCCATCGCACGCTACATTCAAAATCGGATTCCCTCCTCTCAGAACCCCAGCACCACTCCATACGCTCTATGGTGTGGCCACCCACCGCGAACCTCGATCATCTCCGTATTTTTGGTAGCATAGCCTATCCTCTCCAGACAAATCCCATCTCTAAGCTATCACCAAGAGCCACCCGCACCATCTTCTTTGGCTACGGTGATCGACTTGGTATCAAGGCATATTGCCTCCATCAACCCAAGCTCCACAAATCTCTTCATGCTCGCTCCGTCATTTTTTATGAAGATTTTATCCTCCACAGCATTCCTCCCTCTAGTACTCATTCTCATCCACCTAATGTAGCTTCATCATCTTCACTGTGCTATCCTACTCATTATCTTGCTCATGACCCACCTCCTCGAGGGCCTCTGCATGACCCTCCTCTTATATCCCCACCACCCTCCTCATTTGGAAATCACACTGCATGCCTCCATCTGGCGGCCAACTTCCCCTACATTACCCTCACTCTCTCCCATGCGCCATGCTTCACTTGTGAATGCCTCACCGCCTACTCAAAGCCCTGCTCGGCTACCTGTTGGCGCTCCCTCTCCATGTGACGCCTTGCTCCCGTGCCCCGTACCTCCAACACCTGCGTAGCCCCTACATCCCTCCTCCTTCCCCTCCTCACCTAGCCGGTGTGCATACTCCACGTAACTCCCCTTGCGACCATCCCTTGCAGCCTGCGCCATACTGCAGCCTCAACAGGCCCTGCCACAACCTCCACCCCAAACTCTCCACAATGTGCCCTCCTCCACCGTCCGCGCCCCTTGGGAGCCTCTCACCCTCCCCAATCCCCTTGTTCCCTCACACAGCTCCCCGGCCCTGCTGCGCCATCTTCTGCCCTTTTCCTAGCTCGCAAAACAGCTACCTCAAATTATCCTTCTCTTGGCGGTCTTTCTCACCATCGACCTCCCTCCCACCTTGCGCAACCGAGCCTTGCCCACAATGGTTCCGACCTACCAACCTGCCCGAAAGAGTTCAATGCCCCTTCCTGCTCCCTCATTGCTGGCAGCCCCTAACCGAGAGCCCTCTCGCTCCGCATCATCACATCCACCTCCAACAAACTCATTGTCGGTTTCCTCGCCGGTGGATGATCCTGATGCCACCACCTTGAATCAACCTATTCCATCCTGGATCGTTGACGAGGTCGAACCACTTACATCAACCTTGGCGACCACTCCTACCACCTGCACCTCATCGAACTCATCACCATCTGCACAACATCTTGACCAAGCGGCTTCTAGTATCCGTGTTTGCAAGAGATCATTGACGAATATTTACGTTGCTACTAGATTCTCTGTTGTTGTTCTTCAAGAAGAACTTCATTCGACCGCCCCGCCTGCTCCAGTAGAAGATTCTGCCAATCTCGGTCGTCAATGCCCTCTCATCTAGTGAGGGGGATTTATGACCTAAATCAATTCAAGCTGAGCTTTAGGCACTCGAAGAAGCCCATACTTGGGATCTCGTTCCCCCGCCAGAACATCACAATATAGTCACATGCAAGTGGGTCTTGAAGAAAAAGTACTTCCCAGATGGCACAATCGAGCGTTACAAAGCACGACTTCTCGCTCGCGTCTATACACAGAGGTATGGTGTAGATTATTTTGATACATACTGCCCTATTCTTTTGGCATGACTGCATTCTAACTTCACTATAGCTGCAAAGTATAATTTACCTTTCCATCACCTTGACATTAAAACCGCATTTTTACACGGTTTACTCAATGAGCTTGTTTTCATGACCCAACCACCACACTTTGAAAATCCTTATTATTTTGATCATGTTTGCAAGCTAAATAAGCACATATATGGCCTTAAACAATCTGCATGAATGGTATACTCGCATACACAATTATCTCATTGCATGTGGTTAGGAGTGACTCACTATCGACTTCAACATTTTTATCTGGCGTACCAATGATGGCCTTGTCATTCTGGGTTTATTTGTGGATGATATCCCACTCGTTGGCACCACGGAAATCACGGTATTGCACGACATCGACTGTCTCTAACAAGAATTATCTGTCAGCGACAAGGGACCCATGATGTATTTTTACGGCATTCAAGTCCTTCGTGACCCCTATGGAAAGTGGATCAAACTCACCCAAGTACATCGAAGAGCTTCTCACTTATTTTGGCATGAGTACATGTTCTCCTGAATTTAGCCTCCTTCCTCTCAAACATAACTTAGCACCTAAATTCCATGCTTACACTCCCACTGATGAACTGTATTGGCCCTCTCTTCACTATCCCCGGTTTTGTGGTCAGCTTCGATACCTAATATCATGCACTCGCTTGGATCTCTATTACACCGGCCATATTTTTGCTAGAGCTATGTCACAGCCATGCAAAGCACACAAGCAAGCTGCAAAACACACACTTTCCTACCTACTCACCACCAAACATTATGCTCTCACCTATGCTTATGATCCCAGTACACCCATCTCCCTGAGTGGCTATGTCGATGCCATTTGGGCAGGGGACTCATCCCCACTGCTTTTCCACAGGTGGATATATCTTCTCTCTTTCAGGTGCACCCATATCATGGCAAACAAAGCGGCAATCTTCAATTGCCTCTTCATCGGCTGAAGCCAAATATGTTGATGCCGCTCTTGCTTCTAAGGAAGCACTATGGATTTCTAAGCTCATTCATGAATTTCAACTTCCATACCCTATCTCGGAAGAACCAATAACCCTCTACTGTGACAACCAATCTACAATTTCTCTTGCTGCTTCCCCAAGTTTCTCCGGCAAACTTAAGCACATCAAAATCAGCTATCACTTCATCAAGGAATCGGTGGCCAATGGATTTTAAAGCTGCAATATGTGCCCACTGCACACAATTGGGCTGATTTCCTCACCACATCAGTATTTGCTACCACCCAAACTATTGCATGTCGCAATTGGTCACTTGTGCCAACTGCTTGCACACCTCCTTAAGGGGGGAATTCTCCTATGTAATGAGGTGTTCACCGTTATGGGGGATGTGAAATACCCTTTTACTATAACGGTGTACACCCACAAGCCCCAAATCATCTCACCCACTAGACATAAATCATCTCCCCCTAATTTAGCTAGTAACCCTCCATTATAGCACTTACCTAAACGAAAACCCCTTGCATAAATGTATATAAAGACATCTTGTCCCTTTTCTTTTATCAATACAATTGAGTCTTTATTCTCTTAGTACACTGCAGTGTCTTTCATCTTAAGTTTGATTAACTTAAGTTGTTATTCATTGTTACCATTAGTTCCTATTGCTTCATACATCTCTCTCTCTCTCTCTCTCTCTCTCTCTCTCTCTCTCTCTCTCTTGAAGCACCGCAGCTCTCGTGGCCCTCGTCCTCTCACTTTAGAGCATAGAGAATAGATTATACAACCTCTACTCTCTCTCTCTCTCTCTCTCTCTCTATATATATATATATATATATATATACTTGAAGCACTACTCATGCGAAATAAATCTAAATGCATAGGCTAAGACTTGTACATGGCGATGAAGAGTGTCCGCAAGAGCAGTCCTAAAGAGAAATTTAGCTATGAGTGCTCTTCCTGACTTAGAGATTTGCGTAGACTTTCAGAATGGGGGCGGGAGCACTGGCCGGTAGTAGGCTGGAACAGTGCACAGGGGGAGCACAAAACACTGCCAAAACTAAGCGGCAAGGTGCATTTACGTAGAGCTTGAACATTGGAACTCAAGTCTCAAAGACCTAGCATAGCATTCATGCAAGCGGTCCAAGAGCTAAGTCACTTAAAAATTTTAAGCTCCTTTGGTGAGGACACCATTTTCAGTGGGCGAGAGCACGGACAGGGAATTGACCTCAAGAACACTGGCAGTGAACGGAGATCGAACAGTGGGATGGAACAGGGATAGGCAACACTTGTCGGATAGGGGAGAGAATGAAACGTAGAGAAGGGACTCAACTACTGTTGGTGGCCTTCAGCTCTCTCTCTCTCTCTCTCTCTCTCTCTCTCTCTCTCTCTCTCTCTCTCTCTCTCTCTCTCTCTCTCTCTCCGCCCCCATCCATGGTCTCTGTCTCTGCAAACCACACTGTCTGAGGTGGCCAGAGTGAGGAAGAGTCGACACGTGTCCAAGGGAGGGGGCCAGAATCCCTCCCCCTTTTATAATAGTAGTGTAAAATGAAATTGGAATTGCTCAAGGAAAAAACAAACTCTCGCAATTGCTAGTAATGTAGTCTTTGGTAGTCATATTAGAGATTTTATATTCATGTACATTGTAAATGCAATGCTAATGACAACATAGATACATAAATAGGCACATAAAGAATGGTGCAAATGCTTACACATGATTCCAATTGCATAGTGTACCTGCATGTAAATTATACATGTGGCGATTACATGAAAATACATAATACGATGCCAATTGCATAGTGTATATGCATGGGAAAGGATGAAAATACCTATGTTACTGAATAGACATGGGTACAATGGGGATAGATGTATGGTTATTGAAATTAGAGCATTAATTAATGAAGGAGGAGCATTGAAAAACTTTGATGACAGGTGGTGGGGGGGCTTTTGTCTAATGAGGAGGGGATG
Organism: Adiantum capillus-veneris; assembly: GCF_014529385.1. Classification (NCBI taxonomy): domain Eukaryota; kingdom Viridiplantae; phylum Streptophyta; class Polypodiopsida; order Polypodiales; family Pteridaceae; genus Adiantum; species Adiantum capillus-veneris. The sequence continues at coordinate 13,417,836 of NC_140932.1, read as the reverse complement.
TGCCGACTTCTTCTTATTTTTGTTATTAGATATGGTGGGCTAATGTACTTGAGCAACTTGCACGAGTAGGCACTCATTCATGATGTGCTCCATCATGCACTTGAGGTGCTTTGTGAGCTTCCAATAGTCGCAGAACGCACCCCTCCACTCCGGGACCACAGCTGCAGCTGCAGCTCCAACTACTTTGAGAACTTCACCTGAGAGCTTCACCATCTCTCTCTCTCTCTCTCTCTCTCTCTCTCTCTCTCTCTCTCTCTCTCTCTCTCTCTCTCTCTCTCTCTCTCTCTCTCTCTCTCTCTCTCTCTCTCTCACACACACACACACACACACACACATGTGTGCGCACGCGTGCTCAATATATGTAGGTATTAAAGAGTGCCACTCATGGGAAACTCTCTCCGAATCTCCCTCTCCCTCTCTCTCTCTCTCTCTCTCTCTCTCTCTCTCTCTCTCTCTCTCTCTCTCTCTCTCTCTCACACACACACACACACACACACACACACACACACTTACTTTCCTCTGGCCTAAGACATCTTGAGTTTAAGACTCATGAGGCGGCTTGTAGATCTATGAGGTAGCTTGGGATTGGCCCTACAACGTCTCTAAGTCTAAGCTTTTCTTTTCTCTCTTCACATAAAACACACACACACATTAAAGCGTGCACGCATACAATCACGCACATAAGGGAAGTACAAATCACTGAATGACTGATGCCGCACATTCTCTCTCTTGCTACGTACCCAATGACCACTGCCTCTCACACTCGTACAATGACCCAACAAACTCTCTCTCTCTCTCTCTCTCTCTCTCTCTCTCTCTCTCTCTCTCTCTCTCTCTCTCTCTCTCTCTCTCTCTCTCTCTCTCTCAGCAAGGAGAAGTCGCCATATGTCAGGGAGGGGGTTGAATCCCTCCCCCTTTTATAATGGTATAGATGGTATGCCACCTCATCAGTGTATAATGCAAACAGTGTGGATCATAGGAGGCAACCTTGCTTCACTCCAATGGCAATAGCAATGGTCTATGACATCCCAC